>NC_134581.1:121052500-121705000 GCF_037038515.1 Microtus pennsylvanicus
TTGTCTGCCAGTCAGGGAGTTGGAGGTTGCTCTCAGTGACTGACAAGCATATTGCCTGTGCCAACTCAGGATGTGATTGCTTGATTCTTTTGACATTAAGAGAGCTCCATTAGATCCTGACAGGTGGTCAGGATATGCAAACCTACTTTTGCTCCTTCTTTGTAACTATAAGGTCACCTGGGGAGTGGCTGCCTTCAGGTCTAGAGTAGCTTCACTACCTAAACAACAGAATGCTAATGATTTGATGTCTCAAAGTGTTAAAGTGATTGACTAAGTTATTATTTGTATCATGTTAATAAAGTCTTTTGCTACCTCCCTCCTCCCCCTTTACATTGGGTATAAAAGCCATGGAAAAATAAATGCGGGCGATTTCAGAATTCACTAGCATGCCCCCCAGTACTGTTCTATGGTTTCTGTCTTATTATTTTTCATGCATCTTCATATTCTTTCCTAATATTTCTAAATTCCCACACCCCACCCTGGCAAGAGATATTTTTATCGAGGCTGGTCCTCCACAGTGGTCATGGAATCTAGTTCCAAGGAAAACCCAAGATTCAGTAAAAATGAGATCCCATGGGCCAGAGCAGGTTCCTTCAACAGTCATGTGACATGCAACTGTAATCCAGACTATACTAAAGATGCACATGGCCACTGCTTCAGGAAGCAAAGAAGAAACAATTCAAACTTAGGTTCTGCTCCATTCCACATTCTTGTGGGGCTCTATTTTCTGTGAATGGGAAGCAGATCAAACTGCTTTCACCCATCAACTCAGAACAAGCAACTAGCTGTTCCCCTTGACACTTCCCCCACACTTTAGAGAGGCAGAGAGATTTCCTAAGGGAAAGTTGTTTGCATGCCAAGTTAGGGTGCTCTGAAGTTCTGCTAGGACCCCTCTTCAGGCTTCATTTCTGGAATATGCAGGACCATTTGGCATTTCCCTTGTCTGCTTTGGCAGCTCAACTCTTGTTACCCTTATGCTGGCCTTGGGCAGGCAACCACACTGTTGAAAGTTCACTAGTGCAACCCATATACGTAAGCCTGGCAGTGGCGCAGAGGGGACAAGGAGAAATGGCCTGGTGCATTTTGAGGGTCTGGTAGCTGGGAGACTTGAATGTTTTCCATCATTCAGGATCATAGGCAACAGGTGGACTAGCGGACTGATGGGTTCAAGGTGAGACCCAGGAAGACACTGTAGGCCCAGGTAGAGGCCCATGAATTTCAGAGCTCTTCACAGCACAAGGTGATGGTAGGAAACAATCGAGCAGTCCTGTTTTCTCTAAGTATCTTCTGAGGCAATAGTGTTCCCACACTTAGCAGGGATGGAACAGTTGATATCTGCTCTGTGCCCCAGCAGGAGCTGCATCACAACCCAGAGTGAAATCCCTCATTCAACTGACAGAGATTCCTTTTCCTTTATAAGGCCAGTGGGTCGGTGTCACTATGGAAGAATTCCTGAAGGAGAGCCTGAAAAGAGACTGAAAGAGACATCCTGTTGTCAGCTGGCTGTGTCCTTTGCATCGTTTCTTTTAATCTTCATACTTCATCTGTCAGGTGGTGGATTATTCTGGAATTTCCAGAAGATAGACTCTATCCCATGGGGTAGAATACATTGTGCCAATTCTCACTTGTGCATTTGATTCCCCATCCCAAATATAAACCTTCTCTTCCAGAAGGGAGTCTCTGCCCTGACCTTTCTCTTCATTTTTGCATTCTGACCACCTATGGAGACTCTTCTGTTTCTCTGCTTCTGAACTGTGTGTGCATCTGGGGTTAGTCTGGGCTTTCCCAGTCACCCTGCATGTATGAACCCCTCTCTTCCAACTCTTCCCTACCCATCTAACACCTTTAGCCATCCCTTCTGATGACACGCAGAAGAACAAGTGGTTAGCCCAATCTTTAATTAGCACGTAGTGGGGGAAATAAGTTGGGGGCCTTGCAGCATGAAGTTCACAGTGATGGCGAAGGCTAGCAGTTATTCTGATGGGCAGATGTGACAGAGGTTATCTTGGTATTTTGTGGAACTCCTAACAGTGTGTGTGTGTGTGTGTGTGTGTTTGGCTCTTTTGCCTGCTCTTGGGACTCTTTTCCTCCTAATGGGTTGCCTTGTCCAGGCTGGATACAAGGGCTTTTGTCTTGTTTTATTGTATTTTGCTTTTTTGTGTTTGGTTGTTGTTTCTTGGAGGGCTGTTCTTTTCTGAAAGGAGATAGAAGGGGAGTGAATCTGGGGGAAAGGGAGATGGGGGGACCTGGGAGGAGTAGAGGGAGGAGAAACTATCATCAGGGTGTACTGTATGAGAAAAGAGTTGATTTTCAATTTAAAAAACAAAATGAAGCATCACTGTTAATAGATGTTCTTTGCCTGAGTCAGAAGCACTAGCCCCTTACCCTCCTATCCCATCTATAATAGGGATCCTGGTCCTGCCAGGCAGCGTCCCCTACTCTCCTATCCCACCTATAACAGAGGTGCTGGTTCCTGCCAGGCAGCGTCCCTTACTCTCCTATAAGAGAGGTGCTGGTCCCTGACAGTCAATGTCCCCTACCTTTCTATCCTGTCTATAACAGGGTGCTGGTCCTTGCTAGGCAACATCGCTGGAGAATTATAAAACACACACAGTAGAAGCTCAATTTGCCATCACTTCTCAACCCTTTGCGCTCCTGGGAACACAGGTCCAGTACTACAGTGAAATGAGGTCCTAAAAGGTCATAAAGATGATCTAAACACATCCCCCCCCCATTTTCTTCCCTTTAGGGGTTTCTAGAAATATCCGCCACTAACAGAGACTTGACGACAACACCTTTTTGTTCCAGCAGAGGCTTGGCAAAGTTGGTCGTTGAAGCAGATCCCAGGCCCCTGTTTTCCCATAAGGCTTTTCGGATTGCCCAACGACAATAGGAAATTCACCCAAGAAATCGGAGCTGAATGTGTCTCAAGTGGGTTCCCCCACTAATTTCTTCTTGTGCTATTTACTAAAAGTGATACAGCTGGGTAGAAATCAAGGAGGAACCTACTTCTAAAAAGTAACCAAAGCTGGCCGCCCACCCGTCCAGGCCCTGAGCCTGGTCTTCCCAGGGGACGCCAGATGCAGTCAGGTGTGAGGCTTGGACATGTAGGGGTACCCAAATATTTTCTTGGAAAGTAATCTCGGCTTATTAGAGTTTCGTGTCTCAATTCAGAGTATAGATTTGTGAATGGGTTTGCTGACAGATTGACCTGGTCTGCGTGTTCCCATTCTGCAGAGATCGATCGATCTTTATCATGAGGATTTGTTGACTGACGGGCTTTCACGGTTCTAATGTGCTGTTTGATACTTTTAAAAGACATATGCCCCTTTGTATAACGGAGTTATCTGATGGAAGAGCGAGCGAAGCTTGGGTTTTCAGAAGCACCGCAGCGCTGGGCTCCTCAGATGCCTGCCAGGGAATTTTGTTTTTATTTGCCTGCGAGGGAAACCTGACAACTCCTGCTGAAGTTGTTTTTGAATATTCAAGTTTCTAGATCATATATGGCCCTTGTAGGCCTAAGGGCCCAAACCAAACCAAGATTGTGTTTCCTCAGGTAAGTACTTCCAGACACTCTATCCTACTGTCTTCCCAGCCCCTCCTCCTCATTCCTGTACCGTGTAACACGAGATGTGCACTATATTCCACATAAAAAGCCATTTCTGCAGCATCTTGTCATCGTTTCTCGGACGCCACTTTGAAGCCGTGTTGAGTTCTGAACCCAGAGCCCGACAGCAACGGCTCAAATGCACCACATGGTATTATTTACCCAGATGGGGTTAATTGTTAAATCAAAGAATGGTCCCTTTCAGGTGACTTTTTTTGTAATCTCTCTCACACTGGTTATGGAAGACAGGGAAGTCCATGATAAATATCAAACTTTCTAATCAGAAGCGAGTCCAGTTGTATTGGAAATCTTGAACTTAATCCAGAATCAGGAAATGTAGCCACTTGTGTTACTGTTACTGAAGGGAAGAAAATGACCTTTTGATTGTAGCTTACACACACTATTGTGCTGGGGAGCTGTGAGGAAGGGAGAGGAGATGCCAGCCTGGAATGAATTCTTCTGTGAACAGAAAGGCTCCAAAACCACGGTCCTTCCCATTTCCCAGGGACTTTTACTCAGAGTGAAGCCCGCCATGTTAATTTAAGCTTTATCGTGGCACCCTTAGATTTCCGAGGGAGTCAATGGCTCTTTGCTGGCTTTATTGATGGGTTGAGATGCAGCCAGAGACACAACGAGGAAGGAAGGAATTCTGTAAGCCTAAAGTGGAGGGGTTGACAAACTTTCATATTTAATCGTATACATTTATTCATATTCCTGGATATGCCCGCTTTGCTGCCCAGAATGAGAACATTATTCTAGTAACTACAAATTTGCTCAGGCTTTTCCCCAGAGGCAGCATCTCCTGCAGTTTCTATCACTAGAAATCGATGTCATCCATTTTTAAGCTTTATATAGTATAACCGCACAATATACACTCCTGTCTGGCTGCCTTATTTTAACCAGAGCGAAGACTTGGAGTGTTTACTCCTATTACTGCATGAAACATACCCTTCTTATTGTAGACATTATCTTATTTTGGAGAATAGTTGTTAACATGCAATGGATTGCCAAAGAAGGGCTCTGAAAACAATGACATATAAAAAGCAAATATATATACACACAGACAACACACACACACATACACACTCCTCTTTTATTTTTACTATGATAATATCACACAAAGAAATGCCAGGGATGATTTCTATGCCTGCATACATCTAAAAACTGAATATTTATTTATTTACATATGTGCATATATGTATAATATATTTGCATTTAAAATATTATCAAAGTGATTTCCAATTAAAGTCAAATTTAGAACTAATCAGCAGATGTTATAGGGCTGACTACCTATAGAAAAAATCTCTTTTAGACTTAACCAAAATGACAGGACCAAACTTTGAATATGACCTGCCTACCAAGAAAGGTGTATATAGAGAGAACGCCAAAGAAAGGAAGATACGCTGAAGCCCACAGCAGTTCTGAACAAATATAGCATGCACATGGGGGATGGTGCATTGCAGGAGATGAAGCTTCAAAGGAGTGGTGTGTTAGGGCACATGAGTGTTATGCCGAAAAGGCTGGCAGTCTACCTTAGTGATGGGAGAAGTCCTAGCTGTAAGATAGGAGGGGTGTTAGAACAGAACTGGATTTGAATCTAGAGAGAACACAGTTCAAATCGAAGCTCTGCTGTGTATTAGCTTGGTGGCATTTGCTTAGCCTCTTAGTTTCTACATCTGAAAAATGGGAAAAATGACAAGCACATGGTAGGACTGTAATGAGCATTGAATATAATAATTTGAACACTTATAGTGCATAGGGAAAATAAGGGTAGTGGTTGTTTTTCTGTTATAGTTACTATGATTAAGAGACATAATTTTTATAGTTTCTTTGATAGGTGATATAGATAAGTATCAGACCAAAATTTACTATATTAATGTGGATAAAATGGAAGCCCCTTATAGGTGGAGAGGAGGGTATAGAAGTCATAGCTTTTTAAGTAACTTTCTGGAGGAGTCTTTAGTGACTGTCAGGTTTCTCCACTATCTTCTTGAGTAAGGTTATGGAGTTCCCTTTAGAAATAGAGAATATTTGGATATAAGTATGCTTTACGTGGATGGCAATGGGCTCATTTATATAATATGACTCTGTAAGGTTTATGGAAATTTATTTTATGTCTATGGAGCACAGTGAATATAATGCAGATATGGATACATGTGGCTAAGAGAGACAAGGGAAAACACACTAAACGGGAAGGAAAGAGAGAGAGCCATACCAGAACCCTGGAAGTCATGGTAATGTAGGATCACAAGAAGTGCCAGTGCTGGAAACAAAGAGGAAGCAGGCAGACCCAGAGCAAGAGCGCCAAAGGAGAGTTCTGAGGCAAGGTCTCAACCTGCTCACACCATGGGCTGCTCATACAAACCGGTCCTCCAAGCATTTGCCACTTCTTAAAGAAGAAAATAGTATCTGCCCCTACTTCCTACCTCAAGCATGATTCAGATTTAAGAGAGAAAGGTTGAATAGTAGCAAAATTCATAAAAAATTTGGTCCTACTCAAACCTCTTTTCAGTGCCTTGCTTTGGTCCAATATATCCACTGCTCTCTCTACTGGAACAAGGAACCGTAGAACTGAGAGCAGACAGGAACCTTACCAGCCACCTAACTGAAACCCTGCACTAGGGTGCAGCTCATGGAAAAGTAGTTGCCCGGCGTATGCAGTGCCCCAGACTTGATCCCCAGCAGTACAAAAAGGAAGGAAAAGAAAACTGTTTCTTTCTCAACACTTCAAACTAACCAATGAAAAGAGAGAGACAGACTCACACCAAGCTAAAGGCTGAGAAGACGTCTTAGTGAACAAAGTATTTGCCTTGCCCAAGTAAGGACATGGGTTCCATCTGCAGAGACCACAGAAACAGCTGGACATACAGTGCATGCTTGTAACCCTGCTGATAGCTGAGATGGGAGCTGAAGGCTCATGGATCCCTAGAATCTAGCTACCTAGCTAACTTAGCCTAGCTGGTGTAAATTCCAGGCCAATGAGAAACCTTCTCAAAGAAAAAGTGGAAGACACCTGAGGTACAACACCCAAGACCCAAGATTAACTTTATACTCATGCACCCATACCCATGAACACACACACACATACACACAAACACACACACACACACCCTTCCACACCCAGCATACCCTCTACCAAACCCCCAAACAAAAACAAACTTTGACATCAATTCTCACACATCCTAATAAAAGAAAAAGAGCCTGGTTTTGGTGGTGCACACATTTGATCCCAGCACTCAGGAGGCAGAGGTAGGTAGATCTCTGAATTCGAGGTCAGCCTGGTCTACAAAGTGAGTTCCAGGACAGTCAGGGCTACACAGAGAAAACCTCTGTCTCCAAACAAAAAACAATAAACAGACGATAGATAGATGGATGGATGGATAGATAGATAGATAGACAGACAATAAGGAAAATAAAGCCCATAGAAGGTAATATGCACAATCAACTGACATTCTAGCTTAGTGTAATGAGAATAATGTCCCACAATTAAATGGCTTTGCTCTGCAATGTCAAGTTTCCTGGTCATTTGCATGTGATGATGTAAGGTCTGCTCCTGAGTGAATGTCTCACTTGCATTTGGTTCCTACCAGACCCCAATCCAGTACTAGCAATGTATGCATCAGGGTCAAGGGGCCCGCCTCCAATGACATCCTCTTCAAGTCAGTCCTGAGATACACCTAACAGTATGCACAGGAGGAGAGCATGACTTCCCAGGGCCACCATCAGGGGGAAATGGCTCGGTAAAGACCCTGGGTAGAATTCTGAATAATGAAACAGAAACCCAATATGGTTTTGGTTTCACTGTCCTTGGTTCTAGGACACAAAACCCAAAGAAGTCTGTCCCACCTAGCATTGAACAAACTCTCTGTTCATTTATCCTGAACATCAGATGGAGAAGTGAGAAAAAAGAAGACGACAGCTTGAATTACATAGCAGATTACCAGAGTTCATTTTGTGCTAGTTTTCGTGGCGCTGTGGCTAGCTGCCTATCACATGCATGCCTACCTATTTCCCCCTTCTCCATTGGAAACAGTATCTAGCTGTATATCTCCCCACTTGGCCCAAAGAACCCATTTTCAGACTCTCACTGGTATAATGGACACACAAATGAGTGTTCCCAACAGGAAATGGATCCATTCTTTTTTGACCAAGCTTCCTTCAACATGGATATGATCCCCTCATTGTGGAGCCATGTGGGTCCATAAAAATGGGAACCAGAAAGGAAGCACTCAAAGGTACTGTGAGTTTCAGAGTTGAGTTTCTCTTAAAGAGAACTAAAAGTCCATTGTTCATTGATTTTAAACCCCATTGTCAGTTCCCAGGACACATTCCTTCTTAACCCCTTCTGATGAACTTGCTTTCTTCTTCTGGACTTTGAACACTTATTAGAGTCAAAGCCATTGGTGGTTTTAGCTTAAAAATTATGATCAACAAGTAATACAGATGATTATAAATTTGTTGTTTAAAAATGTGCTTTAAATTTGAGGACTGTTTCATACTTCTCAACATAATTCTTAAAACTCGTGTTTTCTTTCAAGCTGAGTTGTTTAAAATAATCAAATATGTATTTACATGGCTGGTAATTTGTAGCTTTGAGATTTCTCATATATGTCCTGGAGGATAGTCTTAGCATTTTACGGCTTCATTTTTCTCAGTACCCAAGCATACATGGTGATTTATTTATACAACCACATCAAATAGGAGGTGAGTGAGCTAACTTGTCAGAGATACCAAGCTTCCTTGATTCACAAAGAGTCACGCATTCTCAAGCAAATTATGTAGCTGAGCTTTGAGTTGTCTGCCTGTAAGTGGGGTGGAAAGAGTACACGCCATTCAAAGGTTTTGTAAGAAATATGTGAAACGACCCACAGGAGGTACTCCTCAGAGTTAATGACAGGCAGTAGAGGCTGAAGGAGTCTTAGTTGTTTTTCTCAACCCTTCTCAGGTTGGGTACACTCAAAACACTATTGGACACAATGAGCAGTGTTCTCTGCCACTCTACGAAACCCCAGGGCAATGTTTTCACGGCCGTGAGCACCGAGGTCTTGAAAATTTTGGCTCCATTTAATGGTGCTGAGGAAAGGATCGGAGGCTCAAGGATGGAATTAGAAGAGAAAACTGGCCATATGCCACACACCTCTTCTGGGCCACTGAGGAGGTCTTGGGTCCTGAGCCAGCCAGAAGAGCTTTGCAAAACAGCAGATGAGAAACCATTTCAGTTTGCATCCTCTATGCACTCCAAGCGTGTTCCAGAATCACAGGCTCAGTGTACTATTCAGGACTGAGCTAGCCTCCACTTGGGGAGAGTCTCTAGGAGCAAGCAGGCCAATCTCGCTAGATAGATGGCCAGGGTGCAAGCACAATCCAGTGCAGAGGGGTGAGAGGGTGTGTGGCAGGAGGGCCCCACTGGGGTAACGAGACTCCACGGAAGTTCATGCAAGGAACCAGGAAAGGCAAAGAAGAAACTAACTCCAGACAACGACACGGATGAGATTGCATGCTTGGTGCCAGAGATAGAGCTGTTGGCAAGGATCTGGTGAGACTCCTGCAGCTACCTGTGAATTCTCAAGGACATCTCTTGCCTAGGCGTCCCCTACCCCAGTGGGACAGTCTTCAATGGCCAAGGAGTACCACTGGATCTTGTGGCCCAGATCCAAGCTTGGATCTAAGTCACTAACTCTTTTGCTTTTACTTAACAAGCAAGTTACATAACCAACCAAAACCTCCGTTTTCTCTTCCTTACTGTAGGTACTTTAATGACTCTCCTTACCATCAGCATTATTCTAGGGCAGGACTGGCCAACAGCGTATTGGGTGATGGAGATAACGTCCCATATCTGTATAGTAGGAAACAGTAGCCACTGGGTACACTTAGTCACTGAATACTTGAAATGCTGCTAATACAATCCATGGCCTGAATTTTAAATTTCATTCTATTTGGCTTCATGTGATTTTAAATATCTGCATGTGTTTAGTACTTATTTTACTGAAGAACTCCAGGGACTAAATGGGAATATATTTTAAACCCCCGGGCCTGTCATCAGGCCTCAATAACTACTAAGTGGTATTGTTTTTAAGTTCATATAGCCTCACTTCCTTATTTCTGAAGTAGGGTTAAAGACAGCGCTTGCCTTGTGAGGCTTTCAGGAGAGTTAAATAATATACCACGTGTCAGGAATGGAGATGATTCAGCAGTGAGAGTGCTCCATGCTCATTTAGAGTACCAAAGTTTGGCTCCTAACATCAATGTTGGGTGTTTCACAATGTCTTGTAACTCTAACTACAAAGAATTCAGCATCCTCCTCTGTGACTTTCATGGGTACCCATACTAAGACATGCATATGTACATATCAAAAAAATCCTACGTATTAAAAAACAGAATATCATTGGTGAGGCAGATATAACACTTGCTGGACAAATTCATTATTTTTCCTTGGTCACTAAGAATTCTATGATTGTATAGAAATAGCTGTCCAGTAATGAACAAAGCCACAGAACCTCACACTGAGATTCCCGCCAAGCAGTTAGATTTTCTGGAAGCTGCTTGTATATCTTTAACACTGGCTTTGCCTGATACAACAACATCAGCTTGTTAGAACAAGAAAGTAAAAAGTCTTGGCAGTGGTACACTCAGAACAAGAGGTCCACAAATACGCACTTGACAGTCGCCTTGACAGCCAGACGGATCACAAACCGTTAGGCAACACACCTGCTAGACACTGGGGAACGTGATTACTGAGATAAAGGTATGATTTATGAGTCATTTATATCCAAGGCCAAGACCGTCTGGGAGCAGACCTATTGCCCAACTGGCCATTGACTCTCCAACTAAGAAAATGACAGTACTAATGGAAGAGACAGCAGGGGGTGGTGGGATTGAGCAGAAACACTTGACATCGTGGTCCGTGGGAGCCTGCGCCCCCAAACAGGAAAAGATGCTGAGTTTAAGCCACTTCTCCAGATGTTGCAGTGTGGTTGGTGTGAGAGAAAGAGAGAACAAGCGCAGGTGTGTGGGTCTCTGTAGGGGTGGCTGCTGTGGCCTTCTCATGACCAGGGGGATTTTACCCAGTGTCTTGTCTGAGAGAAATCAGAGAAAGAGAAGATGTATTCAGAGGTGGTCCCTGGACGAGATGTTTTGCTTCCATCCCAAATTATTGTGCACTAGCTACAAACTGGCTCTGGTGTCATGGTTTCCCTCCTGGGGCTAAGACAATATTTCATTTCAGTATGATTGCAACTTTTCATTAACTCTGAGATTACACACCTGACAAGTTATTTGGTGAGTTTTCATATTCTTTCTGAAAACTAGTGTGAAGTAAGGCAATGATCTGAGTGTATGGTGTTGGCGAAGCAATGGTGTCATGAAGGAATGGATGACATTTGTTATAGATTAGTAGAGAGGTGTGCACCCAGAGGAGATGTTTGGAAAATTTCCTGCCAGAGTTGCTCAAACAAACATATATTTTCTTCTGTGGGAGGTGATTCAAAAGCTGGAGTAAATTCTCTTGGGGAATCCCATGTTCTTTCTCCATCACCAGTATCCTCATCTGTGTGTGTCAGTGCAAAGGTGACTTACCCAGTGTGTAATTCATAACCCTCACTAGTGATGTAGGTACAGTTAGCTCCATTTTATAGATAGATAAGTAAAGGCACAGAGGGTATCCCTTGAATAAATCCAAGTCATAAAAATGGCAAATGAGAGAGCCAAAACTTAATTCCGGACGCCTCTCCTCACGTGCCCACCTGAAGGTCTTTCAAAACCAAGCTTTCACCTCCTCGTATCTCATCCTTGACTCTTTGTAGATGCCTAATGTGACTACTGTGAGCAAAAGGCCTGATTTTTAATGATATTTAGGGCTAATTAACATAGATTTTAATGGCCATAGGCAGGTGGTGGCAGCCACGTTGTCCAGGAAAGGCCTGGAAATCAGAACAACAGATGCCCTTCATCAGTGGGTCTTGTGGTTATTCAAGGTACCCCCAACAGAGCTTCTGGTCTCCCAGTATGTTCTATTCCCCAAATTCCTCAAGGGATCTGCAAATACTTTCAGCTAACAGACTTATTTCTACAAGGCCACTGAAATCAGACAATGATAAATAAGTTATTCTCTGGACACTGGTTTGGATTTTTTATTTCTCTACAGAAGGCTGTAGAAGGAACAGCTACAAATCCTGGGATGCTAAAACCAATAATATCCTCTAAAATAAAGAGATGCTGTTAAGTAAAGGCACACAGAGCTCAACACTGCACATATCAAATGCAAAGCTGAAGATTGGTTGACGACTATTAATGACCTGGATGCCCTCACACATTTTAAAGTATTTTGTACAATGTATTACAAACTCTGCCTAGTAAAACACTCGCTAACGTTTTTAAACCTCAGTCTCAATGACCTTTCCCAATATCTGTCTTTTATTATAGAATCACTCTAAATGCTTAAAGACAAACACACCCTAACTCTATGTTACAGAAATTGAATGAACCCTCAAATTGAATTTCTAAGAACCTCATTGAAGAAAAGAAAACATTCTAAGGGGGGAGAGTGGGGTAACCCCCTCTTGAACTTGCTTTGGTGGACAGTTTTCAAATGATACTACTGGCAGTGGATTTTCCTGGCAAAGCCTCTGCTATTCCAGTTGGTGCACTAACGTGGAGAGACATACATAGTCTGTCATATGGCTACCCGCTATGTATGTAGGGGAGCTCATCTCTCAGTCTTGAACCACACACGGTACCCGGCTGGTCGCTGGTAGAGCTCCAGCGTTGCAGGCAGCCAGAAATCTACAGGTGTGTTGGCTGCTGTGCCGCATGGTGTGTTGTCTGCACCAGAAGAATGACTTGTTGTTTGTTTTAATTTACAAAGGGGTAAAAATGTTCTGCCTCTCTGACTCCGGTTGCTTTTTGCTTGTTTTTGTTTTGTTTTATTTTTCTTTCTTCGTGCCTTAGGTTATCTACTCCAAGCACTTTACCAAAGTAAGAATCAGTCTGTAAATGCAAGGACTCTTTGGTGCCTCATCTCACCAGGTCTCATAGAAACCTGCCAAGTATTGACAGCAATCTACCACTTTTAGATAAAGACAATTCATTCCCATTCACCTGTTCAATGAGAACATAATATTGGCCTACCGTGTTCCAGGCACCAGCCTCCTTGCCTGCTCTACGTTTTCTTCCTTGATCTACGGACCCAATATGAAAAGTTGATATTATCATTTATGTTATAGAAACTGACACTAAAGGGTTTTCAAAATTTAAATAGCACTTGCAATGTATTAATCACGGTTAGTTAGGATTTTAGAATTCCAGAATTCCGGTGACCCTTGTCTGTCTAACTGCAGCAACCACCGTCTATTTGTGCTTCCAGATGCGAAGTAAAAGAAGGATAATCGCCATTTTTATCCAGTCCTTTTACTTAAATAGTCTGCCTGAAACTTGCAATGTAAAAAAAATAGGTCTTTTTCTCCTCCTGTGTAGCCACAGTCTGATTCTATTCTATGATATTTACGGAGTAACTAGTTGTTTCTTTATGACTATTTTAATTCATTTCAATATTTCAGCCGCCATTCTACCCCTGTTTCCAGGGTGGAAACTGCATCATGCTGAGAATAAGCTTGCTCTATAGTGTATTATTGGAGACCGCATGGTTCAAATGGTGCTGGATGAAAGCTAAGGCAGGCAGTGCTATGCGGAATGCTTGGAACACCATTCAGCTGCGTGACAGAGATAAGACTCTCACTCCTTCTGCCAAGAGAAACTCTGTACAGATAACAAACTTGAGCAGCTTGTTACCCCTCAAAGTCATGGCGGCCCTGTTCACCTTTCCCTGTTTTGGCCATGTCCTCATTCTCTCACCCCTGAGCCACAGCAGGAAACTCAGGGTCCCAGGGGCCTGGTGTCTGCCCGGCACTCATGCAGACTTTCCTCTTGACTCTTTTGATGAAAACTTCCAAAGCCAGACCTTCAAGTAGTACAACTCCAGTGGCTACCAGCCGCCTTCTTAGAGAAAGGGAAGCGGGTACTGAGACCTTGACCCTTGCTCCTAACAGAACCACAGTCATTTTGTCGGCAAAACAAACTACATGAGAGCATCAACCTCCTGTACTATGTTTGAACACCCTCATGGCTGAATGACACCTCCCTACTAAAATCCTTTTCCAGTCATTAGTTATAACCCAGTAATAAGACTGCTATTTCTTTGATATTTACGTGAATTATGTGTAATGCCTTGTCAATAGTCTGTCACACGGTCAACCAAGAAATTATCTACGCAACAGCAAGGCAAGTGCTTAACGGTCAGTGAACTCCCATGTTAGGCCCATGTCAGAGCCTCTGCTAGGTCAGAACCTCCTCACCTTGTAGAGGCTGAAGCACCAACTTCCAGCCTTTCTCTCTATTATCAATAACTTACTCTTCTATGTACCTGGCTTAGATTCCCCACAATATTTAATTGGAGGTACCTGATCAATAGAAGGTATGCCTTCTGCCTTCATTCTGAAGTTGTGGGTCATATTCTATTCTGTTCTAAACTTCTGTGGCCATCAGAAAAAATATGACATGGATATGACACCTAGGTTTGTTCCTTTAACGAGAGCACTGAAGAAGGATAGCTCCCAGACTAGGACGTTACTGCAATATAGACATTCCAGATAATTTGAATATGAAGCAATACAACCCAATTGCCAGTATGCTAGTGTGTCTCTCCAGTATGCTCAGCATGTCTTTAAGAGTGTGCAGCTTGGACTGGAGAGATAGATGGCTCAGCTGTTAAAGTCTAGGCTCACAATCACAAATGTAAGAGTGCGCAGCTTGTTGGTGGTCTGATCCTCAGTATCCATGAAGTCCATGTCCGGTATTCAGTACACGTTTCTTGGGGAAATGAGTAAATGGAACAGTGGAGAAGGGAGAGGCAAAGTAGACAGCTTCACTAATGTGTTCATCGAGATGACAGAGCAGTAACTAAACATGAGCTCTTGAGCCAGACTGCCAAGGTTCAGTCAGATTTTTGACTCCATTGTCACAAGTCATGTGCTGGAGCCAAAATCCCCACCCCGTCTAACTAAGCATGGTTCAAAGCCAGTGTAATGATGATATCAACCCACAAACTCTCTGTGACAGATTAAAAGGTACTGATCTACAGAAAACACTTGCCCCAGTACACAGCACATGGGAACTGCTCAATCAACCATTGCTGTCATTGTTACTGCATTGCTGTTGTAGACAGGGGAGATCATAGGCAGAAAGCATACCTTCAGGCAAAAGAAAAAAAATCAGCTAGTCTAGCCAATCAGTCAGTTCTAGGTTCAGGGAAAAATTTAAAAAAATACAAGCATGTCTCAAAAAATTTTAGAAAAAATTAAGGAAGACATCTAATATAGAAATCTTGCTTACACACACACAGACACAAGAAAAGCTGATAATGACCTAATTGCATGAGACACCGCAGCTGACGTCATTATTGTTTGTCTCTTGTTTCATGTTGATGCCCGTCTGTATCTCCGAGGGATTTCCGAGTGTATGGTATTTGTTAATGCAGAGAGTTTACGAATGTCGGGTATCAGTTGGGAGGGAATTTGTTTGGAAGACAGTGCATTTGCTTTGGAAGCTGGGTGGTTCCAATCTGCTGAGCCACAGCATTCATTGCCTTGCCACCATGGCCACTGAACATTGTTCAGTCTGTCTGAACCGAGAGGGCCAGAAATGGAGCCCTCTCTCTAGCTGCTGAGTGAGAGTTGCGGCATGGACCCATTTCGGCCCAAACGAAGGTACCTCTTGCCTTCACTATTAGGTCTGCCCAGAGGGGGCGTCTTTCCGCATCTCCCCCAGGGGGGCATCTTTTTCTAATTAGTGCAGACGCCCATCAGTGTGGCAGTCACCCCATTACCCTATTTGCAGCCTTGGGAGATTTTAAACCAATTGCGAGATAAGTTGGTTTTCAGGAAGAGGAGAGATTAATGGGGCCATAGAAAGATGGATTTGAGCTCAGGGCTGCCTCCTCCCCTCCCTTCACACATGCTGGGGCTAGCAGTGAGGCCAGCGGGGATGACCCTGAGTAGAGTTACATATTTTTCACACCTCCTACTAAAACTCAGCAAATGCTTCACTGGCTGTTCCCAGCACAATTTTTCTTCTTGCAGAACGTGTTGGGATTATCGCTTTTAGTCACATATGGGCTGGAAGTGCTTTGTAGGAGCCCCAAGGGCTGCAACTGTTCAAATCCCCGTGGTTGGGAAGCAGCTTTGGGGAAGCAGGGACCCAAAGAGCCTTTCAGAGAACTCCACATCGAGAGCTGGTTCCCATTAATTAAGTCCAGTTCGCAAGACTGAATCAAAGCTGCCACTTCAATGGTTTCAAAAGTCAGGAGGTAAAATACAAGTTTGAACCCCAACACCTTCCCCTTATCCATCTCCTTATGCCATTTCAGGCCATTGGGTAACATATGACTTGCCCTTCGTCAGGCCTAGATATTATCTGCTGAAATAGTTGTGCTGGTAAGGGAGGAAGGCTTCAAAATATGTAACAGATGCGCAGCTGCCACCTGAGATGATGCGTTATGAATCCAGAGCTGTCATCACCTCCCCGCCACCCCTACCCTTACCCCCAAGCACACATTTGTTCATGTGGTTTACACCTGTGGGACTGTGGGATGCGAGACAGGAATCTGATTACTGTTTGGGAGACAACTCTGTCTCTAAAACTGATCCATGTATCTTTCCTTCCCCGGAGAAGCCTGGGAACTCTTGCCAACTCTTCATGTGCTCCAGCTGGGTTGGAGCTCTAGCCCAATATTTTTGGAATTTGGTACCAATGACTAACTTGGAGGCTGTCACAAAATGAGCCTTGTAACGTCTGTCCTTGACCTCTGAGCTTCTGTCCCAAATGACGAGGCAGAGCAAGTGTTTGAATTCCTCTGTTGAGGTGCTGTTGGGATGAGATGGAGAGCTCCCATCCCAGGATCGTATGAGGCAAAGGGCTTTGTCTGTTTGTGTTTAGCAAGAGAGCTCTTGTTCACTCTCTGAAGAGAAATAGTCTAGGTAGGAACCACAGGGGAACCAACAGCAGCACCAGCAGCAACAACAGACACACATCATGAGGTGAGGGAGAAAAACAGAAAGCCCAAAAGCTGATAAGGGAATGGAAGAGAGACATATTGAACACAATGAGAGAGGCCATTTTGCAAAAGTACAGATTAATAAGATTTCTGCTCACTCATGGTTTCAATTATATGTAGAAATATTCATTCAATATTGACTTATCCCTTTTTAAAAATCACTATTCTTTATTAGTTCTTTAGAAATTTCACAACATGCATCCCCATTGTGTTCACCTCCCAGCCCCTCCATATTTGCTCTTCACCCCTGCAGTGTGCTCCCTTAAAAATTAATTAAAAACAAAGCAAAACAAATAACAAAAACTTGTCTTGCTCCTCCATCTTTCCAATCACTCTTCGTTCATCCTAGTGGCATCAGGAGCTGCAGTGTGTAAACAGTATAAATTCAGAAGGGACTTTGTGCATTATTTTATTATTTATGTCTACAAGCATACACATAGTAGGTATTCAATAAGTTTTTGGGTTTTTTCCTGACAGAAAGATGCTGTTTAGATATAAGTTGCACATTGGAATTCTGATCACTAGTGTAACTTCCCCTTCATCCTAGGGGTGACTCCACCAGCAGATGTGAACGGGGAGCAAACTTGGGTGTGTTGACTTGCGCATTTGCTATTTTACATACTGGCCAATGAATGATGCTGACCACCATGAAATATGCTGACCATTTTGGGCTCCAACATTGCCATTTCTTTGTCAGGGAGGGAATCTCTTCCTGCACCACATTGAAGCTGAGGATCCTTGCGGGCTTCTCCCTCCACTGCTGGAAGAGAGGCAGAGACCCTCCTGTACCTTAGGTATTCTATTCTTGGATATCTAAGCAGCTGTTTGCTATCATCAATGGGGTAATTTTGTGTCTCTGCTTGGCTAGACCAGCTGAGCCCCAAGGCATGCCATTTGGTCTTACAGAGAGTACCCAGGCATGAAATCACATTCGCTGCCTCCCTGAAGCACATTGAGGAATAGATGTGGTCTCAGCCTTTGTCAATAGCTCATATCCTTAACCAGTCCATAAGCCTAGTATTTGGTTCGTATCTTTTGATTCATGCTCCCAGTTTCCTGTGCCCGTGTATGAGGGCACCAAAAGACAAAAGCATTGCAGGTTAAACCTTCCTTTTTATAGACTGGCGAGGTAAGACTTGGGGGGTTTGAATTGGAATGTTATAAATCAAAAGATCAGAAGTTAACTAGTGCTGTGGATTAGATGCTCAGTTGTGGAGGCAAAAGAAATGAGCCTTTCAGCATTGCAAATGTACTGAACACTCCTATTCTATACAAACATGGCTCCATCCACTAGTTAGCCATTCTAGGGACAGATTTCAAAGAAGATCCTAGGAAATGGGTGTTTCCATTGAGATCCCAGGGCAGAGGATGGACTTTAATTGACCCTCTGTCCTTAAGGACAAACCTTGCTTCTCTATTCTGACTTCCCAGTGACCTTAAATTTGGACCTACAAAGGAAAATATCTCACACTAGCTACAACGGTTAGAACACTGGAGGATGGAACATTAAAAGCAGTATTTTAGGCCAAGCTCTTCAGCATTGAGAGCTTTTAGTTGACCGTCTTTTGACTGTGGTTCTGGTTTTTCAAAGGGAAATATCAGAACCTCATACCCGCTTCCTAGTGAGTACACTGGACAACGTTATCTTCACTCTGATCATCTCCTAATGCTCACTCTCAATAAAATGCTGGGATTTGAGCCCTTGCAGCTAATGTCTCCATTGCATGGCAAAACTCTCCATCCTTCACGCCATGTTCCAACAACAGATCATGTAAATGACTCAATGACTTTAAAGTGATACTCACACAAAGGACACATAACCTTTAGGAACATCTATGTCCTCAAGCCTTTGCCCAGTGTCAACTGATGTAATGGACAGGGGTCATGTGACCCGGTCATTAGTCACACTGCGCACATATCAACATATCCCACTCAGGTGAGTCAAAAGCCGAAAGTTACAACTTATACGAAGACAAACTACCACTGGAGTAGCCAGTCCTCAAGTCTTCTCACATTTTATTCAGGAATTGGATGGATAAGAGACAATTCATCCCATTGTTTAGCTGTGCAAGGAGTTACTCAGTCTTTTCCAGACCCCAGAGCTGAAACCACACACATTTCCAAAAGTTGCTCTAGTCGCTACTGCAAAAATAGACTCCATGTTTATTAGAGCCACAGAAACATGATAGTAAATCTTTTTGCTTCTGATACGCTAAGAATACTTTAAAATATAAAACAGAGCTATTAAAAGAAGAGCCTTAATTTAAAGTGTAATATGGAGCAAGACCTAAAAATTAAAGTGTTTAGGTAGAATTAACTTTTTTTCAGTTATTAAAAACTTAAGGTTTTTTTTTAAAAAAACTTTATTGTTTTTATTGAGCTGTCTTTTTTTTTAATCTGCTTCCCTCCCTTCTTCTACCTTTCCTTCTACCCTCTCCCATGATTCCCACATTCCCAATTTACTCAGGAGATCTTGTCTTCTTCTTCTTCCTATGTAGATCCATGCATGTCTCTCTCAGGGTCCACTTTGCTGTCTAGGTTAGCCTGTTCTGGTAGCAATTGCCTGGTTTCTCCTGAACTTAAGGATAATATCATTCATTTAGTTAAAGTCTTTCAGATAACCTGAAAGAGGTCAGAACAACTGGGGCCAGAAGGCAGTCCCAAAGCTTCCCTTGCTCTCCTTCCCTCAGGGACACCAGTACTCCTGTGACTGCCCAGGAGACTGCAGTTGTTAGTCTCCTCAGCAAAGCCTCCGCTCCTAGATCACTTACTGTCTTCTAAGGCACCAGGCAGTGCCTTCTCCCCTCAGCACCTTGACTGGTAGTTCCCTTCTCACCACACAGAAATGGCCCCTCCTTGTTTACTGAGGACACTTTCCTATGGCTCGCCAGCATGTGGAATAAACATGTGGCGTCCTTAGCAACAGACTCTTAGTCGTGAAAGATAGAAAACTGTTCTCTTCCTGGAGGAGAGCAAATATCCTGCTTAAGTTCCATTTTAAATTTAGGTGGAAACAATTTAACCCACTAAATCCGGGTATGGCAGGGTCAGTGTTCCGGCAAACAAGCACCTGGTCCCACTAAACCGACTTTTGCCCATTTTAGCTGCTGTGTGTGTGTGTGTGTGTGTAAGTGTAAGAAGTGGACAGAACTAGATGGTTCTCAGTTTTCTCATGGGTCCCATGAGGGGTGTGGGAACTAGTGAACTCCCCGCAGTGTTCCTGGAGCTTCAGTCAGTTACAAGTACACCCGCAGCACCCAGTCAACAGGAATCTGGTGAGAGGATTGGCAGAAGCTGTGGTCCATGCCCCTAACTTGCCCAGAGGAAATCTATTTCTTATCAATTAATACCCAGAGCTACTGTGCTAGGTTTAACAAAACCCAGTGCTCAGAGACTTAAACATTTCTTTGAAAACAACTGGCCCGTATTATCTCCAAATTTTTGCTTTTCTGTAATAAGCCTTGTAGTTTGCTGGAACTGCTCTGGATAAATTAGGGGCAATGGAATAAAGAGTATGGGGTTTAAAAAAAATGGATATCTAAGAAGTAAGCTTCAGAGTCCCCAAGTGTGGTCTATAAAATAGTGATAGTTACTATTTACATACAAAATACTTTAGTTGTTGGGAGAATCTTAAGCTATCTCCCTCAGCTCCCTGAGTCAGATTATTGTTGTTGTTATTGTTACTATTACAGTTAATTCTGGGATCCAAGAATCTCTGAAACTTCTAAATGAAAATGCCTACAATTGAAACATTCTTGGACCTAAAAGAAATAAATCAAAATGCCTATTCTGTGGTTACACACAATGGCTATGCCAATTAAAATAGCCAAGCATGTAGATTAAAAAAAAAAGCAATTGGCTTGTGAATCTTTGTGGTAGTGAATCTTGAATGTCTTCTTCTGGCGACCCATTTGTCTGGGTAGCTCAAGCCTTCCTTTCTTGCTCTCCATTTGACTCACAGCTCAGTTCATCCTCACAGAGTTCTCTTGCTAATTGGCCCCTCATACTTAGTCCGTCCTCAATAGTAATAACTGAACCCTGACCTCTAGTGGTCGGAAAGAATTAGCATGAAGAATTGTGGAGTAAGACCAGTGAATTCCTAAGAGGCTCATTGGTCCTCAATGGCTCAGTGGTAGAGCTATCTAATCAGAAAAATGAGTAAGGACAGCAATGTGGGTAATGGGAGAGCTCACTCTAAGGAGCCCCATGCCACAAACCTCACCAAGTTTTATCTGTAACTCCTACCTCCGGCAACCTATAACACCCCTAGCTCCATCTACAACCCCTCCTCCTCCATCTACAACCCCTCCTCCTCCATCTACAACCCCTCCTCCTCCATCTACACCTCCCTAGCTCAGTCAACAGGCAGAAGGACACAGCCCAGGAAACTTCTTTATCCTCACTAAGTAGTGTTGGCTCGCCCACATGAAATTGCCATATGTCAGTTGTGGGTAGATGGACCACCTTGAACTGACCTTCTACAGAAGACAGCCTAATTTGGTTAATAATTATTGGAGGGAAAAACATTCCTCTTTAAGATAAAAAACTTCATTTGACACAATAGTACCTGCTACACGCAGCAGCATAGGTGACTCTCACAAATGTATGAAACATAATATTGAACAAAAAGTTAGATATGAAGGCTACTTAGAGGATTCTTAATCACAATGAAGTTTAAGATTTATCAAAAATTTTGTCACAATAGTGAAAAATTCTGGAGGTCAAAATAGTAATTGACTTTGGAGAGGAAGCCTAAGACAAGTAACCAAGGAAACTGGAGATATTTTTTGTCTTGACCTGGTGTCAACTAATCAGGCATGCCCCCTGTCCTTTTCTCTTTTCCTTTTATATTCTAGTTTTATGTTACTTCTGCTTATGTTAAAAAGAAAAAAAATCCTCTTCTTTAATTCTGTCTCTTAGTGCTCTAGATGTAGGCAGCCTAGCTCTTCTTCATCCCCAAGTCCCCAAATCCCAGGAGGAGAATCATTGGCCTGATTAGTGTCAGGTGTAAGCCCCAGTATTCCTATGCTTAGCGTGGAAGTATGGGAAATCATGCCCCAGAAGGGGGGAACTGAGGTGGCAAAAAGCCCCCTTTTAGGTTTTTGCCCATCAGGGTTACAGACGTTATCTCCCTAACACAGAGCTGACCTCTCCCTTTGTTTAATTTCCACCTCCAGGGTGTTTTCCTTGCTCTAGAAACATGCAGGCATTTCAACTTTTACTTTAGCCTGACTCTAAACCCCTATAAAATCCCTTCACTTAATCTCCTCTCCTCCAGGCTAAACAGCCCTGGTTCCTTCAACACTTCCTGGCCTGACATGATTTTGAGCCCTTTCTTTGTCCTGGTCACTCTCTCTGGACGAGCTCCAGGATGTCACTTAAAAATTGGCATCCAGAGCTGCAAGCAATAAATGTTCCAGATGTTGACTGGTCCACAGAGCCAAGAGCAGCACTAAGCAAGCGTCACACCCTACACATATGTGCACACGTGCACCAAGGACGCTGCAGAGTCCGTAGACGTCTAGCTTATCGTCCTCCTCTGGAGGCTGGGTTCGTAGTCGGCCCACCCCACTCTTTTTGAGGGAATGGCTGTTAATCCTGCCTCTCCTCCTTCCATAAAAATATCTCTATGATTCCCAGGTTGTCACTGTATCTTGTTAGCATGGCCTGATTATTGCAGGCTGACAGAACGTTTTTTTTTTCTTTTTTCTTTTTGAGAAAAGGTCTCATGTTGCAATAGACTAGCCTGGAATCACCACATGGTTGAGGCTGACCTTGAACTTGACCCTACCTCCCAACTGCTGGAGTTGAAAGGATGAATCATCATTATTTTGGAATTTTTATTTTGTTCTTCAAACATTAGATGTCTCCAAGGCCTCTCAACAGAAAGTGTGACAAGCATGCCTCTCCATTCAAAAGCATGTCTAGGAAAGCCAGTCAGAACTCCAGGGCATAGGAACATACTGCTGAGAACCTCCTTAGTGTTAATTTGACTCCACTAATCAGTTTTCTTTCCAGTGACTATTTAATAACCTTACCGAAATACAAGCCCATAATGCCTTGCTCACAACTGTAATTTTCTTTTAAAAGTAAATGAAATTAAATTTGAAAGCCCTCACTTTGAAAAACACTAGCAAATCAAGTCTAACAGCACATTGTAAGGATTACCCAGCATGCCCGAGTGAGGTTTGTGCTCAAGTCGGCAACAGAAAGGGAATAGATGTGACACAAACTATTATTAGAAAAAAGAGAATTCAACCGAAGGAAGCACCTCCAGACCAATATCTTCCCATCATGGAAACTCAGAATAGAAAGGACGTTCCAAACATGACAAAGGAATTTGCAGCTAACTTAGCATTTAATGGTAGCAAACTGGAAGCTTCCTCTCTAAGACCAGAAGCTTATTTTTTAGTCTATTTTCAGAATCATCCTGAAACTTCTAGTCATAGTAATTAGGAAAGAAAAGAGGGGTACAAGTTGAGGTCTTTGATTGATTTACTCACGGCTAGATGGTAAAGCCTTGTTAACAGGAAGTGAAGAACTAAATAAAAGGAGGGATATCACTTGTTTGAGGAGTAGAAGTTTAATATCTTTTAAAAGCATTTTGATAGTGTATAATAATTATACAAAATAATAATCAGTTTTGCTATTGAATTTTTATCAGTGCATATAATGTACTTTGATACTACCCACTCCCCTACTAAAGAGTTAATATTACTAAGATTGCAATGCTAATCAAAGGATTTAATCTCTCTCTCTCTCTCTCTCTCTCTCTCTCTCTCTCTGTGTGTGTGTGAATTATTTTTGTTGGTTTCCAGATAACCCCCAAAGAATCTAATATAGTTTATTGGAAGCCAAATTTGGAAACTTAAGGTGAGACACTCAGGTGGAAGACATAGTCCAATTGGTAGAGCATTTGTTTAGCATGCACGAAGCCTCTGGTTTCAGCCCCAGGACTCCATAGACAAGGTGTGGTGATGCCCGCCTCTAAAGCTGGCACTGAGGAGGTGGAGCAGGAGGATGAGAAGTTCAAGGTCATTCTCAGCTACAAAGCAAGGCCCAGGCCGGCTTAGACTTTGTGAGATCCTGTCTCAGAAATAAAAAAACAAACAAACAAAAAACCAAAAAAAAAAAAAACCAAACTAACCAATGAGTGAGGAAGGCTAGAGAGGTGCTTTAGCAATTAAGGGCACTGGCTGCTCTTGCAGAGGACTAAAATTTAATTCCCAGTACCCATATTAGGCAGCTCACAATCACCTACAACTCCAGTTTCAGGGAATCTGATATTCTCTTTTGGCTTCTATGGACACCTGCATCCATGTGTGAACATAGGCATTCACGAAAGCACACGAGAGCACACACACATGGGCGTGCACACACATGCAAATAAAAATGAGATAAATATATTAAAAATGGAAATGATTTTCCTTTCTTCTTTTGAGAACACTCTCTTCAGATCCATAGAACAATTCTTAATTGGGTCCTTGTTTTATTTGTTCTTTGTGTTTCGAGTTCCTTGTATATTCTGGATGTCAATCCTTTATCAGATGTATAGCTGGCAAAGAGTCTTTTCCACTCTCTGGGCCTTCACTTAATTGTTTCCTTAGCTATGCAGAAGCTTTTTAGTTTCATGAGATCCCACTTGTCAACTTTTGGTCTTAATTCCTTGGCAAATAGATTTCTATTCATGAAGGTTTTTTTTTTCCTATAACTGTATCTTGTAGGATACTGTCTATATTTTCTTATGCAATTTCCCATATTTCAGCTTTTACATTTGAGATGTTTGGTCCATTTGAAGTGGATTTTGGGTTTTTGTGCAGAGTGATAGACAGGGTTCTAATTTGATTCTTTCACATGTAGCATCTTTAAAAAGCTGTCCAAAATCTTCAGCAAATATAGAAATGCAAATTAAAATTACGTGAGCATTCATCTTGCCCCAGCCAGAATGGCTAAGATCAGGAAAACAACTGACAGCAAATGCAGGCAAGGATGTGGGGGAACCGGGACCCCCATTCTCTGTTGATAGGAAGTCAAGTGGATACAGCCACTATGGAAATCAACATGGGTAATGCTTAAATAGCTACACAGACATTTACCATATGACCCAGCAATAACACTCCTTGGTTTATGGTCAAAGGACTTGTACCATACTCTACAGATACTTTCTCAGCCATGCGCAGTGCTCCTGTGTTGACAATAGCTAGGAAGCAGAAGAAGCCTAAATGTCATTCAACTTATGAATGGGTAATGAAAATGTGTTTTTTATTCACAATGAAAATACAGTCAACTTTAAAAAAGGGAAATCATAAAATCTGCAGGTAAGTAGACAAAACTGGAACATATGATATTGAGTGCAGTACCCAGACCCAGAAAGACAAATGTCACATTCTCTCTAATTTGTGGATCCTGCATCTGAATCTTTAGATGGGGTTGACAATGCTCCCCCTAACGAAAATGCCAGAGTCAGGAATAGGACACTTCCCTTTGAGTCATAGGTCCAGAAAGTCCAACAGACTCCCCAAATGACACAGGCTACTGCATTGTCTTTCGTGGCACCCTAGAACTTGTAAGTAAGGCCTGTTGCTGAAGACACCACCCACCTTGGACACAGGGCTTGAAGGAATGGACCTGACCTGAAGCCTCTTCCCTGAGAAATTATTCTCACAGTATCTCAAGATGCTATGCAAGCTTCCAAGGGAGAAAGTCAATTATAAATCCTGCAGCTGTAAAGCCTAAAACAACAATTACTAGCACAGTGAGATAGGCCCAAGGGTGCTATAGTGACCCTTGTATCTTGAAGGCAACCAACAGTCACTTAATTAGAAATAAGGCCTGGTCAATAAAAGAGAATTTATTCTTGGTATTGTAATCCTAACTACCTGTGAGATAGAGCCGACAATGGCCATGTTCCTAAACTAGTATCATTCTCAACTGTGTATTAAATATTTATTTTTATCTACAGATAAATACAGTTTGAATTCCTTATCAAAGAAGTTTCTCCCCCCAGTAGCAGTAGATGGAGACCATCACAAAAATCCACAACTACTCATAATGCAGAAAACAACTATGGTATGCATATGCCCAGTCAATACATCCACAACACAACCCCTACACCTAAGACTTAGATAACATTGTTGAAGAGAAGGTGAAAAGATTGGAAGAGCCAGAAGATCAGACATCTGCTACAGACAGTATCTTCTGTGGAAAGCAGGGAGTGGCATCTATGAAATCTTAACAGTGCCGTCTCCTAAACAAGACCTCTTCAGTGACAACACCAGTCGACATCTCAGTGTGGATGGGGAAAATCTCACAAAACCCCACCCCTAGATAAAGAGATAAAGGCAACTGATGGCTCCTAAAAGGGTGTACTCAGTCTTTCTAGGGACAAGCCCTTAAAAGGTTGTCTAATTCCAAATGGTCAACCCTAAACACATACACATGTGAACAAAACTAAATGGACTCATCTATATATGTATGTGTGCACGCATGTGTGTGCATTGTGTGTGTGTGTATGTTTATATGACAATAGTAATTAATTCAGGAAATGTCAGAAGTTTAGAGGGAATAGGGGAGATATGGGAGAAGATGGAGAAATGGGAGTAGCAATTATGAAAATATAGTATGAAAATTTCAAAGAAGAATAGTAAGTGTATTATATATAAATCAATAAATGTTTTCATGTATAAAAAACAGAAGTTTCTGTTTCACCATTTTAAAACTTAGTGCACTCCTACAGTAACATAAAGAGTTTGGAAATCACATAAGAGCAGACATCTAGACTAGTGGGATAGATTTAGGAATATAGAAATTATTTATGATAAAAGTATCTTGCCTACTCAATGAAAAAAAATATTTGCTTTAACTGATGTCTTTGGATTTCTATTGCTGTGACAAAACAGCATTATCACAATAACTTGAATATGAAAAAATTTATTGTTTCATTTTACAGTTTACAGTTTGTCATCAAATGAAGTCAGGAAAAAACTCAAGGCAGGTACTTGAAAGTAGGATCTTGACAACAACAACAAAGAGAAGTTATGGAGGAGTGCTATTTGCTGGCTCCTTCCCTTTGATAACTCAATCTGCTTTCTTAAAGCACCCAGGACCATCAGCTCACTGTAGATGGAAATTTCTGTCCCAAAGATACACATGGAAGCTTGTATTAATTATAAACTGTTTGATTTATTAGCTCAGACTTACTATTAACTAGCTCTTGCAACTTAAATTAACCCATAATTCTTATCTATGTTTAGCCATGTGGCTTAGTACCTTTTCTCAGTAGGCATTCTCATCTTACTTCCTTTGCTTCTGGACACATGACTGTGTCTGTGCCTTTCCTCTTCCCAGGATTCTCCTAGTCTGGTTGCCCCACCAATGCTTCCTGCCTGGCTACTGGCCAATCAGTGTTTTATTAAACCAATACAAGTGACAAATCTTTACAGTGTACAAGAACATTATCCCACAGCAGCCCACGGGTGACACTGCCTACAGTGAGCTGGGCCCTTTTATATCTCCAATCAAGAAAATGCCCTAAAGACCTGCATACAAGCCAATCTTATAGAGGCATTTTCTCAATTAAGATTCCTTCTTCACAGGTGGCCCTAATTTTTGTCAAGTTGACATAAAAAGTGCCAGAACAATTTATCTCTTATCAACTTGACACTCAAACATACCGCTTATTAAGCCATACCATATGTTTTTTTTCTTTTCGTCCTCAAGCTGTTATGCTAATAGTATTATGACAATATTCAACATTCCAACCTTGATAATTTTAGGAACTTTCAAACTTCCCTAGCTAGGCCTCCATTGTTCACACTACTCTTAGCCTTCTCTCCTTTCAGACTCCCACAAAACAGTCCACTCTGTTCTGAATACTTGATGGCTTTTCCAGGTGTTTTCTGCTTATTTGTTTTTTAAAGAGATAGAAAGGGCATGAAGTTGGGTGGCTAGAGAGGAGAGGAGTCAGAGGAGGGGAAAACATGATCACAATGAAATCGATGAAATTTTTTCAATAAAAAGAAAACCAGAAATTCTGCCCATGTATTTCATTTGGGGAATCATATAAATGCTATTGCTTTAACATTCAAACCCACCTTCATGTTGCTAGCAAAGAGGAAGGCCACACCTTGCTTTGGAAATTGGAAGATATTTATCCGTTAACCACTGCACTGGTGACTCTATGTCAACCTGGCACAGCTAGAGTCTGTCAAATGAAACACGAGAAAACAAAACTGAGAAAATGCCTTCTTAATTAGCAATTGATGGGAAGGGCCCAGTTTATCACGGGTAGGTCCACCCCTGGGCTGGTGGTCCTAGGTTATATAGCAAAGCAGGCTGAGCAAGCCATGGGGAGCAATCAGTAAGCTGCCACCTCCATGGCCTCTGCCTGAGATCCTGCCTCCAGGTTCCAGTCCTGCTTGAGTCCTTGGATTGCTCAAAGGACTGTGGCTCTGGGTCCGGAAACCAAACAGCCCTCTCCTCCTCAGCTGGCTTTTGGTCATGGAGTTCCATCAGCAATCGTCGTCCTGACTAGGACAACCACCTACCCTGCAAACTCGTTCTAGCTTCCTTGTTGCTTCAGGCATTTCTCTTGTTCTTTCCGGTTTTCCGCAGAGGGTCATGTCATCTCTGGATTGCATATTTCATTGAACTAACTATGGCTTCAGTACAGTGTGGGAAACGACAGTTTTAGTGAGGAAACTTCAAGTTTTAAGTGCAATGGCTCTAAGTATTAAAATGCAATAGCAGTTTAGATTTTCACACCATTTGGTTTTCATGTGCTGGGAGCCTTTATCCACAGATGAAGGAAAGGACTAGAAAAGGAGAGGCCATGGCTGCTCCCAGGTCTGTGGGAGCGCAGAGTCATCTGAGAGGGTCCAGAGCAGATGTGACCAGGTGAGCTGGGCCATGTGGGGAGAGGGGAAGGGAAAGGGACAGAGGGGAATCAGGTGCAGCAGCCAAGAGGCCAAAGGCACAAAAGGGGCTGGAAACCAAAATGCCTGTATGATATAGGAAAGAGCCTCTGAGAGAAAGGGCAGTCCAGCCCCTGGGCAGCAGATTTCAGGGTAGCATAGCGGCAGGGTATGCTACTCATACCCTGTAACGTCTGGGGACTAAGGGATTCAGGGAGAACCTGCAGGTTAGGTCCTCTTCGATAGGTTAAATAGCCAATTCAGCCATTTGCCCCAGGTTTTAAATTTAACAATCCAGGGCCCCATAACCTTGATATTTATATTTCTGGGGGAGAAAGAGGTCTATTTTCAGTAAACTTTTATATGTTTGATAGTGTTTTTAAAAAGGAGAATTGCATTTTCTTTAAAAGAGGATAATAGAATATTAAATAATTTTAAAAAAAACTAGTAATCAAGGGTTTTTAGTCTTGATAAGAAAAAGCAGGGTTGGGAAAAGTTATTTCTAGGTTTTATTCAACAGTGCAAATAAACTTTCTAAGACATCTACAGCAGGGACTGTATCAAAACATAAATGACCATCAGCCAGAATACTCTGCACCCTTCTGCGAGGGGTGGAGTTTTAGTCTCTAAGCCATGTTTAAGACAGCTGCACTATCACAGAGTGAAGCCACTGTGATCCATGCTTGTCATGTCTCTTTGCAAAGGGTAACTGGATACTTACCCATTTTAAACGTCTGTCTGGGAGGTGTGGGGATGGAGTTGAGAACGGCTACCTCCAGGACTGTAGATCTCTCCTTTCAAGAGAGATTGGGAGTCACACAGCTTTGGGCTTTGAATATCACCATTTTATTGTGTTTGTGTATGGAATAGCCCCAAGTTCTTTGTGCTGATGAAGCGAGTATCTGAGAAACCTGCTGCACATCTGTTGCCTGAGATGCGTGTATGCACCTCTGGATCTGCTGACATTGGAACAGTGGAAGAAAGGCACATTGATTCCAGTAGATTGAGTTCTGTAATGCTAATTTTGTTTTTATACTACGAGAACAATATCCATCAACAGCTTAGTATAACCAACCCTGGAAAGACAGAAGAGGAACAAATTTTCTGTCATAAATAATAATCAGGAAATGATTTTCCTATCCTTTTTTCCTTTATAAACAATCACACCACCAAGCCATACTCAGCTGATGAGAACGTAAGTTTATATTATGAAAAATTGTACAGAGGTTCTCATAAAACTAAAAATACAACTATCCTATGATCTAGCAATCCTCTTTGGAAATATATGCAAAGGAAATAAAATTGATCTGACCATTCCATGATCAGTGCCGCACTGCTCACAGTAGCCAAGATATGGAAGCAACCTAAGTGTCCACTGGGGGACGATGTTTATGCTTAGAATGGAATATTAGTTTTGCAGAAGAGGGAAATAGTTTTGTGAAACTGTGGATGAGACTGTAGAGCACCATGCTAAGTGAAACACTCCAGGCACAGAAAAAATTATGATCTTTTTACCTATACAACCTGAAAAGGTTCAACTCACAGCATGGAGAAGAACGGTCACTAGAGCTTGGGGGAAATGGAAAGACATTAGTTTAAAGATACAACATTATAGTGACACAGAATAAGTTCAGAAGATCTGCGATAGAGTGTGTCAACTAAGCGATACCATGTTATGACATTTGGTACGAGAGCAACTTTTGAATGTTCTCATTCAAAAGTGTTACCTACGTGAGGTGATAAATATGTAAATTAGCTCGATAATAGTAACCCTTTAGAGACGTTTACATACACATATAACAACCGATGCTATATAGCTTGAATATATGCCATCATATTAGCAAACTGATTTCAATAAGACAAAAATGTAAAACATCAAGTTAGATGTGTCATCTTTATTGACGTGTAAAGCAATAGGACAATGTTGACAGATCTGGCTTTTCATTATGTTGAGATAATCGCAATTATGACATGGTCCAACTAATTTTAAGGATTTTTTTTATTTACGTAAAATCATGTTAACCTTGAATGTGACCCAAGACCAAGTGTCCAAAGGCCATTCATTGTTCTCCAGAACTGAAGCGTGTTAACTCTGGCTTTGTCACTGCATTGTTAGTTAGTTAGTAAATTGTCCCCTAGAGCCAGAGGCATGGCATTTACTAGTGACCATGAAGAGTGTTCTAGCTCCTTGCGGTGCCTCTAGACTTTGTCATCAGCCAGAGTGCTGGGCTTTGATTAACCAATAATAATTTAACAGCTAACACAGACAGACTTATTAGGCTCTGTCAGAAACTCGAAAAATTACCATACACAAATTCAAACCATCTGGCCTGTAATGGAGTATGCTCTTCCATAGGTTTTATCTTGCTTTTTCAGCCATAAATTATTCTATCACATTCCCAATAAAGCGCTGGAGCGGCAAGGTCAGGTGGCCCCGAAGCCTCCGATTCAATCCAGTCTCTGCAGCTCCTCACTCTATCACCGTCTCTAGAGCGGAGGGTTGTCTCTTCTTCTCCTCCTGGCTGACAAGCAGGAATGCTATTAGCTGAGTTATAGTGCGAGCATTATTCAGAGCCTGTCCATAGAGACAGGTGGCAGGAAGGAGGAAGGGAGTGTCGATGCTGCAGCAGAGTGGCTCCCAAACATGACGTTATCAGGAGCACCCTGAGAGTTGAGGGAAGACAGATGCTTCAGTCTCAAAGTACGTGGGAAGACGTGGCTCCTGGCATATTTGTGCTGAACTGGCATACCACCTGCGCTTCTCAGCGGCTTGCACAAACACTTGTGCTCCCATTTTGTGAAGGCTGCGGTCTGTGGTAGCTCTGCTGGGCTTGCCTGGGCTTGACCTGGAGGCATGTGTACTTTCATCCCAGAACCCGGGCTGAGGAGTATATATAAGTAGGGCATGCCGTTCCCATAACTGAGGGCAGAAGCTTCAGGGATGCCAGGCCAAACCATGCCAACGCATCTCGGGTTTCTACACTGATGTGTCATGTGTCATATCCACTTAGACTTCATTGACTAAGGCAAATCCCTGAACACACCCAGTGTTCTACAGGAAAGGAAGACATACATGGCAGGTTTTAGGGTACTAAGGGAGACAGATAATTTTAAAGCATCACTATTGCTCATTATAGTTGAGTATACAGTTTTAAAAACTCCCTATTAGAAGGTGATGAGCCCCCTGCTCTCAGAAGCGACCATGCCTCTGTGACCATGAGCATCTATTCGGGGACTCTTCAGCAGACAGAGCGATCTTAGGGCTCAGTGCACCTCAATCTCTATGTCATTAGCAGGCCTGCGTACCCCACATCCAGTGCAGTCTGGTTCTTTTTAGAGTCTTCACAAATCCCTTTACAACCTTTATCTCTTGACCTTGCTGAAATTATCTATCAGGTGATTACCATTTCCACTTTTCACATGCCAAAAGTGAGCCTTGAAGATGCTCAGCCATGTTCGATGGTTCAGTGTTGGGAAGGCCAGTTATGTCCAGGAAAGAGTGGACTTGGATTGTTCTTAAGCCTGTCCATTTCCAGACCTCTCTCTTTTATGAAAGGTTATGTCCTGGACACCAACGCCATCTTTAACATGGCTTCCTCTTTAAGTTGTGTTTGCACAGCCATTATGATCTGTGATGTGACTTTTAATTAGTTCATCCACTTATCAGACGCTGTTCTAGGCACTGGGTGTGCAATGTGAACCAAACTGACAATTCCTGCTTGCATTCTATCTGAGAGACATGGGTATCAAACAGTTTAACAAACAAACAACATACCCACACTTGTGCCATCAGGAAATTTGTAGGCTTTTAGCATGGTCATATGTAGTCATTCATGGCTACACATTGTAGCAAGGAAAGCTTTTAGTGTGATGAGGATGAATGTTTAAACGATTTTGGTTAAGATCTGAGGCAAAATATTTCTAGAATCTTCATCAAATCACTTCCATGTTTCAAAATATAAACAGTAATCTTTTGGATTTTGTGAGATTAAACCACATTTTTTGACATATCAATTACTAAAGTGGCTCATGTGGCTTCTCCAAATCAGTCAGTGGATACAACTGGCAAAATTAAATAAAGCAAAAAGCACGTTATTCTTTATCTCTAATGATATTTTGTAACTTGATAAAGACAATAAATTACTGCACTACAACCTAACCTTTGAGTAAAGAACACTTTTTTATATTGGCAAGACAAGCATCTCCATGTGCCTCATATTTCCTTAAGGAAAAGTTACACATGAGGCATATTTACTATTTTTTATTTCGTGTGTGTGCTTGTCTGGATGTGTACATACATGTGCTTCTGGAAACCTGAGGTTTCCTAGTGTCTTTTTTGATCATTCTCTATCAAGAGAATTTGATACTAAATCAGGGTTTCTTCTTGAGCACAGAGCTCACCAACTTGGCTAGTCTAAGTCGTGAACGTGCTCTCAGCAGCTTCTGTGTTCACCTCCTGTGTTCTGTGTAGGCCACCGTACACCCGGGTTTGCATGGGTTCTGCTGATCTAGATTTTGACCCTCACACCTGAACAGCAAGTGCTCTACTGGCTAAAACCTCTCTCTAGCCTTCTCTTGCTTCTGATAAACATGTAATCGTATATTCTGCGGTTTCAGTTATCACCTGATCATTTTTATTAGGACTCCTTTTCCCTTGAGAAAGACCAAGGAGAAACCACATTGTATTGTTGCCTGATTCATTAGACAAATATAAATTAAGAACTTGTCAAAGGCCAAGTGCACACATAGGGAGGAGCTGCACTTCCAGGAACAGACACCTTTTCCTTGTCCTGTGGAGCATGTTCTCCAGCTAAATAGGGTCAAATAATTAGCCACGTGCTTGGCTTGCATGTAGTGTTTTAGAAATGAAGACCCAGACGGGCCTTTTGCTCTGAAGCTTAGAGGCTGCTGAGTGTCCAGGCACACTGACACAGTTGTGAGGTGTGGGCGCTGTGCACGTTCGGCACTGGCAAGTCGTCTGGGAGACGTTGCATTTCAAGCCTTCTGGCCCCAACAAGTATAATCTGTCAGTCAGCATTTCTGTCCAGCCCTCAAATGTGGTTACAGGCCCTCTGAAGGGAGCAGGACACGATCGATCATTGCAGGATAATTTGTCTGAGGAGGCATTGCGGGCCGCAGCTGGAAGTGAGCACATTAAGAGTGACAGGATCTTGGCAGTCGGAAGCTGGGACTCTGAGTCTTGCTTTTCAACCACAGCAAGTAGGATGGTGGGGCACTCCTTAGACAGCCATGCTTCTCTGTCCTGGCTTTCCCGCATTGCATCAGCTCCTCACCCCCCAGAGCCGAGTCAGGTAGGACACCCTTAAGGGTTCATTCCACCAAAAGTAGGCTCGTTCAACTTCCATCACAAAGGTAGTTATTTTCCGTGTCTGAAGATTATAGAACAAACCACTATTAGTTCCGGAGTATTTATTCTGAGTAGCTTTGATCATTCCATAAAGAATATATAAACAGAAGAAAAAATCCCATTAAAAAAATCAACAAACTTTGACCAAGCGCTTATTTCGTAAACTATGCCTGAAGTCCTGCCATTAACTCAGAGAAAGAACTAATAAGAATTTGAATTCTGGAACCCGCCTCAGCAGCTGGTAGTTTCACATCTCAGACAGAAATTTCCTCATGTCTGGAGTGCCTGTGATATTCGATTGGACATGGTTATCCAGTGCCTACTTTGTGCTGTGTGCGCATTATACTGCGAGTTTCCATAGACGAAGACCGTGTGAGCCTCTCTCTACCTGAGAATCAGTGCTGTCATGACACGTAGCATCTAGGATTCAGAGAAGACTCCTCCAGGTCAGAGCCGAGAGTCGTGGTCAGGTTTGTGGGCTCTTCTCACTACTATAATTTAGAGCCCTCGGGCTACCGCCCAGTAGCAGAAAGAAATGGCACAGCCCCTCCACTCTCTTCCCTTTTAAAGGAAGAAGTAGATGGTTACTGTGTACTATGAGGGGGAACTCTCCCTGTATTCCATACCTGTAGGGCGAGACTCGGTGCCCCAGCCCTACGCAGCGTCTCTTATCCTTTTATCTCGCTCTGTCTGGTGCTGTCCTCTCACCTGGGTTGGACAGAAGATTCACATATGGTTCATTCACCAGCAGACTGCAGCTCTAACAAAGACTTGGGCTGTACATGGAAATGTAAGTTCAATGTCTTTCAGAGGGGGCAAGAGAACTTGGTGCAGAGGTATGAACTGGAACCCCTAGCACCAGGGTAGAAAGCCAGGCAAGGCTCCGTGTGTTGTGCTTGCTTACAGCCAGCCTAGCTCCAGGTTCAGTGAGAAACCCCGTCTCAAAGGGGGTGGGGAGTGAGTGCCAGGTTCTCCTTGCCGCTAACTCACTCAAACACAGCATGCATCCGCACACACATATGTACACACACTATACACACGAAGAAAAAGAAATCCAGTTTACCAAGGAGCTCTGCTGAGACGAGCCATGCTAGGGCATGGGTAGGGCTTCTCTACCTTGAAGTTCTGAGACAAGAGGTACCTCACTTCATAGTTGAGAAATTCTCTCAGTGTGCTTGACCAAATGATTCCTTATCTCAAAATTCTAGTAAATATTAAATGACCTATCCACATGGAATTATTAATGGCGTGTCTGACACATAGTAGGAGCTCAACTCTTGCCTTCCTGCCATCAGCCAGTGGATTATGACATTCAAGGAACCCTTTCTGAGAGAAGATACCTGTTAGATCCAAAGACTTCCATCTGCACGCATCCCTGCGGCTTGTAATTGTGTCAAACTGAATTCATTGTAAAACGTAACCATTCCGAGTTAAAATTTCATCAGGCTAAGAAAAGCCACAGATGACGCAGGGCAGGGCATGGCACAACCTGCTAGTCCATGCCCTGCATATGGACCCTGGACTGGCTCGGTTTGAACCTCTCTTCCTATTTTCCAAGACTTTATCCATTACTAAATGCTCAGAAATGTCACCGAAGCAGGATTATTTTTGTGTGTGTGAAAAATCTCAAAGCAAGGATAGTTCATATTTCCAAATGGAGGCCTGATGATTCGTACAAACACTTCAGATCATTCCAATTAGCTATTTACTTCAAGTTCCACATCTCTCTGTGACTATAGATGGTCTCTGGGGAGCATGACTTGCTTTTTCCTTACGGTTATTATATTAGGTTACCCGAGTTAACGTACTGCACCAGGAATGTTCCACTTGCTCAGCTCCTCCGGGTTTCTGCTACTCACCAGCGTAGTCATCCACGCACTGCGAAGGCCTCCTCCAAGCTTCGTCTCCCCCCTTCAGGTTCCTTAATTATTCTAAAGTGTAAATGACATGTCTGATGTGTAATTCTGTCAGGTCCTTTCGGGACACCTGTAACTTTTTCACAGAGATGTTTGCTGAGCTCTCAGGCAGTTCCGTTCGGTTTTCCTTCTACCTGCCAAAGGGCTCACACGAAAGCCGTTCTGAGGCAGGGTGTCCATCTGGGGCATTTTTTTTTTGTCTTCAAAGAGGTAAGAAAAGGAGTCAAGAAGCAAGAAAAAAAAAGAGAATAGTGGGGAGAGAAGCCTCAAGCACGAAAAAAGAGACGGAGAAAGAACGAGCAGAAAAAGCTGAGTCTAGAAATGCGCATGCGTTGGCACGATCTCAGGTGGACTTCCAACTTCCTTCATTTGTCCGCCATAGCCTTACTGAGCCCCATGGCCTAGGAGTAGCAGCATCCCAAAATCTCTCCTACAACACGTGAAGACAGTTAGATACCTTATATATTTCATCTGGTCTTTTTCTCTCCAAATTAGCCCTCCACCTGATTTAAGAGAAAAAAAAATAAAAAGAAGCAGTAACTACTTAGTCTACTTCAATTTAAAATTGCAAACCCAATCTTTCATTTAGAATCTTTGGGTTCACTGATTTCTCAGCTCAGTGCTTCCTCGCCCCTCTTTCCTGGTCCCACGGTCCGTGGGGTTGGGAGAAGGGAGCCCCTGGACGTCCTGGACGCGCACTTGTGCCTGGGTGTGAGATGCCTGGTGTCTGTGGAGGAATGCCTGGCACCACCCTATGGCTGGCGTCCACAGCTGGCGTCTGCAGCTGACATCTGTGGCTGATGTACTTTCGGTCTATTTCTGCTTGGCTCGCTCTATCCAGGGGCTCCTCCCTGAAGACTTGCCCACTCTCCCACCCCACTCTTGTGGGGAAGACCGCCCAACACTCCCCCCCCCCCACGCGCGTGCAAACCTTTGCAATTTTTGAAACTTTGAGCACTAGATTTCTGCCCTGGTTTGGAGGGTGACAGTCCTAGAAGTTGGTGGCCAGTATGTGACTCCTCACACCAGTGTCCATACTGCCAGAGTGCAAGGAGGATTCGGGTACAGAAACCTGTCCTGTCTCGGTGTCTGCACCAGTGCTGAGCTTCACAGACTTCTGTGGGCTTCCAGGTCCAGATGTCCTAACCAAAGAGGAGGCCCAACAGCCCCTGTGCTCCCCCTAGTCCCTACCCATGCACTGTTTCTTGTCACTCTAGGGGCTTTGGAGACCCAGAGAAGCCATACTCAGGGATTTTAGGAGCCTCTCTTGGTCCTCGGCTCCATCCTCTTTTCTTCACTATTATGCTCCCCTTTTTAAATTGTGTAAAACTGCATGTATTCCTTCGAGACTACTCTTAACATATTAAATAGACAGTAACATAATTTAAGGAATTCTTTCTTAGCATGCTGGCTTTCAAAACTACTGCACTGCTGAAAATGTGTATGTGTGTGTGTTGTGTATTGTGGCACATGTGCAAATGCATTTGTGTGAGTGTACAAATGTGCACTGGCTATATGTCTCTATTTCTTTCCATGTTATTTCTTAGGACAGGGTCTCTCACGGAACCTGGGTCTTACTGATTTGTTGGCCATCAAGCCCCAGGGAACCTCCTGTGTCCACTTCCCCCACACTGGAGTTATAGGTATTTTCCACAAGTCTACCTTTTATATGGGGTGTTGGGGGGTGTTGAACTCTGTTCCTTATGTTTACCCTCTAAGCTCTTTATTGACTGAGTCCTCTTTCCGGACCTCTAAATCCTCTTAAATGTCAAAACCTGGTAACGGAGTCTGGAAAATGGCTTGGAGGTCGAAAGCACTCACTGGCTGCTTTTCCATAGGACTTGGTTCAATTTCCAGTCCCTACACAGTGGTTTGCAACTATCTGTAACTTCAGTTCAGAGGATCTGATGCCCTCTTCTGGCCCCCACAGGCACCAGGCATGCACATGGCACACAGCCTTAGTGCTGGCCAAATGCCCATACATATAAAATAATAAAATAAATTAAAATTATTTTAACCCAGGAGTGATTTCCCTTTATTTTCCTATTATGCTATAATAACATTACTATAAATTTACTAGAAAACTTATCATGGATATAGAAATAAATAGCAAAATGTATTAGCATTATTTCAAATGTGATGGTAATATGGTATGGCAGGATAAGAAATATTATGCTCCCTGAATCACCAGAGTCTTTATGAGAGGACAGAGCTGTCCCCACCTAAGCTCCTTTCTCAGTGGAACATCCAAAGGGCTAATGCTTCTGATGGGCATTGAGGCTTTGGGCTCCCTATTCTTGCAGAATTATCTGTCACTGCCTATCCAGGCTCTGGATCGGAGAGTTACCTTCTTCCAGGGTGCCACCAAGCTCCTGCAGCTCAAAATAAAACCCTTTGATCTCTCCTCCACTAGTCAGATATTCCCTAAGCTTAGTGAGCCAAGTGCTTCATGGCCCAGAAATGAGGAGGATGAGACCAAGCAAGTCTGCCAAGAATATTTTAGCTAAGGATGCAAGCCTCGTTTCCAGAGCCATTTGTCCAGAGCGGTTCAAACTGGTGGAAATAATTGATTTTCATGTCCTCTTCCTGGATTTATGAAGACCGAGAATTAATTAAGCCTTGTTTATTTGTTGGCCTTTTCAAGGCCAATGTATCTTTACTATTTGTTATACATCGGGGACTTCGCTAGGTTCTGGGGAAGCCTAAGATGAGATGTGCTCTCTTCCTCAAAGGGTCTTAAGTTGTAAGGGACATAGGACTCTCTATGACAGGAATAGAGTGGAGCTCTGAGGCTCAATTCATCCTCCAGAGTCGGATGCTGGTGTAATCGGCACCAGGAAGGCATGGACAGCTGTGCATTTTGTTGAAATGTCTGATGCTCCGTGAGACTACAGGAGGAAGAGGATGCCTTGAGATGCTCAATTTGTTCTCTTTCCATTTGTTTTCAGGCAGAGGGAGGAGCAAGAGCAAGGGACGGGATGAGGCGTATGGAGAGCTATAAGCAGGCACACGACAGTCAGAGGCTTGATTGGGAGACTCCTTAGACACATGGTAGCCATAGGAAGTAGGACTATTTCGGGGTGTCAGCTTCCATGGTTCTTTTCCTATCACACACCATAGAAAACCATCAGCACATGAAGTCAGTTGCCGTCAGGGACTTCAAAGCCAGGACACGTGCAGATGGCTAGATGGGGTGTGGGGGAATTAATGCTCCTGCTGTGGACAGTCATGCCTCAGAACCTGGAAAAATCTGGCAGAGGCATTTTCTTCAACTAGATGCCAAGTCCCAGAGTTGTGTCTCCTTGTTTGTGGGCTTGAATGCCAACAGGGCAGCTTTCCAGGTCCCTGTCCTCCAGTACTTGCTTTAGAGGAAGTGCCACAGGCAGAAGAAAGGTCTTGGGAGTGACAACTGGGTTACACACGCCTGAGTGACTATGAAGTCACCACTGACGGCTGTGAGCTCTGTGGCAGGCGAGTCAGCCTCTCATCCTGCGTCGTGTCACTGGGGTGATCTTGGAGGTTGACAAAGGCAGGGTAATGACATTCAAACATTCTTAGATGTCTGCTCACTTCTGTCACTGGGGTGTGATGCACGCAGCAAAGCAGCCAGGAACAGCCCCATCTTGCCTTCTCTAAACACAGTATTCAAACCAGAGAGGAAGAATACAGTCACCCACAAAACAGAGCCCGTGCTCATGGTTCCTGGGCCCGGAGGCACATCATTTGTGTGTGCCCACCATTTCCCTGTGTCTGTGGGAACTCAACGAGAACAACCCTGGACAATCAGACATTTTAGGTAAAATATGTGTAAGCAGAAGGGTTCATTCTATAAACTAACAGGGAGGAAGGCTCACTTGAGCCCTAGCATCTTCTCTCACTGTGGTGTGGACATGATAATAAGGTCTGTTCTATGGAAGTATTGCTGGGTTCAGTTGAATGCTATATTAAAAACACTGGGGCCAATACATATGAGAACTAAAGGCTCTCAAATCATTTATTTCCATGATTAAATAAATCTTTTTTTAAAATTTATTTATTTATTAAGGATTTCTGCCTCCTCCCCTCAACCGCCTCCCATTTCCCTCCCCCTCCCCCGATCAAGTCCCCCTCCTTCATCTGCTTGAAGAGCAATCAGGGTTCCCTGACCGGTGGGAAGCCCAAGGACCGCCCACCTCTATCCATGTCTCCTAAGGTGAGCATCCAAACTGCCTAGGCTCCCCCAAAGCCAGTACGTGCAGTAGGATCAAAAACCCACTGCGATTGTTCTTGAGTTCTCAGTATTCCTCATTGTCCGCTATGTTCAGCTAGTCCGGATTTATCCCATGCTTTTTCAGACCCAGGCCAGCTGGCCTTGGTGAGTTCCCGATAGAACATCCCCATTGTCTCAGTGTGTGGGTGCACCCCTCGGGGTCCTGAGTTCCTTGCTCGTGCTTTGTCTCCTTCTGCTCCTGATTTGGACCTTGAGATTTCTGTCCCGTCCTCCTCTGTCTCTGTCTCCTTTCATCGCCTGATGAAGGTTAATATTCATGAGGATGCCTATGTGTTTGTCTTTGGGTTCACCTTCTTATTTAGCTTCCTGATTATCAACAAAGGACTTCTGCGTAAGTAGGAAGCACTAAAGACAATAATCAAGCCAGATTACTGGAGTACATTAAAGACAATGTCTGGAATTCATGAAAACAGACACACATGCCCCCAAAATATAGCACACAGTAAAATACTGGCATTTGGGGGGCAAAGTCTTGTGATTAGTAAACTCTAGAGGAAGATAGCACCATGGCCAAGGAGACTGAAGATAAATTTTTGCTGAAAAAGATGGGCACTGAGAGTTGAACAGGCAAAACACACAGGGTGTTGAAGCAATGTCTTAGAAACTGGTTGGAAACTCCTGACTTGGATTTCATTTATCAACCAACCCTGAGTTTCAGTCAAGAGTCTTCTGTTTTCAGACCAAAACGCATTCGCCGAAAATCTGTGTGGTCTCCTTAGATGTCCTCAAGGGATCTTCTATCCTAACGGGCGCTGGGCCGAACTCTTTATTAAAGACATAGAACACAAGAAGAGTTTGGGATTGAGTGCTGTTGAGGACAGAAAAAGAGTCAAACAGATCGTGGGTCTTTAGGAACTTGTAATCTAGCTAGCGAGGCAAGACAGGGTTAGAGAAAATTTGAGAACAAAGAGAAGTTAGAAAATAAAAGAGTCAAGTTCTCTCTAGGCACTTAACTTTCTTCTTGAATGACACTGTTTTTTTCCAATGTATTTGTGAATTTAATTCTATGTAAGAGTCCCCTCCTTTCTTTCACACACACACACGCACACACACGGAGATGCACAAAATGTAATTGTGTAAGGCAATAACTATGTTAATCAGCTTGAGAGTATTGTAACCATTTTGTAATATCTTTGTATATCAAAATGCTACGTTGTAACTTCTAATATGCAAAATTCTATGTTACACTTTAGCAAAATCTTAAAAAAATAGGTTGACAAAGCTTTGACTTTTAAAGCAAGAACATTGTCTCATGAAAGAGTCATCAGATCTGAAGAAAATGTTGGTGTGTACACTTGCTCTTCCCAGAAGCTAGGGAACCCCTGTTTCCTGGATATGAGGAAATGTTTTTGGCTAGTAAGCATTTTCTGGGACTCACTCTTAGTGCCATCTTTGCTAGCAGAGACCTTTAGGGACAGTCAAATCATCCCAGAGTCCACAGATGTGGAGGTGGCTGTGGGTTGGTCTTAGGATGATGGGTTTCCTGGTTGGGTTCCAGGTATGTATTCTGTGGTTAAGCTGTATGGGGACAAACATGAAGCCCTTATTTACAAATGCTGTGGCTTTAAACAAGTCATGTTACCTACCTGGGCCCCAATTTCATCATCAGCAAAATTAGCTTAGTAATAAAATCTGCTTTATAATATTGTTGCTGAGGCTTGAACAAGCAATTATGTTTAACGTTTCAGTTGTGCTTGACGCGAGACTGTGTATAGTAAGAATAACAATAGCTCAGAGCAGCCAAGGCTACTACAAAGCTACTAGCCTGTTTTACTTTTCTATACACACAGCACTGATTTTATGCTATTTTAGAACCAATGGAGGAATGGCTGCTTAATCTGCCCCTTTCCCTACACTGAATCTGACAGTTGGCCTTTTAAAAGCCTCCCAAGATGCTCTCAAAACCTGGTGAGTATCTCCGTTATGTGTCTCTGTGCACCATGTACTTGCCATAGCAGTGTGGCTCAGGGTGTGGTGTACAGAATGGCAGTTTCTGTCTATTTATCTGTTCCTGCTCCATTCTCTACTGCCTCTTCTCCAGAGAGCAAGGACCACATCTTGTTTGTCTGTGTTTTCTGAGACTCTCAATGGTGCCTGACATAATATTCAATACAAGTGTGCTAACTGAAAGGAAAGGAAGGGAGAGAGGTAGGGAGGGAGGGAGGAAAATGAAAGGGAGAAAGGGAAGGATGGATGGCGAGGGAGAAGAGGGAAGGGAGAAAAGGAAGGAAAAGGAGGAGAGGTGAGCAGAGGTGCTTCAGCCCTGGCAACATAACCTTTCTTTGAGCTTGCACACACTCTTCCCTCTCCCTCTCCTGTCCCTCCTGCCCCATAAAGTGGAGGGAAGTTTGAGCCATGGGAGTGTTTTACTTACCCCAAGTCACCGCTGGAGAAATCCATCACATTACTGAGCACTGGTAATGGGTTGGCCCTGGTTCAGAATATAAGGTTTTTCTGGCCCTGCCAAGCAGGCTCCTGCACATGGAGCTCAGAGGCTGTCTTTGCCCACACCTGTCTGGCTCAGGGAGATTGCTGGGCTGTCAAGGGGAGAGCTGGGCATTGAGAAAGTCTGATGGGCTTGGACAAGAAAAGGGAACCAGGCACACAGGTCTCGTTTATAATCCACCCCAGCTGCTCCTCTGTTGGGGGAAGCTGGCATTTTGTTTTGTTGGCCCCCTTTCCGTCAGGACAGCTGTGAAACCCTACTCAGTGAAGTAATGGCAATAACAACCACTCCGCATGTTGATGCCTTTCTTCCAAGGAACTCCAAGTTCTTTGGAGACATAACCTCATTAATCCATCTTGCATGAAGTGGCTGGTGGGGAGGGGTAGGAATTCTTACTCATATTTCCAGGGCTAGGGGATTTAGGGAAGGAAAGGATAAAAGAAAAAGAGGCTTCACAGTTCGGAAAGATAAGGGACCCCACTCCGGGATGATACTCAGCGAATGTGTGAAGAAGTGGTCCACGCTGTACACTCGTCATCCTCCCAAAGGGAAGAGAACTGTAGATGAGGATGTAGGACAGCTGGTTTCCAGCCCTGATAGTGACGCCAAGTAATTGTGTGACTATGAACCAGCTCCACCATACATCAGTAGCCTCCCATTAGATCATGTGACTTGGGACAACATAGAAACAGCCTCTCTGCCTCTCCTTTGGCACTTTGAATTCGGGTGTTTCGGTTTTCTCGTCTGTGAGATGGTCATATCGGGCTATATCATCTCTAAGATTCTTTTCAATTCTAGTTACATCCATGGTTCCGGAATGGCAGGCTGAAGAACCTCAATCCTAATTGTGCTTCTACCTTGGGAAAACCAACATCCACTGGATTTCTGGTACTGTTATCTCCAAATGCATTACCCCCTGGAAGCAACACATCGTCTTACTTGCTGTGATTTGTCTGGGAAGCAGGGTGACTTCACGGAGGCAGTGTCAGATGAGTAGATTCGGTATAAGGATGGGCTGAGGGTTGCCCAGCTGGACCACCCGTGGTGGAGTGCCTCTCCCTCCCTAATTTTGTGGTTCTTTCTAAGCTATATTTTCGGCTACAGGTTGGATCTCACCTGTCCTCTGTAGGCATGTGTGTGGGCTTGGTCTGCACTGCGCTAATATTGAGAGAGTTGGGAAGTTTTAGATTATTGGGGTGTATCCTCAAAGGATGTTGTGAGGTTCCAGTCCCTTTCTCTCTTCTCCACCTCTGCTGCTTGTTCTCACAATGCTGGGCTCTCACCACAGACCCAAAGCAGTTAGGTCAACTGATCATGGACTGGAATCTCTAGAACCTAAACAACCTTTTGACCAATGAGTTTATTGTCTTAGTTGACTTCCATCCAAACCTCTTCATTTGCTGGGGAAAACACTCCAGCACAAGGGCCCAGGACTCAAGGCCTATGGGCCTTTCCTGGGTCAGTCGACTGCTTTATTTGGCAATAATGACTTTTCAGATATAATCTAGTCAAGGTATCACTGTACTGGAGGGAAGCAGGCTCCTAAGTATGACTGGTGACCTCATTAGAACGGGGAAGAGGGCACTGCCACAGCAGGGACACCTGGAACATCCAGAAGGGGACAAAAGTAGATCCCGCCCGGGAGCCTGGCCTTTCAAACCCCTTTTACTTCAGACTTACAGCCCTCAGGACTACAAGAGAATGTTCGTTTGTTTGTTTGCTTGCTTGCTTTAAGCTCAATTTGAAGGACTCTGTTTCAAAAGTCATAGATAAGCAATGCAGGCGTGAATATTGAGAGACTTGCTTCCTTGGGGACCACTAGTCTGCTGTCTTCTCTCTCTTTCTGATCATAAAGGCACTGTTCTGGGGTTATTGTCCAAAACCTAAGAAAATGCAAGTGATAGATTGAAGGAGAACATGAATAAATTAATTCCACACTTACTCGGAATTAAGTATAATAATTGAGTTCTTTATTTAAGAGGGATTCACAGATCACAGTCCTCTGTACGAGCGGGAAACAGGAACCGGATCCAGCATCCAGGCGAGAGAGGAGAAAGAGAGGATGTGCAAGTGCGCACCTATTTGGTACCCAAGGCCACGCCCAACCTCGTCCAGCCTCTCAAAGGCCATTGGCTAAAGGTTGTTCCCCATCAATAAATTACAAAAATGGTCCTGAAGTTTTTACCATATCCCCAGTCCAAATATCTTACGCCAAATGACTTTATTTGCCCCATACCCATGACAGTTGACCTATTCCCGCAGGGTAGCCATGTGAGTTACTTTATCAACAGGTCAGGGAAGCCATGCCTTTTTTGTGTATGAATTTCTTAAGGGGTTTCTCTTTCTGCAGCTAGCTGTCTGCTGTAGTGCTATTTAGGTCCCTTGGTAGGCAAGCAAGCAGCGTGCTGACTCCAGACTGGTCCTTCCACGGGTGTAAATGCAGTGTACTGTGCCTCATTCCATCATGTTCAGGGCTTTGACTCAAAGGCAACAGCTAAGCCCAACAAGGGCTGGTTAAGGTTCTTGTTCCTGTTTCTTCCTGTTCCTTTCCCGCTATTGCCCCTCACACTTCTCCAGAGTCCCCTTTTCTTGGACACTGAGCAGGCATGCCAGCAAACATGGAATACAGGTTTCCTGCCCTGGCACACACATGCAGATGTCTTTATTACCTAGAAGGGAACATCCTACACTGAGTGACTCTGAAACCTGCCCTTTTTATTTAATATCATAACAACAGTGTGTTCCATTACTGTAAACACAATTTTAAGTCAATACCTTTAACATCTGTATATATTTCCATATGTACATAGTCTTATTTTATTGAAGTAATTCTGTTGTTGAACATTCTGTTTATTTCCATTTTTACTCGAATAATATTGCAATAAACCTGCTTTTACATCAGTCTTTGTATACTTGTTTAGTTATTTCTTCCAGATAAATTCATAAAGATAGAATTGCATGTACTAAATGCTCTTAAGGACTTTGATACATATTTCCAAAGTACCCTCCAGAAACACTGTATCATTTTATACTCACAGCTCATAAGACTGTTAATGTTTTTATTTCTATTTAACTAACATTGTTGCAACCTTTGCCAAGTGATAGAAGCAAGAATTCACATACATAGTATATTCTTTAGCCCAATCTGTTTCTTCATCCGCTTTTCTATTGCTTTAAAAATGTATTTCTAAAGTTGGTTAAAACAGCTACAGCAAGAATAGAGAGCCCAGTGAAACCAGAAATGAGCTCATAAAAAGAAACAGAAAGAAAGGGGGGACAAATGCAGTGCTGGGGCACATTTAGTAATGGTATTGTCCCTTGGGATTTTATTTGGCACATTCAAGTGTTCAAGTGGGTCTAAATGAGTGAATTCACACAGAAAGGCAGCATGCTCAGAGGGGTTGAAAATTCAGGATGGAAATACCAAATAAAAGCAGGTCCGAGGAAAAGCAGAATATTCCAGGAAGAAAACTGCCCCAACAAGATTCTAAAGGGAAGGAAACGTGGTGCTCAAGAGATGGACAAGTACTTTCCAACAACGTCTGGAAGTCAAGTATTGGCTGCTACTGATAGAACAGTTTTGATTTTTGAATGGAGTCATGCCACAGGGATCCAACACAGGACTGGACTCTGCAGGTGGCTTACGTGACTTCGTACCTCTGTGCTACCTACAGTGGGTGGTAGTGTAAAAAATGACAGGACTGAAACTTAGGATGTAGCTCAGTTGGTAAAGTGCTTGTCTACCCTATAGAAAGCTTAGGGTCCTGTCACCAACACCGCATAAATTGGACGTGGTTGTGCACACTGCAATCACAGCATTTGGGAGGTAGAAACCGGAGAGTCAGGAATTCAAGATCATCCTTAGCTACATGATGAGCCTGAGGACAACCTGGGCTACATAGACCCTGTCACCAAAGCAAGGAAAACACAACAAACAACAAGAAAGGGATTCTCCACTAAGGATGGTTGGAAAAAGTCATAAGACCTTTTAAAATAACATTTTAAGCAGATCACTTATTCAGTGCTGGAAAAGTAGATTCAGTCTCTCTAAAGGGTTTACTTCATTTGTGTGATACAAGTTATTGTTCTTAATCAAATACATACCACGGGGTCCACAGTCCCACTTCTCGGGGTTCATCCTTATGGAATTATTTAGCAGTATCAAAAAAATGTAATTTCAACTTTCTTTCCCATTCTTCTATGTTTAGCCGGGCGGTGGTGGTGCACGCCTTTAATCCCAGCACTTGGGAGGCAGAGACAGGCAGATCTCTGTGAGTTCGAGTCCAGCCTGGTCTACAAGAGCTAGTTCTAGGATAGGCTCCAAAGCTGCAGAGAAACCCTGTCTCGAAAAACCAAAAAAAAAAAATAATAATAATAATATTTTTTTGGATACTATGCTGGTTTTATAGCTTAGCTATTGTATGTAAATAGTGCTAAATTAATATCGATGTTCAAGTATTTTTTGTGATATGTTGACTTGGAGTTTAGGGGTAAAATCCAGAGATGGTGTCACTGGATAGCACAACAAATCTATTTTTAGTTTTTGATACTGGAGAAAAGCATGGTCAAACCACAAAATGTTCTTGTCTGTGGAGTTTTGTTTTGCTTTGTTTTTTTTTAACTGAAATAATTCTATTTAATTTAATATCATGGCTGTTCACTGAACTATCACTTGTTTTAAGAAAAGTTGGTAAAACTTAAATTCTAAAAGTAGTTTAAATGTTATTACAGAAATGTGTTTATGGATACCAATCATAGTGTGTTGGATTTTAGATTACATAGGCTTGGGAGTGCCATGGAGCTCCGGTGAGTGGGACAGTCGTGTCCACAGTCTGTGGAGGCTTTGTTAAGAACAATTAGCATGAATGGTTGCTTTCCAAGCCTTGATTCTCTTTAAATGTTCAGGTAAAAGAGATCTACTATAAAGTTATTTAAAATTTCATATTTTATTTTTTAGATTCATTTTTAAATATTCACATTCATTATTTACTAATTTTATGCAACGTATTTCAGTCACCCCTGCCCCAAGTCCTCCCATATCTATCCTTTTCATCTTACTTTTTGTCCTTTTTTTAAAAAAAAACTGTTTTACCTATATACTCCCATGGAGAATTGTTGACCTCCTAGGGACCATAGCCTTACAAAATATTTATTCTCTGTCTCCCAAGTGTCAACTGCCAATAGCGCCTCAGTTAGGGATGGGAGTCTACGCCCACCTCCTGCTGCATGCTGGAATTATGTCTTATGAAAAAACCAAAGATGGATACAGACAAGTCATAGGAAAAAATAAATAGTTTAAAAATAATAAAATAATGTTTTAAAAGAGATAGTAAAGTACTATAAAGGAAAAAGACATGTAAAGATGGGAAATGCACAGGGAGTCTGTATCTTGTAGGGTGCTGTGCTGACTTTGAATTTTTTAAATGCTGATGAGCAAATGATTTTAGCTGAGATATATGGGACTGGAAAAGGAATTGCTGTATTTCTCAGCCTAGATACTTTAGGAATGTCTTAACTTTAAAATGGAATTTAGAAAGTATATTGCATTGGAGGAGAAGTTATATTTTGTTTCCACAGAAAATGAAAGGCTGTGGATTTCTTTATGGTTAGTAGAGATAAGGTTTGATTGGGAAGGTCTCATGAAAAATCTTGGTTACAGACAAAGAAATAAACCAAGACAAATTACAAGACAGGTGATATATATACTGATTCCCCTGCATGGGAACAGTTCTAAGACTGGATAATAAAAGTTACAACTACTTTTCTTAGGACTTGACCATTATCTTATTTTTTTCAAGATCCCCTGGAGTTGCTGTTGCCACCAGAAAACTGGAAACAGTCTAGAGAACACAATACACATATTCCCAAGAGGTGCAGTGGGTGGTTTTTATCATTTAGTGACTTATGGATATTTGTCATCATTTAAGGGTAATATAGGAATATAGATAAAAAGACAATTATTAATCTCAAATATTTTACATTTGGTATGAATTTTGGTATACTAATACAAATTTAAAGTTATTTTTATTATACTATATATATGAATCTCCTCCCAATTGAGGTATTTTGCTTATGCAACTTATTAAAAAATGTAATGTAGCTGGGCAGTGGTAGCACAAGTCTTTGATCCCAGTACTCAGGAGGCAGAGGCAGGTGTATCTCTGTGAGTTTGAGGCCAGTCTGGTCTACAGAACTAGTTCCAGGATATCTAGGGCTGTTGTAGAGAGAAAGTCTATCTCAAAAAAAAAACAATAAATAAATAAATAAGTAAGTAAGTAATGTATAATTAAGAAATGCAGGTTAGTAGTTAGTCATCTATAATAAACAAACTTGTAGCCATAGTATGTTTTCAAGATTAAGCAGATACATTTTAGATGGATAGGTGATCTTCAAATGCTTCAGAGACCTACAGAATAAGATGTTTAATAACCTAAGTCTTTTTATGATAGTAAGACATTTCTACTTCTGGTAATACCAATCTACTTCACAAAAGGATGACAGACAACAAAGAACCTCCATATGGAGTTTGCTTTTGTTGTGACAAAATTAGCCATTTTGGTCAAGAAACTGTCCTGGCCTTGACTACTGACAGTATACAATCTAAACAGGACATGCAGGAGACAAGGGAAAGAGACTGCCAAACTTTGCCTATACAAGGTAAGATATTCCTTTAAAATTCCTGCTTTATAGAAAATTCTAGATATTCTTGGCTTGGATGCTAAACATGGGTGCCTCAGTGTTGCAGAAGAAGCTTGGGTGACTATTCAGGCAGCCAGATGTCTTTGTCATTTTTACAGTATTGGAAGTGGCTTGCATTGCATTTCCTGTTTACTGAGGCAATTTTGTATCCTTCTGTGGTCTTTGATTGAGATAGTTATAATTACAGTTTTCCTTATTAATGATAGAAGGTAAATTAGTTACAAAATTTGGGACTCTCCAAGATATAATATATAATGGTGTATTTTCTCTGAATTTACCAAATACAAATAAATTGAATACTATAAACATAATTCTTACTTGATAAATGTTATTATTTTATGTAGTTTTCCTATATTAAAGTTAAAACATTTTTTTTATTTAGCCAAAAAGGGAGAGATGTTGTGGAATAGGATATTTGTTTAACTATGCAAAGATGTGTTGCTTGTGTTGATGCTGCATTTGTTTAACTATGTAAATATGTTCGGATATTTATTTCACCTTGCTTACCTAAGGCATCTGATTGGTCTAATGAAAAGCTAAAGGGTCAATACCTAGGCAGAGGAGGGATAGGTAGGGCTGGTTGGCAGAGAGAAATGGGAAGCCAGAAACCCAGGGTCACAGTAGCCAGGGCCATGGCAGCCAGGGGCTAGTCTGCCAGAGGCCAGTCAGACAGACATGGAGGAGGTAAGAAAGCAGGACAGATAGTATGTAGATGAGGTAAATGATCTCAGGACAGAACACAGATGAATAGAAATGGGTTAATATAAGTTAGAAAAAAGTTAGCTAGAAACAAATCTAAGTTAAAACTAAGCATTCATAATTAATAAGTCTCCATGCCATGATTTGGGGGCTTCATCTGGGAGTGGGACCCCATGAGCTTTTCCTTTTCTATGGTCGCATGTCTATCAGTATTGCCATCTCTCAGGTCTTCGTTATGCCGCAATACCATTGAGGTATTTTAGTTCTAGATCCCTATCATTTCTTGAAGACACAATCTTGCAGCAGACTTCCTGTACCTCTGGCTTTTGAAATCCTTCTGCCCACTCTTCCATTATGTTCCCTGAGCCTTAGCTGTGGAGGTTGCCGTACTGGTTCTTGATGCCTGTGCTACCAACTAAGGACTTTTGCATCATATAGCAATCATGTTTTTAAGAATCCAAATCCATCCTTTCCCAGTAAATCCACAGAGGATCTGTTTACTTGGTATGGATAATTTGGCTGAGTAATATGGAAAAAATTAGGCAAGATATTCAGTTTGAAAAAAAAAGGAGAAAGTTTCCCATAGAAGCTTCCAGAAATGTTTCAGAAATCAGTTAAATATCCTTGTAGGATCATGGTAGCAGGGATCTTCCTATTATCATGTGATTGCTGAACAAACGTGGGGTTGTCAAACACGCTGGAGGTTTCTGAACAAGCTGGAAGGTTCGTAATGTTATGGAAATGGCCAGATTTATAATCAAGAGACTGGATTAAAGTCTGGGAGATGAAAAAAATATGATTGTATGCAGAGAACACATTCAGACAAGTGAAGGCCAGTGGGGTGGGGTAAAAAAGATAAGGGCAGATTCCAAATTCACCATAGAAGACAAGGAGGAAACACTTGGCAGCAGGGCTGGGTTGACTCCTTCGGTGTCTGGTCAATTTTCCCCAGTATTACAGAACATTTTATGTGGTGCCCAGTGAGCGGCCTCACCCGGCAGATACACTTAGCCTGGCTCTCAGGAGCAATCTCTCTGTTTAAGAAACATTCTGCCACTCTCTGGTACGGGCTCAACTCCACTCAAAGACGGAGCATGCCAAAGTCCTTTTGCAAGTATTTTAGCGAGAATTTGAGTCACTCTCTTGCTTAAGAGGATGCTCTATGCATTTTTAGACATATGACTAACTTGGGCAAAAAGCTTAAGAAATAAAATTCAGAGTAACAGTGCTCAGTAGGAAAACCGTTCTTTGCTCTTCATGTTGCTTTGGGGCTGAGGACGGAATAGGACTGGGCTGAACTACAGAATGTCAAAAAGAGACAGATAGATGGGGATTCGAAGTCCCTGAATGGCATTTAATTCCACGTTGCTGTTTTTCCTGGTCTGGTTTCAGAGATCATCTGACAGTGGAACTGTTTGCTATGTAGTCATTCTGCTGTTCTCGTTTTCCTGACAATCAACAGGCACTGCCCAATTTCACACTCAGACGCAGGGCGGGGGAAGGAGAAAGTCGACTACAATGTCAAATCTACACTTAGTTTAATGACATTCGCAATCAGTTTCAAAATAACTCGTCAGTAGCAAAAGCAGCAAACACAGGATTGGAAGACATTTCAGTAGATCGGGGTCCTTTCGCCAAAACAGCTTGCAATAACTGGATTTAAGAATAAAGGCCTAATTGGAGGCTTTCACATTAGGTTCTGAAGCACATTTTTTGGTTCCCTTGTGCCTTGTTTCCAAGATGGTAGCACCTGGAAAAACATGCAGCTTGATTTTCGTAATAGATCTGAGCTCAGATAGAAGGCCCGCATTACACCAGCTCCTTTGAAATGGGTGGCGGTTCCCGCTGGCTCCAAGTGGCTGAATCGCAGGCTTGGATATAGGAGCATGCCCATCTGTTTGTGAAAGTCACCAGGCATAGACCGTTTCCACCCAACACACCGTAGAAACTCAGAAGCCTCCTGTTAAGCGGCGAATTCCACAGCCAAGGCTGGGCGAGAGCAAAGCCAAATCATCACGGCTGTTTTCCTTCAGCCTGCACTTTGAAGGCCAGACTTTGCATGACTGTCAGCTCTTTACAAAGGGAGAGTCTCGCCAGACCAATGACAGTGCCCTCAAGGAGGCTGTAGCAATTTCCACCCAATCTTTGGCCAGAGGAAGTGGCTGATGTATGTCCATTTTTCATTACCACTTGATTCATTGCTCCAGGAAACCTCATCCAATTCTGGCTGCTCCAATGAGAATAATTAGAGTCCTCTTTGACCTTTTCCTTCCAACTTCATTTACTTTACAATGAACTGTATGTATGGTGCAATAAGCTAATTTTTAGGAACAGCCTTCCATGGCCAGAGCAAGCATCTCCTGTTCGACCTGCTCTCCATACACAGGAACTTGGTATTATTTACCTAAGAGTCTGACGCTGTCCTTTCACCCTTAGGTTTTCTACCTCTGTTTCCTGTTTGGGATTTGAGGTATGAGTTCTCAGCTGCTGTTTCCACTGCCCATGAGCACGAGCATGCACATGAATACACATCAAGCTTTCCTCTTAGCGACTCCAGGTGTAATATGACAAGCAGCTCCGAGTCCTTGTCACTCTGCCTCTCTGCAGTGTTGGGTTGTCACCTGGATATGAGTCAAACAAGCCCTTTCTCCCCTAAATTGCTTGTTGTCAGGGTATTGTATCTCAGCAGCCAAAATTAGAACAGAATACAAGTAGTGTGGATTCCTTGGTCTCATGAGTAATTGTTCTCTTCAGGATCGCTTATGCCCAGGGATTCGGCTGCTGCCTTCAGACCTCTTTCCTCTCCTCTTCTGCTCTCTCTTCTAGCCTTTCTCTTTTTACCATTGACATTTTTAAGCCTATACCTGTCACACAGACTGAGATAATGAATGCAAAACTCTTGGTGGTTTTATCAGGGCCCTTGACAGTTTCATACCTGCGTATAATAAATGTCAGGCATTTTACCTTCTGTTAGGCTCCCTCATTCCCTTCCCTCTTCCACTGGAATCTTCCTTCTTCCCAATAATCCCCTAATTGCCTCCTACTTACCTAACTACCTTTTGGGGGTGACCCACTGAGTTCAGTTAGAGTTCTGGCAGGAATATAAGCTACCTTAACACTGGCACTAGCTGAGCAGTGCAACTCATATCTTGTCTTTCAAGATAGCAGCAAGCAAACACACCAGTGCATCTGTAAAACATAAATGTAAAATCGCCTTCTTTGAGTTCAAAAGAAAAATTTATTTCAGGCTTATATCAACTTGGATTGTCATTAAGATTTTTAAGCAATCGTGTAGGCATGAAATTGAGTCACTAATTTTTGGATGTTGAATGGAAGGTAGCTGTGTTGCTAAGATAACTCTGAAGGAAAAGCCAGTCTCTAGAACTACACACTTACCTCCTCTCCATCACCAACTCAGCGCAATGTTATTCTTCTCAGAGGGAAAGTCAAGACGCAGTTCCCTCTGGCCTCCAGGTCAGGATGAGAGAGAGAGCCTTAGGATCTCAGTCTTTGGAAGTCTGCACATGGCAGTGTTTCTCTTTCTGAATTTAATACTTGTCTTACTCTTTCTGAATTTAATCTGGGGCACCTGCCTTGGGAGGGGCTAGATGATACGTCCTGCAACACAAAGTGTCCGTTCTACAGCAGATGGAGTTACCTACAAGGAAGTGGTCAGAGATGTAGATACTAAAATCCAGCAGGCTCCAGGGAAGTCCCTTGACTTTGTTGAGGTCATCCTCACATTGGGGGCTGAGAAGCCTACACAGTAATGGTGAGAACACCACCACATTCAGTATTTTTGTTAGGATACAAGGTATTGGACTTCAACAAATGCCAAAGAGGTATTGGTGCTTTATACCAAGAATGTGTCATCTCTTTCTCTTTCTTTCTTTCTTTCTTTCTTTCTTTCTTTCTTTCTTTCTTTCTTTCTTTCTTTCTTTCTTCTTCCTTCCTTCCTTCCTTCCTTCCTTCCTTCCTTCCTTCCTTCCTTCCCCCCTCACTCTTCTCTGTCTCTCTCTCTCTTCCCCTGTAGGGTGTGTGTGTGTGTGTGTGTGTTGTGTGTGTGTGTGTGTGAGAGAGAGAGAGAGAGAGAGAGAGAGAGAGAGAGAGAGAGAGAGAGAGAGTAAAGATGTTCACAAAGAGGACAGAGGGCAGCATTTTTGAATTAGCTCTTTTCTAACACCAGAACTTGGAATCAAACTCAGAGACACTGCTTTACAACTCTGAGTAATTCCAATCCATTTAGTGTTTCCATTGCTAGGAGAGACTACTCCTAGGAGCCAAGGATCCCGTATGTCTAGGTAGCTGTGAGATAAATTACTAAGCAGGGAAGAAAGAAGGACACTTGGCAGTTGATTCCTCTAGGGAGTTGGGGGTAATATGGAAGTAATCTGGTACAATTTATTTCTGGTCATCCAGACAAGTGGAAATAAGTGGATTGTGTTAGCTTTTAATAACATAGGAACTCACAGCTCTCATGGACCTAAAAGAATCATTTCTTTACTTCTCTGTCATCCCCAATGGATAGTGAGTTATTCGAAGGTCAGGCAGAGTTTATCAATATTTAGATTCCTACATTTTCAATTGACCCATGTATATTTTGAATAGTCACCATAAATTTGCGATGTGAATGAATAAATGGGGATTCACCCTTAATTTCCTTTTTGCTAGCCCAATATCTTATTTGCCACTACATTCTTTGGAGGTAAGAATGATTCTCTAACCTGCCCAATTTTCCAATTTTATCTTTCTTCCGTGTCGTACTTTAGTCTAAATAAGTAACACCAATTCTTTCCCCAGCCTACCACTGGCTTCAGAAGAGCTTGCCTGTTCTTAGTGCACAGTGCGTCAAAGAGAGAAAGGAAAATGAGAGACGAGAGAGAGAGAAAGAGAGAGAGAGAGAGAGAGAGAGAGAGAGAGAGAGAGAGAGAGAGAACTTTCAAGCTATTAAAACACCTTTACTGGCTTTTCATCTCCTGCCCGCAGTGGAATTCAGAACCAACTGCTTGCCTCTCCAAGAATCTCCCCTGCTTTCTCCAACTCCCCATTCTGCTGGGTCATGCTGGGCCTCCTTCCATCTGCAGGAGTGACCCTGACTCCATTCTTCAAAGGCATTCTCTTTGCAGACCTTCCTGTATCTTTCTCTCCCCAGCCAGTCCTTTCTTAGTCTGTGAATCTCAGACTCAGTTTATCCTCCTGGAGAAGCCTCCCTCACCATCCCAATTTAAGGTAAGCTTGTCTGTCTGCCTCTTTCCTGGCACCTGCCTTTTTCCTTCACGGTCTCTCAAAATACGAATTACTAAGTCTTATAATTTATTCAATAAGAATCTTCTTAACTACTGATTTTCCCTGGGACTACTCCTTTACGGTACTAGGCCAGAGATCTGGATCACTGTACCACAACTCCTCAGCTCTAACGAAGATCCAAAGGCTTCTCACTGCTCTCCACTGACAACAGCTACCCAAAGCCTGTACTGCACACCTCTGCTTCCCAACTGCAGACTTCCCTGACCTGCTGGAACCGACCCACTCGAAACAGTCAAAAAGTCAGTGGATTATACACCCATAAAAGGTGCCCACAAGCCTGAGTATCAGCTACATGGTGTGAGCAACTGCTCTGCCATTTGTTCTCACATCGGCTTCCCTGTTTCCCCTTCCTTGGTCTACTGTCTCTAACCCTTTACTTCTCTCTAAAGCTACTTTCCAAGTAAACCACCACAAACAAGCTGTAGTCACAGTCTCAGTTTTAGGAACCCAAGCTGAGACAACTAACCACTTCATACTGATTATCTAGCATAGTTCATGGTAAGGAATACTTAACCAATACTAAGTCAAGTGCATGGAGATAATCATACAGCAATGGCTAAGAGGGAAAGCTGGCCTAAAGCATCTGGTACAGGGAATTTCAGCACTGCCTGTGCTTTTCAGTTTATCAGAGGTCAACGCAGTAGGCTGCTGAAGCCAGCTGCATGATTTCACTGTAAGGTGGATAAGTCCCAATAACACCATTCTAATTCTTCTTGTCTCAGTGCTAGACACCTTGAGAGTGGAACAGGAATAAGTTTACAATGATGTCTGCGGGGCCTGAATCCTAGCGTTACCAGTGTTTGCTATCTGTGTGACTTACCAATGTCCCAACGGCCTGTCTTTGAAACAGGAAGAGGAATGCTTACATATTCATTTGTTATAACAATTTAAAGAAAGATCCTCCTTAAAACACTGGTTTCAATATTTGTCTTCTTCTCCAGGAAAAAGCATTACAGTTGAGAATTTAATTCTACACTTGAGGCCCATGGCTTGGTGAAAGAATCTTCTGGTTAACTTTTTAAAATCATCTTGATTTCTTCAGTCATCTAGTATTATTTCCATCACTTGAAAGGAAATCTTCCTCCAGCGAAGAGTTTTACAATGACAAGAAGCTTCTCAGAGGTCTTTTGGTTCTTGGCAGCTTTCCCTGAGGGATGGGGCAGTGTGCACTCCCTGTGTCCTGACGAGGGGTCAGTATGTGGGCTCGGATATCCTGTGAGGCTGCTCTCTTTATCCATCTCTGGCTAGTTGTGCCTTTTGTCTGCCTGAGCTCTCAAAGGTCAGACCCTTGTGAGAAATACTTGCTCTATTAATCATCTTACAAGTTGGTTCCAGACACATTTCCAGAAGGGATGCAGTAAGTTTTGTCTGCACAGTGCACCCTGGGAAAAGAGTTTCCCTTCTGAAAAGCATTCTTGCCTTCAGCCAAGTATTTTCTTTTCCGTTTTTTCCCTTACCAGTTTTTAAAGCAATGAAATTAGAACGTGTTTTGAAGGTGCCATGAGGAATGGCCACCCCTTACGGTACACACGTAGTGCACCTAGTTAGTGGGTTTCACAAGACTTCTGCTGTCGGCACACCTACACAGAGCTAGTGCTGAGGGCTGGGCTCTCCAGGTTTTACTACTCTTAATAAAAGGCTCGATTATCGATCAACATGAAATCATACAGTCAGAACCAGAGTGCTATGATGGGAACTACATGCCCAGGGCTAACAAAAATGGCTGACTCGCAGGTTGGAGGCTAGCGTCCATATTCACATTGGACTGGAGCAAGGAGAACCAATTCTTCCACTCATTAGGTAGGAAATCATTTCCTGAGTGGACACTGAAACAGAGAATGAGAGGAAATAAGATGGAAACACCAGGGCTCTGCTTCTGGTAGGATTTTCATCTCTTGTCTTTTTCACTTGAGTCTTTGTAGTCCTGACACAATCTACTGTTTCACCCATGGCCAAGTCTGGAAAACAAGGGCAACCTGTTCTAATACATGAGTAATTCATTCATGAAGACACTATCTGTTGTAGTTCAGAATTTTTTTTTTAAATCTGTGTTCTTCAGGAAGCAGATTCATTTTTTCAGCAGTTCTCGCTGGAGATGAGAATTTACTAACCAGGGCTCCACGGGGAGAGGCCCCTTCCAAAGCTCATGTCATGGTCAGTAGACCACCATGTCTGGTGAAAATATTAAACACCTCCACTGATTTCCCTGTAGAATGTAGAGCGCACAGCTCAGACTGCTCAGAAGACAGTCTTCAGGTCCCTGTGAACGACACCTGCAATGGGTGGAGGCTTCTTCCCCCTCAGATTCCTGCTTCTGTTCCTGTGCATGGCTTTAAACTGAGTCATGTTTCTGAAGAACGAATGTGGGTGTCATAGGCAGTAATCTGATGTCTATGACTTCATAAATAGCTTGTGCCCAAAATCCTCTAGGCACAGCTGAGCCCGGATGATCCCTTGAGTGGCTTACTTCCAAGCCCATTTTTACACCCCTCTCTTCATTGTTCATACTGCCTCTGCCGCCATTGCATTGGACAGGACAGTCACAAAGACAACATTCCTTGAAGAAGCACTTTTGAAGAATGGATTAAGAATGGGATTGTGGTGGTTAACTTATAACAGAGGCATTCTAAAAACAATCTTGGCACAACATTGTCCATGTCTAACTACATATGGAAATTTGGTAAGTCAACAACAAACGCTTTTGCCAAGGGACAAGTATTAAATGAGAAATGTGAAGAAGGACATGGGTTCCCCCTATCTTCATGTCTATTTCAGAGCAATAAACATCAACCTTTTTTTCAATCCAATGACATTTGAGTGACCACCTTATGCTAATGGCCGGTCCTAAAGAAGGAAAAAGAGTTGGTTTATTAGAAAGTAGACTGCAGACAGTCCAAGGAAAGATCCGATGAGCAAAACCATAGTGGTGTGAAAATTATGGCAGATTTAGAACATTTAGTAACTAGATATAACAGAGGATCATGAGTGGTGTAGGAACGAATCTTCTCAGGCAGCTGTAAGATTCTGGTGCTTTCTGAAGCAGCAGGACATTCCTTATAAGGAGATGTAAATTTCATTAACTCCAAGGAGAGGTTGTAATACATGGGGACAAAGGGACATGATCTGGGGCAAAGGCTAAGCACACATTTTCTCTGCCCCCTTTCTGGGTTGTGAGGACAGGTTTTTTTTTTTTTTTTAATCTGGGTTCTTTGAAAGACATCTCTGAACCATTCCACTTATTCTCTGTTTGGTAGGAAGATACATGCTCACTCCCGGTTCTCTCTGTGCGTTCTGTTACACTTGAACTTAGACCAGGGCTGGCTTCATGAGCAAAGACCTGAGTGACCAAGTGGCCCACATTTGGTCTGATGTGCTGCTGTCATCTTGCAGTTCTGAGAAATCTCACTCATCTTGTCCTTTGTAATCAAGTCCAGTGCAATAATGTGATAAATAAATAAGCCAGGATAGCTATAGCTCTTGCTTATTCCATTTGCACACAACATTTTCATGGTATTCCATGAGCACAAATGTGGTCATCCACAAGCCACGGACAGTCAGTGATCTTTAAAGCAAAGACAAAGCAATGGTGTTGGGGCCATTTTTGAGAAAGCTGAGGCAGAAGGGAGCTTCTGGCTTCCTAGAGCCCAAACATGCACTAGCTTTGTCTTTAATGGCTTTATTCTCTCCCCCTAACTGGCTCTTTCTTTGATTATTTTCTCCTCAGTTTCTCTCAAATTCCAGCAACATCAAGGTTTACAGGCAAACATTTCATGATGTGAACGGAAACTTCCTACCATGTAATATAAAATACTTCCCTGGCTAGCAGGACCCTGATGATCAAACCCAAGATGACGGTCACCCAGACCACATTTTGACCAAGGTTGATTGACCATCCATACTTCTGTGCCCCAGCCTTTGCCCTCTTCTATGGCGTCTTCACACTTCATTTTGTAAATAAAGAACTGAGGTTCTAGGCTGTTCTTCTGTGCAGCATGAAGAACCCAACATGCTCATGCTGTGCTCATATACTTCCTTGTCTACCATGTTTGTTTGAGGGTAAGTGACTGGACCAATCCTTCTGGAATTCCATAGAGCCAGGTCTCTGGTTTCGGACTCCAGCAACAAAATCATCCCTTTTGTTCAAACCAAGAGCAAGAACAAAGGGAACTTTTCATACTCTTTTTTATAGCATTTCCTCTGATCAGTAAATCACTTCAAATGCAGAAAAGGAAAGAGAACTCTGTAGAGAGATACATACTTTCCTCTTTTAAATATAATATTTCTTCGACATCAACAAGCTGAGGGGAGCGACAGATAGAAGCGAAATCCAAACTGTTAGCTTCATGCAACATTTCCCACGGTGACGCTAAGGATGAAACAAATGTGTGGATATGAACAACAAAAATGTGGATTTTTGAATTTTGGAGTTTTGAATGCAGGTTGAATACTCTTCTATATACAAGGAAAGCTGGTATCTTACACTATAAAAACAAAAAGCAGGAGTTTGGATGTATCTCAGTGGTAGGGCACCTACTAATCACACATACAGAGCTATGGATCAAACCATATTTAAAAGGCTTAACTCTATAACAACAATTTAAAGCTTTAGTGTGAAAGTTCAGAATGACAGTGGATAGCAAATGAAGAACTCGGCATCTAGATGAAAGAAGCTCTTCAGTAAAGGATGTTTTCTATAAATCTATTTATATGACAAATAGAACAAATCTTAATAACAAAATCTCATTGTATAAGGAGTATAACACCAATCACAAGAAAATCTCATTGGCCCAGTAGTGTTTGAAGACAATGGTGAGGTGGCTTAAACAAGAGCACTGAGGGAAATCCTGTTTTCTTTGGTGACAGAGAAAGTCTCTCTGAGGAGGTGGTCTTCAGGCTGAGTTCTGTATGAACAGTCTCTTTGCAGGGGCGACCTCTCATTTTCAGGGCTTCCCACCTCAGCCAGGTCAAGAGCCCTCCCTTGCTCAGTTACAAAGACGGGGCGGAGTGGGGGCAGGGGGGCAGGTTTTTCGTTGGATTCCCCACTTTCCCAGGGTCCCTCTGGTCCTGGGTGGCCTGCCTCTGCACACCCTACTAACAGAACTTCCAATTTTTTTTCCTGGCTGTTTCAGTACAAAGGGGAATTACACACATTCCTGCCGATGTCCTAAAACTCTTATGGAGCTCAGAAGCACAATCCCCAGTGGAGGAAAGCTCCTTCCCCAGGAACTCCTGGGAAAAGCCACCTGGCCGAACCTCTTGCCTTTCAGTCACGGGTAACCAATCATATGAGAAGGAAGGTGATTGGACCGGCCCAGCCTGCACACTTGAGCCATTTTTAGCTTGCAGGCGTTTCTCTTCACGTCACAGAAATGTTCAAAAGAGATCTAGGGAGACAGCACGTCTTAAAAGATGACAATTCCAAATGGCAGCGAAGAGTAATCACGATAATGACTCGTCACATTTAACTCGATGCTACAGCCAAAGCAGCTGCATAGTAGCGAGCAGATGTCAGCTAGGAGGTAGTGTGTGGGCAGCTCAGGGAGACAGGTCACAAGCAATTTGGAAATGGATTTTAAAAACATACTGCCCGAGGTAGCACATGGATGGCAAACAGAGCTGCATGACAGACTTGGAGACGTGAACATTTACTATTTGAGAATTTTTAAAGGTACAATTGATGTCTCAATCAAAAGATTTAATGGCTTTGGCAAGAAAAGCAGGATATGATTGTGTAGAGTATTTTTTTTCTTAGCAAGAGTCCTCTCTCTCTCTCTCTCTCTCCCTCTCCCTCTCCCTCTCCCCCTCTCTCTCTCTTTCAATGCTGCACTTGGCAGGTCTCTCAATTCCAGTGCACAGAAGTTAGTAAACTGTGAAACAGTGGGAGATTCTTGTAGAAAAGTTAATTATGACATCAATTTCTACCAAGGTCATTTGAAAACAAATCCCTCTGTCTTTTGTGTGTTGGTACTGGAAAGAGACTGGGGTTGACAATGGAAAACTCAACAAGAGCATTTGGGCACAGTGCGTTCTCACTGTCTGGTGAATGGAGGGATAACAAGAGCCTGGGTGGTGGGTTATAGGATAACCTGGGCTTGAGCTATAGTGTAGCCTGGAGGAGGCTATAGGATAGCCTGGGGGTGGGCTGTAAGACAGCTTTCTGAACTAAATAGTTTTAGAGTCATGAACTCTCTTTAGAGCCACGAGTCTAGGTTCTAACGTAGATATGGCCATGCATGCGGGATTATCTGACACACATGAACTAGTGAGCACTAACTTAGGCTGGCAGCAAACTGGTGCAAACATGGAAAATATGATCTCACTTGGCAGGGGGCACCTGCTATGGAAAGGGTCTTTGACAGCTTCTGACAATTGGTAGCACCGGCCAGCACACAAGCTCTCATTGCCTCATCCTGCAAAGGCTGGGACTGCAGAGAGCAGGTCTGTCAGGTGACGTGATGAAGCAAACCCTCACAGGGGTGACTAGTCTTCAATCCAGCCCACGCGGTCATTGCCATTTTTTTTTTTTTTTTGAAATTCGAAAGTAGTTGAAGGAGTGTGGGCAGATGGTGTTTGTATTTATGTCACCAGAAGGGGAGAGGTGAAGAAAGTACCGAGCTGTCTCCTCAGATCTGGGACTTCCTTGAATGCAAGGACTGCGGAACCCAACTTGTCACTGTGCTCGGTCACAGCATGATGCCATGGTGGGACTGTGGCAGACTCCAGTCAGAATTTCAGAGCAAATAAAGAGTACTAGGAATCGAGTGTTGTCATACTTTTGGATCATGCTTTTGCCATTTGTTGAAGGGGCTGCTTTTTCTTTAGCGTTTGTGTTTCCTATCATTTTCACAAACCTGGCTGGCTGTTGACCTTCGCATCTGTTTTCTGCCAATACCACACTGTTTGTTACTGTGACTCTGTAGTATAATTCTACGTCAGGCTTTGTGATACTTCAGCCTTGTTCTTTTTGCTCAAGGGTGCTTTGGTTATTGAGTTGTTTATGCCTCTGTGTGAATTTTAAGACTGGCTTTCACATTTCTGTGAAGAATGTGGTTGGAATTTTGACCACATACCAGTTTGCTCTCGATTGCTGTGATGAAAACCACACTAAAAAGCAACTTGGGAAGAAAGGGTTTGTTTTGGTTTTTAGCTTGCAGTGTATCACAACGGAAGGTCAGAGCTGGAACTCAAGGCAGAAGTCTGAGGGGGGGACTAAGGCAGGTGTTGTAGCAGAGCACCACTTACTGACTTGCTCTCCATGACTTGCTTTCTTATACAGCTCGGGGACCCCCTGCCCAAAGGCGTTGCCATCCATGGTGGACTGGAACCTCCTATATAGACCATTAATCTAGAAAGTTCTCCACAGACTTGCCTGTAAACCAATCTAATAGAAGCATTTGCTCAATTGCCATAACTTTAGCTCATGTCAAGCCAACAAGACAGCAAGCAGCATAGGTGGGGATGGCGTTGGATCTATCTAGAGATTACTATCGGTAATTAATCCATTTCCACACCACTTGCCAATCTGTGACTATGTGGAGTCTAGTGCCGTCCTCAGTTTCTTTAGCATTTAAAACTTAACATTTGTAGGGGCCTTTCACTGATTTAGTTAGGCTTATTACTGGCTTTTCACAAAGTTATTGTTAATGGGATTGCTTTCCTGATTTCTTCTTCAATAACCTCATTATTAGTCTTGTCCTTTGGGGTCTCTTATAGGCATGACACTATCAATTGCAAATATGTATAACACGACTTCTCCATTTCTTGTCTTCTCTTCACTTAATTTTCCCTGTTGTCCTAATGTTTTAGCCTAGATTTCAAGGACTAGAGTGACTGAGAGTTGAGGAAGTGGATTCTTGATTCAAATGTGACTGTTTGAAATCAGTCTTTGCACACATCCCAGTGTCGTTCTTGCTGTGAGGTGCTTCAGTTGGGTGGTTCATGCTTTCATGTGGATTTTAAGACTGCTTTTTATATTTGAAGGTTTTTCCTGCAACAGATTTTTATTTATTATTGTGTTATTTACTGGAAAATAGACGCAACCTGAGAGCCCCTCTTATGTGAAATAAAGCGACCTGGAAAGACAAACATCACATCTTTTGTCAAGTTTTTATGTTTACATACATGTGCACACACACACATAACATGTAAGCAAAATGTAGATGGGAAGGGAAGGGAACAGGACGGAGGAGAAAATCAGGGCTGAGTATGATCAAATACACAGTATACTTTAAACTGTCTTTATGAACTGTAGCTCTTGTACAACAAGTGCACACCAGGTCCAAAGAAAACACTGAAGAGACGGGGTTGAAGAGGTGACTCATGACTAAGAGCATGTACTTCTCTTGTAGATCAGCACCCTACTTGGTGGCTCACAACTCCCTGTTCCTGCAGCTTCATGGGGAACATGGTGCCTCCAGCCTCCTGGGACACCTGTACTAACGTGACCACACCCACACATAGACAGACAAGCACATAACTAAAAAGAGTATTAATAAAAGCAATGCGACATTAAAAGACCACAGGATGTTCCTAAGACCTGCAGACACATAGTTGCCTGAGTCAAAACTGGCTGCACACTGTCTGGAGAAGGCACCATCCTGCAGTAAGCACTCAAGACTGCAGGACTTCTGACCAAAGAGTTTCAGAAGCACATTTAGACCTTGTCAGATGACAAAGTTTGCAGAATGCGTCCTCAGAGAAGGGAGCACGGCTGTGGGGCCTCTTGTAAACCTGCAGATCAATCAGTTCCTGGAGATGATTTTGTTGGCAAATCTGTGGATCCCAGGATGGGGCTTTCCATAACGTGGTAAATACAGAAAACATTTGAATACTCTTAGGTCTGTTAAAGCCACGGAGACCTTTTTACCTCTAGAAACCCGAGCAGAGCATCACAAACGCGCTGTGCATGGAAGTGCAACTGAAGACCAGAGTTCTAACTAGAAAATGGAATCGCTTCCTTATTTTAAGCACTTATGTCCTCATTAACAAGCTTGCAAAGAGTCGCAGATATATTTAAGCATATACTCTGTGCATGCAATTCAAAATTAAAGCTCACTGGGAAGGACTTCAATATTGTTCTTTTGCTTTCTGTGTTAGGCCTCCTGTAATTTGACGCTATGGAAAACTTTTACATTGTTCTTTTACTTTTATCCGCTTGAGACTTCAAATGCTGGGAATTACCAATAAAAACAAGTAAATTCGGGTTTTTCTAGCTCTAGGCCATCACCTTTGCCTTGAAATTCACGCTCCCCTCCTGAGGCTAGTTTGATCTCCCTTCCGGCAGGGAGTGAGGTCCACCTGGCCTTGCTCTTGCTGTCAGATCTACCCACTCAGCTGGCAGGAGAAACCTGTCAACTTCTACTTCATGGGGAAACATCACCTCGCTTCTGAGTCCCATGACCTTTGTGACTCATACATTTATGGCTTCTCCTCTCCCATGCTCTCTGGGTCCAGGAGACCCGGGAATGACATAAATGGCCAGTCAGCAGCTGGTCCTGAGAAGACTTCCAAGAATAACTGTTGCAAAGCTTTTAACACAACTATGACTTTTAAAGATCTAGAATTTTGCCCATCAAGTGGTCTAGAATGGAGACTATAAACTGGTGGCCAAATTATCCTGCAGGCATGTTTTGCTTGGCCAGGCTGATGTTGGTCTGGAGAGTATTTAAAATTGTTTAATTAGTTCCCAACACTTAAAAATCAGGAGATTTCATGTAAAAAAAACTCCAGATTTGTGGCATTGCTTGGTTTGGTAGCAGACTGTGCTTTGTTGGTTGGCAGGAATGAGCTGTGGTTACCTAGCAGTTATCTCTCCAGATAGGGGCAACCCAAACCAGCTCCTCACGGTCCAGTCACTCCTAACATACCAGCTTCACTTAGGTTGCCTGTCTCCTCTGCAGGAACACGGTCTACACTCTGCAAGTTGTTTGAGGGTGGACTGTTTCTCTTAGAACTACAGTATGCATGCTGAGTATGAGCACTGTATTAAGAGCTGCAGCATGCTGGGAAAGGAACGGGGAAAGCATTTGTAAACCGTTGTAATTGTCATCCAATCAGAAAAGAAGTGTCACCCTAGTCAGTATCCGCACAGGTCTGGGACCTAGAGCCAGGTCATTTGGGCCCAACATAAAGCAGTGCTGTGGTCAATTTTCCCATATACTCCCTCTATCACACTGGTCAAGACAACTCCGCACTTCCACAGCCTGAAGCCTTCTCACTCAAAAGTCCCCTAGGCTCTTCTATCCTGATCTAACTTCCTCTCTGTTATTCTTCATAGGCGTTTCCCCTAATACATTCCATGCATATTAAACCCAACCTTAGCATCTGCTTCTCAGAGTGATCCAGCTGTCTACTACATAGCTCTATCTTAGACACAGTGCTTGTGGTGCTAGGGAAATCTAATAGAAAGGATCCCTGCATCTACAGGCTTACAGCAAAGAGGGGGATACATAGCCTACAAACAAGAGAGAAAGTAAGGACATAAGTAAATAAATACAGACATTTTGGAGATTGGATGGCCCAGGAAGATCTTCCTTGGGGGTGATGCTTGTTTTGAGACATGGGGGAAAAGAAGCGATCGTCACATGAAGATATTGTTGTGAATGGAGATGAAGGGAAGAAAAAGTACAGAGCCCAAACAGAAACTAGGGTGGCAGGAAAGCAGCAGCGCAGCTTGAGAAGAACGGGAAAGAGAAAGAACCAGAAGAGCAAGGATGCTCCCGAGCCAAGGCAGAGCCTAATCGTGTGAAGTCATGATGAGTGTGGAGCCCAGAGACCACACTTTATCTCCAAAGACAGATGAGTTCTGTTAACAAAGGGCACAACTCTGAAGGCTCCCAGCTGCTGCTACAGAAGGACAAGAGTCTCCATTAGATCACAAATCCAAAACTTTTGGATTCACTGACATTAAACAGGATCCAGGGACCACCCCGAGGAGCTGAGTACTGCACAAATATTATATCCACACAAAATGCTAAAAATGCTGAACTCCGGATAGCAAGCTTACACATAACATGTGTGTGTGTGTCTGTGTACATGTGTTTCTGTGTGTGTGTCTGTGGTGTCTATGAGTATGTCTGTGTGTGTATGTTTGTGTGTCTCTGTGTGTGTCTGTCTCTGTGTTGCATCTGTGTGTGTGTGTGTGTGTGTGTGTGTGTGTGTGTGCAAGCAGCGAGTTTATAAGCTGAGTATCCACTCCTACGTGCTTTTAGAGATCAGGGAGTATCTAAAGAGGCCTGTGAACGGGAGTGAGAAGCAGGCAGTTGCTTCTGCTGAAAGGGGCCGTGAGTTTTTATCCTAGGAAAGTGTGGCATCTCGGGTGGCCATGGCATCCGTGTCCCACTGGGTGTTCGCAGAACTGTGGGAGCTCTTGGACAGAAGCAAAAGGACAACACAAATGACAAAGGGGCACTCGCTTCAGCGTGCTCTAGAGAACAGATTGCAGCTCCTTTGGAGACTATTCTTTGGGTTGGAGGGTCCTGGGGTTATGCTCCCTAATCAGAGGGCCTGGCAGGCAATTATTCTTTTCTACCCCTGGCACTTGGCCTTTTTACCCCTCCCTCCACACTTTCCAGAGCAGTGTAGTAAACACACACACGCGTCTAACATGGCCCAGAATGCTTTTCTTTTGAGAACTGCTAGGTGGTTATATGTACAGCAAAAGCTGCCTGAAACAGAATGACATTTTCCGTCTCCTGGAAAGGGTTCTGGGAAAATTCACTTAGCAATGGGGAAACTGGTGATAGGCCAGTCTGACTTCTGAGCATTGTCTGAGAAGCTCAGGTTCTCCAGGTAGGCCTCAAAATACCCATCAATCAGCTCTCACTTAGCCGGACTCAACACAGGAGAAACAACTGTCTGACCATCAAAGGATTCATCCTATCACCTCACGAGAGAGACAATTAATTGAAATACAAGCTGGCTTTGAAAATTTCTCTTGGTGTGTGTTAAATTAAGTCCTTGATGATGTACAGAAACATACATGTGTTACAAGTGAACAGATCACTAACCTTACAAACTATAACAGGTATACCGAGAGGTACAAACATAGTCTGCTCCTGGAAACTTCATTTCTAAGCATCGTGGACTAGAGGGGGTGTTTCATTCACTCTCCATTCCTGGTGGTCATTTTTAGGTGTCAGTCAGAATAATCTATATTACCCACTGATTTAAGAAACGCAAAATTAAGTGTTGCCATGAAGGTAGGTATTTTGTAATTGTGGTTGATATTTATAATTAGATGCCTTTAAATAGGGGAGAATGTACTCAGTAGCACAGGTAAATTCCATCTAATCTCTTGGGAACACTTTAAAGCCAAAATTTAGTTTGTTCAAAAAGGAAAATTTCTACCTCAAATCTTGCCTAATGCTGGCCTGCCTTCATATCTACCCTCTCCTCCTCCCCCATGTTGTAAGAACCCCTAGTCTTTCTAGTTTCTCTTTCCCCTGGAAAAGATTCATTACCTAGGCAAAGGGCAGCCATGGGCACATCTCCCAATCAATAATTCTTCTGACTATTTAGGAAATGTTCCTGCTTTTGAATTTTAGTGCCTATCATCTGTTTTCCAAAGCTTTAAAAATACGATTAAAAAACCTATAACTTACTACACACTTTTTAGAAGCACAAGCAAAAATATGATCATCCCGGAACATGTGAGAGGCCTGTTCTCGGAATAGAAGGAGTCTTTCCATACGAAAGGAGAATGTCCTGTAGCGGCACACACACTGCTGCCCCTGTATCTCATTTTGATGTACAAGTTAAAAACTGGGGTCCTGGCACTTACTTTTAAGTTTACATCTTCTAGTGTAAACAAAAATATAACCTGAAAGTCAGCTCTGTGGCGGTCGAAGCTCACCAGTCGTTTCTGAAACGGGTACATGCATGGGTGTCTGTGGGAAAAGGTGCTCCAAGAAAACCAAGCGAAGTAAACCTGTGTAGGCCTTGTTCCAAAACTCAGCCATTCCCGAGTCAAGGGAAACGTTACAGAGTTAGAACTTGTTTATGATGAGCCACAACTTGCGAGGAGTATGAAATAGTCAGGATTTTGTAAATGAATCTGCACAATTTTCAGAGAGGCTGAAAATGGAAGACCAATGGGCGATCAGGCCAGAAGAGAGGGTACAGACGGCAGGAGCGGTTTAGATTCCTAATTCATGTATCTGCCGTCAACCCCTTTCTGTAAAATCAGGGGATGTCAGAGGTATTCTTTAGTTAAGCTATATCAATCTATACACATTTCTTCTATCTTATGAATTTCTTGCAATCTTTCCCCAAAAGAACCACACTTACATACACGGGGAGACTGGAAATCTAATGTGGCCTTCTCTCTCCTACATACCGGAGTAGGCATTTCTTTCCAGGCTCAACTTCCAGTTACTTTTGGGGGGATACTAGGAATCCCACCTGAAAGTCAGCACTTTATATAAGTCATTATTTATTTCCTGGAGAACTGGTTTTTAAATCTTTACCGTACATCCCTGGATACAAGAACCAGAGTTGGAATCACAGAGGCCCACGGACATGGCTCAGTCAGGGGCCTGTGCGTGCTAGTGCCTTGAGGATTCCTGGTAAGAGTTTGCACACCTCCTAAGTGACCACAGAGGCCTAAATTCCTCGCCTATCACCTCACCTAGTCAGGGATGCGTAGATAACTCAAGTACATTTAACTTTCAGATATTTAGGACTGATGACCGTGTTTGTGAAACAGCTGGACATTCTCCGTCCTTCTGCGCATACCTGTGTCAGTGACAATTCCAGAAAGGAAACTTGTTAGGGGAGAAGAGGGAATTATACTTTAGCTTTGTATTGTAGCAGCTCTTTAGCTCTGAGGGATATTTGGTGAAAGGAAAAGCTCAAAAGTGGCAGTTAAAATGAATTGTAAGGAACTACCAGTGATGTTCTTCCTGTAACAGTAGCTGGCCTCGTTGTGGAATCCCTCACGACAGAGCATTAAGAGGCTTAATTATAATATGAATTTTGTGTCTCTCATGGGCTGATTGGTTTTATTATTTTTTCAGATAGTAATGAAACTTTGTTTTTAGTAGATGTTATTGCTCCATATTCTATTTGAAAAAACCCCAAAGCTTAGACAGGCGATAGCCTTGAGCAATATCAGAGAAAAATAATAGAAGAGTCTATTATAATGCCAGGTGTTCTAATTTTAAGTCCAAAGGATTCAGCTACTGCACCATAGCTGTCTCAGTAGCTGGACTTTCTATTATTATTATTAATTGTGCTATTGGTCATGCAAAGAATATTAATGAATACAATTACCAATGATTTAGTAAGGGAACAATTTTAAAAGCTTGAGTTTATTAGAAATGGCCAATTTAGTTTTATAAGGGATAAGTCATACTGAAATAAGTGACTGGATTTTTCTGGGATATAGTTTCCATAGTGACCATGGAAAGATTGACATTACATACTTGGAATTACAAAAGGGTTTGGTAACATCTCAGAGATTATGAGCTCAGAGCTTGGACTGTGGGTAGAGTATCATATTAGATACAATACAAGGTCAAAACAGCAAGTGAATGGGTGGTTTATAGCTGGACATAAGGCAGAATAGAATACTCTGGGGTTGTGTTGAGTGCTCTTTGTATTTGTGGTTCATAAGAAGATTTAGATTTATAACTGTGATATTCATGGTAGGTTGGCAATACATAAATTTGAACAAAAGTCCTCTAATTAAATGGAAAAGAATGTGTTCATTTTACCCACCCTTAATAATCCTTATAATTATTCTAATGTATTTCACAGGAGATAATGGGCCAGTTGGCTAGACCAATGCCTGGATGCTGGGACTGGCTCGGAGTGATGCCCACAAAGAGAAAGAATGGGAAACATTGAGTCTTTCTTTCTTTCCTAGGTAGGAGAAGGTATAAACAGTGACAGTGGAGGAATTTAAAAATAATTAAATATGAATACATGAAACTCAAAACTCTTAGATTATCCTCTTTTTTTTAAAAACCCATGTTCTTAACCAATATGCACCTACCTTCAAACTAATGGGTCTCTGCTGTCCCCACTGTTCCCTTTCATTCCTTTGCCTCCTCTGTTCTCTTTATACTCAGTTTTCAGTTTTTACATCCATGATTTTTTATCTTTTGTTTTTGCAAAATCATAATCCTCTCTTCCCTCTGTCTCTTGCATTTTGCCCATATCCTTTGAGGTCTGGGCTCAAAGCTTAATTCTTTAAGCCCATAGGTGACAAGGTGAATAAATGAATGAACCGTCCCTCCCAGAAGCAGAGGCCACTCATCCCACCACGAATGAGCTTATCATGTCCTACGCCTCAACAGCTGTCTGCATAGTTTGAATTCATTTGTGCCTTACTTTATTGCTATCTAACTATCCTCATGATAATTGTAGATTGTCCAAGAGAAGAGACGACATGCTGTGCACTCTTTCCTTTATAGCCGCTACTCTCTGGAGGGAAAGTGGGGAAAGTGTGACTAGTGGGCAAAACTCTTCCATCAAGCTATTGTTATTTTATATATAGTGCTTTTACCTAAAATATAATTAATAATTTGAAGGTATAAAGTTTAATAGCATGTAATGCATTCACAGCACTGTGCAACCAACACTCACATCTGGGGTGTAAAAAAACTACCTACAGAACGGAATATATATATATATATATATATATATATATATATATTCATATGTGATTTAAATCATATATGTGACAAAAGTCTAGGATGCAGAATGCACAAGTGACTTTTTTTCCTCAGTGATGGGGACCAAACCTAGAGCAACACAAAAGAAATAGGTAGGAATGCAAGAAAGATGTGTAGGGGGTGGCCATGAGACTGGGATGGGAGGGAGAGAGTAGAAAGTGGGGGTCAGAGTAATCAGTATGTATTACACATGTGTATACAATTATCCAAGAAAAATTTAATTAATAAAAATGTTAAAACTAAAAAAGTAGAAAATTAAATAAAATCATTCCCGTCCCTGGGTGGCATGATTGTCTTTACAGAAAATTCAAAAGAATGAAGCAAAACTTCTCCTGAAATTAAGTGATTATTGTAAGATTGTAGGATATGGGATTAAGACTGACAGAATTCAGTCTCTGTCCTATAAACAAACAATAAGTCAGTAGAATTTGAAATAATCAGAGAAGCATAATATAATTCACATTTGTGACTCTCAAGTCAAATGCTAATATAAAAACTTCTTCTAGGTGTGCGGAATGGAACTTGGGCTGGATTGATCTTGTGCGGGTCTTGTTCAGGTAACACGTATGCAGTGGCCGTGTCTGAAACAACAGCACCTTACAGGCTTCCTCCTCATCCTTAGACTCCGACATTTAGTCCCATTTCTGTGATGCCTGCTCCCTCTTGCCGTGATCCATAACTGGCTTAAGGGTTGAGAATCAGAGACTCTGAGTGCTCAGATAGCAACTCCCCACCCAAGACTTGGGAAACACAGGCTGGTTCCTTCATAGGTGTGAAGAAGACACCCAGACAGTCAAGAGAATTCGAGGTGACTTTATTGGTAGAAATGTGAGCTGCTCTGCCTGCTTTGGCTGACAGTTCAGCTGTCAGCCACACAGAACTAGACATGCTTTCACGGATCATTGCAGCAATCACACCTTGGTGGGGATGTTCCTAACCGGGATGCTATATGTGTGTAGGAACCAGAGTGTCATGGGAAACACCCTTTTCCATTTGCTTTTAAATAAGCAAACAAGAAAACAAACAAACAAAAAATACCTCTAGTTGCTGTATTGATATAGAAAATGGACACCAAGGAGACAAGAGCAGAGGCAAAGAGACCAGCATGGGCTGCTTCCAGAATGCAGTACCTAAACCATGTGCCAATGGGAAACGTGATTGATCCTATCACAGGATACAAGAACAGACCTCAGCATCTTGTACTATAGCATCATTCGTTCTGAGTAGTCCATGGAGGGAACCTGGCTTCCTCCTATGACGAGCTTGTTAGAATCCGGTTGATGCACGTCACCTCTCTGGTCTCAGTTTTCTTCTCTGTGTAGCAGGTCCACACATAGGGAGAGCTGTGTGGACTAAGTGAGAAAACACAGACCCAGCATTCAGGAAATGTTCATTTCCTTTCTCCTAAGTGACGCACCTTTCAGGGAGGTGCTATCAGAAGCGCGCTCCTGTCTTGTGCTCCCCAGAGCAGAGGGATCTATTCCAAAATGGCCTTTGTGTTCATCGTTCTTCTGTGAGAAGTGTGAGGGATGAGACTGGGGGAATAGGCAGTCTGCAGTTCCCTTCAGCCTAACTGAATCCAAGTGAAAAGTGAAAACTGAGAGGGAAAACAAAACAGCCAAGCGAGGGCAGTCATGGAAAAGGCTTGCCCAGCCCTATGCCAAATGAAACCATTGCATCACGCCCATATGAGGCAGCTTTTGCCCAGCCGCATGCTGTTTCAAAGCTCAGTCCCCCCCTGTGACGTGCTGTGGGGATGTGATTTGGATGGAAGTTTGGGTCTGTGTGTAAAACAAGGGCCAAAATGAAGGCTGGGCTAATGACTTTCACCTGACAGCCAGTGGAGGCGTTGACTTGGGTAAATGGTTTTCTAATTGACAGCTTTAGGCCCTGGCAACTGCACGAGGAGTGGAGTCCAAATCCTTTAGAGGGACTGTAACTGTAAAAGCTGTGCTAATGCGTTAGATTAAATGTAGCAAAGCCGAGGCAGCTGGTGGCAGACCCCTGAGCTGGGGCTTGCCTTTTCCTGGTTTCAGAACTGTTTATTTTGATTGCTTAAGTGTTGCAAAGTCCCACTGCCTTTTTTTTTTTTTTTTTTTTTTTTTTTTACATCTGGCCCACCTCTACCCATACTGCTCGTCATTTGAATTTCTATCCAGTTTTTGAGTCCTCTCAAGGGCTCTGTTTAACCCGTAGGCAAAGGTTAGGATGATAAAGTCACTGTGCCGTGTATAACCATGTAATTTCAAAGTCTCTTCCACCATCCCTTTGAATCTGACACACATGCTTCTTCTGCAGGGTCTGTTCCTCTGCTGTCTAACAAATGATCTGAAAACAGATCTCAGGGCCAGCCTTTGAAAAGGAGGGATGCTTCAGTGGTTAACAGTGCTTGCTGCCCTTGCAGCAGGATGCAGGCTCAGGTCCCAGAATCCACAGCAGGTGTCTCATCACCGCCTATAAATACAGATTCAGGAGATCTGATGCCCCATTCTCCCAGCCTAAGCAGGCACCAGCACGCATATAGTGAACATAAACACATGGAAGCACGCGTGCGCACACACACACACACACACACACACACACACACACACACAAATGCTTATAAAATAAATAAAAAATCATTTTCAAAAAATTTAGTGCCCCAGGGGACTGGCTGTTTTAGGCAATTTAATCCAGATTTGACTGAGTGTCCGGACTCTTGGGGCTGGGGTACAAAGCTGGCCCCCACATCTAGACCGGGGCTGAGGTTCTATACTCTGTTTCCCATTGGAACCCAAGTAGATGCAACAACTGCACACAGACAGCATCTGCTCACATCACTGCCCCTGCCGCTACATTGGTCACAACAGGTCACATGGTCAAATCTACAGTCTTCGGGCAGGGAAATCTACTATCTTCCTCCAGGGAGGGGAAGGAAAGTCACATGACAAAGGACATGGATGTATAATTCTATTAAAAAGTCATATAAAGAACTGGGGACGAAAAAAACGATCAATTAAACCTCTAAGCCCTGGTCCTGTCTTGGATAGCAGTGGGAAGAAGAGGTATGGAGATATTAGATGGAATTCCCTGATAAAGTTAAATATGTCATAGCAACTCTGACTTTACAGGATGTTCCTGTTGGCTTAATGTAAAACCAAATTTAGAAACTTTCTCAAGTAAATCTGCACTTCCTCACAATATCAGGCACACCATCCCAGAGCTTTCCTGGGGTCCTCCCCTTGCACGCTCTGGCTGGCGCTGACAGTGATGCTCACTTCTGCAAACGGTCTGACAGATGAAGCATCACTAGGATCCGTGTTACAGGGCCCTTGTGACAATCTCTCAGAGCTCCATCATTTCAAAGAGGGATGCATTCCCTTTGGTTCTCACTGTAAGGCCAGCGGAATGGTCGTGTGTCTCAGTCACACATGTGATGTCTCCTCGCCACGCCCTAACATGCAGGACAGCAGAGCAGAAAACCAATTGTCCACATCTTTAATTGCATGCACGACCATAAAAACTAGAAGCAGGGCAGGTCCAGAAGCTCTCAAAGCCTACCTCTAACGGCATTTTTCCACCAGAAAGGTAATGCCTCTTAAGCCTCCTCAAGCAGTGTCACCAACTGGAGACCAAGTGTCTCAGTTAGGGTTTCTATTGCTGTGAAAAATTCCATGACCAAAAGCAAGTTGGGAGGACGATTACTCAGCTCACACTTCCACACCACTGTGCATCATCAAAGGAAGTCAGGGCAGGAACTCAAGCAGGGCAGGACCCTGGAGGCAGGAGCTGGTGCAGAGACCATGAAAGGGTCCTGCTTACTGGCTTGCTTCCTCCGGTTTGCTCAGTCTGCTTTCTTATAGAACCCAGGACCACCAGCCCAGGGATGGCACCACCCACCATGGAATGGGCATTCTCCAATTGAGAACTTATTAAGAAAATGCCCTACAGATGGATCTTATAGAGGTGTTTTCTCAGTTGAGGCTCCCTCCTCTCTGATGACTCTAGCTTATGTTGACGTCAAATGTCAAGTTGACATCAAACTAGGCATCACACAAGTGTTCAAATGACTGAGGTTTCATGTGGCATCTCTCATTTAAACACAACAACCTCTAATGTCTGTAAAGTCTTTCACTTTGTGACAAATAATTATTATCTCTCAGTAACTGTGTTTCTGTGGATAAAAGATTTTTTCCCCCTAGAACTGGAAACAGACTTCTCTACCGGGAGGTGCAGTAGATTAGAAGTATCAGGAAATTAGCAACTGTGTTCTCAACAGAGGTTTGTTCTGTGGATAAAGGACCATGTTGTAACACGAATTCTAATTGTTCTTAGTAAGAAAATCCCAGAGTCAGATATAGGGGTTAATGGTGAAGGATCAGAGAAGCAGAGCAGTTAACCTTTTGAAAGTTCTCATCTCTACCAATGCTCAGACAAAAAGGGGCAATTCTGTTTCCACAAGTCCTCAGACTGCATGCTGTCTCTACAAAATCTCAAGCTGAATCTGAGCTCCTGTCTCATCCCACCTTGTATTTCTCTCTCTGCCCAGCCAAATCACTCCTGTCTCTGCCTCCCTAGAGCTGGAATTAAAGACATGGGATCCCAATTCAATCTCGTGTAGCCCAGAGTGGCCTTGAACTCACAGAGATCCATCTGCCTCTGTCTCCTGAGTGTTGGGATTGAAGGTGTGTGCCATCACTGTTTGGCTTCAATGACTAACTAGTGTCTTAGCTCTGCACTCTGATCTTCAGGCAAGCTTTATTTCTAAAAGACAAACAAAATATCACCATACCATGTAAGCACTCTATGTAGCCAAGACTCTTAAAGTGATAAATCAGGCTATCCCCATTGTGGGGACTCCTAATTAAGCCACCTAATTAAAAACCAACTAGATTCATTCCTGTTTATGGTTAAATCTATTTCTCAAGGATTGGGCTGTGCGGCACCTGTAACCTTAACTCCAAATGGTTCTGTACTGCTGTTCCAGGTAATGGCAACCATACCTTTGTTTCAAGAGGTCAATATGGCCATCTTGTTATGACCACATTGTCATGATGACCACTTTGTTGACTGCTTTGTTATGACTACTTTGTTATGACCACCTTGCAACCATGTCTTTGTTTTCAGGAGAGTTTTATGACCAACTTGTTTTGTTTATGTTCTACTGTGACCCCCATTTATTTGGCTGCCAAATTTCTTATTTGGAGAGCCCCCTACTCCTGAACTATAAAAACCCTTATTTTCCACATGTCCAGTGATGACTTCCCAAACTGTGCCTTATGGGGAGACAACCCATGTATAGAAATTTTAAAAAGCTTGCTTTAATTAATTCAGCCATGATTTGGGTTGGTGGTCTTTCTCCTTAAATCTATGGGATTAACAAAAAACATTTTACTTCCATGGATCCTGTTGTAACAGCATACAGCTGTAGTGTTGAACCCAATTGACTCCAAAGTCCCTTTCATCTTCACTCAGCAGATCTGTCTGCTCAGCTCCATGTCTGTATATGCTTCTAAAGGAGGTTTTATGACATCATGTAGGGTATACTTCAGCCACAAAGTGAAACTGCCAATAAATATCAAGAAGAAAAAGTCACTTAGTAGGCACATGGGACTTTCCTGCTGGATATTAATAAGTTTGTCTCATTCTCTGATTGTTGGTGCATAAAAAGAAAAAGGGTAAAAATAATAGTCAATTCACCAAATATTTACTCATTGCCTAGTATGAACCACAAGCTGTTCCAAGAACTTGAAGACAAGATATTAAATTGACGCATACATTCTCTGAGGTCTAAAAACTTGCTGTCATTGAAATGTTTACAGCTTCATTGAAGGAGAGTTGCTTTAACTCACACCGACTCCAATCCTGTTGGTACCGAAGCAGTAAAATTTCATTTATTGCATTCACACGTTTCTGCAGCTTACCATTTTATCCTAGGGACCTGTTTGGAGTCCAATACTAAACAACCCATTATGTCCAAGCATGAGCTGGGCCAAGAGGAAGCTTACACTCACAAATGTCGGGGAAGGGTTTCCAGAGGAGGCCGAGTCCAGCTGTGTCCTCGTAAATCAAGTTCCCGTTCCTGACAGGAGCCAGAGGACAATAGAGGCTACAAGTGCCCATCTACTGGCTTACCAGTGCTCTGTAGACTGTAAAGAAATGTTTAAAGGGGGAAAAAGGAAGCTGAGGTTTGAGAAATTCCAAAGACAAGGCAAATCAGCAGGGGAGGGAGTGAGCTAGGGACAGAAAATGATTAAAATATCAAAAAGGAAATCAGTACATTTGAAACCTCAGACCTGGAAACAATTAGAGGTCAGCTGGCAACTGTCAAGAATCAATATAAGAAAGATGTAATTTTTAATAACTCAGAAATAAAGTACGCAGCTAACATGCTAGGAGCTGGGGGTGGGGCAAAGAGCAGTCAGGGAAAACGTGGTCTGTTAGCAATTACAGTGGGTGGCAGAGCCAGCCAACAAGAGTCACTTGCACCTTCTCAGCGCAGGGCCCCTCCAGCCTGGTGTCCCAAGCCATAACAGGCATTTGTATAGGCTACAGTTGGAAACTGCTTGAAGTAGGTACGGGGAACTAAACTCTGGTCTCTGCGAGAGCAGCCGGTACCCTCACCTACGGAGCCATCTCCGGGCAGCACAGGAGTACAGTGTAAAACTGGAAAACACCATTTCAAAGGAAAATAAAGCATAAGCATGACTCCTACATCCCTGTAGACCCCTCTCCAAAGGAGAACAACACTGCCTCAAAGACTCTTGTGGAAGTAGCTCGGAGTATCCCTGAAGAAGCTAGACCAACATTGTTAGAGCGTTCTCTTTGGATCGTTAAATCCCGAGTGATTTTTAACAGGCATTGTACACATACACACACGATCAATGAAGTGATTCCTAGTGATGTTCTGCTATATTCATTAATCAGTGTCTTGTCCATTCGTTATCACAGAGGCTTCCTCTGGCAGCAGATGGGAGTGGATGCAGAGACTCACAGCCAGACGTTATGCAGAAAGTCTAAACTGGAAAACTCCAAGTGGTCTCTCTCCTCCAAGATTGGGGAGCCCCATGGAAGAGGGGGAAGAAAGATTGTAGGTTTCCGAGGGGATCGAGGACAACAGAACATGGCCTCCTGAATCAAATAAGCAAGGCTCAAACAGGCTCACAAAGACAAAAGTAGCAAGTACAGGGCCTGCATGGGTCTTCACCAGTCCCTCTGTGTATGTGTTATGGCTCTTAGCATGGTTCTTTTGTGGGGCTCAACAGTGGGAGTGGGTACATCTCTGACTCCTTTGCTTGCTCTTGAGACTCTTTTCCTCCTATTTGTTCAACCTTGGTATGAGGGGCTCTGACTTTGTCTTATTGTATCTTGTTTTGTCCTGTTTGGTTATTAAAGATAAAACAGATGGGGGGGTGGATCTGGAGAAGAGGGAGATGGGAGGAACTAGGAGGAGTGGAGGGAGGGGAAACTGTGATTGTGATGTACTGTATGAGAGAAGACTCTGTTTTCAATGATAAAGAAAATTTTTTGTGTGTGTGTATGAGAGAGAGAGAGAGAGAGAGAGAGAGAGAGAGAGAGAGAGAGAGAGAGAGAGAATAAATCCTGTTGTCAAATCAGGTTACAAAGTATTAGGTTAGGTGACATTGAACGTATTCCTTCCTATCTACATGCATTTTCAGATTCTGGATGAAATTTGAACAGGATATTGATTCTCAGAGTTTGGGAGTGGGATGTGGAATTTACTGTTGTCTTGGTTCCAAGCTATGGCACCTGGGGGCTAATTTTTTCATGATCCTATTGCCAAATTCAGGTACTAGTTAGTTTAGTTTTTTCTCATTTACTTTAGCAAATCCCAATAAAAATATGTCAGCACACTACAATCCACAGAAGGTTTAAGAGAGATACTGGAACCTTTCCCAAATATCGAGTCTTCTAATAAATGGGTTTGTGGGGCAGACACTGTTGTAGCTTTGCTTGCTGCTGTTCAGGAACGGATGCATTTGGCTGTGGCCTGGTGAGTTTGAGCAGCTGAGCATCAGACAAGTCTCCATGGCAGTCTCATTTGACCTTGGAGTACAAGTAATTGCTACCTGCTTTGTTTCCCGGGAGCTGAAACTTATTAGAGGCGAAAGAAGCTCAAGAGATCACTTCTCCCGACAACATCTGTTTCTGCCAGTGAAAGACAGTAAACGCTGCCTAAAACCCACACAGCTCCTTCTCCTAAAGCTAATCCATGCAAAGCCCACCCAGACGATTAAAGCCTGCTCCCTCTCCGGGCACTTCACAAACATAAAGGGCTTCCCATTTCCTCTACCCTCACATCCCACTTAGCTCCTCAGAAGTCTGAAGCAACTCGAGTGAGCGTCCATGTGCCCTGTCACAGACTGGAGCGCATTAAGGCCAGGAAATCAGGCCGCAGCACGTTTGTAGATCCGGTGCCGATTACTTCCCCTTCAGATTGTGCATCCACCAATACGGAATGGATTTCTCTCTAATTTATTAAAGGTCAGTCAGCATGGATTGATAAAGGAAAGGCCATGTCTGATAAATTCGCCTAAATTGAATTCTTGGGCCACATTACCACAGCAGATATAATTTATCTGGCTTTCAGGAAGGCATTTAGCGCTCTACCCCATACCAGATGCATTTACTAAGGCCAAACCTTGTGCAACGGTTAAGTGTCAGGTGGCGATTCTCGAAACAGGTTTAAAATGGCCCAGAACCCAATCCTGGGTGTGCCGACAGGAGACAGTTAAGAGTACAGACAGAGGGTCAGTCTGGGGGTCAATATTTCAAAGTCCTTGACCCTAATTATAATCTAATTTCCACAACGGTCATATCTCTTGAGAGCAAAATTGGAAAGGGACAGTTTAAAAGGGACAGACGGCAACAAGTTCTGAATTTCTCTTTTCAATCAGACCAACTCAGGAAGAAATGAATGAGTTATTCTTCTACCAAACGAACACAAATAAACAAACCGCAGGGGCAGCCAAGAGCGGCTGTCCAGCCCAGAAGCACAGGAGGAAGTCTGGAGAGAATAGAGCTGGGAGGCAGTGGCTTTCCCTCAGACTTCAAACTCAGCCTGCGTGGATCCAGGAAGGACAGGGGAAGTGGCGTTCAGGGGTCCCAAGATATAAATAAGCCCAAATAATTACATAACTGTGAGTCACTAGTATCCTTGCTCTGGCCTCAAAAGGCAGGAGCACCTAACTCTGGTTTGAATTTGCCTCTTCTTGAAGTCAAGATTTATGCGTCAGCTTTCCATCTTTATCCAGGCAATGTGGAATGGATTTCTCCCTAATTCATTAAAGGTCAGTCAGCATGGATTGATAAAGGGAAATCCATGTCTGATATATTTGCTTAAATTGAATATTTCCTCTGGGCTACTGAGAAGGTGACCTGAGGTGATTGTCATCAAGAATACACCCGGGCCCTGGTTTTAAACGGTGACCCTGCCTTATCCTCACCACCTCAGAGATCTAAGCACCGAGCAGAACCTGACCCTGGGTTCTTATTTGGGAGAAAATACTATCTTTGAATTTAGCATCAGTAACTGGCTGCTAGATCTGCTTAAGGGTAGAAGTTGAGAAATAATATTAATTAGTGGAGGATAGAGCCTTAGTGTGTGCGCTTGAACACTTTATTCCGACTGTATGCCTCTGTCTCTCACTCCATCTTGGAAACCTCCCAAAGCCAGACAGAAACCAGGGTCATCTCTGCCCAAGACTAACTTCCTCAGAAAGTTCTCTTCTTATTTGGGACCATATGAAGGTTAACATATGTTTTACCTGAGATACTTGGACACCGCTGAGTTTAATACTCAGATTGATGACAGTGGAGCTGGAAGCTTGCCTCATCCCCACCCCTATGTAGGAAGATCCATTCAATCAGATGGAAACAAAAACAAATAAGCCTTCTGGATAGGAAGAAAGGAGCCAGGAGAGTTCCCTGGGGCTTCATCTGTACCATAAGCTACCAGCCCGCCCTTAAGATGGCAAGTGCCGTTCTCCATGATGTCATGTGTCAAATCCTTATAGTTGTGTGTGCATGCATGTGTGTGTGCATGCATGTGTGTGTGCATGCATGTGTATGTGTGTGTGCGTGCGTGTGGGAATGCATATGTGTGTCCTATGTATAGCTTTTACTGATTCTCTTTTCTCTGGATATCACCTACAGGGATATCAAAAACTACTTCTGACCAGAATTTTCAAGTCTTCAATTCCGGTGAGTCTTGGTTTCCACTTCAATTCTCTACTTCTAAACAAACTTTTTTTTTCATGCAGATGTGAAACAAATAAATGAAAACATGAAACAGTGATGTTATAGGCTTTCAGTAACAAGGACCAGATTATGCTCTGTTCCAAAAATTCATAATTCTACAGCTGTTATCCTAACTCCTGGAGCCAAGAAATATTGTTCTTTTAGCATTTAAAATATAGTTTTTAATTATCTTTCTGGCTTAAAAAATTAACTTTTACTAGGAAAGTGTGGCCTTAAAGATGATGACTTCCAGTTCCTTGAATCTCTTTTCTTAGCAGCCCCCTAGGACCATTGAATACTCCCTTCTCAGAGGACCCTTTGCTCCTTGGGCATCACAGGCAGTGACATGTCCTTGGTTTGGCTGCAGAGCTAAGCTCCAGTGCCCCTTAGCTTTTTTCTTGTCTCTGTGACTAGTATCAGAGAAAGTGCTAAAGTCCAGGCTGGAAGTGCAACCAAAACAACCTGATTTGGGAGCAGTCACTAGGATTAACCTTGCACCTGATCCCAGGAAAGAGGGCACGGTCTAACTGTGAATGAAAATACTGGATTCTTTACCAGCATGCAATCAACACCAAGGAGGGATATAAGGGGAAAGCTTGCCCTCACCTACAGAAGCCCCAAGAACACACAAGAGACCTAGATAGAACCAAAGAGTGCAATTCCTAGCCTGTCCGTCATTACCCTCTCCTCTCCTCCATAGTCTTCCCCTTCCTGTTACCTCCTCCCCCCCCCCCCCCCCCCCCCGCCTGGAAAGCTCCTACTGACTCTCTCCTCTCTTCCTCTGTCTTTTCCCCTACTCCTTCTTATTCATTAGGAGGAACCAGCAGCTTTAGTACATGCTTATACCAGGATGTTTTGCCTTTCCTGGGCCTGAAATAAAGGAACCATGTGACTATGAACTTAAACCTCGAAACCTATGAGACAAAAGGAAGCCTTTTCTCCCTTTGAGTTGTCTCTGTGAGGAGTTTTGTTACAGCAGTAGGTCTTAGGTCAATAACTGGAGGAATGTGGGCAGCCGGGACATTCAGACATTAATATTGAAGAAAACAGTCATTTATTAAGGTAAAATATTGTAGTTGGGCGGTGGTGGTGCACACCTTTAATCCCAGCACTCGGGAGGAAGAGGCAGGCGGATCTCTGTGATTTCCAGGCCGGCCTGGTCTGCGACAGCTAGTTTCAGGACAGCCATGGCTGTGACACAGAGAAACCCTGTCTCAAAAAACAAACAAACAAAACAAACAAAAAACACAAAAAACACAAAAAAGAAAAAGAAAAAATATTGTAATACCCGTATCAGTTGTATAGCAGCCATTGTTGCAGGAGACCTGAATTCTGTTCCTTCTTAGCTATATAGGATATAGACACATTATTTAATCATATCATCCCTTCAGGTCTTACTTTCTTACTTCACGAGAGAGCTGCATGTCCACAAAGCTCAGATACCTGGAGGCCCAGATTGTGACATTAGTAGTATTTGCATTTCACCATCAGCTTAAAGGCAGGGTGGTGCTAACTTCTTCCTGCTCTCTTCTCTTCCCCATCCCCCTTTCTGCCACTCGACAGTTATATGGGTGAGAAATAAGAAAGGCTTCTCTCAGATCATCAGAACCACGCTTCCAGGTTGGCCCTATGAGGCTCATTTATAAATGTGATGAGTTGATACACTGAGAATAACTACCCAGAAAAGTTTCTAGGGGTGGGCAGGAAAGGTATCCATCCCATTCAAAAGACTAGAACCACTTACCTGGACGACTGAAACAGTCCTTTAGTAAGCCTGATCAAACAATTCTCTACTGTGTTGTTTGGAGGACAGGAAGAGAAGGGAAGATGGGAAGGGAATATGCCTATATGAAATTGGAAAGAAAGTAGAGTGGGGGCTCGGGGGAGTTTGGGTATGGTGATGATGCATAAATATGACCAGACTACATTGTATAAATGAACAGGATTTTAAAGCGACAAATAAAACTATTATTATTTAAACCTGAAATAGAAAATTCTAGAAATAAACAATCCACGGGATTTAAATAAAAACAAAACAAGCAAACAAAAACCTGTTCTTAATTACCTGAGGTTCTTCATTTTGTTAGTTAGGCATCAGACTTTCCAAATTTAAAAGAGAAGAAATAAAGGACTGCAAAATGAAGGGTGTGAAGTTAAAAGGCCAGCCAAATCTCACCAATTCCCCCACCTTGGTAGCAGCTAATGTAAGAAATGCTTTTTAAATACTTCCAATTGCTTCTCCAAAAGACACTAAGTAGCCTACCAGACATTTTCACCTTAATCTGAACAGCAAGAAATAAGCACAATGACAAGGATGTCTTTTTGAAGCACAAAAGTTCTTGAGTGGAATTGTGAAATTTCATTCTTCTGTGAAACTTAAAATCAAACCGAAGTCTCCTCCATGGAGGCAGGACAAAGTATTCTTAAAACCCTAAAAACAGCAAAAGCATGGGGTTATACAAAGTCTTGTTATCACGCTTTAAAAAAAAATCACGTCCTTAATGTTTTTTCTTGAACTTATTAGAAAACATTTGCAAGAAATAAAGGTTCGAGACAGGAGATAACTTCACGTAGTAAATAACTTCTTCCAGGAGCTGGCTTGCCCCTCACCCCTGCCTGGCAGGGAGATTGGGAAAGCCAGCAAGCAAAGGGATTATGTCATGTTAGAGCTTAGCATTGGGAAAAATAGGGTTAGAAAGATCTTCATATCTTTCACTAATATGGAAGATGGAAAGAAGGGAGGAGAATGACCACCAACAGTGGGTAAGAACATGTGACTAAGCATAGCAGCTGCTGGAAGACAGATGGGAGACAGAATCCCAAGGCGCGCAGATTCCCTTCAGAGTTTGCTAGTGATGATTCCGTTTGATTCATGGTTGCAGATCTGAAGGGCGAAAGAACGGGACTAGGGGTGGGATGAAACCAGAAAGTCTTCTCCAGCTGGGAAAACAAAGGATTCTTAGGACTATGTTGATGAAAGCACTTTAAAAGTGAGAGGTAGGGAGAGCTTGGGAGGACGGCAGCTGGAGCCGTTCCAGGTCCGCTAGTGATGAATGCATGGAGCTGCTGACACAGCGGTCCATCCCGCCAGTGCACCGGGGAACCGCCCCGGGGACCTGCCCTTTCTCTTAGGGTAGACCTAAGAGGCCACGACAGCCAAGCCTTGACTGTTTGGTTTCTAGAACTTTTTTCTTGCGCTCTCATTTATATGTTTACCGCGGGGACATTCTTAACTAAAACTTGCCGTAGTTTCTCCCTTTTCAGGCTTCATCCCCCTTAGCAGGTATTTGGTTTCTAAGATCGGAAATCAACAGGGGAGAAGACGTTAGTCTGGGTTATAAAATGAAATGAAACGCCTCCACTTTTTTTTTTATCCTCTTTTACTAAAATGTCTGGTGCTTTGCTCGTGAGGCCGCGAAAAAAAAAAAAACTCAACCTGTAAACGATTCAGTCCCTCGATGGTTATCTCACCATCCCTGAACAACTGTGGGGCTGGGTATCTGTCAGGTTGTGAAGTTATATCGGTGTGATCGGAAATACAAAGCAGCACGCATGATAGAACCGTCTACCTCTGTCTCTCCTGTCTCCTTGGTGTTCTCGAGCCACAGACTTGATGCATGTGGCTGGTCTTTGAAAACACTGTTTCCAATGATAGACTCCACACTGCCTTATGAAGAGATCTCCAACCTTTCCCTACCCAGCTTCAGCAGGGACAGCTCACTACTTCCGGAAGCAGTTCGTTTCATCTCCAGCCTTCTGTAGGAGATGGACTCTGCCTTTGGCAAAGACGACAGCAGGAAATCTGGCTGTTGGAAGCCTGCGATTGTCTGCACCTGTGCTGTAGAAACGACCAGCCTGTTTGTAATCCATGTCTAGAGCAAAGTTCTTCCCATTCCATTGTGCCTAAGGGAAGAATGATTTAGATGTACCAGGGTCTTGCCTCGGTTGGTGAAAAAGCTTTGATTTTTAGGACCAGAACAGACTAAGTTAAGATCTCCTCAGAAATAATTTGTCAAATACATTTCTATTTTGTCTTTGTTTTCCCCAAAGCAGTTCTTTCCAGAGAGGGGTGAAGCAGATGGAGAGAGAACACAATAACTATTTTTTTTTTGATATTTTACCAGCTCTGCTGCTTCTGTGAGAATGTTGCAAAGAAGGGCACTAATTACTCTTTCTCTGTACAACCAGAAACCTGCTTACTTCCTAAGCAACAGCAATACGCCCTTGGAGATTATTCCGTATCTTGGTTCCACAAACTATGGTTCGTAGACTATGTCTACTATAGGGCTGGTTTTCATAGCTCCATGAAATAAGGATGGGTTTTACATCTGTTCATGCTTGAGAAAAAGGTAAATGCTATTTTATAATATGTGAAAGCTACATGCTTCGAGTGTTAATCTCCATAAATGAATAAAAGTATCTTAGGAAATAGCCATGCTCATCTATGATGTGACCATGACTGAGTTTTCATTTGCAGAGAGGAGTTGGGAGTTGTAACAGGCACAATATCATCTCCAAAGATGAACTTATTTTCTGTCTTCTAGTTAATGCAAAAATGTTCTGACCACCAGTATATATCCTCCTCACGTCTTCCTGACCATATTGCCACAGATTCAAAAGTGTTTTGTCTATCTAGATCTATCCTAGCTCACTTTTTATAATATTTAATGTATCAGGACATATTAATAATAATATATATCAGATTCTTAATAAAAACGGAGATACTGGTTATTACCATAGATTCTTAATGAATTAAAAAGCCATAACTACATTAAAATAATAATATAACTCTATTCTAGCACTAATGGTACTTCTTGCTGAAAATAAGCATAGAAGTTTGTTATGACAATTATGAACAGCTTGTACAGAAATATTAGCTGTTATCTTTGCATGAGACCTAAAACCCAATAGCCTGTGTGCTGGTTCTAGACTCTAGCTTATAACTGCAAAACAAAAATCTTCTAGTGCAAATAATGAGACCTGACTCTTCACCATTTTTCCCGAAGATAGATTCCTTTTCTCATGCAACATATCCTGATCACAGTTTCCCCTTCATCTACTCCTCCCAGTTACTCCCCATGTCCCCTCCCTTCCATATCCACCCCCTTTCTGTCTCTCATTGGAGATGAACAGGCTTCTAAGAGAGAATCACAAGACATGACAAAATAAAACATAAGATAAAGCAAAACCATCACATCAAGGCTGTGTAAACCAACTCAACAGAAGGAAAAGAGCTTTAAGGGCAGGCACAAGAAACAGAGGCCCACTCATGTAGACAGAGGCTGCTTGTTCATTCCCAGACACCCAAGGCCCAAATAATCACACAGAAACCACATTAACTACAACACTGCTTGGCCAATGACTCAGGCATATTGCTAGCTCGCTCCTATATCTTAAATTAACCCATTTTCATTATTTTGTATTTTATCATGAGGCTCGTGGTTTAGTGGGTAAGGTTCTGCTGGGCTCTGGCAGCCATATCTCTCCTTAGGCAGCTACATGGCATCTCCCTGACTCTTCCTACTCTCTCACCATATCTCTTCCAGCCTGGCTATATTCTGCCCTATCATAGACCCAAGAGGCTTTTTTATTCACCAATGGCAACAAAACATATTCACAGCATACAGAGGGGAATTCCACATCACACTCGTTCACAACTTTCCATGTGATTCCATTATTTCCTGGAGCATGCAAGAAAAGAAACAGTCTCATATTGGAGTCTTCCTTTTTAAATACTATCACCCACTGAGAGATGATATGGAGTAACTGTGGGCAGAGGACACACTTCGGCTTGCTTGCTCCTTTTACTTTATGGGGTTCCTAAATAACTGTCTCTGGAATTCAGAGTGTTTAAGAATGCCAAACCCCTTTAGAAGATCATAGGCATAAGCTGAAGATTTGCCTCCCCTTATGAGACCCTGAAGGGCTGCTATCTCGTGCCATAACCCAGGAAAACTCCAGCATTCCTGAGCAGATGCTAACGAGGTTGGGAAGGATAGCAGGGGAAGAAACAGCAGTCATTTTAGAAAGTGAATAAAAAAATGTCTTATAGCCCAGAGAGAAATCACCCTACACTTTCCGTGTGTTTTCAGATTCAGGATGAGGAAAGATGTAAGTCAGGTGTGACATAGAGCAGTGGAATATGCTCGTCTAATTACTCACGTTCCTCTTTTGTCTTCTTTATGAAACCTTTGATTTATATAGCCAGAATGAGTCACCGACCCTTCATTATTCTCATACTTCTTCATATTTGGTTTCTGCTCCACCTTAAATAATGTGTGTGCATGTGTACATCCTTACACACATATCCACATACATAAATAATTTCCTCTTGATGCCGTCCCTCAGCCTCTAGCAGGAGTTTAAATCCTCAGACTCTGACTAGAACGAGTTCCGTTGTGATATGTGAATCACGAATACAAACTTGACTAAGGTATTTGTGGTGGAGCATTTGGTGCGAGGTGGAAGGAAGTTCAAAGCTCTGTCCTGCCCAGAGGGTCCACTGGGAGTCCCCTCTCATTTCGGACTGTTTTTGTCCTCTGATCCTTTCTTAGAAAATCCTTCTTTGAAAGCTGTTTGACTTTTTTCCTTCTCTTTCTGCCCACACAGCTGCTGTGGTAATTGAGGCAAAATGAATCCTCCCAGTTCCCATGTGATGCTCACAAGCTATTGAAAAGGACCAGATAGATACTTTGTGAGTTCTAGCTATTAATAAGTGTCATGATAAATACCGAGATAGTCATGTTTAGAGACTCGACTCCCAAACTTAAGAGATTGAGAAAAGCCTTTATCAGCTGAATTCTCAAAGCTTCCTGTCCACTCTTTAAAGAGGGAGTTTTCTTTCTTCCTGGGAGCAAAGCCAAGCTGCCATACTTCATAAGGCCCAATCAGAGAGAGTGCAGGAGCGGAGGGAGAGGGAGGAGAGATTGGAGCAGCTGTCCATGGAAGGACTGGGATTCCAGCAAGGGTTTCTGTGAATGTCTAGTGTCCATCAGAACATAAAGACTCGGCTCCCTTTCGGTTGCTTGTGGTTTTGAATTTGCTTCTGAGCTGCAACAAGTGTTCTGAGACTGAACTACAGGTATTTCTAGGTTAATCTGAAATATACAAAAAGTATCCTTTCATTTTCCCCAACTCCTTCTGTTCACTTCTTTGAAACCTTTGGAAGGTAGTTTGCTGAGGATTTACACGTGTGGATGGCATCATGGCTTGAATAAGTATGGGCCCCATAGATTCATATGTTTGGATGCTTGGTCATAGGGAGTGGCACTCTAAGGAGGTGTGGCCTTGTTGGAGGAAGTGCATCATGTAGGGTAGACTTTGAGGTCTCCTATGCTCAAGCTCTATTCAGTGTGGGACACAGTTGCTTCTGTTGTCTTCAGACCAAGATGCAGAACTCTCAGCTATCCCTCCAGTACCATGCCTTGGTGCATGCTGACATATCCCTCCATGGTGATAATCGGCTAGACATCTGAACTATAAGCGATCTACCCAAATTAAATGTTTTCCCTGTAAGAGTTGCTGTAGTCATGGTGTCTCTTCACAACAACAGAAGTCCTAACTAAGACAGGTGGCTTGTCCCACCCTTCTTGATCTAGATGTGCCTAACATGGTTCAGTAGACCAGTGGGAGAATCTAAATGCAGGTCCATACGGGATTGTGATGCAGATCAACAGCTCAATATCTTGGTGGGGAATTCCCAGGTGGAAAGCAAATCCCCTGCATTAGGAGAGGGCCCAGTGGCAATAATTGAGTGTTAGCAGGAGTACTCGTTTATTATGGAGCCTGACAGTTTATTTTCAGCAAATCAACTGACAGAAATTGTGGGGATTCTTTAAAGGATGAAGTCCTCTGTTAACAGGGATTCCTCACCTGCGGATGATACTGCTTTAACTGTTAGGTGAAATGGGTCTTAGCTACTGTCCTATATGGTCAAGACCATGATGGGGATATCCACAGAAACAGCTGACCTGAGTTAGTGGAAACTCACTGATTCTGGACTGACAGCAGAGGAACCTTCATAGACCCAAACCAGCCCCTCTGGATATGGGTGACAGCTGTGTGGGTGAGGCAGTCTGTGGGGCCAATTGCAGTGGGACCAAGGTTTATCCCTAGTGCTTGAACTGGCATTTTAGAGCCCGTTCACTTTGGAGGGATACCTTACTCAGCCTAGTATACAGGGCAGGGCCTTGGTCCTGCCTCAAAGTGATGTGCCAGCCTTTGTTGTCTCCCCATGGGAAGCCTTATTCTCTGAGGAGTGGATGGGGTATCGGCTGGGGCAACGTGGTTGTAAGGGGAGGAAGGCAGGGAGAGGGAACTGGGATTGGTATGTAATACGAGGAAAGATTATTTTAAAAAATAAATAATAAAGAGAGAAAAAAGCTCACTCCAGTGATAATACCTCCTTCAACAAGGCCACATCCACTTCAGCAATACCACACCTCCTAATTCTTCCCAAACACTTCAACTAACTTAGGACCTAACATTCATACAAATGAGACTATGGAGGCCATTCTCATTCAAGCTACCACGCACAAAGATCATCAACTGCTGAAGTTGACAATGGGAATGAAGTCCCCTGTAGGTTCCAGTTTCCTTCCTTCCTTCTTTCCTTCCTTCTTTCCTTCCTTCCTTCTTTCCTTCCTTCTTTCCTTCCTTCCTTCTTTCCTTCCTTCCTTCCTTCTTTCCTTCCTTCCTTCTTTCCTTCCTTCCTTCCTTCCTTCCTTTTTTCCTTTCTTCTTTCCTTCATTCCTTACTTTGTCTGTCTTTTTTTTGTCTTAACTTCCCACAGATCACTGGGTTATGGTTCCTATTATCCTGGAAGGAACACACAGGATCATGTTGGTGTTCATTTGTTTTAATTTTCAATTTGGCATTTTCTGTGAGGGTGCATAGATGATGGTGTGTATAAGTATAGATCTGCATCTGCCACACCAGGAATGCCACAGCATGTGAAGGTCACAGGACACTTTCAGGGATTAGATGACTTCTTCTTCTGTAGGTTCTGGAAAGGAACTTGGGTCAAAAGGCCTATACAGCAAGAGTTTTTACCTTCTGAGCCACCTCTTTGGTCCCCAGACAGGGTCTGTTTTAACAAGAGAAAACATATTCCCAGCAAGAAAACTCTGTGCTGTCATGGTGTAGAGCAAAACACAGGAGACATATAGTTTAGTAAATAGGGACCCAGTAGCATCAGTATTGATGCTTAGCATCAGTATTGACTAGTGGGAAGACATGAGTGAAGTCCTGCTGTGGGAGCTCCTTCAGCCATTAAGATACCACCCACTTGGGTGTGGTGTCTTATACCGTAAGTGCAGCTGTAAAGTGTGTGCTTGCTCTCTTGCTTCCAACTGCTAGATTCGATTCCTGTTTCCCATTCATGCAGAAGACTGTGATCTAAGACTGTGATCTGTGAGTCTCCCCTAAATAAATAACCCTTTATTATACATAATTCTGAACTAGTGTGGGATTGTTTTGTAACTTCCATCATCATCTGGCACCCAATGTGGGGCTCAAACTCACGACCCTGAGGTTAAGAGTCTCATGCTTTACTGACTGAGCATGCAAGACCAAGCAGAAGAGAAACCTCAGCCAACAAAGTCCTCTAACTTCCCTAAGTCTCAGTGGTATCTTTTAAAAGTACAAGAATAAGCTGTGTATATTTTATGGGTTTCTTGTAAGAATTAAATCAATTCTGACATATTTCTGACACATACGCAATGCTCACTAACTATATGCTATTTTTCATGTGACCCAAGAAATCAGAAGATAAAGGTTTAAGGTTGAATATGGTTAAATATATTGTCTTGTGGGAAAATGTATCTTAATTTTACAAAAACATTTTGCATAAAAACATTTAAAAGCATACATCTTTGAAATTAAATTTTTATGAGGAGAAGCTTTTAATGATATAACTATATTAACTGTGTTCTGACTCCACCAAGAACTCATGGCTGCTAGAGGCATTCCGACTCCACTGACTGTTTCAGAGCACACGATGGTCAGAGGGAGAAGAAAGGAGCCCAATGTTGTATGGAAGCCTGGGGTTCCATGGATACACTCAGAGGAAACTGATAGTCATCTCTGATGGAGCACCAAGCCCAGCAATGCTTGAATTATTAGCCCATGAAAGGACAAACTGTGGAACTGTGCTAATTTCATGGTGAAAAGTCCAAAACTCAGGTGCCAATAGTGGGCTGGCTAGCTAAAACCCTTGGTTGAACTTATGGTTGTAGGTAATCTCTGGAATGAGGCCCATGTTTTATGATTCTGTTTGGGTGAGAGATGTTGTCCAGCGAATAGTGACACCAACTGATGTGATTTCCCTGCCCTGGGAAGAGTTGTATCAACGTGCTTCAAAGGGATATAGGGTCAAGGAATGGGGGTCTTGGGTAGGAGCAGAGAGAATCAAAGTCTTAACTTTCACTACGACTTCCCTTCCTATTCTTCTTCTGGAAGCCTTTTTTGATGAATTTCTTGATAAGGCTTTTTCTGTTTTTTTTTTGTTTGTTTGTTTGTTTTTGCCATGGTGATGTGTTCATAAGCCCTATGGCAGCACAATAGATTTCTCAGGAAGGAAAAGCTAAGGGGATCAAAGAGTTGTTTTTTTTTAATCATCTCCCATTTGTCAGAGCTCTGTTCAGAACAGCTGAAGGCTGCAAAGTACATGGGCCCAACGTGCTGACCAGCAACAACAGTGGCCGTTGTTTTCAGAATATCATCTCTCCTTGACGCCCCAGAAAAGAGCACGGCAGTTCAGGTCAGGATCAGCAGTCTGGGGGTCCAGCCTAGTGTTCCCATTGAAGTCACTTCTCCCCAGTGTCCTGCCCTACACTCAGCCACAGCCAGGCTCATTTTTCTTTTCTCTCATTGCTCTGTACCAATCAAATATATACCATATGTTCAGTAGTCCACCAATCTGAAAAATAAATTACTTGATCCCTGCTGTTGAACCGAGGGGTTGTAAAATCGTAGCTTCTTAAACATTATGAAAAGTATCACCATTCTAAGAGGTTAGTGGAGTTAATTATCTAATGACAGTACCCAAGGGACATCCTGCTGAGATCCAGAGAACAGGCCCAGCTTCTCGCCTCCCTCATACTTCACCGATCACCCTGCAGACACCCAGAGAACAGGCCCAGCTTCTCACCTCTCTCATACTCCACCGATCACCTCTTCCTCCCATTCCGCAAGCTCCACAGAGAACTCCCAGCAAATCCCTCTTTATTCCTTAGTTATGCAGACAAGCTTTCTATCACTTTCACCAGTATATTTGATGACAACCAGCCGGTGCCTATACTCTAATGAGGTGCTTTGGGAAAGAAGGATCCAGCCATGATGCTCAGAAGATGAACCTGGAAGATACTCTTATTTGTTTAACTTCCTTTTTATTTAGTCTTTGTGTCTTTCACATCATGCATCTTAATCCCTTTCATCTCCCCATCCCCTCGTATCCACCTTCTGCCCTTGTACCCTCCAGCTAAAATAAAATGGAATAAAATTTAAGAGAAGAAAAAAAAAAGAATGATCGCATCATGGAAGCCATAGTAAGACACAGTGAGTCACACAGAAAACCCCTTTATCCATACATCTTTACTTGCAAGTGTTCATTGCAAAGAGTCATTGGTCTTGTTCAAGGCCCCTGGTTTCTGCTACACCATTGCTGCTAGTACTCACTGGAACTTTTCTTGGATATCCTGCTGCTGGCCCTGTATTATGAAGCTTTGGATCTTCAGGACTTGCCCCTTCATGTGCTCAAAAAGATCATAGATGGGTTGTATGTTTAGGTGATCCAACCCATAACCCTGGTTCTGGTCCTGGGTAGCTGCAGTGTTGGTCAGCCCAGCAGCAATTCCCAACTTCACCACCAGGTGAGCTCTCTTACACTGCCCTGGCTAGTTCACCCCTTGCAGTGATGAGCAAGGGACGGGGCCAGTTCTCCTGTTTGCATGCCTTCAGGTCCAGCACATCCACATCTACAGCATCAGGGTCAGTTCTGCTGTGTTGCCCAGTTGAGGTGCAGACGTTGCTCCTGAGTGCTTTAGCCAGTGAGGGGCAGGACCAGTTCTCCCTGGTGTTGCAGCCATTGAGGGGCGGGGCCAACTCTGTACAGCCTTTTCTTCTCAACTTTGGGTGGTGTCAGGAGCCAGGGATGTCAATGCAGACAGTGGCTGCATCGGAGCCAGGAATCTAAAACATGGGCCCCAGCAACAGCCCAGGTCCGACGTCATCATGGCCCTGAGTCGCAGTCAAGCTACCCGCCTCAGCCTGCCTCTTACTGCCTTCACCTCTTCAGAACTGCCTCTGTCCGCCCCATATGAACCATCTGTCTCTCTCCCCACACCACACCATACATTTGTTCACCACACTAGTGTCCAACGGCCACGCACCAAGGTGCCAGGTGCCATGTTTCCTCCTCGGCACCCAGGGCAGACTTCCTGGGCCTGTGTCTGTCTCTCCTTGTCCCACTCAGTCTGTAAGGACACTAAACAGGGTCATAATTTGGGATACTGAAGATACCCCTATTTACAAAGTCGAAAGTCACAGGAATTTGGACAGAGGAAGGATATGAGAAGAAAGAAGGAACCAAGAAACACGTTTAAAAATCAATATTTGACGTATTTTAAGGAAAACTGAAGTAAAAGACCATGCACGTACTGTGTTCAACCCAAATGTAACTATGGCTATGCCATGCAGTTCAGGTGTAGAGTGAGCTATACAGCATCATGTTTCTCAGAATGCAGCCCTGTTCTCAAATGACACATGACCACGTATAATTTTCCTTGCTTTAATTGTGTCTTTGGTTGTAAATAATATTTGATATCGCCATATGCTTCACAATTGTACCCCACTTGGGAAAATTGTCTAGGAATATTGCCAATTATCAAATTCATTTTATGGTATCATTATCATAAAAACATCATACTTCTTTGGATTATATTTTTCCTTTATACTATACAGTTTTCATTTTTGTCTAATCATATCTGTTAAATTATCTTGTTAATATTACATAATTGTATCCTGCCTCAATAAACAAAATAAATATACCTTCTATTGTTATTTGTAATTAGGAATTTATATTAATTTTTCAATGAGAAACTAAAGATTTATGTTGACTTACTATCCAGTTATTTATAAAGCACCTGTTATGCAATTTTGGATCGCCACGTGTTCTCAGGTGGAACAAGTTAATTGGTGGTAGAATATCATAATTCTAAAACTGTCCTTCAATATTGATGAGCTGTGTGACTTTGGACAACTCCCTTTGCTTTAATAGACGTCTATTTATGCATCATTTAGCGTATGTGTTCACTAAAGTCCCTCCCAGAATTAGTACTAGACAGTTCTCTGAAGAAATAATGATCCACATGTCAATACGGGGTAGCTGCACCTGGACTCTGTACGCCAATGCTTTAGATCAAATTTTCATTTCCCAGCTAATGCACGCATGTCCTTGGCCCCATGACTGTTTTGAAAACCTGAGATTCTGAGAAGTTATTTCATTCACAAAAGCTGTATAGGATATGCCTGAGCAAAATGAATGGTGCCTAATGGGCTATAAATAACTTTTGAGCACTTGGTCTTAGTCATGTTGATGTGACCCCCAGGAGGCCTCCTCTACTAAGAGATCCTGGGGACACCCAGGCACTGCTTCGTAAATGCAAGGTTCATTCCCTTCATCGGGGAGAGGAAGCCCAGTAATGTGGAGTGGTGGCAAGTCATGAATTTCATGACAGCACAGCTTGGTTAGATAGCACAGTAAATAATCTATGTTCTCAACCTAAACTTTCTCCTTCAGGACTTAAAGACCCTAAGGAGCAGAAGCTTTTATTTATTCACCTCAAGGTAGCCTCACTGTGTGCACCCCTGTTCTCGTCTTCACCGGTGCCATCTTCACTATGCTTGTAGGCTACTTTGCCCTCTTCTGACGTCTAAAGTCTATTGAGCATTCCGGAACAAATGGCTATGAGTCTGCCTCCCTCCAAATGCTGCCCACTGATCATGTGTCCACGCTAGGTTGTGGGGAGTATATCCTCGAAGAGTAGGCATCCAGGATCGCTGAGGACTCATATATAGAGATTTCCCAATAACTTGTATTTTTAAATCCCAGGATCAAATTTTCCTGAGACAAAACCAGATGTCAATTTGATTTGGATCCTTCAAAACCACCCACAATAGTGTCATACATATGACAATCAACAATCATTCAACAAGAGTTTATGAATCACAAACCTCTAAAACAAGTGTCTAAAACATTGTTTTACAGAACATTGTCCACTCATTTACTCATTTATCAAATGATTGCTAAGTGTATAGAACTCCGTGTTCTATTTACATATTCTGTAGCCATAGAGAACGTTAGAGCTGGAGGAGAAGAGAGTGAATAGCGTAGTCTTTCTCTCACAGGAAGGTCCAAGTCTAGGGAGCCCTCTTACTACAGCTTTGCTGAAGCCAGGTAGAAACTCTGGTCTCCCAGTATTCTGCATCAGTTTCTCCCGCTATGCACTTGACCATTCATACATGTGACAGGTAGAAACTCTTGTCTCACAGTGTTCTGCATCAGTTTCTTCCACTATACGTTTGACCATTCATAATATGATAGATAGAAACTCTGGTCTCACAGTATTCTGCCATCCTTTTCTTCTACTGTGTCATCTGAGCATCCCATACATATGATAAGCGCTCTGATCTTGTTTTTACAAACGCTGCTTCTTTATGTCAACTATATAAGAGTAAAAGTATTAACTCTCAATGTGAGATGTTTAAAAATAGTGCATGAATAATAATTCAAAAAAATGTTTCAGTGACATCCATTTAAAGATGCAGAAGAAACGATCACCTGTTCACAATGAGGATCATTAGCACATAGTTCAATGATCTAGAATACCATTTCTGAGAGAGAAACAGAGTTTTGAAGAAATGAATGACTCCTTGCTTTTGACTATTGTAGATTTTAATACACATATATACATGCATACACACACACACACACACACACACACACACACACACACACACTCCATGAAAGCTGAAGGGAGACTGAAGAATGAAGGAAAGGAACATAGCAGAGGGGAAGGGGTATTAGGAAAAGGGGAAGGGCAAGAGGGAGCATACCTATGTCAAAGTACATGCATGATATACATGAAATAAATTGACTTAATGACTCTCAGCACTAGGTATAGTGAATATAAAACAATATATATGGATACATAAATGCATTCAATCATATATAAATTGCTCATTATTTAGATTGCTGGAACATAAGTTATTTTCTATAAAATCTTATAAAGGAAAAGAGTCAAGCATTTTAAATCTTTCATGTTCAAGCTATATCTGATAGTTGATAGTATGTTAAGGTAATGGGTCTTCTCTATAGTGGAATTCTGGACAAGAGAGAGATGGGGGTGAATGAATGAAGCAGAGCACTGCCCTTGTACTACTGCTAATGACATCACGATTCCAGGCAACAGTCCCCAATGATGCTAAACCATTAGTTGAAATTTAATAATAGAAGGATCAGCTGAGTTGTCACCAGTGAGAATTACATATGTCAGAATGTGATGTGCAAGAAGTATTCCACACAACTCCTTACCTAGGAAACGAAAGTTAACCTGAGAAGGTTTTTAAATTTAACAATCGATTTGGTGGAAGTGCAGCCAAAGTAATTATCAAGAGGAAGTATCAAGAAAAATCCAAAATTAGGAGAGCTGATAAAACAAATGACTATTTCTCAAAAGATTCCAATTTCCTGAAAACTTCTTTCGGGGTTTTCCTTGCATCCATCATTGCCTTTCTATCCCAGTAATGTAGACCCCAGAATATGTCTAGAGAGTCTTTATTGACTTCATTCTTAAACACAGCTAACACTGAAGAATAAATACATTTAACTTCAAATTCATCTGAATGACTCGAATTCACCCAAGTTTGTTTCTCAAATAGGAAGTTCAGATATGGACATTGCCTGCTTTGGCCAACACCAGGGATAACGCTTAAACTAGGTTGCCCAGCTCGAGTCCCTTCAGCTGAGATTTTGTTTGTGATAGGTCTGAGGTATGCTTTATTGTGGACTCCTATTTTTAGTAAGCAAACTATGCAAAAGATAGGAAAAAAGAAAGCTAGAAATTATGACCAAGAATTTCTGTGTGTACAGACAATCTTCTCTCCTTTATGACTTAGGATACTTTAGGAAAGACTAAAAGGACAAGGGAGATTATAGCAACTACACAGTAAGGGAACGAAACTGAAGAATTATTGACTGATAAAGTCAGTGATAGATGCTGAGAAAATTGAAAGGGTTTGCATTTGTTAGTGTTCTTGCTTAAAGAGGCTCTAAAACTATTGGGTCATTTGTCGTCTTTTCATTTGCAAGATCCATGCTCTTTAACCCTTTGGGAAATGCGACACACAACCAAAACAGATGCAGGGGAGTGGGGAAGGGCTATTTGCTAAGTTAACTGAAAAATAGAACACTGACCGCAACATCAACCTCCTCGAGTCTGGGTTCGGGGAACCTTTACTAGTTAAGGAGATATTCAGGGTCTTGTCTGCTCATTATTTTTTAGTGTTCTCAATTCACAGCTGGAAATTCTTTTGAGAACAAGTGCCACATGGAATGGCAGAGATCTACCAGGTCAACCATTCTGGGACGTTCTTCTTTTGATTAGACTGTTCCGGGAGTTTGTGCGGGGGAGGGGGTGACTGATAAGGGTATATTCTGCTTATCAGCAGAACATAATGGTAACATCAAGATGACCATCTCGTCTATAGCCCATTTTTCTTTAAAATAATCTGTGAGACTAATTTCCAGGATGGAATTCACTAGCCAAGGAGAGAAACCACTAGTGATTTCAATTTAGTGTGAAGTTTGTTTTTTTTTTTACAATCTATATTGAATGTTTGTTTTCCTCCAAATTTCCTAAAGAAAAAGTAGAGAGGATCAAATGTAAATCACTTGGACAACTTTAAATGGAAAAGGATAGGTCATTGTCACAACAGCTCTGCAATAACACCTGTGACATCTAATTTTACAAACATAAAATGAACATGAGAAGTCTTTCCTGGGTGTTTTGAGAGACTTTTTTCCTCACACAAGGATTTCTTGTTTCTGTCTTTTTTTTTTTTCTTCCCATCAGCACAGCAAAATAACGGCAAGTAGAAAACATTGTGCTTTTGCCCTAAATGTCTTATGTTCAAAATATCCAAATGCAAAATCAGATAAAAAAAAAAGAGCTCAAGTTTTGGAAGGTGAAGAACACTTAGAGTATCCAGTGTCTTTCCACAAAAGCTTTTTCTTTCCTCATGAGGGCCTTTGATACCTTGCCCTGGAAAACAAGCACACATTTTTTTTTACAGCTTGGTACTCTGCATGGCAGTCTGTGAGAAACAACTGGCAGAGAAAGAAAAGAAACGCTTGTTGTGATTTTAAAGAAAATGAGAAGGTAGCTGTGAGTAAACGCCTCATTCGGTCCAGCCTCGCCACTCATCTCTTTTCCCTCCCAGGATTTGGTTTCATTTACACTTTGATGCTGGAGAAGAAAACTTCATGTCACTTCCATGAGCTCACCTGTCTGTGACAAACTCAAGAGCCTGACTGCAGACCACCAAATAAGAAATAGTCCTGATATAAAGCTTTTGAAGCGGTCTGTCCACAAATCTTGCTCGCCAGGAATACTTTATAAAGCCCATCCAACTTTACCACACCACATATAAATTTAAGACCCAGTGTTTTGAAGATATGTTCTTACATGTAAGAGGAAACAGGATGCGTGCAAGGGCCATCACTTCACTCCCGTTGTATTTGGCGTTATTTGTTTCTTCAAATAACAGAAGAGCTATTCTGAGGGATGAAAACATGAAGATCAGTACATCTTAATTCAACTAGTTCTTGGTAGGAAAGGCAGTAAAAGTCTCAAACAGTGTGATTCATAGAGCCGTGCCCAGCTCCAAATAGGTCACACCAGCTCCACTCAAGTGGAAGGAAAGAGCTGCAGCCATTCTGACCCTCTGGGACAGTGAGCTCTGATGCCAGATAAGCAGGGAAAACAAGTTCCCACTCAGCTGGGAATTTGGGCTTCTATGCACTGTTCTAACTCCTTGAAAGCCAACTTCTTGATTTCCTTCTTTGTTTTCATTCCAAAACATTGAGTTTGCTGTGGCCCACACCTCTTTTCAGTGTGCAGTGGGATTTCAGTTGGTTTTAGGTAACTCGCTGAGTTCTGCTGCTGTTTACCATGATGGAGGAAGGTGAGGGAAGGACAAGGTGCATCCTTTCAAGGAGCTTTGCTTGCTGGTAGAGAGGCCACTCATTGCTTGCTCTCAGAGTCTGTTGCAACACAACAACAAAACAAACAAACAGGCAAAAACAAAACCACCAATCAGAGCGATAGTAGCCAAGCGCTTCTGTGATTGGGCCTTGCCCGCATGAACCCTCTAGCACAGTTTTCTCCTTCGTTCCCTCCCAGGCTTGCTAACTCCACTTTATTTCATGCCTATGAGTTCTTCCAGTTGTCTCTATCGCTCCACCCTGGCTGTTGATGACTGTATTTAATAGACGCTGCCTTATCCTGGCTCTCACATTTTTCTCTGACCTTTAGATTTACTGCCAGGTACATTCTGAACGCTTGGTGCCTTTGAACAGGCAGGTAGTACAGTGAAAAGAACAGTGTTTTGGAGACAGTTGGTACTGGATTTATCTCTTGGCATTTATTATCTGTGACTTGGACAAGGATCAAAGGTCTTATAGGTCCAGTTTTAGGTACCTGCAAGGTGCCTGGGAGGATTACATGGGATAGTATAACCAACAAATGCTGACCATTTTATGCTTCTTTGCATCCGTTCCCTGCTTGTAACCAAGGCTGGGCATGATTGTGTTCTGTGAAGTACATCCATTTACTTGCAATATAATGAGAACTAAGAAAAATTCTGAGACTCTAAAAGTGGGGAATATGAAGTCCTTGAAATAAAAAAATTTCAGATCTTCCGGGAAGAATAAATTGCATACTTAAGTTACTATGACCCTCTATTTTCATTCCATGGTAGAAATACGGTATGTTGACAATCAAGAGGGCGAGAAGACTATAATATGCAGTCACTAGATGGTAATTACAAAAGGTGTGATTCTATTAGATACTATGATGGGGAATCTTTGTCAACCAATTATCTTTAAGAGGTGGGACCAAGTTAGGCTGTGGCTTTCTGGGACCCAGTGAAAAATGATGCTTGGCCTAGATGCCCTCTCTCTGGTTTCCTCGCAGCACAGCTGAGCTTGGACTTCTTGTTTCTGTAAGTTTGCCTCGTATAAGAAATAAAAATATGATTGTTTCATCTTTTAGCTAGCCTGGTTATTTCATGACTCAAGCTAATGATAACAGTTGGCACTGAATCATGGGGCTCCAGTCTCCAGCAGCTCTAGCCAGCTGCCTCTAGGCTCCACATGGTGCATTAGGATTCTCACACAGCGACCCTGAGTAGTCGCTAGCTGCAGTAACATCTGGGAGCTGATCCTTGGCCACTGGCAACTGTGTGGCTGGCTTCTGGGTCCAGCTCTTCTGTGCTGCAGAAACTCAGATGAGACACAGGCTTCCCTGGTAGTCTCTGTTCGGCATTGCTGAGTTGCTATTTCTGTACTTGTACTGCGGCTGACCAGTCAGGGACCTCCATGGAGCATACAGTCTGTGATTTATACTGAATAACTGTTTTCAATTTGAGCATATCTTTTAGTATTTAATGCTAAAATCAGGTTCAAACTGCGCCATGACACCTACTGGCAGGTAATGGTTATTGTACCTACTCCAGCTCAAACTCAACCACAGGTAAGATTTATAATTTAAAATATAAATTTATAATTTAAAAGACAAAATTATGGATAATGTAACAATGCAAGAGTTCAGTAGCTTTTGTACATATACCACATATGGTATTATGCAAGGTTTATGTGATTTCCCTCCTACATTCCTCTATTTGATTCTGGGGATTAGCTTTGTCCTTTATATTTTCTCCTTAAAAACATGGTTTGATAATAGTGCCAAGAATGAGGCACTTTTAGAAATGATACAGTCTTTATGGACTGATAATGACCAACTAAAAGGGAAATTCAGCACTCTGGAGAAGGATACAGCCAATTTGACAAACAAAACCCAGTCAAATGAGACACTTTTAGAAATGATACAGTCTTTACAGACTGACAATGATCAAATAAAAGGGAAATTCAGCACTTTGGAAAAGGATACAGCCAATTTGACAAACAAAACCCAGTCAATGACAGAGGGTGCTGAGACATTGTCTGTCAGAATTCATACTGTTGAATGTATTAACTGGACTCTGTCAAATGGTTATAATAGATTGACTGATAGAATGTCTCTCCAGGAAGGTAATATGCATGCTATAAAAATTATGTCCAAGGATGAGACGTTATCTTTACTGGACAGACTTTACATCTTGGAATCCCAATGTGGGCATTATAGCAGAACACCAGACAGGAGATCCAGACTTTACAAAAGGCAGTGGTAAAACAATTTGAAAAGGTTGAGGAATTTATCAAAATTAATGACCAGGAACAAAGGATACAAAGACAAAATTTAGCTTCATCAGTACATACCAAACTCTGGAATAGCCATTCAGAGTTCTGCCTGCCTATCCAGTGATATTATTGGAAAGAGCACCTGGCACCAAGTACCCTAAAATAGTCAAAGAATATACATGGGAACCCATATGTATGACTGATCTAAAAGAAATTAAAGAAGCAAAACCCATATGTATGACTGATCTAAAAGAAATTAAAGAAGCAATAGTTTCTTATGGAATACATTCATCTTTTGTTAGGGAAATGGTAAAAATGTGGACTTCAAGCAACAAGCCAATGCAGCAAGATTGGATTCAGTTAATCTCAGCTGTTCTAGAAAATGGACCTCAGCTGCTTTGGCAGTGTTATTTGAGGGAAGAAGTGAAAATTTTAGAGCAACAGGAAAAAGCAAAAGGACTTGAGATTTCTCAAGATCAATTTCTGGGCAAGGGACTTTACTCTGATCCTCAGGATTAGGCTTTTTTACAATGAACACACCTTGTCCCTGTGTAGCACAGCAGCTTTAAATGCTTGGAACAGGATTCAGGAACTAGGAAAGAGAATTGAATTATATATTAGGGTTAAACAGGGTCAGAGAGTACCTTTTAGTGATTTTTTTTAAAACAAAGATTAACTAAGGCTATACAAATAGGACTGACAGAACCAGAAGCTAGATGTGTACTAATTGAATCTTTGGCTTTTGAGAATGCCAACTTAAAATGCAAAAAGATCCTTGGGTCTTTAAAGGTTAGATCAGCATCAATGGATGAATGGATCTTGCATACAAGGAATGTTGAGACATTTGACTATAGTACTGAAGCTTGAGTAGGAGAAGCAATTTCCAATGATATGAGGAGACACCAAAATACCAAATGTTTTAATTGTGGTAGAATAGGACATCTGAGAAGGGATTGTAGACAAGGAATTTCTAGGAATGATATCTCCTCTGGGAATGGAAAGAATAGGAGGACTCAACCTTCAGGTATAAGTAGGAGGTATGGCAAAGGCCTACATTAGACTAATGAATGTAGGTCAACAAAAGACAGACAAGGCAACCTGATACCATTGGGAAACTCCTTGGGGGGCCTCTCAGAAGCCCCCCGGATGAACAAGGTCCAATCAGTTCCAGTTACTCTGGAGAACGTGTCTCACCAGGAAAATTAAAAAAATCAGTGCCTACTGTAAAAAAAATACTGGTCTGGTTGGAATAGATGTGGAGGATGAATCAAAACCTCCAGTAGGACATAGGAAGCATATTTTCTGACAGACTTCTATAAATGATTAAAGACCATAGCTAAGAGTGTGTATTAGTGGCATTGTTATTGAAGGCTTGCTAGACACGGGTGTAAATATAAGTATCATTACTCCAGAATCTTGGCATCCAAATTGGCGTCTTCAAGAGGCAGATGCTCAGTTTCTTGGAATTAGAACCCTATTTCAAGTGAAACAAAGCATGAGCTTGGTTGAATGCATAAGGCCAGAAAGACAGAGAGGAAGGCTGAGGCCATATGTAGCTAATATTGCATTGAATTTGTGAGGTTGTAACCTATTGCAGCAATGGAATACACAGATTAACATTCTTGCAGCCCCAAAACTTATGTTTCTGGGAAAAATATTAGAAGATACTGTAGACAAACCTCACCAACCATTCAGGCTATACAAGAACACAAAGAAATTGACAAATCTTCAGAGGTACTAATGTCCCTGTCTTTAAAATGGTTAACTGAAAAACCAATATGGGTTAAACAGTGCCTCTAACAGAATAAAAGCTGCAGGCTTTAGAATAGCCGGTACAAGAGCAACTAGATGCTTGATATATAGAAGAATTTACTAGCCCATGGAATTTTCCTGTATTTGTTGTTAAAAAGAAATCTGAAAAATGGAGAATAGTGACAGATCTTAGAGTTATCAACACGATTTTTCAACCTATGGGCCTCTATAATCTGGAATTCCTCTGCCTTCTCTGTTACCAAAAGGATGGCCTCTCATAGTTATTGATTTAAAGGATTGCTTCGTCACTATACCTTTACAAGAAAAGGATAGAGAAAAATTATAAAGAGATGTCCTCCTTTCTCTTTTTATAACCAAACACCATTGCCTGCAGGGAGTAACACAAAGGGCACTCAATGGAATAAAATCTCGCAGATAGATGTGTTCTACTTTATGGAATTTGGAAAATTAAAATATGTGCATCACACCATAGACACTTATTCAACATTTCAGTGGACAACTGTCTTAAACTCAGAAAAGGCTGATTCATTAATCACACATTTATTAGAAGTTATGGCCATTATGGGTATTACTGCACAAATAAAGACAGACAATAGTCCAGCATATGTATCTAAGAAAATGAAACTTTTTTGCTTATTATAATATAAAGCATATTACAGATATAACAAATAATCCTACAGGTCAGGCAGGTTATATAAAGATCAAATCAAACTATAAAGAGTATGTTAAACAAACAGAAATGGATGGGAACTACCTCCAAAAAAGATTGCATAATGCTTTATTAACCTTGAATTTTCTTAACACTAATGAGAAAGGAACAATGACAGCAGAGGGACATTGGATAATATAAAAAATTTCTGAATTGAATCAACCAGTGTATTTCAAGGATGTGTTGATCTCACAATGGAAACCAGGAGATGTGCTATGTTGGGGAAGGGGTTTCACTCTTGTTTCCACAGGGAAAGAAGAACTATAGATACCATCAAAATTAATAATGGTTTGCTTTAAAAAATAGAAACCTCTTGAAAAAGAGAAATGATGGCTCATTCACAATGGTGACAACCATGTGGGTGGTGAGGAAACCATATAAGGTTGGGGCAACGTTGCAAATGAGACTTTGGGTGATTGTTCAGGTAGTCAATTGTCTCCATCATATACTGCTCGAATCAAGTAATATTATCTCCCTTCTCAGGCCTTTGATGAGGTTGAAGATTAGATGGTCGTAGTTACTTTCCTCTTATGATTTAACCAAGCCTATTTCCAATTCAAGACCTAGACTCTTTGGAAAAGAATGTTTATTAAAACTTTATCATGTGTTCCTTGCTTAATATTGTTTATGTTGGTTGTAATTTTATACTTGATAGCTGTTCCTATTGTATATAGTTTTGTATTTGGTTTGGATCACTCTTATTTAGACAAAACAGGGAGGTGATCGGGAATCTTTGTCAACCAATTATTTTTAAGAGGCGGGACCAAGTTAGGCTGTGGCTTTCTCGGACCCAGAAAAAAACGGTGCAGCCTAAGTGCGCTCTTTCTGTGTGGTTCCCTCGCAACACAGCTAAGCTTGGACTTCTCATTCCTGTTTCATGAGTTTGCCCCTTATAATAAGTAAAAATATAATCGTTTTATCTTTTAGCTAGCCTGGTTATTTCATGAATCGAACTAAGAACAACAATATTATCTTGTTACTATGACAAAAAAATAACCTGAAAAAAGGAACTCAAGACGAGGGGTTTACTTTAGTTTGTAATTTGAAGGTGTCATTCGTCATGGCAGAAAAGGCCTGGCAGCAAGAGTTTGAGGCAGCTGGTCACACTATGTCCACAGTCAGGAAGCACAGGGATGTGAATGCTGGTGCTCTCTCATGCTCTCTTTTTTATTCAGTTCAGGATCCAGTGTATGTGATGCTGCTGCCATTTAGGGAAGATCTTTCCACTTGTGTTAATTCAGCCTCAAAGCTCCCCTACAGACATGCCCAGAAGTCTGTTTCCTAGGTAACTAGATCCTGTGGATATGAGGATATGAATCCCCGCAGCAGTTGTATACAAGTTGTGCCCTGCTTGGGTGCAAAGATCTCTGTAGCAGCCTAGTTAACAGAAGAAGAATGTCAGAGAAGATCCTGCCAGATCTTGGGGATGCCACTGGCCTTCAGAACCTCAATGGATGCAGAAATGCAAACTCCAAGAACGTAAACCAAATTGTCTAAACTCATTGAATGGCAGTCTGTGTGTTTGGTGAGAATGCCTTCGTGTCTATTATAACATCTCATATCTACCAAAGACTGTGCATCTGCTGTTGCTTAAAGAACAACATGGTGATCATCCTAGAACTTTCATCTGGCGATGGATGGAGATAGAGACAGAGACCCACACTGGAGCACTGGACTGAGCTCCCAAGGTCCTAATGAGGAGCAGAAGGAGGGAGAACATGAGCAAAGAAGTCGGGACCACGAGGGGTGCACCCACCCACTGAGACAGTGGAGCTGATCTACTGGGAGCTCACCAAGGCCAGCTGGACTGTTACCAAAAAAGCATGGGATAAAACTGGACTCTCTGAACATGGCGAACAATGAGGGCTGATGAGACGCCAAGGACAATGGCACGCGGTTTTGATCCTATGCAATGTGCTGGCTTGGTGGGAGCCTAGCCAGTTTGGATGTTCACCTTCCTAGATATGAATGGAGGGGGGAGGACCTAGGACTTACCACAGGGCAGGGAACCCTGACTGCTCTTTGGACTGGAGAGGGAGGGGGAGAGGAGTGGGGGGAAGGGAAGAGGGGTGGGAGGAGGGGGAGAAGAGTGGGAGGAGGGGGAGGGAAATGGGAGGCTGGGAGGAGGTGGAAATTTGTTTTTTTTCTTTATTCTCCTTTTATCAATAAAAAAAATTAAAAAAAAAGAACATGGTGACTACTGTCCCTGCCCAACTATCCCAGGCTCCTATGGGCACCTCTACTTTCTACTTTGATCTCTTGTGATTTTGCTGACCCAGGAGAGACTTCCCCTTCTCTGCTAATTTCTAGAAATTGCCAGTGAGTTGCCTATATGTAGCGGCGTAAATGAATGCAGACAGATTGTAAAAATATATACAGCTTTAATGGGGAAATAGATTTACAGAACCACCATTCCCGCGGAGACCAGGAAAGCAGCTGCAAGCATGCTCGCCAGATTTATAGGTAAACATTAGCCCGAGGTGAGCACGCCCCCTAAGGGGCTGGACTTATCCCTACACCTATAAATACACTAATTCCACTAACCATCTCCTTTGCTGAAGTCTCACATTTTGAGACTCCCTCTACTTACACCACCACTTGCAGTCCAGACTGCATACAATGAAGGATGGCTTCTAGGCTTATGGTTGCTGAAACTTCTCCAAGTCATTTCTTACCCTTCTGAGCCTGCCCTACCCATTCCTGCTTACAGAAACCACAGCAAATGCCCCTGCTCTCTTTCCACCCTCTCTCTGTGGCTTCTAGCCAGACTCTGTGTCTCCTGCAGCTCCCTCCATGGCATGATATGCCACCTCCTTTTGGGTTATTTAAATATAACTGTTTTTGCAGTATCAATTACTGTTGACCTTAGTGACCCTGAAAGTTTTAAAGGTCAATTTATTAATGCAATGTTTTTCACTGAAGAAACTTAAACTAGAATTTGGGGGCAGATTTTTTATAATGCAAACAACTTAGTACTATGTTGAAGGGCTGGGCACAAAGAGTGTCACGTTCCTGAGAGACAGTACAGTGTGTGCAGTTGGGAAGTATTGCTAAAGCCCCGTTGTGTGTGCGCGTGTCACACCACAGCTCTCACAGGCTCTAGGCTATTCTATCCAAGCGTAGCTGACTACATTTGCTTTATTACTTATTTGCTAGTAATATATATATATATATATGTATATATATATATATATATATATTTTTTTTTTACAAAGTTTTCAGACTATTTACTGCTTCAAGTCAGTCCTTCCAAACTGATTGGAGATCTCCATCTTCAGGTGTCCATTTGTCCTACCAACAATGCTGTCTTCAATCAGGCCATTTAGGGGGCATCTGCCAGTTTCTCCTTTGTCCTGTAGCTTTTGCTGCACACTAAGCTTACACTTTACACTAGTGAGTGTGGCTTCACTGTGACACGGCTTTTTAATGACAAACATAGACCCTGATCTTTGTCAAACTTCTTTGGTGGCGTTTATACTGCAGCAGCGATGGAGAAATTTAGAAACCTTTCTGCAGGAACAGACACTTTTCATAAGAGTGTGAGCTGAAAATGAACCCCAAGTAACAGAGCAGCTGATACTTCCTTTGCGGTGGCTTTAAGCTCTCCCCTGTCCCAACAGGGGAACCTGGAACTTGAGTGTTTAATCGCCTCTTCTAGCCTAGGGAGTTCTGACTGTGGCTCACCAGCTGGAGAGGCCGTAGATCCCAACACATAGGTTAGCCACCGGTCTGCAGAAAACTGGGATTATTAAAAACCATTTTAAAAACTCTTTGGGGAGAGATATTTTAGATTGAATTTCATTTCAAAGTTGACCTATCATGATGGCTGCCATAGCCTCTGTATAATACTATTGAGCACCTGGATAGAAGAGGCTTTTATTGCCGCCTCTGTATATTCTGTGTCTTTTTAGAACAGTCCAGTCCTAAAGCTGTGTCTAGAAGGCTAAACAATGGAGACATCTTCACCGGAAGAGAGGGAGGGCAGAGAGAAAAAAACAAAAGCAGGCGTTAGAGTCTGACAGGCTGTGAGCACCCTTGTGAGATGTCAGGAGAACATTCTGCATGGAGGATTGCCTCAGTCTGGAGAGAGGAAGGCATCCCCGTAAGAAATGGTTTGGCATGCTTTGTCGATGTCCTCAGGGGCATACATTCAAGGAGATGTGGCCTAGAATGCAATATCAGAGAGACTGAGTGGGAAGAAGGGAAGCTCTCTGTGGAAAAGGGAAACAGTGGTGATGGGGATAAGAATGAGCACACCAGCAACTGGAGGGCACTGTTGGTAGGAATTACAAATAAGGGGAAGGAAGGCTAGACTGATCTTTGTGTGGTTTGCATTAAAATAGGAGCTCTCTCTCTCTTTCTCTCTCTCCTTCCTGTATGTTTGTGTGGTATGTGTGTGGTGTGTGAGTGTGTGTGGTGTGGCGTGTCTGTATATGTATCTCTGTGTGTATGTCTGTGTGTGTGTCTATGTGTGTGTGACTCTCTGTGTCAGTGTGTGTGTGTGTGTGTCAATGTGTTTGTGTCTGTGTGTGTATGTCTGTGTGTTCTGTGTGTGTCAGTGTGAGTATGTGTGTCTGTGTGTATGTATGCATTTTCAGCAGCTCTTGGTCCTGGAAACCAAGGACAACAAGCACATCTAGCATTCTGAATGCCACTCTCCACTGAAAAGAGCCAACACTTTGGGAAAACTGCTGACTTCAAAGCCAGGAGAGGACAAGTAAAACAAGTCCTGAACACTTTCTAGTATTGGCAGGTAAGAATGATAATGGCGTGAGGACGTCTTGAAGGACGGAGAAGCCAATTTACATATGGAAATATATGAAGCAGTGGAAATGGGTCGCATTTCCCATGAAAGCAGCAGGAAATCAAAGAGCCCAAGACGGCATGGAGAATTTAAGAACTGATGAAGAGACTATCCACCTTGTCTTAAAGTAATATATCTAAATATCAACTAACTGAAAATGAGCAAACAATAATTACTCAGGGAAGGAAGACGGCAGAGTCCCCATGCGTGACCTGAGTGAAGAAAGCATTACTGAGGGACAAGAACCGGCCTGAGATAAGCAATAAAAACAGCGTAGGAAATGGGGCTGAGCGGCCCTCTACAGAACAGCTGGGCTGTCTATCTTTGAAGATATCAGCATTCGGAAACATCAAGGGCAGTGCAGGCAGGGTTTGGACTGGCTTATTTTCACCCAGCAACGCGAGGTTAACACTGCCGTGCTGCTTGGGATCTTGCTCCCATTCTCCTTTTAATTGGGACATAAACCTCTTTGCTGTGAGTTTAAAATTTTGAGAGAGAGCATGAGCAAGGAACTCAGAACCGTGAGGGGTGCACCCACACACTGAGACAATGGGGATGTTCTACTGGGAACTCAGCAAGACCAGCTGGCCTGGGTCTGGAAAAGCCTGGGATAAAACCGGACTCTCTGAACATGGCGGACAATGAGGACTACTGAGAACTCAAGAACAATGGCAATGGGTTTCTGATCCTACTGCATGCACTGGCTTTGTGGGAGCCTAGGCAGTTTGGATGCTCAACTTACTAGATCTGGATGGAGGTGGGGGTTCCTTGGACTTCCCACAGGACAGGGAACCCTGATTGCTTTTCGGGCTGGGGGGGGGACTCAATGGGGGGAGGGGGAGGGAAATGGGAGGCGGTGGCGGGGAAGAGACAGAAATCTTTAATAAATAAATAAATTTATAAAAAAAAAGAAAGAAAAAAAATTTTTCATCTATTATCTTCATCTATTGAAGATATCTCGTTTGTTTATAGTTTCCAATGATTGTGGATAAAATTGCTAGAAATATTTTTATACAGGTTTTCATTTGAAGTTGACCGTTTAAATCAGGACACAACTTTCGAGCACAGTTGCTGGTTGGGACCATATTTAGCTTAGTAAGAAATCACAGTATGGAGACGAATGGATGGAACCAGAAAAAGTCATCCTGAGTGAGTGACCCAGACGCACAAAGACAAACATGGTACGTACCTACTCATAAGTAGATATTAGCTGTAAAGTAGAGAATAACTGGGTCTATGGACCCAGGGAGGATACGCCGCAAGGAGGGCCCAATGGGGGGGCACATGGATCTTCCTGGGAAGGGGAAATAGAGAAGATCTCCTGGGTGGATTGGGGGCAAGTGGAATGAAATTGGAGGTGGTCCGAGGGGGACAGTGTAGAAAGAAATGACTGGAAAGGGGGGTGTTACAGAGCTCGATGCAAAAGAAACATCCACTTCTCTACAAGCTGCCAGCTAAGACTCCTGGCAGCGGTGGATGAAGAGTATGAACTGCCCATCCCCTGTGATCGGATTGGAGACTACTCTGGTTGTCATTGGAGAGCCGTCATCCAGTGACTGATGCAGACAGATTCAGAGATCCACAACCAAACATTGGGCTGACCTAGGGACCTCAGGGAGTTTTGTTGAGGACGAGAAGGAGGGATTAGAGAAAACAGGGGGTCAGGGACACTGCAGAAAAACCCACAGAAATTGCTAGCCTGGCTCATGGGAACTCAAAGAGTCTAAACCAACAACCAGAGCCAGAGAGCCTGCATGGGAATGAGCTATACCCTGCATATTTGTGACAGTTGTGTAGCTTGGTTTAGATATGGGATCATGGCAATGGGAGCAGGGGCTGTCTCTGGTGCTTTGGCTGACTCTTAGTAACCTGTTCCTCATGCTGAATTGTCTTGCCCAGCCTGAATACAGGAGGAAGTGCTTGATCTGCAGGGCAGCTTGATATTCTTTGCTTTGCTGAAGCCCATGGGAGGGGTGGATGGGGGTAGACAGAGGATAGGAGGAGAGGAGGGAGAGAAGGCTGTATATGAATATAAAATTAATTAGTTAAAAAAGGAAATCACAATGCATTTTATACATTTATCCTGTACAATGTTGCACCCTCCACAAGCAGTAAATGAGAATGCCCATTGCCTCGGGTCTTTGTTGGAAACTAGTATTGATGCTGAGGTATGTTTGCCATTCTAATTGATGTATAATCACAAATTGCTATTCTTAATTTTTGTAGTGAAAGGCAATTTTGAGCATCTTTTCAAATGGGGCCGTCCTGTTTACGCATGTTCTTTGGTGAAGGATTATCTGTTCATTGCTCACTTTTAGTTGGGCTGCCTTTTAGTTTTGTTTTTAAAGTATCTTCCTGTCAAGAGTAGGAGAAAATGAGAGAGAGAGAGAGAGAGAGAGAGAGAGAGAGAGAGAGAGAGAGAGAAAATAAAGGAAGGAAGGAAGGAAGGAAGAAAAAGAGAAGAAGAGAGGGAAAAGGAGAGTAAGAAAGGAGGGGAGGGGAGGGCATGGGAAGAGAGAGGGGAGGGAGGTGGAAGGCACACTGAGTATGTGCTATGTGCAGGCATCCTGTCAGACCTGCACCTGTGAGGATGTTATTCTAGTGGGGGACAACAGCAAAAAGCATAAAATAAAAGATCAGTAAATACTATAAATCAATAAATGAATTAAGGACAGCTCGAAGCAGTAGAAACTAGCTGAAGAGTCTACAAACGAGCACAGGTGACGGCATAGACGTGTGTTGCCGGAGAGGTTCTTACTGAAGAGGTGAAAACAAAGAACTGAAGAAGATAACTAAACCCGGGGATATTAGGGGAGATTTCTAGGGGCAGGGGGACACTTGATCAAAAGCATTGATGCCTATGGCTTCTGAGGAAAGGGGAGGAGCCAGGGCGGTATGGGTGGGAAAACAGGCAGATCAGGGTGGGCCTTGTAGCTGGTGCAGAGACCGCCTTGTGTCTGCGTGGAGTGGGAAGACACAAGGTGAAGTGTGAAGTCCTCCACAGCAGAAGCTGTGACTCAAAGCTGTCTGCTATGCAGCCTGGAGATTCTCCCCAGGGTCCCACTCAGCCACTGAAAGGATCACAACACAGGATACACCCAAGAATCTGAGGAGACTTAAGTATCAACCAAGCTGGAGGTTACTAAGTAAAGGTGAATACAGACTCACCCAGAGTGATGTGGGTGTAAACACAGATACATTCCGAGTGTCCTAAGAACAGTTATATATGTAATTTTGTGGGACTTTGAAGTTAGTTATTGCTTATATTGTTCTAAATACATGATTTATTGCTACCTTTAAAAATTAATATTTTTAAGTGACGGAGAATGAGCCAATGCATTTCCTTCTCTTATCAAAGCAAACTCCCTCATATTCTCTGCCCTGTCCAGGTTTGCAGTAGAGAAGGGTGTGCTGGAGAAACCAAACCTTAGGAGTCTCAGAGTGTATGATGTGTCTTGACCTCGACACTCTTCATTGGTTGTGTTAGCACTCTAATTACAGATTTTTCTTGAAAACAGAGTAAGTCTTCTGCAGGTGGTTTTGCAGTTTGTGTTGAAATGCTTGCCCTTCAGCAAGCAAAAGGCATAAACAAGACGCAGGGAAGTGAGGGTCTTTTTCCCTCCGCATGAACCTTAACTTTCCACAAGTTTTTCTCCCACCCCAGCACTGAGAAGTTTTTAGTGGAGGACTGACAGACTCTGACTTAGAAGGGATCCCTAGCGGGTGTGCTGGAGAAAGGCGAGAACCAGGGGAGCTTGTTAGAAGACAGATGCAGCCATCCAGGTGGGAGAGAACAGCTGTTCTAGCCAGGGGCAGGAGTGGAGTCAGGTTCTGAATAACTTCCTCGTAGGGTGGATATGAGACCTGAAGGAGAGAAATCACGATTCCGGGATTTTAGGCCTGAGTGGTTTGGAAAATGAACTTGTCATCACCTGAGAGGTAGACACCTTTGTTGGAAACAGGATGTGGGAAGAGGGTCCAAAATGCCTATGGATATTTTTTTTGAAATGCTTATTGGGCCTTCATTGGAATTAAAAAAAAATGATTCAGATTTTGGTAGAGAGATTTGAAATGAAGATAAAAAAATTGGCCGTCAAAAGTATATTAGTAAAACCTACGGTTTTGTGGCTAGTTAACCATTGTGCTGGCTAGTCTCATGTCAGTTTGACACACAAACTAGAGTCATCTGAAAGGAGGGAAACTCAATTGAGAGTATGCATCCATGAGAACCAGCTGCAGGGCGTTTTCGTGATGGAGGGGGACCCAGCACATGGTGGGTGGTGCCATCCCTGGGCTGGTGGTTCTGGGTTCCATAAGAAAGCAGGCTTGGCAAGCCAGGGGACACAAGCCAGTAAGCAGCACCCCTCCATGGTCTCTGCACCAGCTCCTACCTCCAGGATCCTGCCCTGCTGAAGTTTCTGTCCTGACTTCCTTTTTTTTTATGATGAACAGTGATGTGGAAGTGTAAGCCAAATAAACCCTTTCCTCCCCAACTCGCTTTTTGGCCATGGTGTTTCATCAAAGCAATAGAAACCCTAACTAAGACATTCACCAAGGGAGCGAGTATAGACAGAGGTGAGTCCCAAAGATGAAGCTGTATGATGTCACACTTTCCCTTCCCCTCTTCTATGAGCTGGTCCTTCAAATCAACTGAGCAGGGCTCACATGGGCCCACAAACAGCAAACATGAGGCACAAATGGCTCTGCATGAGGTCCTTTGCATATATGTTACAGCTGTTAGCTTGGGGTTTTTGTAAGATTCCTAACAAGGGGAGCCAGTGGGAGCTGGTGTATCTCTGACTCCTTTGCCTGCTCTTAGGACTCTTTTTCTCTTACTGAGTTGCCTTGTCCAGCCTTGATATGAGAACTTACCTTGTCTTATTGTATCTTGTTTTGTATTGTAAGCTGTCATCTCTTAGAGGCCTGCTGTATTCTGAAGAGGAAATGGGGTGGGGCTGTGGACCTGGGGTTGAGGGGCGTGGGGGAGTAGTGGAAGGAAGGGAAACCATGGTCAGGATAAATTGTGTGAGAAAATAATCTATTTTCAATAAAGATTACATTTTTAAAAAAAAAAACTAAAACTAAAATGTTGTTTTGTCTCTTGAAACAGAAAATATAACAGCGAGCACTGTTTGAAGTGATCCAGTAGGAATGGATGGTTCTAGAGGAAGAAAAGAAACCATTAAAGTGCTTGTCCTTTGTCAGGTAATTCAGGGTGGGTCAAAGGGCACAAACAGCAGAATTGGCACATACCATAGCAAGGAGTGAGGACTTACAGTAGCAGAGGGGTAAGGTAGGAGGAAATGCAACCCGGATATGCAGGTGCTGATGTGTGTGTGTAGCCCAGTGGGCTTCTGTCGGCTTCTCCCATGATTGCTCCATCTTTTCTTTCCAGAAAATTTAGTGGCAAAGTCATAGTTTGCAATGTTGCTTTTAATTGTTTCACAGCTGCTGCCGTGTTGATGAGAACTTTGAGAGAGGTGAGCTGCCATCTCAGAAGAGACGCCATTCAGTTGAACCATGGGATATTTGTAGGGATCCCATATATAAGGACACCAAGCAGCAGAACAACTTAGGCAATTGGGCACTGAGTGCAGAGAGAACAGAGAGATGATAGGATGGTACTATACTTAGGACCATATATGTGATTGCCTGAACATAATCCAGTATCCAACAGATCATTCTATCAGAATAAAGTAGTATTTTTGGATTTGATTATTGTTCAAATCCAAAGGTCCAGAACATACATAGAAGAGAAAGCTGCTGATGAGGAGTTTGTCTTTGAATAATTGACTGCAAAGTTCTTTCAAGCTATTACACTTACTATGGAAAGGATTCCATAGAAGACAGACAGTTGGAGGAAGGAGGCATCTCTCTAAAAAGAGCATGCAGAAGAAATTATAAAACTAAGTGAGGAAAACATGCATGGTGTACACATCCACATTTAATAAGAAGAGGATGAAGGACAGAATAAAACAATCTCACAAAACTCAAGAACAAGAGAGATTTAAAGGTGAACTTGGATAGAGAATTTAATTGGCCAATCATCAAGTGAGATATATTTATCACCACACACACACACACACACTAATTCCAAGTTTCAGAGAACAAGCTGCAATCCCAGCTACTTGGGAGGCAGAGGCTGGTGGATATCAAATTATTTCAAGGCCAGAGTAGGAAATAATGAGACCCTTTTTCAAAATAAGTTTTTAAACATTTAAGGTACTGCACTTTATTAACATGTGTGAGATCTGGATTTGATCCCCACATCCCACCAACACAGACACACACACACACACACACACACACATTTCAGAGAATGTTTATAGTATACTCAGATCTGAATGGCGACTTCTTAACAAGCTTCATTTACACTGAAGTTTAAAAATGACTGTCTTCCTTGGCAACTACCCCAGTTGTCATCAGAGAGCCTTCATCCAATGTCTGATTCAACAGATACAGAAAACCACACCTAGGCACTGGGCCAAGCCTTTGTCAAAGAGAGGAGGGACTGACTGTATGAGCCAGAGGGATCAAGGCTATTACAACAGAACCTGGGTTCAGAAGGGCTGGCAGACTCTGGAATGACAGCTAGGGATGGGACCAACCTAGGCCTTCTGTGTGATAGTTGTGTAGCTTGTCTACCTGTGGGACTCCTAACAATGGGAACAGGGACTGTCCCTTAGGCTTTGGCTGGCTTTCAGGGACCTATTCCTCATACTGGGTTGCCTTGCCCAGCATTAATAGAAGGGGAGGAGCTTAGTCCTAACTCAACTTGATGTGCCATGCTTTGTTGACACCCAAGGGAGGCCTGTCCCTTTCTGAACAGAAAACAAAAGGTGGGGAGAGGATGTGGGGCGACTGAATGGCAGGAGAGGAGGGAGAGAAAACTGCAATTGAGATATAAAATAAATGAATAAATTTAATTAATAATAATAATAGTAAAGGAAAAGGAATGACTATCTTTCTAGGAATGAAGGAGGAGGCACTGCCTGGTGTGATTTAGCCAGTGCAAATGATCTTGGTGGTAGGGAGGGTGACCCAAAGGCTTTCACAGAGTTCTTCATGAGACTGCATCACTAACCACTGCTCTGTTGCTCTTCACCTTCAGGAACAACCACTGGGAACTTCTTTTAAATTGTGTGTCTGTGCTCCTTACAACTGCGCTCTGTTTATGTGTCCATAGTCAGACAGGTCTCTGTCTGACCAGTTTTTTTTGCATGTGAATGCTGATGTGTGCTTGGCAGATGTGTCCATGGTGCACAGCCTGTCACCGTTTTTTTTGGTGCAAGCACAATCACTCTGTGGGTTTTGTTCACACGTGGCAATCTCGTGCCAGGACTGCCTTCCTGTGCGTCTTTACACACAGTGCAGGGTGTTTATTCAGGGATTTGCAATTTCTGAGGGACATTATTTATATTTATATCTATATTTAGATTCAGATTCACCTTTCACAGCAACACTTACCATTTTCATTTCATGAAAGAGAAAAACCACTCAAAAACCAAATGATTCACCAAAAGTCCTATAGCTAATGTGGTAAAAAAAAAAAAAGAGTGGTCATTGATGCTGTTATTTTATTGTCCATACAAGAATACCCCTCTGAGATTTTATATATTAATTTACAGTATAACTCATTTAGACCTTACAGCAAACTCAAGCAGGAAATGCAGTTAAGTGGCCTTGTCTTATATATGAAAAATAAAACCTGTGTATCATGTGTAAGTGAATCACACGGTCCTACATACAAACAGATTCAAATTCAAGTTGCCATCAGGTTTTGTCTGATATTTTCTATATTGTGCATCTTGCTCTAAAAATGCATTCAGAAAGCTTCTCCCAGCTCAACTGAGCCCCTCTGCCTCACTGCTTGGAAGCTTTTCTATTCCACCTTTGCAGGTTTAAGTCACACATAAGTCAAACAGTATAATACTGACTATATTGAAAACCCACTAACAAGACCCCAATTGTTTCCTTCAGTCTTCAACGACGCTCAGCTGAGAGTGTGAGTTAGCCTCCCCCGCCTCCTCCCCAGCCCCGACACCCTCATCCTTGTGATTGGTCATCTTAGGGATGTCCGTTCTCTTAGCACACGAACCTATATGACACCAAATAACTTACTATTATTATCCATAATTCTGTCATGATTTTTCTGTAACCCCGCCCCCTCCCCACCACCACCAATCTTTTTTTTTTTTTTTTTTTTTGGTTTTTTCGAGACAGGGTTTCTCTATGGTTTTGGAGCCTGTCCTGGAACTAGCTCTTGTAGACCAGGCTGGTCTCGAACTCACAGAGATCCGCCTGACTCTGCCTCCCAAGTGCTGGGATTAAAGGCGTGCGCCACCACCGCCCGGCTCACCACCACCAATCTTGTGTGGGAGATTTATTTACTCCACAGCTTTACGCGTCAGGAAAGTGAAGGACAAAAGATTCAGTGACGCATTTGGGGGCAGTTCACAGTAGCAGCTTAAAGACTTGGAGACGGGAGGGCACCAAACAGTGTGCCCGAGCTCCTGTTCTTCTGCTGTGTCCTACCAGCCCTGAGAATTCTGACCCGACTATGCGCTCCATTCCTAGTGCCCCCGAAACAGTGTGCCTGAGCTCCTGTTCTTCTGCTGTATCCTACCAGCCTTGAGAATTCTGACCCGACTATGCGGTCCATTCCTAGTGCCCCCCAAACAAGCAAACAAACATAAACCTAAACAAACAAAGAAAAACATCAGCAAGTCTATGCAAAAATTCCCTGCCTGCTCGTCTGGCCACCTCCTCCCGTGCGGTCTCACCGGCCACTGGCAAGCTTTCTACCTTCCCGCTGATTCTCTCACCCAGACACCTTCCAGCAGTCTGCTGCCACAGGCAGGATGAGACACACGCTGCTCTTCCTTGCACACACTGGCTCTGGGGTCAGCTCTGTCCTTCTAGGCTTCTTTCTAACTCTCTTGAACGTCTTCTCTGCTTCAGTGGCATCAAACGAAGGAGGATTTCTCCTGCTGGCTTGTGCCCCTTGACTTCCATCTCCCGCTCATTTCTCTATCTGTCAGTGTTCTACCGTCCCTCAAGGTCCTGCACAAACCCCTCTTTCTTCCCTAACTCTTCCCACATGCCTCCAGGTAAAACCAATTTCTGTTCTGCTTCGCTGGTGTCCCACTGCATTGACGTGGAATATACCTTTATTACGGCACTTAAGCCAATCTGGTTTTTATTAGAGTTATAGACTGGAGTGTGGACGATACGTCTGTCTCCCTTATTACAGAATGAGCCTCAGAGGGCAGGAGCCATGCTGCGTTCCTCCTCATGCCACAGAATCAGGAACAGCGTCCTTGTTGTTGCAGGATCTGAATATACTTATGACTTGTATTGTTTGATTATATTGATAAAAAGAGGAGCCTGGTGTATATTGAATCTCTACCCTCTTCTTTCCTAGGTCATGGTGCCTCGTTAATTCTAAATCATTCCTTGAGGACAGGGATGCCAATGCCCTGGGTCCAAAGGCATGCTGGCGGGAGACACATTGGAAAGTCTACTCGTGTCCACAAGAGGGAGTAGTTGAGGGCATGCAGCCGCTGATTTGGAGAAGTCCTTCTCCAAGGGATGGTCCCAGGCCTATCTATCCTTTCGCTGAACTCAGAGAAGGGTGGCTTTCTCTGCAGTCCTCACTCTTGCCACACGCATGACCTCCTTCAGGATGCCAATCTGCCCGGAAGGAAGATGAAGGTTCTGTTTTTGGTTTTACCTCCTAGACCCCGAATCCCTAAATATCTTTTCTTTCCCTGTGTCCCAGTGGACACCGCTTACTTTTGCTGTGTTTGGCTCATCTTAAGGCCTTTAGGAGATCAATAGGCCCACTCTCCACTCCCTGGGTTACCCGGGGCTGCATGCTCAGCTTCTATAGTGAGACAAGCAGATGAGTTAAGTAATTCTGTAAAGGAGTCTGGCTGGGATCAAGGTGAGCTCCCCCCACCCATACACACACAGGTGGGGGAGAGAGAGAGTTTGTGTGTCTTGGCTCACATGTGGAGGTCAGAGACTAACACTCCGGAGTTTGTTCCTTCTTTCCACCTTTATGTGGGTTTTGGGTGTGAGCTCAGGGCACAAGGCTTGCATGGCAAGCAGTATTATCTGTGAGTCACCTTGCCAGTCCTCTGTTACATTTCTTGATGGAGAAGAAAAATGCAAATAGTTCCCACTCATGCGGGCACACCAATCCAGTCCCTAGCAGGGCTTTCCCTATCTTAAGCTAGGAGAAGGTGTGCAACCATGGAACTCTGTCATTTGGGACTGGCCGATTCTTTGGGGGCAGGGATAATCTTATTCTATCTAAAATCCAATAGGATATTAAGCAGTATTCTCAGTCCTTCTCGGTGTTTTTATGAAAACCTTTCAAAGGATCACTAAGGCATCTGGATTAAGAGGATACCTCTTTTGTCAAACCCACACGCTCCTTCAACCTTCAAACACACACACACATACACTCATACACGCATGAACATGCAAGCACACCCATGTTTTTCTTTTTAGTCCTGAAAAGCTTAATATGAGCTTCTAAATGAAATTACGATCTCTCGTGGGTGATCACCCGAGGACTGAAGAAACCCCACAAACCCTTCAGCAGCTCGTGTTTCTGCAAAATGCAGCGGCACACATTTATGTCAGATCTGTGTGCAGAATGTTTCTTTATGATGCTTTTTCTTTGGTGTTAAATAGCCTAAAGTACCATATGTTTCTTAATAAAAAACCATGTAAAAACCTACATTAATAAACTCAACTCAAAGAAAAGCTGCCCCAAGACAGCTCTAACTTAGCCTTTTTATGGGCTTGCCAACAATTTCAAGATTGTTTTAATGAAAAAAAATTATGTTTCTGTCTTCACAGACCACAGCACACCAGTTCCCTTTCCTACTACTCTGTTCACCCTCACCCCACTCACCCCACTCACCCCAGCTCCCAAGCCCAGCCAATTCCCCAGTGCCCTGCAGAAGGGTCACTCACACCTTGGCAAGTACTTTACTGGAAGGACTGAGCCATCTGGAACCCCTTTTTGCACAGGAGTTTGTGCATGTACATATACGTATCACACACTCATAGGAGCTTGCATGCACACGTGACCACTTACACGTCCTTGCCTGCTAGCATTCCTATGCATCCCACTGCCATTTCAAGTCCTCTCGAGCTTGTCTGGGCCCTGTCCTGTGCAGACTGGGCAGAGGGACTGTATAGTTGGTGGCTTTGCGAGGGGAAAGTCCTTGGCATCTAGCCACGTAGAGCATGGTTCCAGATTTAAACTCTCGAAATGTGTTCAAGAGGGAGGAGCACAGCTTTTGGGCCAACAACCATCCTTCTGTAATTGCTTATTTATTTGCTGCCGTTGGCTACCTGATGGAAATTCTTTGAAAGTGAGCTAGACGTTATTGATTACACATAGCCAAACTTAGCATATTGCTGGGTTTATTGATAGGATCTCAATACACATGTGCTGATGGATTTTGATCACTTTTGAATTCCAGGATAGCCATGGGATAGCTCTAAACTCATAATGTCTGTGGCTCAGATGAATGACTGGAGAAGACAAGTCTGAGAGCTACAGTAACAATCATATGATTAAAAACTAATAAACAGCAACCACTGTCAAAGTCTGCTTGTAACACTGTAACAAAAACCCCAGACTGCGGGTTTTCTTTTTCATTGAAAAAAGAGAAAACAAACAATATATTCTCAGCATAATTCCCCTCCCCCATTTCCTCTATACCTTCCGTACCTCCTTATCCACCCAACCTAATCCCTTTCTTTCTCTTTAAAAGATGAACAAGACAAAAACAAACAATCAAAAGTTCCACCAAAATATCCTAGCAAAAGACCAGTAGGACAAAAAAATGTCCAAACAAAGCAACATGAAACAAAAAGTCTATATAAATATCATTGAGATTATTTTGTGTTGGCCCATGGGCATGGCGTCTACCTGCAAATGCAGTCAACACACCCAATGAGTTACCAATGGGGAAACAATTTTTTCTTTGCTAGTGGACATCAGTTGTAGATAATGTCTAGATTCGGGGTTGCAGCCCTTGTTCACTTACCCCTTTTAGTTTTGGGACCCCAGCTGATTTGAATCTGTGTAGGCCCTACGCATTCTGTCACAGTCTCTAGCGACTCACATGTGCATCAGTCTTGTGTCTGGAAGACACAGTGTCCTCGGTGTCGTCCCTCATCTCTGGCTCTTACAGTCTTTCCGTCTCTTCTTCCAAATCACTCCCTGTTTGAGTGCTCCAAAGCCTTTCACTTTCTGCACACTGCTCAGTTGTAGGTCTCCATGTTAGTTCCCATCTCCTGCAAGAAGAAGCTTCTCTGGTGATGACCGTGCGAGGCGCTGATCTATGAGTACAGCAGAGTGTCATTAGCGGTCATTTTGTTCCTACGTTTGTTAGGGACCACATTACTTATAAAGACAGATAGTTACTTTTCACTGTTTTGGGTTTTGGGAGCCCAAGATGAAGGCATCACAGGTTTACTGTTTGTTGCTAGCATGGCATTATTTATCTTGGTAGCTTCCAGAGGGAACAAATGCTATGTTCTCAAATGACTCACATAGCTCGCTCTAACCTTTTAGCCCCAATCTCATTGATGAGGGCTCCATCCTAACCAATATTATCTCCATACTGTTGCTGAGGGAACTCAGTTTGAATAATGATTTTGAACCATTCAGACCATAGAAATTTTACTTTTGTTAAGAGTATCAAATTTAACTCTATACGCGAGGCCACTTGCCCACTCCAAATCTTAGTTTTTTCATCTATCATGTTTCATGATACTTGTCTCCTTACGAAATCAGCATGATGATTAAAACACCATGGCAGGTGCTCAATAAACCTTAATTTTTCTAGTTCTCCTTTCTAAGCGGAAGTAAAGACTGCTTTTATTTCTGCCACCTACCTGAACTCAGGATCACTGTAGCCCCCTTGGTGCAATATGACATAACCTGTCAGTGTAAGTCAAAGTGAAGATCAGACTTTACCGCAGCTTCTCCCTCTGTGTCCTCACACAGCACAGAATGTGGTACCCAACTCTACAGGAATAATCATATGATTAGCATCTTCCCTTTCATTGTTATCTTTTTCTTCTTATGTATTTATTTTTGAGAAATGCTGACTTGTTACCTCATTTGTATGCATATATCTGCATGTATGTATGAATATATATGTATGTATGTATATATGTGTGTATGTCTATATATGTATGTATTTATGAATGTATATACGTGTGTATGTATATATATGTGTATGAATGTGTGTATGTATGTATGTGTATGTATATATGTGTGTGTAAGTGTGTATGTATGTGTGTGTATGTACGTATGTGTGTATGAATGCATATAAAGGTACCACCATTCACTCTTATTCACTCTTCAGTTCTAAAGCCAGGGGAAGGATAATCTTAAGCTTTGTTATGATGACTGTAATAGCTAGGAAAGGTATCTTTTCCTGGGGCAGAAATAAAAATTTGGATATTAGGCTATCTCAACTTGACATTTCTTACTACATGGAGTTATATTCTAATAAACACTTAATTGGGTTTATTGCTTGCTTCCTTCTGTCTGTCTGTCTGTCTGTCTGTCTGTCTCTCATAGTATGAAAGATGTCACACATGGGATAGCTCATAAATAGTTTCCCTTCTTTAAAAACATTTCCATCATTTTCGTGTAGAGGTAAAAGATGGGGAATAGTCCTCTGCGACCACAGAGAGAGGCAGAACGAAAGATGAAATCTTGGGCCTGCAGCAAGAGGATGACTCAGCAGCCAGAACCTTATAATAAAATACAGTTCCTGGCTAGAAGCTGAGGACTTGGCACCCCTGAAAAATAAAGAAAACCGTGCAGATGTGGTCATCTGAACAGAGGCTACACAAGAAGTTCCCTGAGTGGGGAACTGGACTGAACAGCATGTGAGAAAACTGAGGGTTTGGGGCTCTGTGCGCGCTGTAAGGCTTCTCTTAGTCTTGGCATTCATGACAGCCCAGGCTGGACGGATTCACATCCTCCGTTCCAGAACCAGAACAAAAAGCATGATGTTGGTTGCTGTCTGTGTGGATGATCCGCCCAGATTGATGGAGCCTTTCAGTCAAGTGTTCTTTATGGCTTTGCCTTGGCGTTGTTCTCCCAGCCCCTTGTCTTGTCCCTTTTCCTCCTTCTTTTATCACTGGGCCAGCTCCCTCCTCTCTCTGGTTTTCATCTACATGAAAAGGTTCTGACCCTTGACGTCTCTTGACTCCAGGGCATGGCACATGTCCTGACTTTTGTTCGTCTGCTTGGAGTCTGAATTTCTGCTTTGCCTTGATCTTAATTTGTCTATGAACCCAATCCCCAGGCTGATTGCTGTAGGTGCACATGCATGTAAATCCTCACTGTTAATCTGCAAGTATATTCTTCCAGGTTTGCATCAATCAGCTATGAATGAAAAGATTGTGGTACCCGCATAATGAGGGGCTGGCTCATAGTTTGTGCTCAGAAGTTATGATTCCTAGTATGGGCAGGATCTCAGTTTAGGCTTCCCTCACTCAGTCACATGGATAGATCCCAACTAATTTAGCTATAAACACATTTCCACACACTGTGATATATGTATGGTAAGTCTGAGAGGACGCTTCTCTCTTAGAGTCTTAGAGTTCAACCTCAGAACTTAGAAAAATCTTCCTTTTTTTTTATCATAGTTAGTTTTATTTGTTTTTTTGTTTTTTTTTTAATTTATTTATTTATTAAAGATTTCTGTCTCTTCCCCGCCACCGCCTCCCATTTCTGCCCAGGAGGAGTAGAAGACAGGGGGAGGGAAAAATCTTTCTTAAAAAAAAAAAAAGACTAACTTACCAGTGAGATATCATTAATATTAACAACAGCACAATCACACGCTGCACATTTATATCATAAAAAGACTAGCGCACAGAGCGTGGTGCTCTCAGATTCCCCCCATCTGCGAGGTGCAAACCTTTGGAATGAATGTGTGATGAAATTCATGAATTTTCAAGTTTAGAAATCGGTCCAGCAAAATGAGATCATTTGTCAGTGTTGCGAAACTACCTCTCACTACCATGTTTAGCGTTATTTTTCTGTCTCAGGAAAGCCGACTTAAAGAGAACCAGAAAGTGCCTGGGTGCCGACAAGGGGGCTGTGGAAATGGTTTCGATGAAACCAGCACAACACGCTCTTGTTGGGCATTGGCCGTTTCCTGAAGGTGCCCCGCAGTCTAACAGTCACTGGACTATTCGAAGAGGACTTGACCCAAACCCCAGTCTCAATGCATTAGTAAAAAGCCATAAACGGAACCAACTTTCTAAGAGGAAGGATGAGAAGCTACTTAAACTGTATGATTTGAAGCCAAAACTGTATGTTTTATGAAACCGTTGAACTGAAACAAAACCAGATCAAAATATGCACTGAAATGAATTTAAACTAAACAAATAAATTTTTACTTCTTTCAAATTGAATCCCTGGCTGCAAATAAGACTTGCTTTAGTTTATATGGTATTTAATTTGGTGTGTGTGTGTGTGTGTGTGTGTGTGTGCCCGCGCGTGCATAGCTTGTCTTGGACAGTTATTTTCTCTGCATCTGTTCTTACTATCCACTTACCTCAATATAATTACTATGAGGATTACATTTAATAAGCAAATTTTGCTGTCATTAGTCCTCATCATTGTCAATTCTACCTTATATCCAGCACATAAAGGGTCAATTGTAAGTCCTCCAATATGCTCACTGGCCACCAGAGGGCAGCAAAAAGGTAGAAACCCTAAAGGAACTGGCCCTGTTTGTAAGGATAAACAAGAGGGCTTACCATGTGCCAAGCACACTATAAGCCCCATGGCTATGTTAACATAGCTATTCCTCAACATGACACAATCGCCAGGTTCTGTTATTATTTATGTAGATGGGTGATATAGGGCAGATGAAGAAAGGGAGTCAAAGAGAGGTGAAGAATTTAATCTAACGTCACCCAACCAGCAGGTGACAATTAGACACTGCTCACTCCACCCTCCCATCACTCCCACCCAGCAGTGTGGCTTCCTCCTGAACCTTCAGTTCCTTTGGAAATCCTGAGTGTGAGAAAGGCTCAGATCTTGGCATTGTTCACATAAACACCAATGACTGGAACCAAAGGTGACCTTGCAGCGCTGTACAATTCAGGGACCTGAGTAAAACTGAGGCCGGAGGCCGATGCTGTCAACAGTGGTGTTGAGGGATAACTCAAGACAACACCATTAACCAAGCAGAGTAGGGAAAGCTCAACAAGGGGAGGGGGGGGATACAGGAAGAAAATGTTCAGGACAGTTACCCTTGACAGAAAATAATTGTAGTCATGGTGGCAGAGTCCCGTTGGCCCATTCTTCTGAAGTTGCAAGTATGTCTTCAAATTTAAGGAGCCAGTACTAGTAAAACCACAGGAGCTGACTCCATTCCACCAGCACCATTTTTTTTTATTGTTGTTTGCTCATTTTTAAAAAATGAAAAGAAGAAAAGAATCTGTAATCACCACAGCTTTCAGAATAACAGTCCATGCTAATTTCCAAGCATTTTCATTTCCTACCCTCATTTCAGCCCTCTCCAGTGGCTCTTCTAAACTCCTTATGTCACTGAAGCTAAGGACACCGAGGTTGCCAATCTTCCCCCGAATGCCAAGTCCGATAGCAAGCCACTTGGCCATCTTTTCAGGTATGCCGACAGCCTGTGACATCCTTGGCCACTCCTTCACAGAATTCCTGGCCCTATGAAGGTTTGAAATTTCTTGTTGGAGAATACTCAGCCCAAGACTATCCCCTGCCCCTCTGAGCTCCATTTTTTTAGCTTGCTTCTTAACTTCTACCTCTGTTAAATAATACAAGCCATCTCATTGGTCTCCTTCTGCCTAGTGTGGTTGTTCCCACTCATCTTCCAGAATGTTGTGAAGAGAATTTCCCAAATGCTAATCTCCTGTGTTTCTCCTTTCAGGGTTCTTCATTGGCTCCTATTTCCTACATCATGAACACAGTCAGCATGTCAGAAAAGATTGCTCTAGGCTCCTTGTCTATGAGTCACACACGGATGCCTTGAGTCTGTGCATGTAACCAAAGTGGCCACAATTTTCTTGCTGTGCTTCTTCCCCTTTGCATCTTTTTAAGGAGTTGAGTCTTCTCTAAAGACTCCCCTGAAATCCTTTCCTGTAGACAGAGGTGCTCCTGGGGTCCCCAGAGAGCACCAAGGCATTTGAGCCATGGATAACTGACAGCCATGTCTGTCTCCTGTGTAGATTCTAACCTAACTTAGCTGATAGCTCTAGAACTGAGACCCTTAACATATATCTTGTGAATAAATGATTTGCCTTAAGTGAAGAGAAAACAGGCAGCAGGGGAGAGCAAGATGTTGTGTTTAATATAGCCGTGCTTACAGAACGGTCCACAGTTTGAATTGGAATCTTGACCTTGAATCTGTCTCATCGGTTATTACAGATCTGAAGGACAGTGGTGATGCTGAAAGCCATAAATTCCAAGTCAGATGGGAATGATCCTATTGGCTTTATTTTCTTATCAATGAGAAGGCAGCAAGAATGTTAATGAGAACCAGCAGGGCCCAGCCCAGCCCCAGGAGCAGGCTATGCAACTGGCTTTCCTCTGTCCTGGACCACTCGGCAGAACAAGCCTTGACAGGTTTAACACGGAGCAGATCATATGCTTTCTGTGTAGGTAACACAGCATTTCACATGTATGACTAGAATCATGTGGGTCCAGCTCTTTTGTTTGCTTTGCTTGCTAAAAAGACTAGACAGTATCTACCCTGTCCCACTCCCATCTGCTCAGTTGGTAGTAATTTAATAGTCTGAGAAAATGAGCATAGGTCACTTGCCCCCTTGCTTACTAAAACTCCAGAGAAACACCACCATTGCCTTAGCACTGTTCTGGGCAGAGACCACAGGCAGTCACAGCAATGCTCTGTGGCGTCCACCCACGTGCCGCTATGGTTTGGTTATGAAATGTCTCTCACAGGCTCCAGTGGAAAAGCTCTTGGTTCCTGAGAGCAGTGCTTCAGGAGATTGTGGAACCTTTGGGACTGGCCGGGTCCCTGGAGATGAACCTGATGAGAAAGAGCATGGCTGCTCCCTATGGCTGAAATTAACCTCTCTTTACCAGCACAAGCAATTTTTGTTCTATCATCATCACCAAGACAATGTTGACTTAGACAAGAGAATGATTCAACCTTCATTTGTTTATTTATAAAGTCATCTATCAACAAAATTCAAACTGGTGCCCACCATAATCAGCTTCTGTTAGTAATCTGACATAAGCCTAGAATCACCTGGGAAGAGGGAACCCCACCTGGGGCATTACCCAGATCAGATTGGCCTTTGGCCATGTCTGTAATTTCGAACGGCCTGGTCCACTATGAAGGCCGCATTCCTAGGCAGGCTTGCCTGGCTGCACAAACCAGAAGAAGCAAGCCATTAAGCCGTATTCCTCTACTGCTATGCTTCAGTTCCACTTCCAGGATCCCGCTGTGGCTTCTATGAATGATGGACTATAAACCCGTGAGATAAAATACACCCTTTCCTCCCAAAGTTATTTTTGGTTCTGGTTTTTATCACAGCAATAGAACACAAACTAATAGACCCCTTATTCTGACGGATGAGGTAACGAGGGGGTTGACAGTCCAAGTCATTGCGTCTAGAGTCCTGTGTCTAACTGCATCTTACATCTCATATATCAGAGCAAAGCAATAAAAGAAACCATAAGATTATCGAGCCAACGTCCCATCTACAAGACAAAGCATAATTTGATTTTCGAAAGTTCTGAGTTCTCAGTATTCTCCACTAGAAGCTCCTCATGGATCTTCTTCTCTAAAAAAAAAAAAAAAAAACAAAAAAAAAACAAAAAAAACAAAAAAAAAAACCAAAGATGTTTCTGAAGCCACTCATGAGCATAATCTCCTTTTTGTAGATATACAGAAGACATTTCTTCTATATAGAGCACAAGTGGAGAAGAAGAGCATGGGCAGGTTAATAAAAGAGGCTTGGAAATCTGCCCAGATTTCACAACTGTGGGTCTTTGAAAGTAGTCTCTCTCGGGAGATGCTGGAAACCGCTACAAGGTGCTTTCACTGACACAGATCACCCTAGTTGAAAAGCAGAGTGTTTCTCAACAATGAACAGTAATAACGTGTCTGAGCCTTTGACTCAAGCCTCAACAGCAGTATGCAATGTAGAGACTGAGTATTAGCCAGAATCACCTAGAAAAGTGTGTGTGTGTGTGTGTGTGTGTGTGTGTGTATGTGTGTGTGTACAGATGGATGGTACCTAAAAGTCATTGGCTCCAAGGCACCCCTAAAAATCCAAAATTTTGCACAGGTCTAAATAGCTCTAATGGAAAGGCATACTGTTGGCACATAGCCTACTTAAATTTTTCTGCAAACCTTTAATAATTTATAGATTACTTATGATAGCTAATATAATGTAAATGATATATAGTTGGTTATTATACAATGTTGTTTAGAAAGTAACAGGAAAAAGTGTGTGTGCATGTTTAGTACACAATTTTCAAAACTATTTTGGAAATACAAAACTTGCTGATGTGGGACAGGGGCACTGTCTATGAAGAGCATATTGTTCTTGTTTCAGTGAATATGATCACCATCACACACACACACACACACACACACACACACACACACACACACACACTACAGCTATTTAACCTGGACCTTGAAGTCCACAGGTGAGCAGATAAGAGTGGGAAGGAGTCTACAGACATGCAAACATGAGCTAAGACACAGTGAACTACTAAATAGCTTGTTTCTTCCACCCTAGGGGTCTCACACGTCTCTTGTGTTCCACTCTTACTGAAAACATAAATGAAAGAGGATTCTAGAAAATATAGTCCAGTCTACCCAAGCTGACACCAGGAATCCACCACAGATACAAATTAGACAACCCTGCCCCTGACTTCTCTATTATTTCTCTTTGGGGGAAAATGGTGTTTCTAGCTTGGAATAGTTAAAGTCTATAGGACAAAAACTTCTTACCTTTATCATATTATTGCCTTCTCATATTAGTTACAAAATAAAAATAGCTAATCATTGCAAAATTACTTTGATTATTCAGTACTCTGTTGAATTCTCAAGCTTTGTGAAAGGCATTGCAAGGGTCAGAGTTAAAATTCATCTGTTACAGCAAGACCTACACACTACACTTGTGCACACATGCAAAAGAACACCATTCTGCACTCCAGAAGCCTCGCTCCAGCTTAGGCTTCCGGTATTTTCAGTTTGCAGGTCTTGGAGGGGGTGTTCCCTGTACCACAAGTGTGCCTGTCCTTACTGTCACCCTGAGCACCAGTGGCCTAGCGACTGGGAGACAATTCTACCTGACACTGAACTCCCAGGAAGGCACCACTCCAGGGCTGCTTGGTGGTTCTTTAAATTGATATGCTCCCCTTAGTTTCTTAGTAACTTTAGTGTACTGGGAAATTAGAGGTGACCATTACCATCTTAACCAACACATTAAAACGAGGGAAAAAATCTGTAAGGGGTCATCACATGGCAATATTAAATATTTTTCATTATATTTTCTAATAATTCTCAGGTACTGGTAACCATAAAAGCCTTCATAATGTGTTTATTGAAGCTGGTAATCAATGCAGGATGGAATTTTCAGTATAACACAGGCAGTCCAGGTTTGATGAAACGCTGCCCTGTTGCTGGGATATAAACTTGACTCTGTCTTTTGGGCACCGAGGTAGTAAAACACGAGAGAACTTCCTAATGGAAATGAGACTATTCTCATTAAATTAAATGAGACCATTTAATGTGGGTGAAAGTGATTTAAAATTCACACACCTCCTGAAAATATGTTCTTGATTTACTATTAAAGAGTAAAATTGGTTTAGTAAATATTGCCAGGTATAATAAATCATAAAACATTTAACACCGATTTGTCAAATGTAGTTTACATGAACTAGCACTTAGGGTTCTTTCTGCCAGACTGAGTGAAATGGCTGATATCTTGGGAGAGTTTTCAGTCAGTTGGAAACACAGTGAGAAACATTGTTCTGGGTGGTATATTGGTTACAGAAAATCACACAACACTATATCAACCCCCAAATGCTTAGCGTCTGGATGGGGTTTTCACCCTAAAATGTAAGGCAAAAAAAGATGAACCTGAATCCATCTGTTAGTTTCAGTTAAAACAACCGATGGATATCACCTCTCTTACCTGTTTCTATTCTCACCCTAGTTGGCCCCCACCCATCAAGAAAGACCCTTCCCTGCTAACGCAAACCTTTCTTCTTCTAGCTTGTATTCTGTTTATAACATGCTTACATTTTCATCTCTACTTTTCGTATCTGAAATGGCTTCACAATCCTTTCTGGGACAAAATTTTGTTCATTTTTTACTCTACAGTTAGTTACAGTTTAGATGTGTGATTTCCAAGTCACTCCGTGTAAAATCCTGATGCAATTTAATTGGTCTGCTGGAAGTTTTCTCTAATACAGGCTGGTTTGGCTAATGTCACTACCTGATATGTTCTGATGATTATGTAGATTTATAGAGCTACCACAGAAAATGCATTAACTTCTTCAGAAGTCAGGCTAGAACAAAGGGAACACAATGACTCGGCTAGTCACCTATGTTTTGTATGCTGTTAAACTGAAGATCTAGAATAAGAGAGGACTGGCAAAAGTCTCAGAGTGTCTATGAACTTCAGGCATAGAGCCCAGAGATGTCTGAGCTGGAACTGACCTGAAGGCCTCCTCCCCGAAGACTAGCTTCCATGGTACCTGAAGTCACCATGCAATCTCCAAAGAAGAGAAGCAATCAAAAGTCCTAACCAGCTATGATACCTATAAACCAATCAACCACCTGTATGGCACAGGAGCCTTAAATGTGCATCAGTGGAACACATGCCTTAGTGACAAACAACTCTCTCATTGGATTCCCCTGCTCAACAAAAGGGGAATCATGCCTGGCACTAGAAACCTAGTTAACTACTCGCTGACTAGTGAAGTCTTAACTATTCGAAGAGGATCTACAACCTCTAATCTACTGAACCAGAATAATTTCCTTACAAACATTTATATTTATGCCCAAAAATAAGTGTAATCTTTACCCCATCACCAAGGAAACCCACAAAAGAAAGTATTACAGAAACCCACAACCAATCAAAGTGCAGAGTTTTGGAGCCCAGTCGCCATGAAGACTTCTAGAAAACACTTCTACACCTAAGGCTCAGGGAAAATGGCAGAAAAGGATGCAAAAAGATTGTAAGAGCCAGACAATCAGGGAGTTTTCAGTGAGATTATGTCTTTTAGTAATATCAGAAGCTATACCCATAAAGTCTCATCAACATGAGTGCCCCAATTTGAGCTGAACAAGGATGATATCAATGGGCATACCAAAATGGATGGGGAAAAAGCCCATGAGGTCTTAACCCTACACAAGGAACTACAGTCAACTAAGAAAAGCTCAGAGCAGGAGAAGTGGTCTTCCACTTGGAAGAGCACATCAATTGACTGTCCAGTACCAAATGGTTACTCTTAAAAACATGTACAAGTAACCTTATATGGACTCAAAGGTTATTATTGGAATATGTGTGTATACATAAAAATACATATATACATGCAGTAACAATTGGTGGAAAAAGAGGCTGTGAATATCAAGAAGGATGGGGAAAAGGGGTATATATGGGTTGAAGGAAGGAAAGTGAAGAGAGAAATGTTATATTATAATTTCGATTTTTTAAAAAATATATTGAAAAATTCAGTGTTTAGAAGATTCCCTAAACCATAACTGGCATTTCCCTTTTGACCACAGGTGTCATCAGTGTCAAATGCTCTGCTATTTATCCTTGCCTCTGAGTCATTTCATCAAGAATAGGACACACAGTCGGGTTTGATAAGTTAAGCTCCATTTCTTCTGTTAATTCTAAATCAAGACTTGAGTCTGAATCTTTTGATATGGGGGGAGTTTTGTGAAAATGTCTTAAATGTTAAAGAAACAACATTGAGCTATAAGGAAGAGTTGTTTGACTGGAAAGTGAGACTGAGCATCTTTAGAGTTGGGAGATGTTGGGGGAAAATATATCCTCTTACATGGAATAAACAGAGGAGAAGTGGTGTGTTGTTAAATCATCTTTCCTGTCAGTGCTTTGTGACTCTTTATTAAGTATCAGGTCTTCAAGGACGACAGCAAGCCAACATCTGGCTGACTAGGTCGAGGGCTTGAGGTCATTTTCCACTTGGACAATACTTAACTGTGGAACAAAAAGACACTGGAACTCAAGAGGTAGAGAAAGAGGTATAGGGGTGAAATGGTTGGGAAGGAGACTCTAGAATCGAAGCCAAAGGAAGTCTACTCCCTGAGGGAGTCCTGGCCTTCTATATCAAATGAGTGCTCCACCTACACCAGATCTTCGCTCTGCATTATGTCTCATTTGTTGTCCCCTGGTGGCAAATGTGTAAATAATTAAACTTACAACCCTGCCATAGAATCCCTTCATCTCCACGGTTACGGATTTCAACAGGAAGCTCTGTTAAGACCAAACCTTGCTTATAGTGTACTCCGATTTTCTTTCATGATCTTGTCACACTGTGTTCTGATCCCAGTATTTTGTTGTCTCAGACACCATTGGGGCTCGCCTCCAGCTCTGTCATTCACCCGTGCAGCTATATTGTCAGTTGCATCTTTAGTTCCTCTTACACTGCTAGCATGTAGCTTCAGAGAATGTTTGTCTTCCACACATTCCAACTGTAAAGCCTTCCCTGTTGCCCTGGAGTTTAACTGGTATAGAGGTGAATACACCATAGGAGCGTGGAAGGCTTCAGAGGCCTCTAGTCGTTTGACACATAGTTCTGCATACTTCACCGTCAATGCAGTGGAATGGAGCTCCATTTCCTACCTAGACTGCGTTTCCTTCTGCTCCATCTAGCTCCTCCCATTGCCTCATATCACTTAGCGGAACTATCTTCCAAATAAAACCACCAGTACGCCAATATTAGTCTCACCCCAGATGTTAGGGGAAGTCAAACTAATACATAGGCTAAACAAAAAACCTTCTATTTTTCTCATACACGCACATGCACACATATGTGCACAAACGCACACACACACACACAGGCATGCATGTACAAAGGCAATATATACTTTTAAAAAGCCATTAGAACAAAATTTTCTTCTAGTTACTAAGTTATGGAAGTTTGTCTATAAAGTGGTAACTTGAACAGACTTTCTTCACCCCTTGAATGATTAATTGCTTTGGGAACAGCTCTCCTAATACATGATAAGAAAAGCAAATAAAATCTCTGTTGTTAGACATTTGCCAGCAGTCTGCACCACACCAAACACTGAGAAAAGAGGAGCAAAATCTTATGAATCCTCAAATTCAAACCGATTGCGGAGCAGATGCCCTTTTTGGAGTACAACTCAGTCAGAGAGCATCAACACGCGCCCTGCAAGCCTGCCTGGATACAGCGGGAATGTAGCTCCAGATGCCTGTGGTGTCTAAGATAACAAGAGAGAAGAACCAAGCGAGAGTCTGAGAACAACGCAGTAGCCCCTTACAGCTTTGCTAAATCTCTGTTAAGTGATTATACGCACACACATGGGAAGAAAGACATAATTAAATACAGTAGACCAACAATTTCTGGAGTTCACAAAGGAGATCCAGTGAGGAGCTATCTTCCAGTTTATGGGGAATTGGATATGATTTTCAAAATTCATTTGGCTTTGTTAAGAGAAAAGAATAGCATGCCACAGACAGATCAAACTGATCCAAAATTCTTGAACTGTATGCCAGAATGAAGTCTAATTCTTCAAAGGAACACAACGAAACATATCACTTCACAATTTAAAACATAATGTTTGACACTCAATAAAAACTAATTAATGTGGAAAGAAGTTTATCATATAACTCTGGAACTCAGAAATCTGACATGGGGTTCTTGTGTTTTCTAGCTTCTAATGGCTATGTGACTTCCTTAGTCGCATCTGTAAAGCTTCTTTTTTTGTTGTTGTTTGCTTTTTCGAGACAGTTTCTCTGTGTAAATCTGTAAAGCTTCTAATGACTAAAAAACCTTTCTCATTTCATTTTCACAAGCTATAAATCCTGCAACCTACAACAGCAATCTATCTCCCTGCAAAATATACTGATGTCGTAGTAACACAATGTTATTGGAGTAACCGATCACTCTTTAGAAAGGAATTTAAGGCTTTCTCCATCAGACGTAACCTATATCTGACGCTGTTGAAATAGGCAAGAACCTGGAACTAGATAGCTCATAGGCCTAGAGAAAAACCACTATTATTCAGCTATAGTGATAAAACAATAAGATGACTTCCAATACCATATCACTATACCCATACAACAGATCACCACTCAGTCCTCATCAGAGAAGCGACTTCTTGTAGTAGACGGGAATTAACAGAGAGACCCACAGATGGACAATGTGTTAGACCCAGAGGTGGTGGATGACCCCGAGAAACAATATCTTCCAGACAACAGTACAGATATGCAAATGAAATCACAGAGATAGACACAAAAGTTCATCAATGAGACAGACCTCGGGGAACAAATACAAAAGGACAAGGAAATCTCTTTTCAGAAATAAAGACCAAGCTGAAAGGACAGATCATTACAACTAGGTAAGTCATCAGAGAGGAGAAGTTTACCTAGAAAAGAAATGGGGAAGGAAGATAGATTGTAGAAAAGTTGAATAAGGCCCCACACACCCATAGGTAGCAGATACCAGAACCGGAAACCAGGAACACCTGAACTGCTTTAGTCCAGGCTTTCCTCATGGTAACAAAACACCCAAGCAAAGAGATTTTAAGTGGGGAAGACAGGCTTGGAATCTCATAAAAGTGGGGAAGGCGGGCATGGGCTCACATTCATGCTAGTTTTGCTCCACTGCGCATCTGCAGAGAGGGGGCAGTGAGAGCCTGTAGCAGTGCACAGTGAACACCCCAGGGAACAGGAAGCATTGAGAGAAGAAACAGGAAGTGGACAGGAAGGGACACACTTAAAAGATGGACCCGTAGAAACTTGCTTTCCCTACTCCCCTCCCCTTATACAATTCTACCACCTCTCACCAGCTGGTCAAAGTTTGAATCCATTCATGGGTTAATCCGTTCATGAAGCCAGGGGGCCCATGATCAAATTATTCCCAAAGTGCAACAGTTAGACACAACTTGCATCAGGGACCACAACTCCAATACATGAGCCTTTTGATAGGGACACTTTTTATACATTGAAAAAGCAAATATAAAAACTATAAAAAAAAACACTCTGAAAACTGGAGATGTACATTTTCATACTGAAAGGACACAGCACAGCCAACACCCGAAAATAACGCAGAAGGGTCAACATGGAAATATTGTAGTTAAATTACTGGACTTTAGAGAAAATAAGTAAAAAATCTCTTGTGCTTTCAGGCCAAAATAGCATGGGACTTACAAAGGCAAATTAAATTAAATCATCAACAGATTTTTTTTGACAGCAGTAATTTATGCCAAAAAAGAAAGGGTCACAAGCGACTGTTATCCGCATGCAGGAATTCAAAACACTGTGCCATGAAGTCTTCCTTATAAATTTAATAGAAAAAAAGAGTTTCAGAAATCCAAACAAAGGAGAACTCATTACAGAGTTGGGTAGACAATATTAAATCCAGTTGCTTCTAAAATGAGTGTGTAAAATCCACAAAGACAGGCTATGTCCACAGATAGTTCAACTAGTAACAATAAAAGATAATATTAGAACATATGCAAAAGTATTTTAGAGCTATTTTCAGTAATTATATTGACATGGTATTAGAGTTATTCTGAAAATGTTGTATATATAATGCTAGCCAAAGAAAACAAGCAATTAGGAAATAGTATAATTCTATTATCCTGTGTGTCCTTGAGAACCAGTGCTCAGTGTAGGAGGTGAGAAAATGCAATGTTGTAAACTTTGACAGGGGGATAATAATACTGACTTTTAATTGAGATTGTCTTGTGAATGTGAGGGGTTTGACCATTGAGAAGAGCACTCTACCATAAAAGGCACTGCGAGCACTCACGTGGTGACATTGAAGTGTGGGAAACTGAGGCTCTGGGGAGCATTATGTGGCCCAAGCCTAGGAGAGAAAATGAGCAAGAGTAGCCTGGAACATCTCACTATGTCAGAAAGCAGAGGACCTACCGAGGACCACAGAAGGCACTACGAGAGATGCTCATTGCCAAAAGTATATCAACCCGAACTTCATAATGATAATACAGTTGATCAAAACTCACCAAGGGTAGTTAAATTAATGAATTATGACTATCTGTACATTTTAAAAGCTAACTGGCGAGTCGCGGCGCGGCGGAGAGGCACTGCAATCAGGAATAGGCTTTGGGGGACCAGCGCGGCGACAGACGCAAGCGGCGGGGACTGGTGGGGACCAGCGCAGCAGCAGAAGCAAGCAGCAGGGATGGGCGCGGTGGCAGATGCAAGCGGAGGTGGGAATGGGCACGCAATAACAAGAGCAGATCTCCCCACTACAATTAAATCAAAGAGGTAGGCCTATTGTTGGCGAGGTCACTGGCAAACGGGGAGCCTGGTCCTGATCCTGAAGACCCTTCAGAGGGGTGAGAGGGTTCTTGGCCTGAGGCAGAAACCAGGAAACAGTGAGGGCAGTTGGTAAGCTGAGCCCTTGGCCAGCAGGGAAACCTGATCTGGTTTTAAAAGACCCATTAGATAGGATCAATAGGAAGAGATGGGCAGGCGCCAAGGCAAGAATTCACCCAATAATCTGAAAAACAACATGAAAACACCAGAACCCAATGATCTTACAACAGAAGTATTTGAACACCCTAACACAGAAGAAGTGAAAAAAAATTGACGTTATGAAAGCAATAGAGTCCTATAAACAACATGTAAAAAACGCCCTTATAGAAATGGATGAGAAGTATAACAAAAAGTTTGAAGAAATGAGTAAATACGTACAGGATACCCTGGGAAACCAAGAAAAAATGATCAAACAGGTAATGGAAACAGTTCAAGAATTGAAAACTGAAATGAAGGCAAGGAAGAAAACACAAACTGAGGACCAGCTGGATATGGAAAATCTAGGTCAACGAGCAGAGTCTACAGAAACAAGCATAATCAATAGAATACAAGAGGTAGAAGAAAGAATCTCAGATTCTGAGAACACCATAGAGAAAATAAATGCAAAGATCAAAGAAAACAGCAAAGCCAAAAAATTCTGAACACAAAACATTCAGGAAATATGGGACACAATAAAAAGACCAAACCTAAGAATAATAGGAATAGAAGAAGGAGAAGAGTCACAGCTAAAAGGCCCAGAGAATATTTTTAACAAAATTATGGAAGAAAACTTTCCCAACATAAAGAAAGATATTCATTTAAATATTCAAGAAGCATACAGAACACCAAACAGACTGGATCAAAGAAAAACATCTCCTTGCCATATAATAATCAAAACACAAAATATACAGGTTAAAGAAAGAATATTAAGAGCAGCAAAGGAAAAAGGGTAAGGAACTTATAAAGGTAAACTTATCAGACTTACACTTGACTTCTCTATGGAAACCATGAAAGCCTTCTGGTCCTGATAGATGTACTGCAGAAGCTAAGAGACCATGGATGCAAACCCAAACTACTATACCCAGCCAAGCTATCGTTCATCAATGGAGAAAACAAGACATTCCAGGATAAGAATAAATTTAAACAATAAGTAGCCACAAATCCAGCCCTACAGAAAGTAATAGAAGGAAAATCACAACCCAAGGAATCCAACATTGTCAACACTGCCTACAATAACTCAGGCATCTAGCGACCCTTCACCAGCACATCTCAAAGAAGGGAGACACACAAACTCTACTACCAAAAACAATAAGAATAACCGGAGTAAACAACCACTGGTCATTAATATCACCTAATATTAATGGGCTCAATTCACCTATAAAAAGGCATAGGCTAAGAGATTGGATATGACACAGGATCCAACAGTCTGCTGTTTGCAAGAAACACATCTCAACCACAAAGACAGACATCTACTCAGAGTAAAGGGTTGGGAAAAGGTGTTTCAAGCAAATGTTCCTAAGAAAAAAGCAGGTGTGGCCATACTAATTTCTAACAAAACTGACTTCAAACTAAAATCAATCAGAAGAGATCAAGATGGACACTTTATACTCATAACAGGAACAATTCAATCAGGATGACGTCTCAATCCTGAATATCTACGCCCCTAATATAAAAGCACCCACTTATGTAAAAGAAATATTACTAGAACTCAAGGCAGACATCAAACCACACACACTAGTAGTAGGAGACTTCAACACACCTCTCTCTCCAAGGGACAGGGCAATCAGACAGAAACCTAATAGAGAATTAAGAGAATTATTGGAGGTAATGAACCAAATGGACTTAACAGACATCTATAGAACATTCCACCCAAATAGGAATGAATATACCTTCTTCTCTGCAGCTCATGGAACCTTCTCGAAAATTGACCACATACTCGGAAACAAAGGAAACCTCCACAGATACAAAAAAATATCAGTGTCCACCTGTGTCTTATCTGATCACCACGGATTAAAGTTAGAAGGCAACAACAATACTACCCACAGAAAGCCGACAAACTCATGGAAACTGAACAGTAAACTACTGAACCACACCTGGGTCAAGGAAGAAATCAAGAAAGAAATTAAAGTCTTCCTTGAATTTAATGAAAATAACGAGACAACATACTCAAACCTATGGGACACTATGAAAGCAGTGCTAAGAGGAAAGTTCACAGCAATAAGTGCCCACTTAAAGAAAACGGAGAATGCATACATTGGGGACTTAACAACACACCTGAAAGTTCTAGAAAAAAAAGAAGCAGACGCACCCAGGAGAAGTAGAAGACTGGAAATAATAAAACTGAGGGCGGAAATCAACAAAATAGAAACACAGAAAACAGTCCAAAGAATCAATGAAACAAAAAGTTGGTTCTTGGAGAAAATCAACAAGATTGACAAACCCCTATCCAAACTAATTAAATGACAGAGAGAGAACACGCAAATAAATAAGATCAGAAATGAAAAGGGGGACATAACCAAAGACACAGAGGAAATTCAGAGAATCATTAGATCTTACTACAAAGGCCTGTATGCCACAAAACTGGAAAACACAAAAGAAATGGACATTTTTTTAAAAATAAATACCATACACCAAAACTAAACCAAGACCAGGTGAATGATCTAAATAGACTTGTTAGTCGCGAAGAATTAGAAACGGTTATCAAAAATCTCCCTTCGAAAAAAAGCCCAGGACCAGATGGTTTCAATGCAGAATTCTACCAGAACTTCCAAGAAGAGCTAATACCTATACTCCTTAATGTATTTCACAATATAGAAACAGAAGAGTCATTGCCAAATTCTTTTTATGAAGCTACAGTTACCCTGATACCAAAACCACACAAAGACCAAACCAAGAAAGAGAATTACAGGCCTATCTCACTCATGAATATCGATGCAAAAATTCTCAATAAAATACTGGCAAACCGAATCCAAGAACACATTAGAAAAATTATCCATTATGATCAAGTTGGCTTCATCCCAGAGATGCAGAGCTGGTTCAACATATGCAAATCTATCAATGTAATCCACCATATAAATAAACTGAAAGAAAAAAAAACATATGATCATTTCATTAGATGCTGAAAAAGCATTCCACAAAATTCAACACCCCTTTATGATAAAAGTCTTGGAGAGATTAGGGATACAAGGGTCATACCTAAATATAATAAAAGCTATTTATAGCAAGCCGACAGCTAACATTAAATTAAATGGAGAAAAACTCAAAGCCATCCCACTAAAATCAGGAACACGACAAGGATGTCTACTCTCTCGATACCTCTTCAATATAGTGCTTGAAGTTCTAGCAATAGCAATAAGACAACATAAGGGGATCAAGGGGATTCGTATCGGAAAAGAAGAAGTTAAGCTCTCGTTATTTGCAGATGATATGATAGTATACATAAGCGACCCCAAAAACTCTACCAAAGAACTCCTACAGCTGATAAACTGTAGTAATGTGGCAGGATACAAGATCAACGCCAAAAAATCAGTGGCCTTCCTATACACAAAGGATATGGAAGCAGAGAGGGAAATCAGAGAAGCATCACCTATCACGATAGACACAAATAGCATAAAATATCTTGGGGTAACTCTGACCAAGGAAGTGAAAGATCTATTTGACAAGAACTTTAAGTCTTTGAAGAAAGAAATTGAAGAGGACACCAGAAAATGGAAGGACTTCCCTTGTTCTTGGATTGGGAGGATCAACATAGTAAAAATGGCAATTCTACCAAAAGCAATCTATAGATTTAAGACAGTCCCCATCAAAATCCCATCAAAATGCTTCACAGATCTGGAGAAGAAAATAATCAACTTTATATGGAAAAACAAAAAACCCAGGATAGCCAAAACAATCTTATGCAATAAAGGATTGTCTGGAGGCATTATCATCCTGACTTCAAACTCTATTACAGAGCTACAGTATTGAAAACAGCTTGGTATTGGCATAAAAACAGAGAAGTCGACCAATGGAATCGAATAGAAGACCCTGACTTTAGCCCACAAACCTATGAACACCTGATTTTCGATAAAGGAGCTAAAAGTATACAATGGAAAAAAGAGAGCATCTTCATCAAATTGTGCTGGCATAACTGGATGTCAATGTGTAGAAGAATGAAAATAGATCCATATCTATCACCATGCACAAAACTCAAGTCCAAATGGATTAAAGACCTCAATATCAGTCCAAACACACTGAACCTGATAGAAGAGAAAGTGGGAAGTACTCTACAACACATGGGCACAGGAGACCACTTCCTACGTATAACCCCAGGAGCACAGACATTAAGGGCCTCATTGAATAAATGGGACCTCCTAAGACTGAGAAGCTTCTGTAAAGCAAAGGACACTGTCACTATGACAAAAAGGCAACCCACTGACTGGGAGAAGATCTTCACCAACCCCGCAACTGACAAAGGTCTGATCTCCAAAATATATAAAGAACTCAAGAAACTAGACCGCAAAAGGCTAATCAACCCAATTATAAAATGGGGCACTGAGCTGAACAGAGAATTCTCAACAGAAGAAGTTCAAATGGCCAAAAGACACTTAAGGTCAAGCTCAACTTCCTTAGCGATCAGGGAAATGCAAATCAAGACAACTTTAAAATACCATTTTACACCTGTCAGAATGGCTAGAATAAAAAACACCAATGATAGCCTTTGCTGGAGAGGTTGTGGAGAAAGGGGTACACTCATCCATTGCTGGTGGGAATGCAAACTTGTGCAACCACTCTGGAAAGCAGTGTGGCGGTTTCTCAGGAAATTCGGGATCAACCTACCCCTGGACCCAGCAATACCACTCTTGGGAATATACCCAAGAGAGGCCCTATCATACAACAAAAGTATATGCTCAACTACGTTCATAGCAGCATTGTTTGTAATAGCCAGAACCTGGAAACAACCTAGATGCCCTTCAGTGGAAGAATGGATGAAGAAAGTATGGAATATATACATATTAGAGTATTACTCAGCAGTAAAAAACAAGGACTTCTTGAATTTTGCGTACAAATGGATGGAAATAGAAAACACTAACCTGAGTGAGGTAAGCCAGACCCAAAAAGAGGAACATGGGATGTACTCACTCATATTTGGTTTCTAGCCATAAATAAAGGACATTGAGCTTATAATTCATGTTCCTAGAGAAGCTAAATAAGAAGGTGAATCCAAAGACAAACACATAGGCATCCTCATGAATATTAACCTTCATCAGGCGATGAAAGGAGACAGAGACAGAGACCCACATGGGAGCACCGGACAGAAATCTCAAGGTCCAAATCAGGAGCAGAATGAGATGGAGCACGAGCAAGGAACTCAGGACCACGAGGGGTACACCCACACCCTGAGACAATGGGGATGTTCTATTGGGAATTCACCAAGGCCAGCTGGCCTGGGTCTGAAAAAGCATAGGATAAAACCAGACTTGCTGAACATAGCAGACAATGAGGATTACTGAGAACTCAAGAACAATGGCAGTGGGTTTTTGATCCTACTGCACGTACTGGCTTTGGGGGAGCCTAGGCAGTTTGGATGCTCACCTTACTAGATCTGGATGGAGGTGGGTGGTCCTTGGACTTCCCACAGGTTAGGGAACCCTGATTGCTCTTCCAGCTGATTAGGGAGAGGGACTTGATCGGGGGAGGGGGAGGGAAATGGGAAACGGTGGCGGGGAGGAGGCAGAAATCCTTAATAAATAAATAAATTTAAAAAAAACAAAAAAAACCAGAAATATAAAAATAAAAAAAAATAAAAGCTAATTGGCTATTCTCAGGTGACAGTAACAGGTTGAATAAAACCATTGGCTTTTCTCACACAGCCAGCAGGCAAGGAACAGAATCTCCCTACAGAGTAAGTATAGATATCAATGCAAAATAAATGATGGAAGTAAATAGTTTGCCCCCACAGTGAAGTCTCTTGTGGATGAAAATGGATCAGTGGCTGCCAACACTGCACAGCAGACCATGCACAGCACACCGTGCACAGCAGACTGTGGGCCTCCTGATAAAGAGGAGCACACTCATAGTCTTGCCAAACGGGCAGAAAGAAGTCTCATCTAGCTTCCAAATTAGAGAAAATTCAAGGATCTAAAATATAAGCGAAATTGCACAAATATGCAAAAACTAGACTGGTAAACTCTTCAGTTCCTGGGTCTCTAGTTCCTCCATAAATAAACTGAGGAGGAAGACATGGAGAATGAACCTGTGGACTAGAAGAAGTCAAAACATGTCAGTGTATTTGTTATAAGAGAAACCAAGTCCACCAAGATACTGTGGATAAACTGAAAGCATTAAAGGAGGTAGAAAAAACCGATTACATTTTAAGGCTACCTACCAAAGCGTGGCAACCAACACGTCTATCAGTTTAACTGAAATGGAAAATGCATTTAAATATACTTCAATGTGTTAGCACTATTAGTCAATTGTACTTACACTAGCAAGAACTTAAAAAAGACTACCTAGCTTAAGTAAATAAAGAATAATCAATGTTGAAGAACAAACTAATTTTTTAAAAGTATATAATTGTTAAATTCATATGTAATTCAAAATACTGAATCTTTGTGAACCTCTCAAAAAAATCAATGAATGATTTAATAACCTAATCCAGAAAGCATGAAAGAACTGATAAATGGTAAAGGAAAGCTAGTAAAATACAGAAAAACCAAGAAATATCTGAAAAGATGTTTCTAGCTACATAAAGAAATATGTTAGGAAATCTTGAAGTGGTTAATTTTCTGGGGATGGGATTATTCAGTAAGTAGATAACTACAGGAAGAAGAAGTAAGCTAAACACATTTCTAGATGCATTAAACAGTCAATGGCAGAAAAGGCAAGGGAAAGGTTCATAAAAGCTATTTCCCTTAAAATCAGAAGACTTAGGAATTGCAAAATAATAATAATAGTAATAATAAATTCCTCAACTAGGTATTCTCAACCTAAGAAAAATAACTGAAGGCAACTGGTAAGTAAGAGATATAAAATAAAACCACTCTTACTAGAATAAAAAGTACCACACAAGTGTGCTGCTTCGTAAGGAGGAACACAATAACTGCTCTGGAAACTACTCTTTGTTCTAATGTTTGGATCGGCAAAGGTAATTTTGTCAAAAGAAAGAAATTAAACATATAAAATAAGTCACAAAGAACAAGTTCCCATATTTTGCTGATGTTTCTGTGAAAATACAAAGTCAGTAGATTTCATATAAGCAAACTAAAGTATGGAAGATGAGCTCTCATTCACAGTACCAGAGAGTAAGAAAACCACTGGAAAAAAACCATGCAAGCTCTCTCTGAATAAACATTTTTAAATATTCCCAAGGGACAGAAAGAAGATAGACACATGGCAAAGTCATATCCAGCATCATACAAATGCTGCTTTCTGCTAAATTAGTCTATAAATATAACATAATCCCAATAAAAATAGCAACACTTCTTTTTTCTGGAATGAGACCAGCTGATTCTAAAGTTCTTACAAAGCAGTAAATGAGTGGAAAACACTGAAAAAAAGCAATTGGGGCTCTGGATAGTGAATATCTGGTATAGTCTATAGTTCAAAATTGACATGGCATGATATTGGCAGATAAAGTGAGATCATTGTGTTATGATAGGAAGGGAAATAAATATAAACACAAATACATTGATGAATTTAGTTTTTAAAGCAGATGGAATCTCAAACATGTAAGACAAAAATAGTAACTGTTAAATGGTAAAAGAACTAAAGAACCACCCACTCTGGTAATTAAAAATAACAACAACAAAAACCATTAGATTTAGAGCACCTGTATCATTCAAAAGAAAATTTATAAAGATCAAACGCTAAATCTAAGTATTGAAACTGTAAAATTTCTACAAGAGGGAATAATTCTTACAAACCTTATGTGGAGAAAACTTCTACCACATAGAAAAAGTTGGTAGATTTCACCATTAGATATTTTAACTATAAAGCAAAAACTATCACAAAGCAATTTTTTATTTAAAAAATTGTAAGTCAAAGAATTGCAATGTTACAAATCAGTGACTAATTTGTATGACATTCGAATAATTACTATATATCAATTACTTGTAAATAAAATAATGCACAAAGGGAAATTTCATAAGAAAACACAACTTTCACCAGGTGGTGGTGGTGTACTCCTTTAATCCCAGCACTCAGAAGGCAGAGGCAGATGGATCTCTGTGAGTACAGAGCGAGTTCTAGTACAGGCTCAAAAAAAAAAAAAGGAAAGAAAAGAAAAAAGGAAACAAGACAACTCAACTTTCATTCTCAGAAAGCAGGAGAAAATCTTTACTTCTGCTCATAATTAGAGACTCGTAAATTAAAAGTATACTAAGTACGCTGAGGAGATAGTGCTGAGGAGATAGTGCTGAGGAGAGAGCTCGTTCTCCGAGCTCCAAGCTCTGAGGTCAAGCTTGATCCCAGAATGCACATTTAAAATGCTTGGTATGTTACATGAACTGTATTCCTGGGGACTCACTGGCCAGCCAGCCTGGCCAACTTGCTGAAATTAGGCCAACGAGAGACCTTTTCTCAAAAAAGAAAAAAAAATGATGTGTCATAGAAACAGCACCCGATAGAAAGGATTTGTTTTGACTTACATGTCCAGAAGGATGGAGTCCATTGTAGCAGGGAAAACATGGCAGCAGGTGGGAAGCAATGCTGACGGGAGCAGAGACCTGGTAGGACACACTGCATCAGCAGCAGCCAAGAAGCAGAGGGTCAACAGGAGAGAGTGCCAGCCTACAGAGCCCGAAGCCCCACCCCCACAGACCCACTTCCCTATCCCCTAAAGCATCCACAGTCTTCCTTAACAGCACCCTGAGCGGGGACCAGCTTCCTATGGGGGGATAGTCCACATCCACACCACAACAAATGACAAAATATTTCAAGAGGAATACTCAATAAACTAACATTATTTTGACATCTGAAGAAGGAAGTTGTAAGACTAAAGATGCTGTTACAAAAGGAATAATAATTTATGCTTGCTGAAATTCAGACACGAATGTACTAATGTGCACATAGAAACATTAAAATATAAGGAAAACTAGCAGTAAGTGCCCTGGTAAATGTGTTTACGGGTGGTTTATTCTTCTATGTGTCCTAGATTTTTCTATGATGGCTTTGTAACTGCACACCCGTTGCATTTGTAAGAGGAGGAAATTCTTGGTATTGGCAAAAGTCTCAGCGTGAGATTCCGGTCTGGTTTTTCCCACATAAGACGCCAACCAACCAGAAGCCATCTACTGAGTCTTTCTGCTTGCCTTGTCTTATCTCTCGCATATGGAAAATGGGGCTAATATTGCCCGCCAGTGTTTGCCTGAATTTGAGAGGAAACACATTGCAAAAGAGATTTGCAAATGCTTTTAAATTGCAACCCTGCATAACTGGGCAGCACTGCTTTAGCTAGCGATGTAAGACGTGCCCCTGGAGTGTTAGAGGACACTGTCAGGGTTTAAGGCTGAAACTGAGGGACTCCAACAAAACCAATCAGTGCGTAGTGCAGTGTGAGGCCATTTAAGTCCTGATTTCCGTTGTTACTTCAGTTTGGAAATTGGAAAGGAAAACACATTAGCAAAACTCTATAGATATTCCAGGATGAGGTGGGGGACTGTCACCGGTGGAGACAGCACGGTCTTGTGATCTCCTGAAGATGTTACTCTGATAAGCCACACCCAGACTCCATCCATCCATCGCGCCCCACCAGGAAGGTCAGCTTCTGCCGCGCGAGTGTGGTGCTTTGGTTACATCTGCCTTGCTGGGGTGGGGGGAATCCCCAATCGTCTGGATGAACTTGAGCACACCCCTGCAAAATCCTCTCACCACAACGCGTCTTATTCTCTGCTGCCACAAATGTGCATACATGTGCATGCACAGTTATATACCTTTTCAAAATTTTGCAGAGAGTTACCAGAGAAGATGAAGAAACCATGAAATAATGATAAGAGTGATGCGGGCAGGAATGTGGGGTCGGAGCTCAGAGCTGCTTGTAAAACAATATATCGTTTCAACAAAAACAAGGCCAAAAGTTCTGACTCGGTCCATTTTGTTTTTCGGTGATAATTTCAGAAGATTTCCCTCACATCTGAGGCAACAGACAGGCACAAGTGAGCAACTGTGCCCCCCCATCACGTCTGGCACGCTGGCCTGCTGGCACCCTCCCACTTCCTTTTTTCAGGCATCCGAATCTTTGGAAAAGCTCACCATTGTAAGAGCTGAGGAAATTCATTCGCTCGTGGTCACGGACCAGTGCATGGCTATCTGCTTCAGCACTCAGCAGGGTGTCTCCAAATTTCTCCAGGGATGTTGCAAAAATGCTAAAAATAAAAGGGAAAAATATGCCTAATTGGTTCAAGTTTTTTCTCTTTATTTTTAACATACAGGAAGCCTTTAGGGGAATTCAGGGTGGGTTAAAAAAATCATCACCAAAAAAAATCACCAAAGTTTGGAACTGTTGCTTCAGGCCCCTAGGAGATAATTCAGCAATATTAGCTATAATAATAACAGTGTGCTCTGTGAATTATATACCTCCTAAATTCAAATCCCAGTTTCGACACTAGTCATATGATACTAGTCACATGACACTAGTCACATGACATACATTATTAGCCACACGTACTTCATCCTTTTTTAATCTGATGGTTACTATGAGAGCTTAATGTAATTATTCTCTAAAGAAACCAAGTACACTGCCTACTGCATACTGACCATCCAGTGAGTGGTACCTGTTATTTTCATGACAGTTAGCAAGATTACCACAGAGAACCCTGAACCTTTGAACACCTTGGAAGAACTCACGTGATTCTTGTAACATCTACCCCGAGTGTCTTCATGGACAGCAACACCCAGAAGTCACGGAGGGTCTGTAGCCCTCGACAGTTAGCATGATGCAGCTGCTTGTCTCAGGTTCAAGGCTCCGCCTCCCAGCCTACACTGTCAATATGGGTTCCTAAGAAAAAATGCATGTGAGAAGGCCAAAACTACGTCTTCCATCTTGCACTAAAGGATGCTGACGGGTTGGTATGCTGTGTTCAAGTTTTTATGAGGCTGGCTTTTTACTCCCCGCATTCCATCTCATCTCTGAGCTTCCACAGATGGGTGGGCAGCCCAGGAGTAGCACGGAACACACGGCTCTGCTTTGGTGTCTGAACACTTCAGACAGATGAAAAGAATAGTCCTTAAACTGGCCCATCTCTGTGAGCTGTGTCTTCAGCAGAACATACTTCATTTTTTCCATGAGGACAACCAAATGACCTGCTAGTGGATGTTTTAGGGAACAGATCATAGCGAGCAGAAAACTAAAGGCACATTGGGGTTTATGGAGATACCTAATTTTCCATCGTTGAGAGATGCTCCTCTTTATCTCCATGCATGTTATTCATCAAGGCATCTTGACACTATTTACTGGAAAGTAATGGTACTGTTTACCAGAAAACCAGCTTAATCTGCTACTCATTGTTTTCATCGGTTAAATAAAGCTGACCTTTCATCTTTAGCATTGTGCTTCCAACAGAATCCTGCCAAAATCACTAATGATCTATGTTTCTCAGACAGCTGCAAGACATTCCCCATGAGCTAAGGAACGGAGAGATCGCCACCCTATTCTGAGATAGAAGAACGGAGCCTCACAGACCATGTGAACAGGTTGGCACGTTAAGTCAAACTTTGAGGTAGGATCCAGGGACAAGAGTCAGCAAGGGAAAAAAGTGTAGAAAAGAGTATCCTACACTTGATATGGGACCCCCAACATACAAATAAAAGTATTGAATCATTAGAACTGAATCAACAATACTCAGAGCCAAGGGTAGAACAAAAAGTCCATCAACAAATGAGAATTCAGTTTTAGATGGTAAAATTTGTAGATGTTCTAAACGAATTCTGATTTATCCTAATCAGTATCTTACAGGAGAGCAGACATCCTGAGATCAGGGCGACAGCACACGCTGCCATTTCATGTTCCTGCTCACACTGGTAAGAGCACATAGGTGAACCTCAACTTTTGGGTCTAACTTCAGCCTCAATTTATATCCAAAAGACTAGAGGAGACTCATCTATGGGTTTCAGGATGTCACCCTCACCCAGCATTAACACTGGAAACATACTATTAGCATTTTCATAAAAGTCACCTAAATTGCAAAAGCAAATATGCTTTCTATTTAAGCAGATATGATCTTAAATTTTGAAGTTTTCCTTGACACTTTTGTTCACCTATCACCCATTTATCCAAACTTCCTGCAATGGCAATATCTTGTATTCTAGAATCTGTCATTTCTCTGTGTGTTTTAGTTTGCGCTCCAACTATGGAATACACACACACACACACACACACACACACACACACGATTTGAAGTTTATAAAATCTTTACTTAAAAAGGGGTTTTGAATTTTGTACTGGGGTCACTTTCTAATAAACCAGTAATATTGAATAATATTCAAACAATACAATCACATACTTGTTGAAAAAGAATGCATTTTGAGGTTAATGTTCTTCTATTTCATCTTTCAGAAAAAAATTGCACTTGGTATCCTTGGTAAAATACGACAGGATTGTAAGAATTAGAAGGGTCTATATGTGTTCACTGCCATCTCTGCAGTGATCATTAAGGGGGAAAAATCAAGCTGCAGAATATGTATAGCTTGGTCTAGTTTGTGGAAGCATGATGGGGCACCTAAAGATACATGTAGGTGCAAACCCATTCAGTAGATACAGATAGGAAAGAAGATGACAGGAAGGAGGAGTGGAGGGAGTGTTCGTCTAAATTTCCTTATTCTGTAGTGTTTGAATTTTGACACTGAGCATACTGTGATGGTATAAATATAAAATTTGCAGCTAATTTTACTGAAAAGTAACACACACACACACACACACACATATATATATATATATATATATATATATATATATATATATATATATATATATTCATATCTATGTCATGCTCCCAGCGTGTATTTTCAGTTGTGTGGTGGTGGAACATGCCTTTGATCCCAGCACTTGGAAAGAAGAGGCAGGTGGATCTCAGTGAGTTTGAGACCAGTCTGGTCTACAGAGCAAGTTCCAGGACAGCCAGGACTGTTACACAGAGAAAACAAAACAAAACAAACAAATAAACAAACAAAAGGCAAGAAATGAAAGAAAGAAAGAAAGAAAGAAAGAAAGAAAGAAAGAAAGAAAGGAAGGAAGGAAGAAAGAAAGATAGAAAGAAAGAAAGAGAGAAAGAAAAATGCAAGTTTTCAGAACGTAATTGGTCATTAATGATGAAATATAATATCTCTTTCAAACAACTCAAATAAAATCTACATGCTTCTCGCTCCAACTCCAATTTCCTGGCAAAGCAAACATTATTGCCGTGGTGATTTGAAAAAGAAATGCCCCCCAAATGAAGGGGCAGTATAAGGAGGTGTGGCTTTGTTGAAGAAAGTCTGTCACTGGGGAGCTGGCCTTTGAAGTCTCCTATGTTCAAGTCATGCCCAGTGAGACAGTTCACTTCCTGTTGCGGGCTGATCAAGATGTAGGACTCTCAGCTCCAGCACCAGTCTGTCTACAGACTGCCTTGCTTCCCACCATGTTGATGATAATGGCCTGAGCCTCTCAACTGTAAACCATTCCATTAACTGGTTCCTTTATAAGAGCTGCCGTAGTCATGGTGTCTCTTCACACCAATAGAAACCCTAACTAAGACAGTTGCTATGGTAAAGTGCTTCCTTACAGATTTATAAAATATGTATCTTTAGCTTGTACTTTTATATCAGTGAGGTGGCACTGAATACCTGCCTTCTGGGCCTTCCAGCTGAGCATCATTCACCTTAAGTGGGTCTTGCATATCAAAGAAACATTTTCAACTTTCAAGTGCATTTTAAAGAATCACTTATGCTTTAGAAAAAAGGTCTCAAAGTCACATAAGACTGGTTAGTTCTTTATCGATGAGACCCTGCATTGGAATAGTGAAATAATCTCAATCCCAAGACCAAATAATTGCCTTGAAACCTCACCCAATGTTAAAGAATGAATTTACAATCATGTGAATATTCAGTTTGTCAAATGTTTAAAAGTCATTAGTTTTATATGTTCTTATGTTTAATCACTTCGCCTAATAATCTCATTAGTTTATTTAGAGTCTTCTGTTGTTTCTCTTGGACTTTTCATATAAAAGCCGTTTTGCTATAAATGCTAACTTTGCCTTTGCAGCACGTAAGTGCTATATTTCTTCTGTTCTAAGGCACAGGTTTAAACGACCAAATCCATGTCTGGAGTCTCAGTGATTGTAGCCATCCTTTCGGCTCAGCTTCATTAGATGGAATTCTAATGTTTCACTCCGGTATGATACGCATTCTAGATTTATGTTAGCTGCTCTTTAAATTTTAATTTGAAAATCTACTGTATTTCTATATGACCAAATGTGTTTATGTTTTAAGGATGGTTGAATTTTATCAGTGTTTGGCCTCTGTTAAGATGAAAGCAGGGGCACTCAGTCCAGTAGGGAGTAATTGCATTGTTGAAATTCTCCTTGTGGTGAGTCATCTTTCACATTCTTAGCATATCTCTGTTTAGTCATGCGCTTTCTTCTTCTCATACAAAGTTATGTTGTATTAATATTTGCTGATAACTAAACACTTCTGTTCTGTATTAGGAAAGAAAATGTTCTGTGTTTTCTTTTTCTAGTATTTTCTCTACCAATTTTTTTTAATCACATTAAAATTGATCTGTGTATGTGTGTAGCAGTGCCATTGCATTGGTGTGGAGGTCGGAGGACAGCTCTCTGGACTCAGTTCTCGCCTGGGAATCAAACTCAGAAGGTCAGACTTCACGGCAAGCACCTCTACAAGCTGAGCCAGCCCAACCGCTCCTCTGTTACCAAATTTCCAAAGTGCCGTTAAGTTAGATAACTTCCTACATGTTCTTTTTCTCAGAATGATTTTTAGATTTTGGAGACAGCTGTTTCTTGCAGGTTGATGGCAATTGCTCACATATGTTGAGTCTTCACACCACTTCTATGTACTGTTAGTTTTGCAGTCCTGGGGATTGAAGCCAAGGACGCGTATGTGTTAGGCAAGCACTCTGCCGCTGAGCTAAGCCGAGCTCTACAACATTTGGACTCCTTTCTCAGTTTCCCTCTGTTGCAATCACATCAGTTCTCTTTGCTTTGAGAACATGCTGTGTAATCTACATTTTCCTAGAACAATGTTCACTTTGCATAATTCTATAAACATGCTATCTTATAGTATTATACAAATTCTAACATTTACTGCATTTCTCTTCAATTTTAAGAAACCTTCCACTTTCCTAATGATGTTTCAGCGTTCCTTTTATTCTTAATTGCATTTGTAAAACAGTTGTTTTAATATTATTTCCAAATAAATATTTTTAGATGAAACTAGGCACACTCAAGGCAATAAGGCTTTAGAGGCAAATTAGCAATTTTTAATTATTACTTATAATTCTTTTTTCAATTAGTTCATTTATTTTACATCCCAACTCAGTTTTTTCTCCCTCCTCTCCTCCCAGACTCTCCCCGCACCTACCCTCTGCCTCCCTGCTCCTCCGCACTCCTTCATCTCTACTCAGAAAAGGGCAGGCCTCCATGGATATCAACAAAACACGCATATCAAGGTGTAGTGAGACTAAGCACCTTGCCTTGCATTGAGGTTGAAGAAGGGCAACCGAGCATGAGGAGTAGGGTCCCAGAAGCCATCAAAAGAGTCAGAGACTCTGCTCTCACTGTTAGGAGTCCCACAAGAAGACCAAGCTACACAACTACAACATATCTGTAGAGGGCCTAGCTCAGCTGTCAGTTCAGTCTCTGTGAGCCCCTGAGTCCAGGTTTAGTTTGAAATCAATTCTGTTAGATATTAGCCACATTCGCTTTTTTCATAGGTCCATTTGATTGGAAAACCTTTTCCTAACTCTTTATTCTGAGGTATTGTCTGTCTTTGAGGTTGAGATGTGTTTTTTGTGTACAACAGAAGGCTGGATCCTGTTTTTGTATCCATCCTCTTAGCCTGTGTCTTTTTATAGATGAATTGAGTCCACTGATATTAAGCGATATTAATAACCAGTGGTTCTTAATTTTGATTATTTTTCAGTAGTAGTGTTTGTGTGTTTCTTTTCTTTGGGTTATGCTGGTGGGGGTTATCATATCCCTGTGCTTTTGTGGGTGCAGTTAGCTTCCTTGGGTTGGGGTTCTCCTTCTAGTACTTTCTGTAGGGCTAGAATTTTGGATATTTAAGCTAGGTATTGCTTAAATCTGCTCTTTTGATATAGCATGCATCTTCAATTCTATAAGTACACAGTTCCCTCCATCTACGTCATTCTTGCTACACATCCACATTTTGTCAGAGCAGCCTCCTTGACTTCTTTAGACCAGGGCAGAGTTTTCCCCATTACTTCCCCACTAGCAAGCTCCTTGTCTGTGCAATTAAAAGTTAGCTATATGAATACTCTGCTTAATGGTTATTTCCCTTCCTTGTTTATAAGATTTATGAGAACACAGGCCAAATTTATCCTGCTTACCTCTACGTCTGCAGTGCTGTGGAAGTCAATCGGCCCCCATTAGCTCATAGGGAGTGGCACTAGTGGGAGGTTTGACCTTGTTGAGGTGTGTTATTGTGGGAAGGCTTTGAAGTCTCTTTTGTTTAAGCCTCGCTCTGTGTCACAGTCCATTTCCTGTTGCCTTCTGATGAAGATGTGACCAGCACCATGTCTGCCTGCAGGTCAACATGCTCCACGATGCCAATGGACTGAATCTCTGAACTGTAAGCCACCAACTCAATTAAGTGTTGTCCTTTCTAAGGGTTGCCATGGTCATAGTGTCTTTTCATAGCAATAGAAACCCTAACTAAGACAAGTGCTTATCAGAATATTTTATGACTAGCCAATTAATCAATAGTTGTTGAGTAGGTAATGTATCAACAAATGAATTAGTAGATCACCTCATAGATGTGGGATCATACCAGGAGTTAGATTTGGGGGGATGTCTAAGATCCATCCTAATGTTATAGCTTTATTATCTGTGACTTTGTTCTCACTCCAATAAGCAATATTCATCACCAATTTAGCATATATTTATAACACCATCAAGCAAAATCATATAGAATTTATATTGTTCCATGTCTTTACCAATTCTTGCTTTGCCAAATGGTTGGTTGGTGTCATGAGAATAAATACAGCAGGCCTCTGAGTGCGCTATTGAGATATTCAGCCTTGTTTCTAATGAGAGTCCACCTGTGAGGAAATCCAGTATTGAAAAAATAGGGCGAGGAATGCCCCAATCCTCTAAGAGCTTGCTATTGAAAAAGTTTTGATTCGCCTAATTGCCTAAGTTGTGACACATTTCGGCTCTTATTAAGATAAATCAAACATCTACCCCAGTGCTTGAAATAGAGCTCTTGTTTAATATTTGAAAAAGAATGAGTAGCCAGCATCCAATGAACTTGCAAGTACAATGTCTTCAAGTGTGCTTATTGCTAGCCAACTGCATCCTGTTCAACCTGACAGTAAGCACAGACAGCTGTGGGTCTCTGGAACTCTGGACACTCTGCCTAAATTGATCTTGCTTCAGGGAAATGTACTAACTGTGTTGGAAAAACTCTCCAGTTAAGAACCTTGGAAGAATTACAAGCTATTACCAAGGTTAAAGGATTCAAGACATCTAGGTATAGTATTTATGCCTTCTAAGCTTTACAAGTAGAGAGTTCAACATTGACGTGTCCAAAATGGGTCACTAAGTGCTGCACAAGAACCAAAGTAGAGTGGCAGGAGAAGAATGGGTGCCAGCACATTAAAGTGCCAAGCACATCCTTAAATTCTAGCATTCGAAAGTATCTTTAATTGGAATCTCTTTTTTAGAAAGCAATTCTCAAGTGGAGTAATAATACTCTCCAAGTAACCAATAGGGCGTAGGCTGGCAACAGGCATTTTTTTTTCCACACAGTTCTCATTTCTAGAGGGATCAAGTGCAAATTCTAACACTCACGATACTACATGGACCACTGCCAGTTCTTCATGGGTCCAGTGCCATAAAAATGATTCTTGGCAGCCCAGGGTAGAAAATTATTGCTTCCTTGTTCTTGTTGAAGGAGGTTATTTCTAGGCAATTTTTCTTTCCGAATTCTTCTTCTTCCTTTAATATTTACTTTACATTTATTGAATGAAGAAATGCCTTAATAGATTGGTGTTGACCCACCCCCAAGGGTTACAGTTCCACTAATCTCATTATTCAAATGGGGTGACAATGAACAACTTTATTCTTGAGTGAAAGCTTGGGTTTTCCGAGATTTGCTGATCCATGGTAATATTTATGTAGCATTCCAGGGATAGTGCCTGAAACAGAATAAATTCCAGAAGGCTGATTTGAGGGCCCAAGATACAAGTCCTAGCCTCAGTGGGCACTGCTATGTCCTAAGAATGAAAACAAGCAAGTGGGGTGACTTCATTAGAGAAAGAAATGCCTCCATCGAAAGAACACAAACAAAATGGGTATAAAATATAAAATAATATCCTGAAGACGAAGAGAGTTATAAACAGGAGAAGATGAACCCAGACTGAACCCTTCTGGACAGCACTGGTAGAGGGAGAGGTGGCCCACCTGTACCTGGATGTCAGATAAACCTCTCTGACACAGATGTATCAGCTCTGAGACAGAGACTGCATTCCTCCTAACAAAGTCAAAATCCTGGTTACTGTTGCAATTCCACACCACAAATATCAAGTCCACAGTGAAAGAAAGCTGAGAATTTCCAACAAAGAGCAAGGACTGCAGAAAAACTCAGAGAGGTTTACGAACAGAAGTCAAGAAGGACTATTGGAGAATATTTAAAGCAGTGTACGTTGTAGCTGGAGAAAGGTGCTGTCTAGACTCTAGCGGAAGCTGCCTACGAAGTCCTGGAATAGGGCTCTATGCAGTCTTATCAGAATTGTGTTGTATAAATAGAAATAGAGTAATTTTAGGTCAAGCCTAGTCCTGACTAGGGTGGTAGTTGCCTCACAGCCCGAAGGACACCTCCAGCCACTCTTCTGCTCAGAATTCTCCTAGTCATCTCCTTCCGCTTAGATTTTAAAAGCCTACTCTTCAGATAAGCCTGTGCTGATTAGTTTTCAATGTTAGTTTGCTACATCTTAGGATGACCTAGAAAGAAAGTATCAGTTGAGTAATTATCTTTTTCAGACGTGTCTGTGAGGGATTGTCTTGATTGTTATGTAAGGTAAGAAGACTCAGCCCCTTCCTGGGGCCGCCATTCCCTAGTCAGAAGGTCTGAGCAAGCAGACAACATGTATGGGTTGTGTCTGTTCCCCCCTCCCCTGTGGATGTGGTGTGACCAGATATCACAAGTCCTGGCTTCAGTGGTCCCTCTGAAATGACAGGCTATAACCTGGAATTGTGATCTGGATAAAGCCTCGCCTCCCCTTGTTTTTAGGGTGTTTGATCACAGCAACAGAAATGAAACAAGAGCACAACGCCTTAGAGATGTCCACCTCCTCGCCTTTCAGCTTCTTTTCCTGGTGTCCTTCTTGTTGCACACGCCCCTCCTCTGCTTAAGTATTCCTGAACATTCACTGCAAGGGTTTGCTCACAAACCCTTGGGTTCTACTGCAACATGATCAGTGCATAGCTCTTCTCTATCTCCATGGGCTCTTCACGAATTCCCTTTGCACGCTGGCCCTTCCCTGACTGCATTGTTTAAAACAGAATTATGCTCAACCTTCCAGGTCCATTTTTCCTTTTCTTCAAGCATCTTCAGATTTGATGCACATCCCTTTGACAAGACACCTCTCTTTATCTGCACCCCGTACTCCATCACGCAAGACACTATGCTTTCCAACATCACCCCCGCTGTGGTAAACTCAACTTTCTGCAACTGTGAACTAAAACGTATCTGTTCTCCAAGGATCTGTTTATTCCAGGCATTTATTTTGGACACAGCAATGAAAAGCTAACTCACTCACTCTCTTGGAGAGATTCTCTCATGAGAGTTGGCAGGTCTAGCATCTAGATGGCAAACAATGTAATCGCCTCTGAGATGCTGCGATTGTATCTTCTTTACAGCAGCCTTCCTTCTTCAGTTTACCGTGGGCACTTGCATCTAGCAAGATAATTCTGCCTCTGATAATTCGCATGAAACCTGAGAATTATGCTGCTTCCTAAATAGGGTGGGTATGAGGTCCCTGCCATGATAGGCTTGACAGTCCTTGGCTTCATTTCAGAGCAAAGAATTAGAGAATTTGTCTTTAATTTCCTCAGCTTCCAAGGTTCTAAAGGAACTCTATCCGCTCCATAGAGAGCTGACCTGGCCCAGGCAACGTCTGCTTACAGAATTCCAGCTGCACACATCCCTCCAGCCCCCACCACCCTGCAAATTGCAGTGTAGTTGAGAACAGAATAAGAAATTAGGCAAAGATGAGTTTAAGTTACTTTAAACCTATCAGCGCATGACAATTTCACGCTGTATCTAATTCTTTTCAATGTAGACTTTGGGCTCCTTAACTTGCAAAAGAAATTAATATGAGGGCTTTAATTACTTCTAAGATGATTGCTAATAAGAGAGCATTTTAGATCCAAATTTGAATTCTTCTATTCTCCTTCTATTGTGCTGGTATTTTATTATTCAAGCACATTTATGAATGTCAATAGTGACACAATGATTCAGAAACCCAAACAGCCTACATTTTATACATGGATGGAAATAATTTGGGACAAAAATAAGTCAAGTTTTCTGCCCTTTAGGACAGTATAGTATTGGAGGACATTTAAATAAAGATCTGTTCAGAGATTCTGGGTAAAAGTGCAGGGCTCCACACTTATAGGAAGGGCTCATGCAATTGCTGCTACCCCCACCCTGGGTAAAAGCCACCCCCATGGCATCGTGAGCTTCATAGGCAAACCAGTGAACAGAGAATCAAAACTCTAAGAAGTCCACGGTCCACACCTCCTTTCTATGCAGAGGTTTTTCTCCAAACACTCAGGCCTCTCTTCCTGCTCTCCATAGATACGGAGGGAAGCATCTGGTATGTTACATCCAATCAGAGAGATGGAGGGAGACCTCTGGTATGTTAAGTTTGGTCAGTCAGAAGTCACATCTATAGTTCCACCATTTTTGAATAGTGGCAGTAAGATCTAGAAAATTCGGAACTTAGGAATCTTAATCTGTTGATGTCTTTGTATTTTGGGGGTGGTGGTGGTGGTGGCTAATGCCCTAAGAGGGTCTGCCCTGTACATTCCAATTCCCTCTAAAGTGGGCTTTTCCAAGATGTAGGTGGAAAATTGGATACAATAGCAAGGCTTTTATCAGTAATAACAATCACCACTCACCATCCATCCCTTTTTCTACTGATTCAGACTTAGAGAAAGGAGGCTACTTCGGTCCCTAGGTTCTTTGATAAATGCATAGAGTAGTTAGTTGGCGTGAAATTCTTACTATGGCTCCTGGACATTTTAACAATGCTGAAAATGCTGACATTACTAGTGAACCCTCTGAGAGCAGTATTCCCCTAGGTCACAGTTTCTTACCTTCTTTGTGCACCTGTGACTTTCTGCTTTGCTTTCTTCTTATCTGTAATGGTGTCTTTAGTGACAAACGTCTTAAGATCAGAGATCCTATTTTAGCCCTATTTGCATCACAAAAAGCCCCTGTTATAATCCTTTTCGCAGGGTGCTCAGTGAATAGTTGAAAACTCCGTGAAGGAAGAGCAACCCAGCGTGGGCTGTTACCCGGTGAGCTCGGATTTTCAGATTTAAACGATTTCACCAAGCGGATGAGTGATTGTCTGGATTCCAAGAGTTTCCTCACAGACGAAATCTGGACAAGAGGCAAAGGTGCAGTTTGACACATGAATCATCCAATCCGTGAAAACAAAACCCAGTCCCACGGGAGCTGGCAGCTGCTTTCTTCAGGGAGGCTGCAGGCACTTTTCAGTCAGCACAATATCCAGGCTCATTGCTGCCCCGGGAATAGCTGTACGAACCTGCACAGCTTCCTAAACACTTTAGCGCAATGTGCTTCCCCCTTGGAGAGCTCTCCGTCAGTCCTGGAAACCACATAGATGCTTAATAAATGTTATTATGAAAAACAATAATATTTATTTGAGGTCCCACAGCGATGGTAAGAAACCGAGCCCAGCTAAGGGTCAAATCAGAGCCTGTGGTCTCCCTCAGCCAAACAGGGGCCTCTGTGACTATACCATCACCATGTCAGGCATACAGCAGGCATTGCACAGACAGGTGACTCTTTGCCATGAACTGAATAAGGGATTTTTCAAATATTGAGGGAGATATGATTCTTGGCGGTGGATTGCACTCTACTGAAACAAAACAGAACCCTTCCAAAAATAACACTGCGTACCATTGGCTATGCGCAGGTGCATGGGAACCCTTTTGCATGTAACTGTAGAGCTTCATCACAAAGAGTATTAGAATTATCAAACGTGTGTTTAACAGTGTCTTGTAAATATATGTAATTATTATGTATTAATAAAAAAATCTGGGAGGAAGAACTCGCAGAAGGAAGGCTCCCTGGGTGGGGAGGGATGACAAATACCATGTGTTTTCTTTCATATGCAGAACCTAGGTTTAACTATATGTAACCATAACTATAAATTTATATACGTAGTGTGTATGAGAGAGGAGTATGCCAAAACCAAGGGGTACACTATTTGGATAGATAAGCAGACCAGTGGCAGGCTGGGAATGTGAGAAAAGTATACATATCCTATATGTGTATCATTACATATCATAATGAGACCCATTATTTTGTATGTTAATTAAAAATTAAAACTAGGAAATATAGGTGAATAAATGTTTTAAAGACACAGAAATGTTAACTAACCAGATGGGAACTTTATGCACTGTAAATATGGATCAGATGATCACACTGTGCCCCATACATTTATACAAATAAATAACACTTTTAAAAAGAGGATGGCTCTGAGTGTAAAGTCACTGCTACCAACCCTGATGACCCAAGTTTAATCCCCCAAACCAAGAGAACAAGAGAACTGATTACAGTAAGTTGCCCTCTGACACCCACACACATGCCATGACACATACGTGTGTTTGCATACACATGCAAAATAAAATTTAAAATGTAAAATAATATTATAGAGAGAAAAGTAAATATTTGCCCTTCACTCTGATTTGACATAACTAATTAGTATTGTGACATTTTAATTGAAATTTTGCATGTGCTGCTGGGAGACTTGGACTTAAATATATCTTTTAGTCTCATTAGCGCTATCTGTAAAGTGGGGATAAAATGGAGTTTTTAATAAAACTCATATGATAATTAAATCAAAATGACCATATACCACACTCAACACAGTATTCTGCATAGATTTCAAAAGCATTGTCTCTTTTGCATGTTTCATAAGTCCAAATTTGTATATTGCTGGCTTATTTTCATTTGTGCATTCTGAGTATGAAAATTGAGAAAATAAATGTCACTCATTATTCTACAGATTTAAAAAAACTGTTAGCACTGTAATGCATTTCAATATCTAAGGATGGGGCTATATCATTTCATCTTTGCAAGAACCTGACACATAGTAGGTACTTACTCAGTGGATGAGAAACCTCAGTGTTAGAATAAGTATGAGTCTATGACAACCTCTCTCTCTCTATGAGTCTATGACAACCTCTCTCTCTCTATGAGTCTATGACAATCTCTCTCTCTCTCTCTCTCTCTCTCTCTCTCTCTCTCTCTCTCTCTGTGCGTGTGTGTGTGTGTGTGGTGCGCGGGCGCACACGCACGCACGCGCTGGGGTTTATGTGTATAGAAGAAACTATTCTAAGGGATGATTTCTGAGATCACTTCTAAGTAAAACCTTCCCCCAAGATGAGTGGAGGAGCAGAAAGCACAGAGGCCCCCACCCCGCTCAGTTGTATGAAGGATACTGCAGACAGCACATTCTCTGAATATTCCTAAGAATATCTAACTGTGGGCTGTTCTGTAGAGACTCTTCTCAATGGTGCTCACCTGTTAGGTGATGCCTATCGCTGTCCTTTCCTTTCTCTTCTTCTGTTGCACAGAGAGATGGAAAACCACACAGGAGGGCAACTCTCCACTCTCCACTCTTTATATGCCCCATCATCTCCTACCCTCAGACTGCACTCGAGGGTTACACCCTAAATTTTACGGACTGATAAACTAAGTTAGGACCTGTTCCAGACCACTGGCTTATCCCAAACAGAGGCAACGTTATCTGAATCTCTCAGAGTATGGGGACAGCCCCTTGATCATTACTTGTCTATGCTTACCCTATGACATCACACGGAAGGCATCTGTTGAGGAACTGTGATAAGAGCCTTTGCTTGAGTTCTCTAATTCCACTTTGCTAGCTCTAAGTGACTGCCCTTCTGTAATCTTTTCCATGATCAAGGTGACATTCAAAAATAATGTGCCGATGGTGCCCCATCTCCTGCATTAAAATCCAACATCCACTGCCTACTACCTAATGTTGATAAAAAAAAAAAAAACAGCTCTTCCGAGCTTGTCTCATCACATGCTACACATGGCAAGCATTACATAAATAGGAGTTACCATTGTCAGTAGTAGTAGTGGCAGTAATCAAATCAACTCTGTGATTAGTGACCTAACAGAGTCCCAGGCAACATCAGTACTGTCAGGCATCAAAGCTAGAATGGGCATAATTTTAACCGCTGCATGTTATATATCAATTACAGGCAGATCACCATGTTAAGAACTATGGATCTCCAAGGGAAGAATCAAACCTACATCTTGATTTAATAGCTCCATAATGTGCTATTAGAAGGCTCAAGGCCTCGGAATCTCAGATTGCATTAGGACATGTCGTTTTGAAACCTGTGGGCTATTGGTTCCATATGACAAGATGTATAAAACACTGGAATCCAAAGACCAAAGTAATCAAGGAAAAGGGCTCCCTTCCACCCCTGCAGATAGTGGTCAATTTCCAAGTTACTCACACCATAAAGTCATTTCCCACAAAACTAATGTGTTAAAAGCACATGTGTGCAGCTAAAGACGGGCTATTATCAGCTTGCGATTACTGCATTAAGGATAGATAGAACTGAAATCTGCCACATCAAAGAACAGTTGTCAGATATTTTCCCCTTCAGTTAGAGGGAAGAGGAAGCGAGAGACACACAGCTGTGCAAAAAAAAAAAAAAAAAAAAAAAAAAAAAAAAAAAAAAAACAAACAAAAAAAAAAAACCCAAAAACATAGTCTGAAACATCCTAGTCAAACCTAGTCAAAAGTCTGCAACACGCTGAAGGTCTGATTTACACAGCAGACTCTGATCTCAGAGAGGCTTAAGATGTGCCTAGATTTGTTTAAAGGGCTCCCGGGGTGAGTCTTGTAGCGGATCAGGCTGCCAGAACTCACCTACTTGTGAGAAATATTTACATAAAAAATTCAGCCTGCCAGTCTCATGGAAGAATGGAGTGGACGCGTGGTCACTAGAGGCTGGAAAGGAGGTGGAGAGGACTCAGACGGCCGCCGCAAACAAGGCTAGAGAGGACTTAAGCTTGGTCTTCTGTAGTCCAGTGGAGTAACCATCAGTTACGGGAACCCAATTTCAAAATAACCACGAATGGAAAAATAAAACATCTCAACACCGAAACCATGAATGATTTCCTTCAGTTAATCATTACATATTGTGTGCATGCATCAATTGTCCTAGTGTATGCCATAAAGATGGACAGATATTGTATCGCAACTAAAAATAATTAAGAAAAAGACAGTAAATTCAGTGAGAGGATGGAAATGGTGTACCCTTGTGCTCATAGATCATTTCTGGTATTCTGTCTCTGCACAGGTCACCAAAGAGAATTTCACATCCCCCCTGGGTCAATAATGAAGGCTGTTATGCAGACCAATCACAGGCTATGACATGGGCCTAACTAACTCTGCCTAATGTCTACAGGGAGTGTCCTCTATAGGATATTAACAAGCCAAACTAGATCTTGCCTTGCAGGAATTTTGAAAGCCTAGCACAGAAAAACAAAATAAATCCAGTAAACAGGGAAGGGAAGTAGAAAGAAGACAGTTGACAGCATGCGGTAGATAGGCATCAGCCATCAGGGGCCGTGGAGACTGGGGGCAATGAGGAAACACAGAGGATAAGAGCTATAAAATCTAAGCAATATCGAGTGTCTCAGCCCTCACATTGGCAGCACTCAACAGCAACAATACAGGGCTAGCCAGCTGATAAAGGTGCTATTAGGCTATGAGAGTTATAACTGCTGCCAGCCAGCATTAGAGTTGTCTGTGGAATGTGGTATTGAGTCTACTAAAAATGTTATTTTTCCACACTGACTTCCTTATTAGGTTTTGGAGGGTGTTTTGGGGGTAGGGGTGGCACTGTCTCACTGTATAACCCTGTCCTGGAACTCACCATGTGGACCAGGCTGGCCTAAACTCCCAGAGATCTGCCTGCCTCAGCCTCCCTCATAAGTGCTAGGATCTAAGGAATGCACCACCAAACCCAGCGGTTACTGTATTCTAATGTGCTGGTTCCCCTTTAAGTTAACATAGCCTGAGAATCATTGTTGCTATAAGAAGGATCCTGGCTAATTATAAACATGGGTAGTAGTTCTGATTACTTAAATTACACGCCACTTGATATCATACTGAGATCTCTCTGGTATAGGCTGGTGGATTAAGTGCATAAAATGTTGAACTCTTACATGCTTTCAAATCAGAACCATGTCCCTCCAAAGTTACCTGAACTCATACAAATGCAGAAGCTCTCTAAGCTTCAACTCCTTCTTTGGCCAAGTGGAAATAAACTGAACTCTAAACAAATCAAGACCTCACAAGACCGGGAGGATGCCCAAGGTTTCTAAAGCGGCATAGCACTCAGTCTTCAGGATTTGGTCAAATACTGATCCCAGAATTACTACATGCTATATTTATGGTACACTGAGACCAGAATTGGTCTGCTCAGGTCTTCACCAGACATGAAGGTAGAATTTTATCAAGACGCCCTGTGTCTGAGACCCTGCTGTGCCTCTTGACTGACTGGTTTCTTCGGATTTCCACTTGCTTTTGCTTCCAGACTTCTAGGACTGCACGCTGCCCGTGGACACCCTTCATTCACTCGTTTTCCATTCATCTCCCTAGACTTCTGACCAAACTTTCTTCTGACCCTCGTGTGCCTGGTAAAATGGCCCAGTTCCTACGTAAAGTAGCTGTTGGTCTCTGTCAGGAGAAGGGGAAGACTGGTAGACTCCGTGTTTGTGTTTGGCTTTAAAGCCCTGAGCCTTGACAGCCTGGGTTTCCATGTTGTTGGCTAAGTTAACATCTGACCCACTAAAGCAGTGTTAAACCCTTTAAGAATCCCCTTCCTTCATGCTCTCCATGTAGGGCCTCACGACACAAGGAGAAGGAAGCGGTGAGGGAACACGGGCTAACCGTGAATGCCTGCTTAGTCCAATAGACTCTCACTGTTTGCTTTGGAAAGGAAACGGTTGGAATGTTTCCCCCACTGTTTGTATGAACCTATGAAGTATCTGATCCATCCAATTACATCCCATAGTTAGGGCTAATGGATATTAAAATTACATGGGTCAGGGCTCAAATACAAGTGCAGGTCTCTCGGTTTCAGTTAAATGAAGTATTTACTTTGAGACCAGAAGTAGAAATTAGAGGCTGTTGAATCAGCTGGAGTTCTCAAAATAGAATTTGACCTGAATAGAGATGATTCCATGAAAACACTACTGGAAACCAAAATGCTTATCTAATCTGTAAGTCTGGCAATGCGCTCAGCGTTACCGAGCACTGGGACTGGCGAGAGGCTTGATTTTTATGTCTAGAGGAAATTAAGCCAAGGAAAAGCATAGCATTTCATTCAGGGGAAAGATGCTCATACATTTTTACATTTTAGATGATTCCACTTGAGCACATGGAAAACTAAAGGGCTGTTGGCCAAAAACAGCTGGACATTACTTGACCGTGAGAAACGTCACTGGAACTCGGTCCTCTCTCAGTTCTCAGAAAGTGCACTGGGCAGAGATCTGAGTTCCAGAGCTAGTGTGCACCTATATGGATGGGGAAGAACCAGGGGGAAGGAAAGTGACTCACTCAAAATGGAGGCTACCCTGATTACAGTCACCAAGGACGAGAAGGGCCGGCCGTTCTGGACTGTCAAAGTTAATTAGCCTCGGGCGTCCCTTTACCAAAAAATATGAGTGAGAAATGCCCTGGTAATTGCTAATAAGAGAGTTATTGCTTTTGTTTTGCTTCCTTCCTGACAGTTGCAGACACAAAGCATCAATGGGAAAAAGAACAGCTGATACTTTTAACAAAATTATGTTATTGGCTTTAATCAACAGTACTCAAGTCAAATGCCAGCAGAATGTTTTTTAAAGTCAATTAGTCATTTGTATGCATTTAGTATGGCTTCAAGGGTGCCAGGAATGCCTCCCTCTGGGGCTCATCCTATCACCAAGTTCATTCAGGCTTCTCTAACAAAATCATTTCTCCTAATCGCAGATACAGAATGTCTGAAGTCCAAGTCCTCGGTGTCTGGTGAGGACTCACTTCTCTGTCGGTGGGCATTATCCTCTCACAGGGTACCCACAGGGCGCATGAACAACCAGGAAACTATGAGAGGACACTAATTTCTTTCACGTGGCTTCTGCCCTCATGACATAATCAACCCCCAAAGGCTCCCACCTCATAATATCATCAGCTTGGCAATTATGACATTGACATGCAAATTTGGGGGTGACCCAAACCTTCAAAGAATAGCGTCTTCCCTTTGCAGGCTTACACTGTATGAAAAATATATATGTATGCAAATATGAATTATTTACCTACTGCTTAAATTACCTCTTACTTGGGTACTTGTGTTTGATTTCAACTCGCAATTTTTCACTCTGTAAATGATGTTCCTTTTTTAATTTTCCTAGTGTCACATTTTTTTTAATTTTTGTGACTTTTGCTTATGAGTTCATTGCTTAAATGGACTCCCATGCAGTTCTGAAGTCCTCTTTAATTCAAGAAGACTTTGATATGCTATCTAAAACATGTGTTAGATAAACTTTGTCCAGGTGTGGATTATAGTACTGGTGGCTGTGAATTCAATGTTAGTGAAACAACATTGCTGTTAAATAAGGTGTCACAGACAGAAGAGCACAGAAAACATGATTGCATCTTGATAACTGACAAAAAATGTGACCAGATGCGAAGTCTATCTTCCACTGGAAGCAATGGTTGTGTTCTCATTTGCTTTCTGCTGCTATGATAAGTGCCATGACCAACAGCAACTGGGAAAGGAAGAACTTTGTCTTGTAGGTTACCATCCATCATTAAGGGAAGTCAGGGCAGGAACTTCAGGGAGGAGCTTAAAGGGGAAACCATGTAGGAATGAATGGTGCTTACTGTCTCACTTCTTCTGAGTTTTCTGTCTGGTTTTCTTATGCCTCCCAGGCTCTCCTTCTAGAGATGTACTGCCCAGAGTGGTACATCCCAGGCTCTCCTAGAGAAGTACTGCCCACAGTGGTCTGGGCACTCACACTTAAGGAAGAGAAAGTTCATTTTGGCTTATGATTCCAAAGAACTAGAGTCCTTAATGGTTAGAGCAGAGCAGGAAGTGGCCAGCCTGGTGGCAAGATCGGGAAGCTGAGATCTTACATTTCAAACAAGAGCACCAAGCAGAGTGAGCAACTGGAGAGGATGGGGTCTTTCTGTAGTGGCATACTCCCTCCAATAGGCACACATCCCTTAAACATTGCCAAACTGCCACCAGCTGGGGACCAGGTGTCCAAATATATGAGCCTATGGGGTTATTCTCATTGAGACCACCACTCTTCATATCTCATGGTGACATGTCACGTATTCAATAAGTGCTACTTGAGTAAAGTAGCATTTTGGAACTTGAAAGAGAACTAGAAATGAAATGTGAAGTTAGAGGTCCAAAAGCAACTGATTGTTACCCAAAAAAATGCCTGCTCCAAAATTACCTCTTAAGTTTTGCTACTACTATTCTCTCTTGTTCCATGAAGTTCACCTTCCATCTACCTTGTGATTCTCTTGCAAGGTTTTGGACTGGGCCGGTTCCTCCAGAGCCTTGTTCCTCGCTGTTTCTTAGATAAGGCAGAGAAGGCGCTGACTCTCTGCCTCGTTGCTTCTGGATTGGAACACAGATGGGTGAGAGTGTGTAACACGGTGACCGAAGCTGAAGAAGGAGAAAGGTGCTCATAAAGCAAACTTACCAGCTTTTCAACACACCGTTCTGCATGTCAGCCTCCATGAAGAGAGGTGGGGTTCCCCCGAGGATCAGAGGCAATGCTGCCAAAGACAGCTTTCTGCATTAAAAGTCCTCAGAGCCAGCTGCAACCCATCCTTACTCCGTGCAGTTCCTAAACTTAACCTAGAGGCCTTGGAGAACCAAATACGTTTGTCTTATGGGTCATCTACCACTCCCTTGGTGCCTTGGTTCTGGTTCTCTTGCTAAACAAAGCATTCCTGTCTCCTTTCTACCACTTTTTTTTAAGGAGAAAGGTCACAGACAGTGTCCCTAAAGCCATTGTCTGTGACCTACTGAGGCACTCACTATACCACAACACTGAAGGAAGCCTAGGACTGCAAGAGACAGCTTGTGCATTCAGTGAGGTCAAAGTCTAGCAAGGCAGAGCCACAGAAGAAAAACCACAGTGTCCCCTAAAAGTGCTTTGAGAGTCAATGCAGATGTTTAAGAATAAAGAAGACACTGATAGCAGAAGTTGAAGGGTTGGCCAGAGAAAGCTTCCCAGAAGAGACAGAGGTGTTGCAGGAAAATGGGAGATAGGGGTGGAACGAGGAGTCTAGGATTGCATGCAAAGGAGGTGTTGTGTTCAGAGGCCAGAACAAAGGAAGTGCAACTGGGGTGACGGCTCACTCAGTAAAGTTCCTGCCACACAAGCATGGGGACCCGTGTCTGAGTCTCAGTACCCACATTAAAAATAGACACTGTGGAGTTTTGCATATTATAATTTGGGGAGGCAGAGGCAGGAGGATACCCAGGGTTTGCTGGCCAGTTCACCTAACCAAATTAGTGAGTCCTCTATTCTGAGTGGGCCTGGACCTGTTGGGTTCAGCTCTGATGGCTGAGTTATAAGCACCTGTCGCCTCATCCAGTACTGTGGTTACAGATATGAGCCACCAACCTGGCTTCCCGTGCTTTTATGTGGGAGTTGGAAATCCAAACCCAGGTCCCCGAGCTTGCTTGGCCAACACTTTATAAACCAGCAGCAGTTTTAAACGTAGACAGGGTATTACAAACAGTTGAGTGTGCTTATCTTGCAGTTGGACACACGAAGAGCTAAGGCTAAGTGAGTTTCACCAAGTCACAATGTTTGTCGAGGGTAGCGCTGAGTCTAGAACTGGTCGGCTCTCTTTCCACCCCTGCACGCATCGTCCGATAAATAGGACTGATTTGATGCAGATCTGGGCTGAATGGCTTCTTCCTGAGTTTTTCACAAGACTTGGCATTGTAGAATATAAATCTCCAGACTCGAGGCAGGTACAAGGTAGACCTCAGCTGACATGTGAAGAGACTGCCTTGCCAATGAGTTATCTGTCTATGCATTTGCACAGGCTATGTAAAACATGGGGAGAAAAATAGAAGATTTGAGAAAAGGGGGGGAAAGGCAGCTTCAGCAGAACAGAGGTCCTGATTTTTCAGCCCCTTCTGCTCCCTGCTGCACGAGTAAGTGGTCTGGATCCCTCTTCCTTCCCTTTCTTCTCTTCTCGTCTGGTATTTCCTTCCTATCGTTCTCCGTTCTTTAGCTCTGAAGGGTGTGTCCATTAGTACAGACTGTTAGTCCTTGCTAGTGCCTGACTCAGAAAGCTTGCTAGTTTCTGGAGAAAGAAACATAAACACCACTGTTTCAACCCAATCTTAACCTCCCAGCCTAACCTACTTGCTAGCTTGCAGTGACACACTAAGAACCTGGACCACCTAGCCTACTTCCTGACCTGCAGCGGTACGGTCACTGTGCAAATGGTGTAGAACCTGGGCAAGGCAGGATAGACCTATGATGGATACGTCTGCAATCTGAGGCTGAGAAGTTGCTCCTCCCACTTGGATGAAAGGCAATGGGAACATTAAGCAGACTGGAATTTCAGCTTCTTCTGCAGGCACCATCTAAGCGAGCGGATGGAGGCAGTTGGAGGTCAGCCATTCCCACCAGCAGTCTTGTCAGTGGGGGCCTGGCAAGTACACCGGAGAGACTGTAGCTGCCAGCCCCCCCCTAAAACCAGGCTGGACTTGGGGGCCAGACCAGCGCGCAGAGAAGAGCATCCCCCTTATCGCTCCACTCTTTTGAACTCTTTAGGTCACCAGGAAGAATGTGCCCAGGGATGGGCACTGAGAGAGGATGAGACACTTCCTAAAAGGGAGTAGCTTCGCCTCTGCATGATGCATAGACTCTCAGAAGCCAATCTCCCTAGCTGATAAGGCGCATTTGTTTTGTCCAGCCTCGCCTGGAGCTGACAGAAGGAGGTTTGCTGGCGGGACGATTTCCGGTCTATTCATTCTGCTGGTAATACCACCTCTTAGGGGAAAGAGTGTTGCCTCTTGTTTTTTTTTTTTTTTTTCTCAGCACCTGCTTCGTGTGGGATTTTCCGCTGCCTCCATTCAGACCTCTGTCCCAGAAAGACTTCTTCTACAGCTCCGTGGAGCACTCATGGCAGGCTGGCGGCTGTGGACGGCCAGAGAATGACTGATGAGACAATGTGCTCTCGTCCCATTTCTAAGAAGGCGAAACAGTGTGTGGCGCACATCAAGCAGAGGCGACTTCCGCCTTGGCTGGCAGCAGCCTTCCAATCTGATGGCAGGTGGGAAAAGAATAAAGCCACCAGGAGATGAGAAGAAGGAGAAAAGCGGCCAGTGGGAGGGGCTCCCGAGAAGCCAACACTCCTGTGCTTGACATCAGTCTGACGATTTAGGAAGTCGGGACTATGGGAAAACCCGCACAGCCCTTTTAATTTCTGGTTTCATTTAAAGTATTAAACATCAGGTATGCCCTGTTGGTGTGTGTCATGGCCCTACTGTAAACACAGTCTTTCCACCTCACTGTTCTCTCTCCACTTTAGCAACTCACAATTAACAATGGATCATCCCTCTGATCTCTCCATGATCCTGTCAGTGTTGGTCCGGTGTCTGCCACTGGCAAACAGGGGCACACAAAGTGTGAGTGTGAACAGCTTGTGTCCTAAAGACCTTGCAGTCAGTTTTGTGTGTGCTCGCATGTGTGTGTGTGTGCATGTGTGTGTGTGCGTGTGTGTGTGTATGTGTGTGTATGTGTGTGTGCGTGTGTGCTCGCATGTGTGTGTGCGTGTGTGTATGTGTGCATGTGTGTGTGCGTGTGTGCTCGCATGTGTGTGTATGCGTGCGTGTGTGTAGAACACAAGGACCCTGTGCACATGTGGATTACAGTTTGAGAATTTGGACAAAACCGAGATTGTTTCAGAACAGAAGGAGCTGAGTTGGAAAGAGAAGGAACAGCAGGGGGAGATCACGGCATCAAAAGCGGTGGACTGCAAGTGAGGAGGATGGAATGAGCTGGGAGACCTCCACCTGGACGCGAGCAAAGATTTCTGACGCTGTAGCATTGGGAAACAGTTACGGAGAAGAAAACGGGGACACCTCTCCCCCTCCCACCTGGGCTTTCATGCAGATGCCTGCTATTACGATGTTTACAACACGGCATGACCTGGTTTTCCCACAGTCCTTCAGGGCAAGCATTCTTCTCACTGACATAAAAAAATTCAGCAAATGTGGAGGCTGGCAAGCTGGATCAGTAGTTAAAAACACTTGCTGCTCTTGCAGAAGACCCGGGTTGTGTTCCCAGCACACACGGTGACTTAACAGCTGTCTGTAACTTCAGTTCCAAGGGACTCGGGCACCCTCTTCTGACACACATGCTCTACACACATACACTCAGGCAAAAACATTAATACACATAAAAAATAAACCATCTTTAAGAAAAATAGCACATTAAAACAGAGTTCTCTTTAATGCAATAGAGAGTGGTTGCTATGGGGAGGATGATCCCTTGCATGGGATCTGTGGAAAGACGCAGAGAAGGGAGGTCATTAACAAAGCATACGACACAGAGCTGGGTCCATCCGCCATCTCTGATATAATTGCTTAACGACAGCTGCTCTGCCTCTTTATCTCTGAAACCCTCAGCACTTACAAAAGTGATGAGCATGCCTTAGGTTCTCAAAATCACTGGCGACTGACTAGAGCTGGATTCTTAGGTTTTCTTGTCAGCTTGCACAGGGATCTTTATTCACACCCAGAATACGAGAGCTTGGTCAGTGTTTGGCAAAGGTAGTGAAAACAGTTCTCTTCTCCAAAGCTTAAATCTTAAAGGAGAGGGGGACGGGTTAGTTTCCTGTACATTTTGTAACAACCTCAAGGTAGATGGATGGCTTAAAACATCAAACACTTACAGCACAGATCTGGAGACCGGAAATCTAAAATCAAGATGTTGGCACACTGCTGACTTTTCCTGGGTGCTCAGAGGAAAATCTTTTCCATGGCTCTTTGCGAGTCTCTTCAAATTGTCAACAATCCTAGGCAAACTTTGGCTTGTAGGGAGGACAGAGAATCAAGCCACAGGTACCAGGGACACTAACAAACAGCAGGGACCAGAGCCTTCACAGCCGAAAGGACTCTTAAGCAGCCCTTGGGTATCCAAAATGACTTTAAGAAAAGGAAGCTGTTTTACAAAAATGTCATTTTCTTTCCCAGAATTGTGCAAAGGAATTTGTCACTATTCATCTTTGTGTCTTCTGTAAATCCCACTCTCTGCTCCCTTATCTGTGTGACCACGATTCCTAGTCCCATGACCATGAACTCTGCCACCATGCCTTCACCGCCACAATGGACTGAAGCCCTCTGAAACCATGAGGTGAGATGCACTCTTCCTCCCCTCAGCTGTGTCCTGTCTGGTACTGCAGTAACAGAACCGTGAAAAGTGACTAACAGGATATAATGCTGCATCCGTCCGGGAGTTGTTTCAGAGTCCTGGGGCTCGGAAGCAGAGCTCTTGCACATGCAGGCATGAATTCTACTGAGAGCTACATCCCGTCCCTGAACATGTTTTTATAGTAACTCATTGCTGCTTAAGTTGTTCTCTCAAACCCGATACGTGTTGTGTATGCACTCTTACTAAGCTCTCTTTATTGTTGGCTATGATTTGGTTGTACGAGTACACTTTCACCTATCAAGAACCCTGGTGCTTGAGATAAAGGAGGTTTTTGTTTAAGCTATGTGTACAACTTCTTTTTTATTTCGATGTCATTTTTTTGGGTTTTGGTTTTGGTTTTTCGAGACAGCGTTTCTCTGTAGTTTTGGAGCCTGTCCTAAAACTAACTCTTGTAGACCAGGCTGGCCTCAAACTCACAGAGATCTGCCTGCCTCTTCCTCCTGAGTGCCGGGATTAAAAGCACATGCCACCACTACCTGATGCCAATTTTTATCTTAGAATTCATTCAAATGTTTTATGGTTGTTGGACTTGATTTTAATACTGTTTCTTTGGGGTCTTAAGATATTTAATATATTTTCGTGTTTAATGTTTTAATCTGCAAATTATTCCCTCTTGTTGTTTGAGCTGTGTACTCACAGATCCTCCTTTATCTCTAGCATATACAGAGAACAAGAATTCTGTGCTCATGAAGGATTTTCACAACTCACTCATCTTTGGCCTATAGAGAGGTGTGCTGCCTGCCTTTGAAACATACCCAGGAATTTTGTCTGCTGTCTGCTCATCTGCTTCTTACGTGGCAATCAGAATTATACATACATACCATGTCGCCACCACCAACACCATTCCCTCTATAATCCCCACTTTATCTTGAGATTTTTATTAGCATTTACTGTTATCTTAACTGTGTATCTTTATTGGGTTTCAGCTTTTTGCTCCTTCCAGGAACAAAGTATCTCCAAAATCTGTTTCATTTTGAAGGTCTTTTCATGTATGAAAATTTGCTGCCTACAGAATTCCTTAATCTTATCCTTTTCCTTTGAAGTCCTGTCTTCAAAACTATGCCTAGGTTTTGATTTTGAAAAAAGAGAGGGAGAGAGAGAGAGAGAGAGAGAGAGAGAGAGAGAGAGAGAGAGAGAGAGAAAGAAGTTCCATGAGATTCCTCCTCCTACCTCTGTCGGAGGTGATTTGGGTTTTGCTGCTATTACTGTGATTTCCCAGTGCCTTTTCTTTGTTCATCATTGGATGGGATGCATGTATCTTTCCGACACTTTAACACGACATATCTAAGTTGGCATTGCCCAGCAGAACCCTGAGGCAGTGATCTCTAGACTGATATCCACATATTTCTGCCATGTAGAAAGTCTGCCAATATGGTTGGGGACATGGGTGGCTTTAAAGGAGCTCATATTCAGATTCCTGGCTTCTCTGGGTAAATTTCCTAATATTTGAAAAGCCATCACAGGGCTCATCTCTCCCACTTCCTTTTCCTTCACTGCGTTTTGCGTCTTTATAGATCTCTCTTTTCAGATCTTTGTGGTGCTCTGGAGGTACCTACACAGGTGTTACAGGTTTTGCAGCATATTTTCTGTTGAGGGAGATGGTCTCTTTAGATCCTGAGGAGTAGAGGAGAAAGGAGGCTGCATGGGTCATGAAGCCAATGCTGTGTTGTTTTCCTCTCCAGCCAGAGGGAGGGTTTGGCTACCTCTCATTGGCTGGAGGGACCCCCACATCACAGAATGTCACTTAACACGTATAAGCTGATGCTCACAGTAATAGACTGACTTCCTGCTTTGACTTGACTCCCTGTTGCGTCCTAAGGTCCTGCATCGTGGGGCTGCTGAACAGGCTGATAGAGCACTCACTTTTCCCTGGGGAATAAGGAAGCTTAAGAAGCCTAGCAGAAAGGCCATGTGAGAACCCTGAGGTGGACAGTTTCTGCTTAAGCCAGGCTTCGAGAGATTTCTGTCCACATACTGGATATGTAAGGAAGATGTGCTGTGGTTTGAGGAATGATGTCCTCTGCATATTTTATAGTGTTTGTTGACACCGAATCCCCATCATAATAGCGGTGGGAAGTGAAGACTCTCAGAGGGATTACATCATGAGGGCACAGCCTTCTCATGGAAGTGTTGGGGCCTTTGTAAAGGTGCTATACAGAGGACATTGGCTCTTCTTCACCACGTGAGAGCACAGTACTGTCTGTACCCTCTGACCTCTGTTCCTCTACTTGCCATGTGAGTACAAAAAAACAGACTCTTAACAGGCACAAAATCTCTGGAATTTGAACTTGGGATTCCCAACCTCCAAATCCATGCAAAATCAATTTCTGTTCTTTACAAATTACCAAATCTGTCAGGCTTTGGTGGCCCATGCCTTTAATCCCAGTACTTGGGAGGTAGAGGCAGGTGGATCTCTGTGAGTTCAAGGTCAGCCTGGTCTACAGAGCTAGTTCCAGGACAGGACAGGCTCCAAAGCTATACAAAGAAACCCTGTCTCAAAACAAACAAACAAACAAACAAAAAAACAAAAAAAACCCAAATGGTATTGTTATAGTAGCTTGAGCAGTACAAGACAAGTATTGTATAGATAATTCTAATCTGAACTGGTATGAAAGAGTCATCCAAATATTTGATTGTTATTTTTGTCAGTGATGAGAGGATCTGTACCGTGCTTTCCCCAACTCCTGATCCGAGGGTCTGTAAACTGCCTGTCTTACACCTCTGGATTCTGGGGCTCTTATTTTCACAGCACGAGTAACTGAAACAGATACCTCAATCCCTGAAAACACCTCCAGAGAGGCAAGGAAAAAAACAACTTGGGGTATCAATATAAGCACTAATAACATAAAAGACCCAAGCAACTTGATAGCATGCATTCTGATACATCATGGGGGTTCTAAATTCTTGCTTTCAATAAAACTATCAAAAGACTAAATAAACATTTATAAACTGTTACACAATGAAGTAACTTGATGTTTTGTAGCAAAGTGGTTTTAGGTATATGAGTCTTCAAATTTAGAAACTATAACTCTATTATAACAAAATTTCCATTTCTACTTATGTAAATAGTTGCCCTGCATGTTCCTTTATGAAAAGAAACAATAGAAGGCCATGAAATCACATCTCATTCTAAGATATTATTCTTCATTAGACCCAGGGACTGACTGAAAGACATACATCCCTAACTATCTCAAGAGCTGTATTCCCAAAGAATTACAGCTTCGATGGTATTTGTCAATATGTATGACTTAATTTCACCATTCTTATCAGTTGGTCAATAACAATTATAAATACATCTCACACAAGAAGCAAATTTTACAACTCCTAGAGCTTAAGGCCATAAAAACATTTTCTCTAGATTTTTATGATATGATAGATTTATAAAAATGGCATATTTAAAATTATATCACCAAGCTAATTAACAAATGCTTCATCTCACCTATCTTAGAGATTTAGATGGTGAGGACAGGTTCATCAAAGGTTTAATCTCAGCTATAAGGTAAACATAGACTGAACAGCCGAAGTAGAGTATGATAACTAGAATCAACAATAATAAATGGTCTACTTGAAATGTGCTAAGAAAACAGATTTCAGGTATCATCACCTTTTTTTTTACATGTGTGTGTTCACATATGTGGGTCACACATGTGTGCAGGGTTTGTGTGTGTATATGGAACTCACCCATACAACTGATCTAGCTAACTCACTCACCCTGGGAATGCCCTGTCTGACTCTTCTGAGTGCTCAAACTCCAAGCATTTATGTAGTGCTGGGAAACCAAATTCCAGTCTTCTTGCTCTTACACTAAGTGCTTTAACCCATTGAACAATCTCCCTAACCACCTTGCCCTGGTGTGTGTGTGTGTGTGTGTGTGTGCGCGCGCGTGCGCGCGCGTGCGCGCCAAGACATCTTTGATCAGTCCTTGCCCTCTAGATTGAGACAGACTTCATCATCCACTGCTGGGAGACCAGGCTAGGTGGCCCATGTATTTCTAGGAGTTCTCCTGTGTTAGCCTCCCGCCATTCTCCCAGCAGAAACAGGAGGATTGGAGTCTATTGCTTCTAGCTTGTCCACACTCTGGTCATAAGGCTTGTATGCTTCACTCTAAAAAGCAGACCTTTTGTGACCATTTCACTTATACGATATCAAATCCAAGATGTATGAAGCGTTTACATTAGTTCACCATAGTTTTAAATCTCATTAAGCCTCTCTGGCTCATTCTCCACACTAGGAACTCCCTTTTAATTGTGGTCGATTGACTTATCATCCTTTCTTTCCTCTTTTGTTTGACAGAAGATAGGAGTTGGGAAATTTATTGAGGACATGGACCAGATGCTTTCAAAGATTTCCCTTGGATTCCTAGAGTCAACTACTTTTGTCTAAAGTATTTTCCTTTGTATCTGCAATGAACCATTTACTGTTTCTTATATTACAAAATATTTTCACAAGCTATTTGTGTATTTTTTCCCTTGTTGATTCATGTGCCTCTGATTGCCCACTTCCCCCTCAGTTCTCTGATTACTTGTGTATGTAAACAGTCAAAATGAATGGGAGAATCCAACCATATTTCTTCAGAATCCTGGTCCGTCCTCTAGGGCTTACTGTGTGACTCAATCAATGCAAGAGTTCCCACAGAGGAAAGACTCAGTCTTTCCACCACTGCCATTGGGACTCTACAATTTTCAGCAATCTTGTGATTATAAACCTAGTCAAGAGTTATCAATTAATACTTTTTGGTGACCTATAAATAGGGATGAGACACCTTCAAATGTTCCTATCACAGGGCAGTCCTTTGTAGCATTATTATTACAACCATAAAGGTAAGAGCATGGTTTTAGAATGGAAACAGAGAAGAGAAAGCCCCCTAAGTGACGGGAAGAGGTGTGTATCAACAAACCTTCGCTCAGAGTTCACTGCAAACCAGAATGCGGTAAGATGCTGATCTTTGAGTCAAGCATTTCCTCTGTACAGCTGCTGCCTCAGAGCCTTTAATTAGGAGAAACACAATACTCTCAAAATCCTGATGTTGGCTAGCATCCACTTGTGTTTGGTTCTTACAAAGGTCAGTATTTAATGCCATTAGAGTTCACTCTGGACAGAGTGTGAGCCTAACCTCCCCCAGCCAAAAATATCCTCCAGGCACAAACACAAATGTGACTTCCAGTCCACATTAAGTTGAAGAAACATCATTTTCCTACCATCAGCAAAGCAGTAAGGAAAACAAGCACACAAAGGGCATTTCTCTAAATAGCACCGAGCTGTGCAGACGACACCTGTGGCATTTTCTACTCTGGCCCCCCGTGATGCTCATAATTACCATGGGAACTTACACACGAGCATGGTATGACCTCTACTGTCATGGTTTTAATCTGAAAGGTCCCCCAGAGCCTCGTGTTTAGAATGATTGGACAGTTTGGGGGGACCTGGCTGGAAGAAGTAGGTCACTGGGGTAAGATATACTATTCCAGGCCAGGTTCACACACTGCTTCTGGTCAGTCATGTGAACAGCTCTCCCCCACCACGCTCTACACCATGATGGTTTATCTCAACACATTATGGCCTAGCACTATGCACTGAGTCATCGGAAGCTTAGACCCCCACATCACCCTCCCTTTAAAGTTGCTTTCGGCAGCTATTTTGTCCCACGGGCATGGAAAGTAACTAAGGCGGCTACCTCCCACCCACATCTGGCTGGCTCAGGGCTTGGCACCTGGTTCACACTTGTCCAATCTAGTATCCCTTCTCCTGAGACAAAGATGGTAACTCCAGGGGAGATCTATAGCCAGCTGTGCCAAGACACTTCGCTCTGAATACTCAGCCATGGCATCGAGAGAACTGGGTTAGTGTCTTCTCGGTGGTGGAGAAGGAGCTCATGTCAGTGGGTCCGTCAGGCAGAGCACAGGAAGAGAAGTCGTCCCAGTCATGGTGCAGACCCATCTGCGACTCTGCACTCATGCCCTTTGAGAGAGCTAAGAATCTTATAAAAAAAATTGGTAAAATTTGTTTGAGGTTAATATCTGGATTTGCAAATGGTGGATTCTTCACTTATGGAATATTATTTATCAGGTCTGACTTTCTTCCTTTCCTTTCCCTCTTTTAAACACCGTCCTTATATCCCACTCCCCACCTCCACCTGGTCTCCTAAAGTCATGGCGTCTTTCCTTTAGCTGTTTATACATACATACATACATGCATACATACATACATTATACACACATATATATCCATGTATATACTTACACATAGAAAGCTGCACATATATATGCACATATCCATACATATGCACACACATATATAATTACATTTACACACACACACACACACACACACACACACACACACATATATATGACCAGCTTCAGGTTTTTTTGGTTTTTTGCGAACAAGAAAAATGAAATGTATGACTTCTCCTAGTCCTCAGATCCTTCCTTTTGTTTATGTATTGTAGGGTTTTTTTTTTATATTCTACTTTGGTTAGTAAGTCCTTCCTCTAAATTGTGACTTGTGAACAGTGATCACTCCGAGAGTTTATCTAGAGAGAATTGTTTCCATGCCTAGTACTTGGTTGATAAATACAGCTAAATAGCCTGTGTGCATGCCCTTCTACTTCTAAAGCTCACTCAGAATGGAAAGTCAGTCACAGAGGGGAGTCTGTGGTGGAGGTGCATCCAAACCTGCCTGCAGTCTCCCAAGCAATCGGGGTTGTCGTGAAATGGAAGTTCCCCAGGACACACCCCAGAGACCAGCTGGAACTCACAAAGGCAGGAGAAGCGGTGGTTTCTGTGTTATATACAATGGGCCATATGGCAGCACAGCTCCTCTTCAACACCCTTGCCTTCCCAAGCTCCACCCTCAACGCTAACCAGTGTCCCCCTCATTCATCTGTGCTGCAGGGAGGGATCCTTTCTTTCGTGCTCAATGGAGCTATGGGAAACGCAGCTCTTGTGGAGGGCATCTGCAGGCACATACACAAAAACGGAAGTGCCCTTTGTCCTTCATCTAAAACCCAGCAGCATTTCCACACTGTCCCTTTGAGAACAGATGTGCCCACAGCTTTCCACCAGTCCTCCCAGTCAGGATAGCTCTTGCTCCCTGGGAGTTGCCTGCGCACAACCTGCAAATGAGCTCCGTTCTCTTGATATGTAGCAAGGAAGCCTGTGCACCAAGGACTCAGGCCTTCCCCGTTCTCTGGCTTCCTTTTGTCCATCTCTTCAGAGGATGCTGCTCCTGCTGAAATGTCAGTTGCCCCCTTTAGCACATGGAATCGATTGATTGGCCATTTGGTCAGTATAAGCAGTCTTTCTGCATTTTCGATATTTCTTGCTCATTCTTCAGAGCACAGGAAAGCATGAAATTGGGAACTGAGGAACAGTTTTCCTCAAAAAGTATAGTTGTGGCAACATATGAGACGCAGTGCGAGTCCAGCATGCTAATCACAGACACAGAACACAAAGGGCAGAGCTAGAGCTGGAGGCTGGGACAATGGCTGGCCTTATATGGTACCTGGAGCACATCACCGACGCTCACACTGTTACCCCAAACATAAAGAAAGCTGGATAACATGATCACCAAGGGCCCTCTCTGGGAGGAAAAGGAAAATCATGACCATGCTGTAACTGTGAAGTAGGATTTCATAGAGCTCCGTGGTATTTAAGGGATTTTGTTGTTGCTAATTACTGCTGTGATAAATGACATACTTGGAAAATTATTAGTGCAATAATCAGGTGCTAGACAGCACACAGCATACCCTAATATTTTCTCTTGGGTCCTACAAAGTACCAACTGATGTGATGGAGATGGTCCATGTGTGAGGTAAGCCCATTATTGGGAATATGACACAATAATTTAAACAGCCCTGTTTATGACAATGCACATTTTGGTCACATCTTTTACATTGGCTCATAGCCAAGGAAAAATTACTTGCACTAGAGATAGAGGCTATTACAAAGATTAATAAAACACTGTAGCAGCTTTAAGTGATGTCAGCACCTTAGGGGCTGGGGGCTGGGTGGCTAGCTGCACCACATGACTCCTGGGTTGGCTGTGCATGGGGGATTGGAGGGAGGTTATTGCAAGCAGACTCCTGCGTGCCTTTGCCAACAAAAGCATGAGCCCTGGGTTCACACTGAGCTTGAGCTTGTGAAAGAAATTCAACCGATTTGGAGAGAGGGAAGTACCGCCATTGGTAGTTTACCCGAAGGTGGACAAAACTGCAGACAACACGCAGCTTTTAAATTAGAATAATTAGCTAATTGGGTTCTATAGTACAGTGAACAGAATTTGATGTAACATGAGGCAGGGAACAACAACAACAACAACAAAAAAACTCCAATGAAGCTACTAATTAGTGACCTTGCAGAAAAGAAGGAGGAATTACATTCTTAGGAAAAGAACAAGATCCTATTTTTTTTAAAAAAAAAAAAAAGGAACATTAAAGAGAACAGCAAAAGCTACTGGAGATCAAACATGTGGAGAAACAACAAACAAAAGTTTTAAAAATGAATTTGGAGGAATCTCATAGAAATTAGCAGAAACAAATGTCAATCGACAAAAATCCACAGCAATAATGGTGATTGTTATGTGCTGGGAGAGCAAGAAAGAGTTTCCTCTAAGAGTGCAGCCCCCAGGTAAGTCACCCACACTTCAGTAGCAGACCAAGACCCCAAGACTATTTAGGCAGAAGAAAATTGGTCTTGAACGACTAAGAAAGAAAGAACACCAACTTGGGTGGGGAGAGAAGTGGGGTGGATTAAGAAAGTGTTGGGAAGGGGTAAATATGATCCAACAGTTTGCATAAAACTTGCATAAAAAGCATTTTTTTAATGTTGTAAGCAGAAAGAGAACAAAGGCTGGTGAGATGGCTCAGCAGGTGAAAGGTCTTGTCATGTGAGCCTCATGAGGTGACTTTCATCTTTGGAACATACATAAAAAGTCAAGCGCAGTGTTGTGCAACTGTAAACCCAGCAATCACATGATGAGATGCAAGGCCAAGACAGGACAGGAGAATCCCACGCAAGTGCATAGGCTGGCTAGCTAGCCTGGTGTACTCCATATGGCAGAAACAAGATGGACGCTGCTTTAAAAACAGAGTTGAGAGAACTGTCCTCTGGTTTGTGTGCATATGGTGTGTGCACACTTACATGCAAACACACATGATAAATTTATAAATATTGTTTATCCAATAAAAACACAAGGTCAAAAAAATTAAGAAACAGTTCTAAATTGTCTAATATTCAAACAAAAGAAGGGGTTGTTCTACTCAGATTATGTAACCCCCTTGGGGTCAGCCCAAGACAGTTGGGGTTGTGTGAATTCATTCACAGTGTGCATAAGTTCCTATGATGATGACAATTGCATCTAAGGATGCAATTCTCAGAACTTGTGGCTGTTTCTGGTTAGGTCAGCTTCCATCACTGGAACAAATACTTACCATATCAGCTAAAATAGGAAAAAGGTTTTATTTCCGTTCGTCTCGATTGTGGAGCTCACCTGTCCCCATGATGAACCACCCTGCTGGTCTCTATATATAACTATATAGATATGACCGACTAATGCCACATGGATGACCTCTGTCTCTAGGTCACTTAATCTGAAATGACCCACAACCCTTACCATTGTCTATAATATTTATCTTTCTTGGTGGGGCTATCCCTCACCCTTACTTTCACTTTGTGAAGTTTACCCATCAAAAGGAGATGGGAAGAAAGTGAGAAGATGCGGGATGGGGGATCAATAGAGGCCAGGAGGCTTTCTTCTACTAGGTTATAACTAGTAGTATTACTGCGGTGTGCTGTACACTCCATATCAGCCAGAGTTTTTGTATTGCTTCTTAAACTTCAAAATCATGATGTGAGATACTGGAAGTCTCGTAGAGGAGTCATTTGATACTCAAAGAAACTAAATAAATAGTCTACACCCACCGAACTAGGAAGAAAATATTCTAAAATTGCAAAACATGTCTGTGTTCCCAGACTCCTCTTCTTTCCAACAAAATTTGCAGTATCTGTTCCCCACAATTAAGTCAGTTTTCTTCACGTTACTTCAACTCTGTGTGTGTTAGACATCACAAGGGCTCATGACAATCTCTCTTCTTCCCTATTAATCTTATATGTTTTATTAAAAGCATATGTGAATCTTAAAGTTTTATTAAAAATAAGAGAGAGATGTGCTAGATAGTTTTATGTCAACTTGACACAAACTGAAGACATCTAACAGAAGGGAGTCTCCATTAAGAAAACGTCTCCATGAGACTGAGCCAAAGGCAAGTCTGTAGGACATTCTCTTAATTAGTGATTGATGGGGGAGAGTCCAGCCCACAGTGGGTGGTGCCATTCCAGAGATAGTGGTCCTGATTCTATAAGAAAGCAGGCTGACAAAGCCATTTTACCAGCCAGTAACCAGCTCCCCTCTACGGCCTCTGCATCAGCTCCTGCCTCCAGGTTCCTGCCCTGCTTGAGTTCCTGTCCTGGCTTCCTTCAGTGATGAACAGTGAAATAGGCACAAGCCAAATAAACCCTTTCCTCCTCGACTTGCTTTTTGGTCACAGTATTTCATCATGTGATAGAAACCCTAAGGAAAGGTACAACTCCAATAACTTTGTAACTTGAGAATGATAAGCTTGAGCCAGAATTCATTGTCAAAGAATTTTGAAGAGTTTTAGCTTTGTTCTAGAATTTTGTCATAATAAGTTAGTGTTCCAGATTGCATTCTATATCATGAATACCACGAACAAATCCTGCATTCAATTGTAATCAGTAAGCCCTGGGAAGCAAGCTGTAAGGAGTATTCTTTATGGCCTCTGCCTCAGTTTCTCTCCCCAGTTTCCACTCTGGTTTCCTCCAGGGAAGGATCATTATCACTGTTTTCTGGAGAAATGTGGAAGAGTTCAGAACTTCAGGCTTGAAAAGCCATTGGTTGTTATCACCAAAATTTAATAGACGTTTCTAGTGGCAGCTTGAAATGCAAGAATGCAGAGAGAAACATGGTGAAGGGGGTACTTGGCTCTTGACATTTCAGAGGGGAATAAAGATTCTATCAGGAACCGAGCTAGGAACAAGAACTGTGCAGCAGGGTTGGGCCCTATATAGCAGGTCATGGAGAGACCACTGCAGTGATGTTGAAACCTAATCTTCCATGGGGACCCTAAGATGGTGGAGATGGCAGGACTTTGGGAGACCCCTGAAGGGTGACTGCAGGTGTGGAGTGTGTGTGCTGCAGGTGACAGGGCTTGAGGAGAGGGGCTGTCCAAGTCTTAGGGATCCCAGGGGATTATATTACAAGTCCCAGATACTGGACTATGAGATGCAGAATTGGTGTTTCCCCTTCTGAGTTTTGATTTTTGGTGTGGTCACTTTTTGCTATGTCCCAATTCCACTATTTTGAAATGAGAGTGTGTATGTTTTGTCATTACATGTTGGAAGAACATAGCTTTATTTTTTTTTATTTTATATCAGCTCATAGTTGACTTTGGACTTTTAAATTGTCTGTTAACGACAATTGGGACTTTGAGAGTTGGATTGAATGCATTTTCCACTATAAGATGGTCATGACCTTATAGATACCAGGCTGAAAGGCTTTGGTTTAAAAGGCATGTGTGCCAAATTGACAAGAAGTAGAGTTGTGATGATAATTTTAAAAATCAACTTGAAACACTATTGGGTCACCTGGGGAGGGAGTAGCAGTGAGGTTTTGCCTAGAGTAGGCTGGCCTCTGGCCATGTCTATGGGGGAATGATCTTTATTACATTAGTTGAATTGGAAAGAGCTGCCCGCTCTGGATGGCAGCATTTCCCAGGCAGGTGATACCAAGATTCTCCAAGGATAGAAAAACAAGATGAGTGCTGTCATGTACTCATTAACCTAGTACTTTCTCCTCTTGTGTACGCAGTGTGACCAGAGCTCTTGAGTTCCTGCCACTGTGATTCCTCTGCCGTGATAGAGAGCAATCTGGAGCTGTCAGTTTAGTAAAGACATTCTTTATTAACTTGCTTTTCTCCATGTTTTTTCATCAAAACAGCTGAGACGTAGACTACGACAACCCCTGGTCTCTCATCCCCACCATGTCTGCCGCTTCCCTCGGAGATCAACTGTAACAAGAGTCCCCAGCTGGTTCCTTCTGCTAGAAGCAAGGACTATCAAGCCATTGAACTCAGTTGTATGATATTTTAGCAAGCCCTGATGGATATGTGATGATATAGAGTCAGCTGTGAAATCCCTTTTGGAGATCTCTCAGTGAAATACGCAAGGAAACTGTAAAAGGCATTGTTGAAGAGGCCAATCAATTTCTTGCTCCAAACCCTTTGTGTCCAGAGTTGTCACACTGCCAGGCCTTACTTCTGTGGGACAAAACATTGCTATTCTCCTTTAGCCTCTTGTTCCTGCCTCACCTCCACCTTCTCATGTCACAATAGTGACTTTTCACTTGGTTTCTTCCTGAATTACACTTTAATCTCAAAGTTCCAATCAGCCTGGGAATTCCACACCCACAACTGTTTCTGTGGATGCGGTTTTCCAAAGGCTTGACTTTCACAATGAATAGACACGCTACAAAACAAAATAAAACAGAACAACCATACTGGGTTGAAGCCATCTTATGTTTTCCTTGTTTGTGGTTGTTTTGCCAGAAGCAGGATTGGTTGTATAACCAGCTACCGAAGAACCAAACACCTGACAGCACTCAGCTCAGATCTGAGCCTATCCAGGGCCTGAACTGTGTTTGCTTTGAGGCTGTGTGAAAGGTCTCAAGGCCTAACAAAGTTCAGATGAAACTTGACTGTTTTCATGCCAAGGTCTGGCTCAGAACTTGTGTGTTTCATGTGGTTTGGGGTTTTCAGGGCTTTGCACAGCGCTAATAAATGATTCTTTCTCGGCATGGAAAGCAATTAAATGTATAGCCTCTTGGGTTTGGGTCTTAGAACCTGTATTTATTTATTAAGAGTTGGGAGAAGAGTTAAATGGCCTAGAAGAGGGATCACACATAATGAACTAGGTGAATTTGCTGAAGACACCATATTTTAGATGAACAGAGGCCTGAAAAGTAAAAGAGGAAGTCTCAAAGAACCAATAAAATTGGGCCATTGGGAAACTTACTAATGAATGGAATTTAGCATTGGCCTATTAGGAATAAGTCAGAACTGTTTGCAAAGCCCCAGGAAGACCACATGAAAAGACCCCAGCAACATCTGTCTTGAGCCTGCACCAGAACTCTGGAGAGGGCCCTGGAGCCTTCCCATGCAAACTCTTCCTAGAGATTCTCCAGTGGGTATTGGACTCACCCTCAGAACCCTCAGATTCATGCTGGAGGTGAGACTTGGGGAGACCCTTCTAACAGGCTTCCCTCTAGCTGCCTTTTGGGGGGGGGTCAACAAATGTGGTGCCTTAGTTTCCAAAGGTTTCTGTAACCAAGTACCATAGACCATGTTAAATGCACAAATTTATTTTCTTCAGTTCTGGAGGACAGAAAGTTCAAGTTCAAGATCTCGAGGAGCTTTGCTTCTCCTGAGGGTTTTCCTTGGTTTCTATTCACACAGCCTTCCCCTGTGCATGGCTATACCCTGTCTTCCTATAGCAACAGGAGACGTGTTGCCTACCTAAGAGCCTTCCCCCATATGGTCTCACTTGACATCACTTAGCTTTTTAAAGACCATCACCAAGTACAGAGTCTCTACAATGCAAGGGACTTAGGGACACATGATTAAGGCACAGCAATTAATGCCACACCCTTCTGCAACATCCTATGTCTGTTAAAGGTGTGTAAAGAAGTCAACTCCCTAGTCCTGACAAGGTAAGACAAGCTCTGCCTGAAGGGAGGTCAATCCTCTCCTTGGGCCTCTCTGTTTCAGCTACAGAAGTTTGGGAAACCTGCAGAAAGAGACTATGTTTGCACTTATTTATTTTCAAGGATGATTTTCCATTTATCAGGACTTCCTCAATGAGAATGCATCCATAAAGAGCATCTTCCAAATATTTTCCTTGGTGTATCCAGCCACATTTACTTTGGGATTCCATGACAAATTTGTTGAATGCATGTCATGTTAGCCCATGGAAGGGTTACGATGCTCTCACAGAACTTACCTTTCAGTGCGAGAGTCTCATAGTACACAAATCACTTGATAAGTTTTTTTTTCTTAAAAAAAGAGTCCTCCACTGTCTGTGGTAATACACCCAGCCATATCTAGTGTGTTGAGTATGTGGATGATGCCATTTCTTTATGTGTTCCTATATCATTTCCTTTGCCATGTGACTTGGCAGTTCCTAGTTCCTTTCACCAAGGGGTTGACTTAGTCATACTAAGACTCATGGATCAATGGGATTTTCACAACTGTAACATAGGCCAAAGCTTGGATAAAGCCTATCCATCCCATTGCTCTTTCTACAATACACTTGTGCGCTATTGCAAACACCAATTTGCTGAGGGAGTGGGAGGCACGTGGGTAGACAGTCTGCACCAAATATGACTTAACTGCAAGTCAATAAATTTGGTGGCCCACAGCTAGGTGAGCAAGCCCCTATTACAACCAGAACAAAGGTTTCCCAGTCTAAATCTTCACCCTAGAGAAAGACTTCTCCACTAAATCGATAGACATCACTTGGGAAGTGATTTCTAATATATCACGACTACAGCAAAGTTTAATTGATCTAGATAGGGAAGGTTCCCAAGAGCTGAAACATCATCTGGAAAAGGAAGTGCATTAAGGAAATGCTATGCTCTCAATGCCTTGGTTGACAAAGAGATTGGTGGGATTACAGGAGATGAGTTAAGTACAATAAATGGTAGATAAATCTTCAAATGATGGGAAAAGATAATATTAAAAATAAGATGTGATGTTAAACTTCATTGCTAATTTAATTGGGTTAAAAAATATAGGGAATTGGTGAGGCATACCTTTGAGAGTGTCTGTGAGGACATTTCTTTTTTTAATTTAACTTCTTGATTCTTTAAGAGTTTCACATCACGCACCCCAATTTGCTCACCTCCAGTGCTGCCATAGTCTCCCCTCAACCCTGTAGTGTCCCTCCCAGCAAAGAAAATAAAACACAGTAAGCAGGCAAGCAAAAAAAAAAAGAACACACCAAATCAAAATAAAACAAACAAAAGAACAGCAAAAACAAAGAGACCTCTTTGCTTCTCCTTCTTCCCTGCCTCTCCAGCACCTCTGCATTTGTTCTGGTGGCTTTGGGGGCTGTAGTATGCTGCTTTGTCCTCAACTTTCCTAGCAGGTGTTCATCGCAATGAGGCACTGGTCTGGTTCAAGTTTCTGGTACACAACCATCACTGGATCTTCCCAGGAGCTCCTCTGGGATGTCCTGTGGCTGTCCTGAGTCTTGGAGACCCTGCAAGGATTGACCCGCAGGACCAGTCCCTCCATAAACTCCAGCATTCCTGGCCACTGGGACATCAGTCTCAAGCAAGGGGCAGACAAACCCATGCCCTCAGGGTCTGTTCGCCCTCTCCCGTAGTGAGTCTCCCCATCTCCCCTGAGTGCAAGGGTAAGCTCTCTTGTTTGTGGTGTTTCTGTCTAGAGAAGGCAATACCAACTTTCCCAGGGCCAGTGAAGGGCAGGCAGGCTCAGTATAACCATTTGATTTCATCATGCATGGTTCCGAAGGCCCCCTGAGGTGACATGGGCCAGAGACGTCAATAAAGACCCCAGTTGCAGCCAGACCATGAACCCAGAAATGGTCCTCAGTAGCAGCTTGGCCTGGATGGCATCCTGACTCTGTGTGGCACGGACCCCAGGATTGATAGCACCACGGAGGTAGACATGGTTCTGGGCAGCAGCTGGCTCTGAATGCAGCCACTGACCCAGGTAGAAGTGCAGGCCCTCAGGTCGGCATGGGCCCCAGTGACAATATGGCCCCTATGAGAACATTTCCAGAGAGGCATAACTGAGGCAGGAAGGGCCACCATGAATTTGAGCAGCATCATCCCCTAACTGGAACCTTGGACTGAAACAAGGGAGCATCGGGGTGGGGTAGCAGGTAACGCAGGAAGCAGGTGGCCTGGCACCAGCATTTGGCTTCCTCTGCTGCTTGATCCTTAAAGATGTGGGCAAGTTCCACCTCTGCAGCTCCAGACCAGTCCCCACCATGTTGTGCCTTCCATGGGGAACTCAGCACCTTAATCTGGGAGCAGCCCAAAACTTTTCTCGTAAGCTGTTTTTGCCAGGTCACCACAATGACAACAGTAACTGGTAATGGACCTTCAGAAAGAAATCAAAAGTCATCGTTTTAGCTACGTAAAAAGTTTCTGAAATTTCCTTTTACTTTAAAACTTACATTCCTTTAAATTTTCAGCTGACACAATCTTAATGAATACTTTGCATATATGTATATATTCAAATAAGTAAGTATATCTATCTCCTCAAAGATAGCATTTTTTTTAGCCGTCTGTTCCAATCTTCTCCCTAGATCTGTTAAAAATAATTTCTGAGATTTTCATACATGAGCACTGCACCTAGGCCACTCCTACCCCTCTAGCTCATTCATATCATCCTCCTTCAAAATTCATGATTTCTTATTGTTACATGTCTATACATACGTGCGTATATACATGAGTTCATTTAGTGTCTTTATATGTACATGTGTGATGGACTGACCACTCAGAACTGGAAAGCCTATGTGGAACTCCATCCCTGGCAGAAACCGATTCTCAGCTCTCAGAGGACACTGGCCACCTACGGTGCTATGTGGAATTTCCCTTGTCCACCTTGTCAGATGGTACTGCCAGCATGTAAACCTTACTCACGAAACATGATGCTGTGATTTCTTATGACGTGTTCATGGAATACCTTTGCACAGGGAAGAACATCTTTGCCATCTGTATAGCCAATAGATCAATATGCAGACTCTTCAAATGAAGAATAAAAAAAAAGATCCAATTAAAAAATTTAGTATGAATATGAACAGAGAGAAGGAGGAGGAGAAGAAAACAAACAAAAATGACCAAGAAATATCTTTAAATGTGTTCAACATCCTTAGTGATTAGAGAAATGCAGATAGAACTACTTTAAGATTTCATGTTAGAATGGCTAAGATCAAGAATCCATCTGCCTGGTGTCTGTAATGCAGTGAGGAAAGGGGAAGTCTCACTCACTGTTGGTGGGACTGGACACTGGTGAAGCCACTATAGAAATCAGTGAGCAGAACTCTTAAAAACCTAACATTAAATCTGCCCTATGGCCTATCTACACCACTCTTTGACATATGCCCACAGGACCTGGCATCCCACTCCACAGATGCTTGCTCAGCAATGTTCATTGCTGTTCTATGTACAATAGCTAGAGAATAAAAACAATCTAAATGCCCTTCAACTGATGGTTGGATAATGAAGATGTGATATATGCACATAATGGAATACTAGCCAGCTGTAAAGAAAACTGAAATAATGAAATTTACAGGTAAATGTATGAACCAGAAAATATTATCCCAAGTAACCCTAATTCAGAGAAACAAAACACCACACCTTCCCTCTTACTTGTGGGTATTAAAGTTCTAATTGTGAGTTCACAACATGCCAGGCACTCCTGTCTGACCTTTGAAAATCTTCATCCAGATCCACTGTCACGGAGCCTGAGCCACAGAGGCTGTGTTCTGTTGACCGTGTCCGCCAGGATTAGCTGTTCGGCTTCAGACAGCTCAAGCAGAAGATTGAGAAGTGTGAAGATGAACGTTTCTGGGTCTGCATCGCACAGACTTTCTCTTGCTGAGCTGTTTTTGCATGCCCTCTCTTTGCCAGACTCTGTCTCTCTGTCTTTATGAGTCTCTCTCTCTCTCTCTCTCTCTCTCTCTCTCTCTCTCTCTCTCTCTCTCTGTGTGTGTGTGTGTGTGTGTGTGTGTGTGTGTGGTGGGGTGCCCACATACATCTCAGGCTGTGACTTCTACAATGTGTTGCCCTCCTATAGTCAAACCTCTCCGCGTTTCTAGCTACTCAATTTTTCCCACACTTAGGGATCGTAGAACTTCTGGTTCTTTATAGTCTTGAAAAGTTTCATTCCTTTTTCTTTAATCAACACATTCATTATGAAAGGCCCTTTATCCAAACATTGTGAAAAGTCATTCATTTGCTCCTTTAGGATGCCATCTGGTTCCTACTAGCACGCTCTGGTGTGTAACTCCTCCGGCCTGTTTGTCCCTCTCATTCTCTTTCCAAAGCCCCATGTTTCCACCTCAGTTGTATGCCTCTCTGTGTTCTCTTTCTTCTTCCCTCTACACAGCCAGACTCTCACAGTGCTACAAACTCATATTTCAATTTTTCCCAGCCAGCATCCCTGCCTGCTGCCCCACCATCTCACGATTCCCCTCCCAACTGCGATAGGTATGAGCTTCCTCCCAGCCCTGATCCTAGTGGTCATCATCTCTGAGGATGTGTGAATCCCCATGACGAGAAGAAAGACAACCTCTCAGTGTACTAAATGCTGATCTCTAAAACTTGTATTTGGGAGATTTCATGTCAAAAGGTAATCAAAGATGTCAACCAGACTTGATGAGGAAATGACACATGCAAACCCAGCATGATCTCGGAGATCTTTGGAAGTAAAAAGAGAGGTACTGGGGATCTGGCAGTGGTAGGGAAACTTTAGTGATCCTCTCCTGATTCTTTGAAGACAGAGGGGTTCCTAAGCTAAGGCAAGGTATGGTTTCTCTCCTAAAGGTTCCAGAAGAAACACAGCACCCTGGTTTGGATAAAGCCCATTCTGGAGTCTGACACAAAACCATAAAATCATCATTGAAGCCACTAAATATGCAGTAAGATGCCACAGTGGTGACAGGAAACTCAGTGACCCCACCACGTGGTTAGATCCTAGGGGGTCACATATCTACAGAATAAAAGAGGATTCAAAATTATGTGATCAACCCATCATACATAGATGGTTCTGAGTCTATTGTTTGTGCAATGATAGGTTTTCTTCCAGAAACAAGAGATATATACTTGCCCATAAAATGTTTAAAAATAGCTTTTAGTTATTAATCTACCATAAAATCTTTTGAGAAAAAAATATCTAGTCATTTGCCAAGGAGAGCAAAGATGTAGGAATTTTAGGGCACCCACAACGTCCTTCCTCTTGGCAAAGTGGCTGTGGTAGCTGTGGTCTGCCTCGGGACATGCCCAGCTCCCCAGATGCACAGGGAAGGAACAACTTGTTCCCTTCCCTAGGGCAGCTGGCTCTAGTTTTGGCTAGATCTGGATTCCCAGGTCTCATGGGCACTGGCTGCTACAGTCTGGCAAGAGACTTCAGCTCCGGCATTTCCAGAGGGCTGTTCCCTTACTAATCTGGAGCAGACACTTATCACCCCTACAATCTTGTTCTTATAGCAGCAGCAACAACAAATGACCTGCAAATCCCACAATCTGTCCATGAAACGAGAGCTAACGCTTGGTGCAAACCCCATTAGACTTCCCTAAGAGGTCCGGACCAGGAGCCAAGAACCACAGGGTCTCGTCAGGCCTTCCCACTAGCCAGCAACATGACCTTGACTGATTTGCTCCTGTTGCCTGTGAAAGGAATGGGCTTCTGTGGTCACTGGGGCCTCCTGCATTCTAAGAGACTGTGACAGCTGTACAATTCTCAAGCACACTGATGCCTAGAAACTGCCAGCGGCGGTCTGCTCCACTCATGATAGCATTTCACCAAGACATAGGGAGAGAAAGCTAGAGGCTGCTCTAAAAAGTGAAAGGAGAGAGGGTGGAAAGAGAATCAACTTCATTGAGCATGTAATAAACAGCATGTGCTTCCTCTTACCTCAGTTCATAAATACTCCAGATCAGAGGCTCACAAAATGTTTCACCAAAATACCTCTGACCTTGGAGAAAAGTGATGAAGGCCTATACGAATTAAGCTTGTGGCTAATAGGAAACCCGAAGATTAACCCCAGGGCTTCGCACAGGCTACGAACCTACCACGCTGAACACTCCACACGGTTTACTTTATATTGTAAGACATAGTTTCCCTAAGTTGTTCAGGCTGGACTTCTACTTGTCATCCTCCTGCCCCATCCTCCCAAGTGCTGGGATGACAGGCGTGTGTCACCAGGCTTGCCTGGAAATTTCATTGTATCTTAGAATGGTGTTCTAGCCATTGCTCTCTTGCTGTGGAGAGACGCCATGACCATAGAAAGCTCTTAGAAAAAGAGTTTAATTGGGGGCTTGTTTACTTGTTTACAGCTGCAAAGGCTCAGCTCATTATCACTACAGCAGGGAGCAGGGGGATCATGAGATAACTGGAGGAGCCACTGAAAGCTACATAGTGATCTGTAAGCATCCAGAGGGGGAGAAGAGAGAGAGAGGGGGGGGGCAGAGGGGAGAGGGGAGAGGGGAGAGAGAGAGAGATAGAGAGAGAGAGATAGAGAGAGAGAGAGAGAGAGAGAGAGAGAGAGAGAGAGAGAGAGAGAGAGAGAGAAAAGAAAGACTGGGCCTGGCAAGGGCTTCTGAAACCTCAAAGCCCACTCCCAGTGGCTCACTTCCTCCAACAAGGCCACACCCCCTAATCCTTCCAATCCTATCAAAGAGTTCCACTCCTTGGTGACTAAGCATTCAGGTATCTGAGCCTGAGGAGGGAGAGGGAGCTATTCTTATTCAACCGTCTACAAATGGACATGAATTGTATGTTCTACACTCCATAAGCTAGGGCTCCTGTTCTTCCATAGAATAAAATGGTTGCTCTAAAAAAGGTGCAGCCAGTTAAGCCCACGGTTACAGAGTTCTGGGTCACATTGGTCTCTGAGATGAACTCTCTCTTCTCAAAGCAGGAGCAAGAATGTGGAAGTTGAAGTGCGTGGTTTACTCTGCCACCTCACAAGGTTGGGTAACTACCTCGTTTACTACAGCTTACACAGAAAGCAAACAAATAAATAATAAGAGTCCACTGGGCTGGCAGATAGGTGTAACAGGCAGGCGGAGAGTCCTGTCTTCCCCCAGCCTGCTCAGGAAGGGGAATCATGTCTGTGATTCCTGTCTATAAAATGAGCCAGGTGGACATTCTGTCTTCAAAATACAAAAAGACAGTAGAAGCTGAAGGGAGGCAAAAGAACATCCCAGAAAATGGAGACCAACTGCTTAAGATGTAAATAGAAGTGCCCAGCCAGAGAGAAGTCATGAGCTGGGAGGGTAGGAGGTGAGACTTCATCACAGACCCAGCAAAGTAAGAGACAAGTCTATGTGAGATTCCTAGGAGACAAAGGAGCTGTTGGAAGAAGAGCAAGTCCCACTCTTCATCCTCAGGGGAGCGGTGAAGAGGCAATGAGCTGCTCTGGGGCTACTGTAAACAAGTGGAAGCATTTACTAAGGCAACAATTATCTCCATCAACAGCAGAAACAGCCCTCAGGAGCAGCATTTCCCAGGCAGCAGTGAGGACAGATGAACTGAGGGCTGTACACACAGAGCCACCAAAGTCTGAGTAGAGCCTGACACATTGGAATGGATCCAGAGCCCAACGAGTCACACAGAAGCCACTGGAAAGACATGGAAGAGAATATTTGCCTGTGTTACGAGGAGTAAAGAGTTGAAGCATTGTGAGCACAAAGGGTAGGGCAGAGACAACATAGAATTGAGAAAGAGGAGCAAGTAGCAAGAACTAGAGAAGGGCATTGTGAGCCAGGGCTGAGGCTGGGAGCACAGGGTTACAGCAGGACTGCCTCATCTGGCTGGCCGTGTGGTTCCTATGAAACCATGTAGGCTTCCTGAGCTTGCTTCTATCCTACTTAAGAAGGTAAAATACACTGCCATAGAACTTGGGCGGGGAGAAATTCAAGTGAAATCATTCATGGGATGTAAGTAAAGCCGGGCGGTGGTGGCTTACACCTTTAATCCCAGCATACAGGGAGGCAGAGGCAGGAGGAGCTGTGTGTGAACTCTTACATGGAATTTATGAAGTAAGTAAATGGTGCTTTGTCCATAGTTATTGTACCTGAGATTGAGCAGGGGGTGAATGATAATAAGGTTTGAGTGTGAGATTTTGGAAAGAATGAGAAGGGGAGAATGAGGAGGAGAAGAGGAGAGGAGAGAAAAAAGGAGGGAGGAGGAAGGAAGGGAGAGGGGCAGGGGAAATGGAGAAAGAAAGAGGAGGGTATGAAAACAAAAAGAAAGTGGTGGGGGTACGAAGGGAAGGGGAGGAGGACGGGGTGAAGGCAGGGAAGAAGAGTCCTGGCAGTTATCAACAAAACAATTCGTCGTGGGAATATTCCAAAATAGATCATCCATTGGCTCCTTCTCCAGCTTTCCCTGCTTGTCAGCTCGTCCCTCACATGTGAGCATTCTCCAGAGGTCTCTGGCCCCAGCTTCTTCTCACTTCCAAGACCTTGAGCAACGTCACCCATCCCTCTCACTCCACTGACTACCCCTTCTTTAATCATTGCTTGTTTATTTTCTAGCCAAAATATCTCTTTTGAGCAGCAAGTTTGACTTATATAGATGAAAGTCAACGCAAAATAAATCTTGAATCTCAGCATCCATACAAATCTGTTTTCCTCTTTTGTTTCATCACCTCCAGAGAGAAATTCAGAAATCATGCCTAAATTCTCTCCTCCTCCAGCACTCTGACACTTTCCATGAACTGAATCCTGTGTGAACCTCAGATGTGCTTCAGGCTGCCCAGAAGCTGCAGCCAAGGTGCACAAACACCTTCCTGCAGGAAGAGACCTGGCCTGCTGTGGTCGTGATCACACCTGAACCACTACCACGAGTCTGCTCCCGCAGCAGAAGGAAACACACAGGCCCTGTGTGTTCTACTCAGAATGCTGACTATAGCCATCCTTCAAATCAGTCTTGTCCTACCCACAGGGAAACTCTTTCCTCTCCATGTTCTTTGATAGATACCAGGAAACAACAGACCCTGGGTCTTTATGGCAGATGAAGGTGTAGGAAGCATGAAGATTTTGTGGTTTAGGGTGCAGTGTCCTCCACAGGCGCTTGTTTGAATGCATGGTTCCCAGCCAGAGGCGTTGTTTGAGCAGCTTGTAGAACTTTAGGAGGCAAAGCCCGATGGGGAAGCAGACCTTTGTAGCCTGGCTCCACTTCCTGTTCACTTTCTGCTTCCTGAGGATAGAGGCAATGTGATGCACCAGCATCCTGGTCCTGCCAATGTGCCTCCCCCACCTGCCGTCTTATCTCCCACACCAGGAGGACTGCGTTTCTCCAAAACGAGAGCCTTACGTGGCCTTTGTCCTTATTTCAGTAACAGAAGAGTTGCTCATTTGGGTTCTAACTTTGGAAGCATTGTGTTGCATCTTTCACTTTCTTGGCAGGACAAGCTCAGATGTTTGAGAACACTGAGAATATTGAGATTTCTGAAAGAACAGAAGACAGGACATAAACTATCTCCTCCCTGCTCTCTCTTACACTTGATATGTGCGTAATTCTTCTGCTTTCTCTGGAATAAATAAGTAAATAGAATGAAAGAATATTAAAATCTTTCTTTGTTTTTCTTTATTTGTTTTTTGTTGTTGTTGTTTTCTAGGCAGGGTTTCTCTGTGTAGCTTTGGTACCGGTCCTAGAACTTGCTCTGTAGCCCAGACTGGCCTCAAACTCACTTAGATCCACCTGCTTCTGCCTCCCAAGTGCTGGGATTAAAAGTGTGTGCCACTGCCACCTGGCTTAAATTTTTCTTTTAGAAACTCAAGAGTTTAAAAAGCTAACAAGGCAGCGAGGTCAGTATCTACCTTGGTATAAATATCCCCAGGGCCATATTTATTTGGATCATTATATAATCTTAGGGGCTCCATGAATATAAGAACAAAAGCAAACACTAAAGACACACAATATGAAACTAAAGATCTATTGTGAAACTCTGACAGGTCCAAAGGTCAGAATTAATGATGAAAGTAGATTTCTACCTAGAAGCCTTAAAAGAACTGCTAGATACTTAAAGAAACATCACTGTCTCACGTTAAACTAGAAACCCTGGGTGGCCGCTCTTAAAAACTTTGAACATTATAGATGCTGCCATTGTCAAGAAATCACAGTTATGCAGAAACTATCATTGAAGTGTGATTTGCTTCATCAAAATTTCCCTTCAGAAAATAGGGGGAATTTAGGATTGTGACTCTGACCTTAATGGGGTTATCCACAATGTATGTGTGCACTGAGTTGTCTCGGGTTTTTAGCTTACTAAAGTTAATAGCAATAGCACATATAAATGCTATTAAATAAATAACCAAATAACATACATAAACTTCAGGAGCATTATGTCCTGAAAAGTAAACCACTTTTAAGCATTCAGCCCCTTACCATTTGCAAATATGCCAAGCAACTATTAGTATGATAATTATTAACATTACTAATTAAATTTCTGTCATCACAAACCATGAACCCATAGGATGCCCATTTAGCACAATCTCTTTATTATTTAGAATAATCCTCTGCAGGGTTACAATAAATGCATTTCTAGATTGACTGTTGCGGAATATTTCTTTGTACTGTGTGAAGACATGTCACTGTGATTGGTTTAATAAAAAGCTAGATGGCCAGCCAATAGTTAGGCAGGATTTGGGGGGCAAAGAGAATGCTGGGAAGAAGAAGGCAGAGTCATGGGGAGATGCAGAGGGAAAATGGCATGCAGGACATAAGGTAACAAGCCATAAACCATGTGAAAGCACATAAATTAATAGAATGGGCTAATTTAAATTATAAGAGCTAGTTAGAAATAAGCCTAAGCTATTGACTAAGCTTTCATAATTAATAATAAGTCTCAGTGTGGTTATTTGTGAGCTGGAAGGCAGGACAAGGAAAGACTCGCTACAATTGACCATCGAGACCATATACATACATATATATATATAATGTTTAAGAGTATGGCCTCAGACATAACCCTGTGGTTGAATCCTGCCTGTACCAGGGCCACGTATATGACCCTGGGAAAGTTATTTCATGTTTAAGTCGTGTAAAACATTTCACAGAGGAATTTGAAGCTAGTAAGTTCCCAATCATACCTGTTGCCTGTGGTTAGAATCACAATTCTAGAACTTCAAAGCTGGTGCCTAGTGCCCCCAACTCATTATCCAGCTTCTTTCCTAACCCACGTGGTACTAGTGAGTATTGGCTGTGGGTTGAACAACACAAACATGGGCATACAAGATCACTTTCCCAAGAGGAAGTCCTCTAGTCTCCCCTCACCCAGAAATCCTTCCATGTACCAACTTTTAAGAGCAGTGGCCTTTCCAGATGCATCACCACACTGAGGGAATCTGGCACACGCACAGTGTCCAGTCAGGCACTCGGTTTCTGAATTGAGAGCATGTTTTCTAAACATCTCTAGGAAATGGAAATTTTTGACTTTCTGCCCAGGACACTGTGAGAATTTGCCCTACAGAAATACTAAAATAAAAAAAAAATAATAATACATCCAAAGTATCTTTCTGTGTGTCTATCTGTCTCTGTGTCTCTGTCTTTCTTATCTCTCTATGTCTCTGTTTCTATTGCTTTCTGTCTCTCTTATCTCTCTGTCTTTGTGTCCCTGTATCTCTCTGTGTCTCTCTCATCTGTCTCTCTCTCTCTCTGACTCTCTCATCTCTGTCTCTCTGTGTCCCTGTCTCTCTTATCTATCTCTTTATGTGTCTCTGTCTCTTTCATCTCTCTGTCTCTTTCTTTGTCTTTCTTTGTCTCTCTGTGTCCCTGTCTCTCTCATCTCTCTGTCTCTCTGTGTCCCTGTCTCTCTTATCTATCTCTTTATGTGTCTCTGTCTCTTTCATCTCTCTGTCTCTTTCTTTGTCTTTCTTTGTTTCTCTCTCTCTCTGACTCTCTCATCTCTCTGTCTCTCTGTGTCCCTGTCTCTCTTTATCTCTTTCTCTGTGTCTCTCTGTCTTCCTCTCCCTTTCTCGCTGCCCCTTTCCCCCTTCTTCCCTCCTCCTCTCTCTCACTTTACTCTGTATCCTGGCCCCTCCTGTCAGACTATGAAACCATTGTGTCTAATACAGTTCTTTTGACTCAGCCATCATTACTCACACTTTGCTGATTTTACTTTAAACACTGTTGGCTGAAATGACAATTTATCAAGACTGTTTTGCCTAGCAGTTGAAGGTAATGCATTTTCCTGCTGAAGGCCTCCATATTTATTATTGCAGCAGCAAGTCGGTCGGGAGCTTCACACTCCAGGGATCTTGCTGTGAGTCGATTCCTGGCCTGCTCCCCCTCTCCTGTTCTGGAGGAGGGACACCATCTCAAACTCTATCTCTTGGGAAAGGAAGTTGAGATAGCTCCCCGCTCAGGGGAAGGAAGACCCACAGCTCTGAGGGGGCAAAGCCAGCAGTCCCAGGGAGGGAAGGGCATGCTTAAGTCTTCCTCTCGCCTGGTCAGGAGAGACAGCAAGAGCCACGGCGTGCAGACCAGGACTCAGTACAGAAGTGAGCATGTGTGAGAAGACCCTCAGTCTCACCAATTAAAGAGCACCCGGTTGCCAAAGCATAACTCAGGTAAGCTGGGAGTTGCTGGAGAAGTGGAGAAGCCCAGGTTTCTGCCACCAATAAGGGAGCAATTCTTACGTGGAGCATGTAATGCAATCCCGGAGCCTGGCAAGGACAGTCTCTAAGACTAGCTTGTAGCCCATAGTCATAACGGAGAGACCGAAGGAATAGAAAGGAACTTGGGTTTGTGGTATGTCTGGCACTGTGCTAGACTGTTGTAGTTCATTTGTTTTTTTTTTCTTGCAATAATCCTAAAGATGGGCATTAGTATCCTCAGAGCCCAGAACAAGCTAAAGTCTGTCTTAGCACAGATCCTCCTGGGGCTCCAGAGCCCTTCCCTACTGAATGAGAGTCCTGGAAGTAAGGGATCTGCAAGACAGAATGGAGGGGTCCATCCACCCTTAGGTGCACTAGTGGGGAACTCAGGATTATCCTTACACACAAGCTTACTTTAACCACTAATAATAAAGGGCATATAAAAATAGATAAAATCATTGAATAAAATACAAAGGCAATATTAATTTCTGACAACTATTTTTGGAAACACAGGATCTAATAGTCGATGTGTTATTTTTTATTTACATTCTTTTTGATGCAGCCCGATGAGACTATGACACCTCCAGTCCTCATCACTTCCTGGGTGTGTTATGGGATGCTGTCTCGTGGGGACCTGCCAAGCCACAGGAGTGTGAGCCCACAGATGTGAACACACGCAGAAGGAGGAGAGGGAAAAGGTCAGGGAACTGAGAAAGGGCATCAGGTCACGACCTTTGTGAGACAATCACTGGGACATTATGGAAAAAATCATGGAAGAAATTAGGAGGAAAAAAGAGAAACTTCAGGAAAGGGGTAGGAAGTGCTAAAAATGCAAGCTGCCTCCCTAATGTCTGTGGAGGCTTCCAGCAGCCGCACCTGACTGGGTGCCCCAGAGCCTAGTTACCAGGAGGGAGGACTTCAGGGTGCAGACTCCATTAGCTGCTTGAGCCTCCCTTATTCCCTAGGAAACCATAAGGAACCTGCCTCCTACTGGAGACACCCTTAGGGCAGCTCGACTTTGGTTTCCACTCTTGTGAAGATTTATAACATTCCTGAATAAATGAGTTGGAGGACATTCCTCCAACAAAGAAAAAACTTCCCAGAAAACCAACTTACTGAGCAATCACAGCTTTGAGAACCCCAGTGACAGACAGAAGACTGACCTGATGGCCAAGCAACAGAAAGTATCCACATTGCCCAGGAATTGCATCAGTGTGGGAAGCAGGAGAAGCACAGTTAAACAGACTGGCCAGCAAATCCTCAGGTCCTGGCTCCCACATCACCTCTTCCCGCTGCATGCAAACACACATGCACGCCACACACACACACACACACACACACACACACACACACACACACACCCTGGCCAGACGCTGCAGGTCCCGGCTCCCTGTTTTGTTGAGTCCACCGTGAAACAAAGATTCTTTCCAAATCCTTGATTAACCTTATTAGAGCTCATAAAACCCAAAGTATTTCAATATGTCCAAATATCTTTATTTTCTTGTAGATATTTGTGGTTGGGGGTATTTTTATTATCAGTTTTCAATTAGTAAAGGAGGTAGGGCAAATGAAATGGAGAGCCAAGTAGAATATTGAAGCATTGCTTCTTAGTGGTCTGCATGGGTTCTAGGAAGGGAGTGGGGTGAGCAGAGCACCTCAGCCTTATCAGGTCCTGAGATCAAGCCCACTTTGGGCTATGCGCCCCTACCACTTTTTGAGATAACTTTTCATCCTTGTCACAAATAGAGCAACTTACTAGGATTATTTCTGCTAGTGGCTTATGTGATTATGTGTGATTATATCTGTTATCTATTAATGATAAAACCTGGACTCTGTGTTCAATGAACAATTTTATAAAGTCCAACAGAGCCCAAGTCGTTTATAGTAATGTTTTGTTCACAACGCCCTTTGGCTCTTTTAATTTCAAAATCCATGTGTGTTTGAAGAAAAATATAATCCATCTGTTTCTGATTCATTACCCTTAACTCATCAACTCCCCTTTGGTCAGGGTTGACAAGTCCCATGGGTTCTTTATTGGTGTGCCCTGTTGAACCTTTCTTCCCTGAATGTTAAGTAGTGTTTAGACATGGCATGCTCTCCCCTCTGGGGTGAAGAAGGTACCTTCAAACCTTGGGTGCTACAGTCTATTGTGGACTTTAAAAAAGCTTCTCTCATCATTGACAGTGCAGACTTGAGTAAGCGATTGTTCTTATGGTGTGCAAGCAGAAGTGTGTATGATTGCCCGTGAGCACATTCATGCAGCTATATGCACCCCTTCCTTGTGATAAACACATCCTGTGGAATTAATTTGGACTGCAGGCAGGCTTCTCATTTCTGTAGTTAGACCAGCTAACTGACTTGAGAGTGTTGAACTGAATGAATTCCTTCGAAGACTTTCACTGTGCTGGGCTTTATCTGCCTGTCAACAAAGAGAAGAAAAATGAGGGGAAGGAGCTCTCAAAAACAGGGGAGGAACTTGAGCTCTGCAAGTTCTCCCACTGTTCCCCAAGCAGCTTTGTTCCCAGTGGTGGGGGCGGTTACAAGTGGTTGGGGAAGGGAGCTAGGTCTGCTTGAAGCTTGAACAAGTGTGGGACTACCTGGTATGGTCACAATGTAGATGCTGGCATAATGCCAGTCTCCAGAGTCTTCCCCAACTGAAATCCACAAAACTATACCTAGGTCAATGAATGCTCCCCCTTTAGCCCAGAAAAGAATCAAATAGTAAACCCTTCACCCAGCTTGTCCCTCAAAATACATGTGGCCTACACCCTATCAACTCCAAAACTAGCTTTCGTTTTAAAGAGTCAGTTGCTAGCCAGGTTGGTGTATGCTTATAAATCTCTGCACCTAAGAGGCTGAGGCAGGAGGATTGTCACGAGTTCATGGCCATTCTGAGACACATACTGAGAAATTTTCTCCCAAAACTTAAAATAATGCATAATCTTGTTGAAATCTCAGTTATTCCAGACTGCTACATCCGCAATATTTAGCCCACTGAATTACATTCAGTTCTCCATGCTGTTTTCCGCCCTCTCTTTAGAGTAAGTCCCGGGCTGCATGAAACTACAGTGGAACTCCACCTCTAGAATAAGATAGGACAGTTGGGCTGACATATTCCCAAGAAAATGACCTTTCAGTGTCACATGCTAACTTCACAAACAGTACTAAGTTGAGAGCTGTGAGCTATGCTGCACGGGATTTGCTGCCAATAAGGATGTATGGAAGTTGGTGACTTCTCCATATGTGTATGCAGTGAATAGGCAGGTATGTATGCATGTCTTCATGTCTGCAGTTGAACGTGCATATGTGTGCATATGCGTAGGAAGGTTTAAGAATAATGTCATATATCTTTTTCAATACTCTTCACCTTATACATCAAGGCAGGTCTGTTGCTGAACCTATGGCTTGCTGTTTAGGGTGGTCTAGCCTGTTAACTTCCTTTGGGGAGTCCTTTGCCCCTGCTTCCTGTACCCTGGGATTCCAGGTGGACTGTTGCATCATGTTCCTTATATGTGGGTTCTGGGGTTCTCAACTCTAGAGCTCACACATGCATTGCGAAGTGCTTTATCTGCTGAGTAGTCTCCCCAGATCAATTATTCAAACGTAAGTCTGATTCCCCAGCACAACTTATTATAGAAGTAACGTCAGGGTCAGCTCTATAGTAATGTCACGCTAAATGACTGTATTCTCAGTGTGCTCTACTCACTTGGAGTCTAATAGCTTCAGTCTCTTTGGGGACACCTAGAATCCTGGATAGGGTCCTCATATGTATACTCTCAAGAACATAGCATTCTGATATTGTATCTGCTGCAGCCAAAAATAACTGGAGATTTCTGTGCTTACAGACTCAACACATGTCATGGCTGGTACTGTGGCTTCCTGGGTCACTTTTTAACATGCAAGACGGCACCTCCATGTGCCTCTTTTCTAAGTATCCATTTTTATGAATTTGTATCAGATCTTCATGTTATGTAAAACAAATTCATAAAAATGGATACTTAGAAGTTCTAGTAGCTAAAGTGCACTTTTTGTAAGCACAAATTTCTAGTAAGACACACTTAGGAAGTAGCAATTACATAAGTATAATACTCTTTCTTCCCTACTTGCATCTGTGTGTGTGTGTGTGTGTGTGTGTGTGTGTGTGTGTGTGTGTTTAGGAGCCATTGGCAAAATCATGGAGGTGGTTGGGACAATACCCGGCACTCCAGCACAATGTTTATAGCCTGAGGCTGAACTGTGGCCTGAGACACGCCATAGTCTCTGTGTTGTGCTCACTCTGTACCTTGAGATATTTGGTCCTAAACTAGGTCATCACTACTTGAGGAGGATCTTCAGCTCTGTTCACACTTCAGCTCCCAGTCACTATCTCCCAGATGCATGCCCTAGTCCAAACCATCAGATGAGACTATCAATATGGCTACCCGAGTGCTCAGTACAGGACACTACAAGTAATTAAAACACCTACTGCTGAAGAGATAAGGACAGCCCAGAACAGTGACTTTAAGAAAAAATCCAGTCTGTATGTAGCTATTTAAGTCCTGTAATTTAGGCCAAGTCTTCAATATTTATTTAGATGATGAAGGGGACCTCAGAAACTGTAGAGCAATGCGATGTTTCTTCTAGCATGCATGGTTGACCTCCAGTCTTAACTACCATTTGATCTTAAAACAGAAAGTACACATATATTTAGACAAATCTTTGACCATGATCTATTGGGCAAAAGAAATGCTGACACCAGCCCTTTATAACTACAACCACAGATCAAAGAAAACGCAGTATAAAGTGAACTACAAGTACTTCTGATGAAGTAGCCATGTAAGGCAAAGACAGCTTTGCTTCATTCTTTCTCATCTTCCTTTTCATAACCTCCCTTTACCTTATTGGCTATTTGCTGAAACTACCTGTCTGTCTGTCTGTCTGTCTATCTATCTATCTATCTATCTATCTATCTATCTATCTATCTATCTATCTATCTGCCTGTCTGTCTTTCCAGCTATTTTCCAATCTAGTTGTGTCTTCATCCTTGCCTCTTTATGATATTTTTATGGCTTATTAGTCCAGATGCTTTCAAGAAAACCAACTCAAACGGTTCCAAATGTCAAGGGCTTACTCTGGCTGAATAACTAAAGTTTGAGGTTAATAGCTCTGTTCCTGGTATAGGAGGCTGCATTTTTCTATGAGTCTCTGCCCTCTTCTATTTGATGGCTTTAACCTGAATGTGAATTCCCCTCTGGTCATCAGGTGGCAGGCAGCAGCTAACAATCAAGGATCACGCCATGAAAGGAGAGATACTGACTTATGTCCTGTTTCCTCAAGACAAAAAAAGAACTTGTCCTAGAGACTCTACCATCCTTTTTACAGATCAGCATTAGACCAGATGCTTGTGCCTGAAGTCCTCACTGACAGCCTAGACTCCCATTGGAGATTTATATTATGGAGTTTTATGTCTGAAGACGAAAATAGGGCAACTCTCCTTAAGTAGCATGAGCAAAACTGGATTATAGTTGTGAAAAACAGAACAAAACAGAAAAATAGAAAAGGATGGACAATGGACAGGCAATTGCCAGTATCCAGTAGCAAAACCTGCTCAGGTTTCCTTTATCTGCTTTTACTGATGTAACGGGTAGGTAATAGATAAATAATCGTGACCTTCTATCCACTGCTTCTTAGATGATGGAGGACCCAGAGAGCTTCGTGGACCATGGGGATCACACCTGAAAGGTGATGTTGTTCTCTGGCTATGGTCACTTCCTACCTGGCAGTAGAGAAGCAACAAAGTAAGAAGCAGAGAGGAACTGAAAATTGCTCCCTGGAGAAGTGGCTGACTCTATGTTCCTAGGTCACACAACACTTGGTTCCTGCGTGCAAACTCCTCGCTCCTAGTATCTTAAAGGGCAGGTCATGCCTTAGATGAGGACAGCAACTGGTCAGGAAGTGCAGGCACATGGCTCACATTTTCCTGCTCACGAGAGGTTTTCCACTGGCTCCAAGAGCAGCTGCTTTTCGGAGAGGTGTGTATTCACACAGTGACACACAAACTGTATCCTTAGTCAACAGTGGCCATCTTCAGGTGAACCACTGTGATAGAACCCCTTTGGAATCAGACTCCTATTGCCCTGACAACCCATGTGGGTCTAAAATAGGACATGAGGTTGAAGAACTGTCCATTAGATGTAGTCATCACAATTTCCTCCAAGGAAAAGAAAGGATCCAAGATTGCTATCGCCGATCCCTTGACGTCGGCTGGTCCAGCATTGCCCTTAGTCAGCTAACCCTTTCCTTATGTTCGTATGCAGTAAGCCTCCAGTTCTCTAATCCTGTCCTCATCCATACTCAAGAACTTTCATTCATGCTCAAGGCTCTCCCCACAGACTGCCCTAGGGAGCCTTCCTGCCTGTTCATATCCCTACTCTGATGGCTCTACACTTAACCTCAGTCAGCTTCTGCCCTCCTTCCTTTATTCTGCCAAAAACAGCATTTGAATGCTACAATTCATGAATTCTTGAATCTCACTTGGGCAGGTCAGCTCCAATTATGCTATTTCTATTCAAAATTCTGTTCAAAGTACACGAATTTGCATAATTGAAAATACCACACAGGGGAACATAAATGTGGCCTCAGTCAGTTACTGTGTGATCTTAATCATTTATTTTTCCTTTCCATCATATAGTCAACACATTTGGCAAGGGAGAGCTGTGGACCAGGCGTGCAACTAAGCTCAAGATTAAGCTCTTTCCTCCAGAAAACAGAAATGAAGAATGCCCCAGAGGGTTGTTGGGACCACTGGATAAGACAAGACATTCTGAGTGCCTGGAACACAAAATCACTCATAAACAACGCTTAGGGCGGCAATTATGACGACTGTGACTGAGAAAGGACAAGCCCATCTGTTCTTTCCTGTGCCCTGTTAGCCACGCCAGTCAAGGAACAATCCAATCCCTTTCTTCCGCAACCATTCCCGCTTGCCAGGCTTCCTGGACATCCTGAAGAAATACACTGAGCAGCTACTTAAAATGGGTCTGCTGGTGATGTCATCCTGTTGGCTTTTCCACACATGGACCTTGGTACAGGCAGAGAGCTGTATGCTCCAAGTGCTATGCTCCTTGTCTGACCTCCCTAAGTGTGTGTGTGTGTGTGTGTGTGTGTGTGTGTGTGTGTGTCTGCCTGTGTAAGAGGCTGTGTATGACTTTAGCCAAAATAAATGGTGCATGGCTGTTATAAACACTGAGGTACCCTAACACCAGAAGTAGCCCTATCAAGTTTCAAACGTTCCACATTCTTCCAGATTCCAGATTCATATTCTCTCACGAGTGCCAGGTCTCTCTCCCTCCCTCCCACCCCTCTCTGTCACACATTCTCTCCTCATCTCAAAGAGCTGACTTCAGTCTAACCATTTTAAATTAAGTCAAAACTTCAGGAGGGAAACAAAAACAGCTGCTGGTTTTTATCTAAGGAGAAAGAGGAGTGGAAACTCGCCGCATGTCTTTGTGCCATGAAGATCTCATGGACCGCTCATCGCATTCATGCAGACCAAATGAAGGGGGCTCGCTGCCTCTCACTCAGAGGAAAGAAAATTGCGAGATGAACATACTTAATGCGTCTCTCCTATTCTGCTTGTGTGATGCTCCTGGAGAAAGGGTATATATTCACCAGAATAAAGTCTATTTGTTCAAAAAGGAAAGCTCTTAAGACAATCTGCTTACCAGACATCATATATAATATCTCAACTGCAAGAAAAATCCCTTCTAAGAAAATCTGGCTGGGCAAAAATGGTAGAGCTTAAAGCATTACTGCTTATGAGAAATTACTAGAGAAAGTGGTTCTTTCTTCCCTGACTTATAGTCTCATTTGTGAGTCAGAATGAAAACCTTTCAACACTTTTGTGCCCTGTAAAAGATGTCAGAGAGCTTCCTGATGCTGTCCTCCCTGCAGGCCCGGCATGATGTGAGAGGAGTTTGTGTTCTTGAGAAAATTCCAGAGAAGGTGCCTGGTTAAGGAAAACACAGCCCTTAGAAGGAGCCATCACCCCAGTGGGAATTTATCTAATGAAATGATTGATTTTAGTAAGGAAAGGATGAATGTGTGGGGAAGAAGGCACAAAGCAAGGGGACCTTGGTAAAAGGCCCAAGCTCACCCCCTTAGAGTGGTGGTGGTGGTGTGCTCAGAGTTCCAACAGCGAAGTGTTGGGAAGAATACTGTAAGATGTTAAGGGGAGAGCGGTAGATACAGGAAGAAGCATTAAAAAGCATGAGTTAAAGGAATGAAAAACCAAACTTTTCTGATCCTGGAGACACATCAAAGAGGTCCTGGAAAAGTCTCTTACCCAGTTCAAGGCCTTTTGTTAGAGTTACCTTAAAGAACTAATATAGATTCAGATACCGGAGATGTGGTGTCTTAAAGCAATAGAAATGCATTGTTTTATGTTTCTGAATACTAAGTCTAGAATCCACTTATAATCAGGGATAGGAAATGTCCAGGACACCCCAAAAAAAGCTCCACCTTGTGTCTTCCTTGCTCTTCACCATGTCTACCATGCAATGGCATCCCTTGCAGCTGCGATCCTGCTGTCTCTTGCTCTGACATCACATGAGATTTTTCTTATGCATCTGTGTCAAAGTTTTCCTCTTTCCATGAAGACAGCAATCGCATTGAATCAGGCCCACACTAATGACTTCATTTTCATTCAATTACATAAATAAAGGCCTTATGTCTAACTAAGGCCATATTCACAAGATCTGAGGGTTTGATGTCAGCATGTTTGGGAGGAGAAGAAGGATACAATTCAACCTCCAGTCCACTACTAACAGACCATAACATAGGTATTCTAACTGACATATGTAGCAAGTGTCTACAGGGAGGTCAACTTGATAAAACTTGCAAAAACTAAACTTCAGTGAAAATGTCCCAGGCAATGAAAATGACGTCTATAAGTGGGAGGCCTTTGGTACCCGAGCGAGTTCTCCCTTCTATTTACTCCACAGCTTCCCAAGCTCTCATGACAGCGTTCAGAGCTCTGAAAGAAGTCAGTGGCCTTTGGTGAAATGAAGGTCGTGAAGAAGCCCAAGGTATCAAGTAATCATGTAGGAAGCAAGTGCTCCATTCCCGGTAGGCAGGCTTGTCTTCTCCAAAACACAAAACACTACATTTCCCAAGACACTGGAGAGAAACATCACAACATTCAGATGCACAAATCATCCTGGCAATAGGTTTTCCAATAAGAAAAGGATCCAGGATTCTTTCTCGGTGAAGCAAACCTAAGCAACGGCAGAGAGGACTACCAGGACCTTCGTGTGTCTGAACGGCGCAGGGTCCTGTCTGAACTTGTGCTCCAAGTGTTTGCAGGGGCAACCACGGCTCTGAACTCGATTATTTCCTGTCCATGTACAGAGGCACTTTAGGCATCTGGTAACACGGATTTCATGGCCACAAAGTAAAAATGAAATAATGTGCATACCAAAACATAAACACATTGTAAAGTGCGTTCAGTCCCAGACTCCCAACCCAGCGACCCCGCATGATTTAACCGAGGGGGAAGCCAGACTTCTGTCCCAGTGGGGAGAAACAAGGCCTCCGAACTGACAGCTGCTATTATTCCAAAACAAGTCATTGTTTATAAATGAATATTCTTTGTGATAAATTATTGAATTACATGAAAACTCTATGATCGCCTGCTGCTGCCAGATTTAATTTGGGTCTGAGAAGCAGCATGGAATGTACAACAAACAGAGGAGAATTAAAAACTGCTGGTCTTTTCTCGGAAAAATCTCCTGCGACACCAGAAGACCTTCAGAACATTTGTGATATATATATATGCATTATATATATAATAAATACATTTATATTTACGCATACACAGGCATCTTTAGAGTGAAGACCCTTCACATTATTTTAAGGAAAATATAGGTATGAATCATAGCTTGGAATAAACTTTATGATAAGCAGTAACTTGAAATCTGACAGCCAGGGGGAGTGTAAATAACCTGCATGAGTGTTCATAAGTCAAGGACCGTCATGCTCCCTGCTCTGGATAGCAATCTCCTTTGATGCTCTTTTGACCCTCATGGCAACCCTGATGAACCCATTGTATGTAAGAAAAGCTGGCCAGCGAGAAGGTAAGGTGATTCGCTGAACTTGACAGAGCAGAAAGAGAAGGAGAGCTCCAGTGCCAGGCACTGAATACATAGCTTTCTTGGGTAACTCTTCCATTCCCACCACAGCTGTGAAGATAATGGCACTTCCCCCAAAGGAAGGGGCTCTGCATTCTCTTACATCACAGTGATTGATGGGATGGGATCTTCTCCAGTAGGCCCATGTCAGAACCAAAGTACGGAAAACCAATGACTTGTTACCTTCAGTGATTTGTGTTTTCCTTTAGGGCTGTCTGTGCTGAATTTCCCCATCCTGTGTGGTCAGGGAGACTCAGTGAATCCCATTGGCATTTGTAAGAATAAGAAGCATCAGCTATGTCTTTTAGCCCTCATTCCACTCTTCTTTCATTGTGTAGATCTCCAAGTTGGGGGTCATCCCTTACTTAAGAAGGATAATGAGAATTGCCCTACAGATGCACAAACTGTTGTTGTATTCAAATCATATAATGACAAGAAAAGCCTTTTGAGGCTCATACAAATCTGAACTCCATAAGAAGTGTGCCCTGGACTTTATCCTCAATGGTTCATTGGGGAGGAGGACGATGGCCAGCTAGCAAGCAGCATCTCTGGAGAAAAGTGGGATCAAGATTGTTTAGTGCTTACATATTTCCATGGTGTCAATATTCTCACCCAAGCCAAGGTCAGTTTCAAGGAACTGACATTTCATCCCTGAGCATAGAAGTGGCAAGGGACACACTGACTTGACTCTTATAAGCCAGTATAAACCAGACCTGACACACCACTAGCCAATCTACCATCAGGCTCATGGGCCCTTCCCTCAAATTTCAGTCACAGGGACCCTCGATCAGGGACTGTCTCAGGTAGGGTCTGTCCCAGCCTACAGATGCTCTAGTGTGACTCTTGGGCAGTATTATACAGTAATAGCTTTCAGAGAGTTAGAAACTCCACAAGAGAGGTACAGAACCGTCTGCCCTGGAAGCCTGCTTGCTATTTCCTCAGCTAAGTAACTGGCTATGAACCTGCAGACCGGAGGCATCACTACTTTATTTTAAAGATACTGGCTTTTAGTTGGCATTAAAGACCTCTTTCCTCAGCCTCGCTAGACTATGAGTATCAGCCTTGCTTGATCCTTATCTCTTCTTAGACTAGGTGCCCCATTTAATCACTGTGGCTCAGTGACATACTACGTAGGATGACCCAGTCTGCCAGTTCCTTCTTGAAGAGAAGGTAGAATCCTTTTGAAGTTTGTATTTCAGACTGTTGGAGCAGATTTCCTCTTAAGCTGGAATTTAAGAAAAACCTACTGGAGAAGGGCTGGTACTGTGTCTCAGAGGTAGAGAGTCTGTTTAACCTGCACAAGGTCCTGGATTAATCTGTTGCTCTACGAAAGAAAAAGAAAAGGCTGCCAGCTGTCCATCATACAGGACAGTGGATTGAAAAGAGGGGAGGTGCGTGTGAGTGGGTTTTCCAAAGCAGCTACATTTACGGGGTGGTGGGAGTTTCTGGTCTTGTTCAGCCATGAAAGCCAAGTAGTTTACCATCTGAAGGAAGTGTTTGCCTTTGTATGTGATACAGAGAAAATCTCCAGACTGGGGAATAAGTACCATTCTCTTAGCAGGAAAGCAAGACAAGGACTGAGCCATTCCCAAAATACAGCACACACAATATGACTCCAGCTACACTAGAGGCACAGGGTACCTGAAACAATATCCGCTCTTCACAGTTTCCAAAGAGGTTGACTGGACTCGGGTCCCAGAATGTTAATTAGGACCGGATCATTGCTGATGTTCCAGAAATTATGAAGAGCCTCATGGTACCAGTCTCTTAAGCTGGATGCTAAGAATCCAGTCACAGTTTTACTCAATGTGAGTCTTAAGCTCAGTGTATATATAGCGAGCAACTCTAATTACTCGGATGCCCTTATGTGAATTCTCAATGACGTCATGAGGAGGACTCATTTTCCACATCTTTGCAGAGTTGAATCTGTCACCTTTCTTCTCATTTGAGAGTATTCAAAGTGACAGCTCTCATGTTACTGTTCCTGGGGTAGTGATGGGTGTTCCAGCGACTGTGCGTTGTTCCCATTAGGAATCAGTCTGAAAATCTCCTACAAAATTGATGCCCTAGAGGCCTGACCCATAGGAAAGATGGCATCTCTGTATCATGGCTGCCCTGTGTTTCTCAGTCTGGGCCCATTTGCTTCAAAAAATGTTCTGTCCTCTTTGTTCTACCAGGCATTACTTCTTTTTTCCTAGAAATATCCATGTGGATGATACATGGGAACACAAGCGAGATCGTCCAGTGTCCTCTGACATCAAAGTTTTATAAAGAAAAACACAAAGGCCACCACGCCTCAATCTGGCTTCCTAGTAACCTCAGAAAAAAATTCCAGAAATGTGTGAATTCTTTAGCCTGAATGACAGAAAGGTTAAACTGTTTCCCAAAGTCCACTTAAGAATAATTCCCAGCTTGGGAAAATTGATTTTGTTATCCCCAAAGCTTTTATAAAGAATAATAAGATTATTCTACCAGAAATTCTATGTGCAAATCTGGGGAGGTGGGAAACATTATTCTGTCTGTTTCATGAGCCAGAGGTGTAGAGCCTGAAAAGCAGCCTGGAAATGGGGTGTGCTGCATACAGACAGCAGCATAGTGTGCATGTACCCCCAAAAAGGGCTCTTGGGTGGGTCATAGCAGGCCAACCTGTTCTCATTACCAGATCCTACCCTGGCTACACAGCCAGGTCTGATGCAACCTGGATCTATCTTTGGAAACTGGATCTATCTTTAGGGTAGAAATGGCTTGTGTCTATTGACGCATGGCCCTTTGGCAGAAGAAACCGCAGCTTATGTGAAAGTGTTGACCATCACACTGACCCCACCATGAGACACTTCTCTCTACCTTTCCTGCTAGAGCTGCTTCCACATCTGGACTGATCGTCACACCAGACAATCTGCTCCTTAAAAATGAAATGCCCAGAGTCCCTGCAGGGAAGCACCCTTAGGCTGGTTGTTCCTTGAGGCTGCAGAACAACCAATGGACAGCTGGATTCTGGCCAAGGGTCTGTCCCTGGCTCTCTTGGCAGGACAGAGCTCAGAAGTCTCTTGCTAAGAAAGAATTCCCAAACTCAGTGGCGGCTAGACAAGAACTCTGGCTTTGATTACCAGATCATGGGATTGATGGGAGGAAAATAGACAGAAACCTTCTGAATTTTTAAAGAATTTGGGTCAGCCCAAGAAACCCAAGCCTGGCTGACATAAACAGTGATTACACAACCCCCGAGGCAATATTCAGCCCTTCCCCCAATTTGCACCTCCAAAAAGGGCTTCTAGGACATGTGTTTCTCTGAAAGGGCATATATATAAATGTCCATCTCGGGTGACCCAAAGACAATGGGGAAGAGACTCTTCCAGGAAACACAGTGAGAAAGGAGCTCACTGAACTGCCTGGGACATCCCACCATTAGGGTTATGTTGCATATAAAGGATATAGTAAGTTAACATAAACTTACCCTCTCCTACTGCATGGCTACTGGGTTTGAGGAGGAAAATGCACAGGTCTCCCTGTCACAACCAAAGACCTGAAATTCAGAGCACTGACGAAGACAGGAGTTGGTTCTCCTCTTTTGTGCCTTGAGATGCATCCAAGAAATGTAATGCCATCACCATTTGACACAAAATTCTCTAGTAGCCTAATCATAAACTGCTGAGATTAACTTTAATGTTTCACGTAACTTATTATGTCCACAAAATATTGTTTTAACATGTAATCGGTGTGAAATATAATCGATATATTTTGCTTTGGGGTACCACCTTATACCTTTTCTCAATTTAAACCAGCTGTACCATTCTCAGTGACTGTGTGTGGCTGGTGGGTACCACGCTGGGCAGTGAAGACAAATAGGTATGTCTCTTCGGGTCAGTCAGGAAGCCACAGCCTTTGTTTTATTACCACACCATCCATTAGTGCAGGCTATCTCAACCTGGACACCATCTACTTCAAAAACCACAAAAATCTTAACTGTGAGGCATCTGTCCAAGACAGCTGGTTAGGGTGTTAGAGTATGCGTGTCCCATGCCTTCCTCCCAATATAGTGATGATCAAAGTCACAGCTAAGTGTTAGGACACATGAAGCAACAAAAAACCCAGGAGAGACTCCCAAGCACAAGCATATTTGAGAATGTCCTGAATATTTTGTTGTTTTAACATGGTGACTCATATTCATAATCCCAGTACTTAGGAGGCTGAAGCAGGAGGCATGTCATAAGTTCAAGACCTAACAAGGGTACGGAGTAAAACATTTCTCAAAAAAAAAAAAAAAAACCAGCAGCAACAAGAAGTTGTGGGGACTCTGCCACACCTTCTGAATCAACAGACATGGAATCGGATCTTAAAACAAGCATGGATAATATCTTTAATACCTTCTCTGAACGCATGTCCAGAACCACTGTCCTGGCTGTTATGACCTACTGCCTGATTGACCACACTACAGGGTATGCTCACTGCCAGGCAGGAAAGAGAAAGAAAGAAAGGGACCAAGATAGATGTCGGTGGTGTCTCAGGGAGCTGCACATGTGGCTTTTACTGGCACGGCCTTGTTGAAAGATCAGACTTATGGCTTCCCCTGTTCAAGGACTAGTTGTAAGGAAAACTCAGCCATGGGCTATCCATTAAAACCCAGAAGTTCTGTTATGAGAGGGAAGACAGGGAGGTTGGATGCTGAGGGGGTGTCACAAGCTCTTCCAAAGAGTAGATAATCTCATTTAGCTGTAAGAGCAGCATCTGAGGAGCTCCAGCTGGAAACAGCCTCCAAGGAAGGAGGAACTCATCAGCCACTTCCTGGATGTGGCTCTCAGATGAGACCTGGGATGCCTCCCACTGCAGAAGAAACACACTTGATTGAGGTAGCCATGCAATTTTAAATAAGTATAGAAGGAAACTGAGTGTGGCATAAGAAAGTAGAGGATTCAGTGTGCCGATAGATGGTCTCCATGCTCCCTCGCTAATAAAATAAGAAATTCCAGATTTGTTGTTTGAGAATTTTTCACTCCACTCCTTGCCTCCAGAAGTTGTCTTTGATGGTTTCAAGTTAATCCAAAGATCAGACTGTGTTTGCTATCATGATGTGTTTGGGGATGGGCCCATGTTCTCAAGCAGTCTAACCCAAGGGGAGTTCACCACTCTAGTTTGATGTATTGGAGAGGAAAAATGATCCCCTCAAACCTTTGTGCCAGAATGCAGGGACTGCAGTCCTAGAGTAGCTGGAGACCATGTGACATGAAGTAGACAACCCAAGAACGAAGAAGGGAAGAACCAAGAGAAGCTGGAAGGCTGGGATCTACAACCCTGGTCATATTTTAAACCTTAGGATCTAATCAAGCCTGATGCTTTACATCTGGAATTTCTAGTTAAATAAACCAATATATTTCTTATAACATTTAAATCAATTTAAGATTTAAGATTCTGTCACTTGTAACCAAAACCATTCCCAAGAACACTTCGACCTGAATGTATTTATTTTGTGGTCCCTAAAAGCACCTAATAAAGACAAGGTCAAGCTTATCTCCTAATCACTTGCACCTCGATATGTTAGTCATTGGCCTGCAGGTTGCTTGGGTTCCACAATAGCCCTGGGGGTAACTATAAATCAAGAAATTGAGACCAAAAGATTATCCAACCTTCGAATGTCACCCTAAGAATAAGTGATAGGACTGAGAGCTGAGCTTGCTTGAGTCCAAGTCCAATGCCTTTTCGGTAACTGGCCTCATGTGTAATTTTTTTTGAACCATGTATATAAATAACAAAGGTTTATATGTTTGTTCAAACTGCACGTGGAAAGCTATCTTGACTTTAGAAAATCTGATTCAGTGATCAAAAACACATGTCGAATATTAGTCAGAAGGTGGTGTAGACTGTAGTAGGGGTTTATAGGCATCTTGGGCAGGCCCGTCAGAGTAATTGGGATGTGGAATGTGGAAGTCGTTTTTATGGGAAAGTTGGGGCATGGCCTCCTGTAGGCAGCCTCAGGCAAAAGAGTGAGTATATCAAGAAAAAAAAATCGCATTGAACCTGGTGATAAGGTTCATGAGGATGTTAATTAAGAAGAATCTCATGTTTCAAGGGCAGTGTTGGTGATACACTTTTGAGCTACAGCACAGGACCCATCAGAACTAAAATGCTTTAGCTCAAGAGGTCAGTGTGCTTTGGAAAACAGCATATATAGGTTCAAGTTCTTCCCCTGCTCACGACCACACTGTGCTTGCCTAAGCCGCTCAGCAAGCACCCTTGTTCGTCTACAGCAGCAGTCAGACACCTGTGCAGAAGCCGCAATGGAGCTGCTACCTGCAGCAGAGGCCACTCAAAGTGATGGCACTTACCTTCACTCAAACCTGTCCAAAACTTGGAAGAGCACACTTGATGACTGGTATTTCCTTGATTTTCCATAGATGTTCTGCTTCACTGTGGTCTTTTGCGTTCTTCTCTCAGTGCGCCCGCCCGCTCTACAAATTGAACTTTATTGTAGATGTGCATCCATGGCAAAACCAGACAGAGTCTGATAGCACTGAGAGCCTCATTCATTCACAACAAGGAGCATCCCCAGTGAGCAAGAGCAGAAAACTATGAAATTTTGTTGGAAGATAACAAAGTTTGTCAGGCCATGCTATTTCGTCCCTCTCGGCAGTCTCTAATTTAGGTGCTGTTTAAAATCATTTCCCCTTATCAGGATTAAAAATAAGAGATATTCATCTTTATGCCCATAGTACCTAACCCTAGGTTTAGGTTTGCTCTTTGAGTTGATATAAACATCTGACCTGCTCCCTTAAGAACCTGAGGTAACAGGAGAGCCTCTACAAAGAGTGTGAGTCTGGGCACTTAAATGACATCATAGAGTCCAGAACTCCTTGCCACCTCTCCCAGCTGATCCACGTCATGCTGGGGTATGAGTTAGAAAAAAACTCCTTGTGAGAGTAAACCACCAAGACTCAAGGGCTGTTTGTTGCAGCCGCTATCTGCGTTAGCTAATTTGTGCATTGATTGGGAGCTGTCATCAGATGCTTCTGGAAGGAAAGAAAGGGTCCCACAGACTTTTTTCTGACATCAACACTTGTGCTGAGGCTCATACAAACACCTGTACACATATTTTACACACATACACACACACACACACACACACACATATGAGGGGGGAGAGGGAGTAATAAAACACTTTTTAAATGAACTTGTTCTCCTCAACACCCTCATGTGTGTGTGCCTCATCTAGGTACATGCTTAAAGGAGCCTGTCAGCTTTGAAAGAAATCCATCCACACTGCAAGGCTCCAATACCACTTCTTCAGGAGAGTCAAACATTTCATTTTTCATTGGTGCATCATATTTTAATCAGTCTCAATCCTCTTTTCATCCCCATACCACAAACAGAGCCTGGAGTTTTCAGGACACAGAAAGATCACAAGCTCTGACTGCTGGGTGGCACGGGTTCTGTATGATCCGCCCTGACCCTCACCAGAGGATATTGGAATACTACCACTCTGAAACCTGAGTAAAGAGTGAGTGGTTTCAGAAAAGTAAGGAAAGGATTAAAAGCTTGCATTTCATTTTATGGACAAAGCCAGAGTTGAGTGCAAATCTATACAATTTGAGAAAATAATTAGAGCCATCCTCTGGGGGAGCGTTCCTCTTGTTTAACGTTCACATTCACTACATAACTGCAGCACGCTTCCTGGTAGCCAGAGGACCAGATGGCTGCCTCACCTTCTGAGGCTTGTGTTTCTTAGGAGGGTGAGACACTGCATGGAAGTCCTGCCTACCAAGATCCACACTCACTGGGTCCTTTGTAGGACTGACTGCGTTGTCTTCTGTTCTTTTTCTATGTTTGTTTTACATCCTCCTCCTGTTGTCTTGTTTTTCTTTGAATAACTCATTGAGTCTAGTTCAGGTTGTCCGTATGCACACGGGTGAAGGATTATTTATTGGATCATGGGCAACTTAACAGGAGCTATACCCATGACTCCCCCTCTTCCAGCAGCCATTAAGTACCCATATGCCCTCAGCTAGGGGTGAGGTCTCATGTACCCTTCCCCTACTGAGGCTGAACTGTTGATCCTATGCAATGCATGTACAAGTAACCACAGCTGCTGTAAGTCCATGCATGTAACAGCCGTGTCATTTCCAGAAGACACCGTTGCATGGAGCTCCTCTCTGTCATCTAGCTTCTCCATTCTTTCTGCCCCTCTTTCATAACGGTTTCCAGGTCCTGCAGGGATCCACACAGATGTCGCAATTAGTGGTGAGTACTCAACAGTGACTTTCCCTCGGCACTTTGACCTGGTGTGAGGCCCTACACTGACTGCTGTCCACTATAAAGAGAAACTTCCTTAGCCAAGCCTGGGAGTAGCACTAATCCATCAGCACAAACACAGCATAAACGCTTAGGAGGCATTTGGACATGTTCATTTAACAAAACCACTGTCGGCTGTTCCCCGCAAGAGCCTGTGTCCTCCCCAGCAATGGGCTTTTGAGCCAGGTTAGCATTACTAGGTCTCTAATTCAGCCATGCCAAGTGACTGCACCAGTTGGTAGATCTTGCCTGGCAGGTGAATCTCAGTTAACCTACTTTTATATAACAGTGTACAGTCCCAAGTGCAAGAAACTAGGAAATGTATAGGTTAGTTTATCTCCTGTTAGACTTATCTTCTAAGCAATGGTCCAGTGATTCGAGTCACTTCCTGGGTTATTAGCTATGTGTGTTAAATCAAATCTTTCTCATCTACACAAACGTCAGGACGTAGATGTGAGTCTTAGAATGGAAGCCAAAGATGGATGGAAGGCCTTATTTACTATCCTGTCACTCCTGAGACGGCCCCTCCCCAAGTGAAGCGACCTCAAATCCTTAAAGCTATTGAAGACTCACTGGAGGCCTCACAGTGCTTTCCAGGTAAAGCTGAATCCAATTGCTCAGTCATGTCAAGCTCTCTTCCCCCATGGCTTCCCTTATGTTAAAGGCTGTGTCCAGGGTCCAGGAGAGGTTTCCACACCTGCCCACACCTCAGACTATTGTGAAATTAAAATCCTTTTGAGAAGGAGTTCTTATGATTTCTGTAAGGTCAGACTTAAAAAGGCAGAATAATCCGTGAGTCTACAACGGAGGAGGATATTGACTGAAGAAATTAGAAACCACCTGGCGGTGGTGCAGCACACCTGTGGTCCCGGCTCTTGGGAGGCAGATAGAACTGGAGCTCTGCAGATCTCTGTGAGTTCAAGACCAGCCTGGTCTACAGAGTGAGTTCCAGGACAGGAAAACCTTATTTTGAAAAAAAAAGAAAGAAAGGAAAAAAAGGAAGGAAGGAAGGAAGGAAGGAAGGAAGGAAGGAAGGAAGAAGGAAGGAAGGAAGGGGGAAGGAAGAGAGGGGGGAGGGAGGGAGGGAGGGAGGGAGGGAGGGAGGGAGGGAGGGAGGGGGAGGGAACTAGAAGCCAAGGGCATGGAAACAAAACCTCAACCTCAATCACTCTTCTGCTTAAAGTAAGCATCTTTCTTTGACTTGGGCATAGTATTGTAGGAATAGGGAAAGAGGGGACTCATAGGACACAACTCACTGCCAAGCTGATAGACTTGGATTCCCATTGCACTGTTGTTTGTTACATTCTTCATTTTAAAAAAGAGATAACATAAATGAATACTAAGAAATATTATTCAGGTATTACACTAGAGCTGACCCTGTAGTCAGGCAAGCTGGTGAGCCAGCTCTAAGGGCATGAGAACCACAGAGCCAACTCCACCAGCTCCATGTGCCATGCGGTGGCATAGGTGAGGGAAAGATGCCCTCCCCCTCCTCCTCTTGCTACCTGCAGTAGGCCAGAGAGCTGGTCCTGGGTTCCGAGAGTGCACCTCACCTGTTCAGCACACTAGCGCTGATTCTGTAGTCGGGGATGCAGTTGATCCAACCCTGAGGGCATTGAGGAGAGCTGACCCCATGCCTCCCTCCTATGTCCCCTATAGCATTTGACAGAGAGAGCTCAGCACATTGCCTGGACAAAACAGTAAAACTGGCCCTGGTGATATGAGTGTGGGTGACCTGAATCTGGAGGCCCTGCTCCTTGTTGCAGGCTGCATTGGGTGAGCTAGCCTGGGTAGTGCTGGAGAGCTCACCTGCATAGTGACAATGAAGAAAAGCTGGTGGGCTGACCAACCAAACCACTACCCAGGCCCATAACCAGGGCTATGTATGAGGAGGCCCACCCCAACACCACCTCGTCTGTGAACTGTTGGAGCATGTGAAGGGGACAAACCTATAGATCCTGAGCAGCAGGATCTCCATGGCACAGGACAGCAGGATATCCAAGAGGAGCCCAGTGAGAGCCCATTACCAGTGGTGGAGCAGAAGCCAGAGGCCATGAGCCAGACCGATGACTCACGGCAATGAACACTTACTTGTAAGTCAGGATGAATGGACTCCAGGGTACACTGTGTGACTCAGCAGGCCGCACTAGATCTTCCACAGAAAGATTCTTACCATTTTTTGGTTTGTTTCATCTTGTTTTGTTTCATTTTGTTTGGTTTTTAGTTTTCAGGTTTTTTTTTTAAATTTGGTTTTGTTTTCTGGGGCAGGTTGCAAGGGGACGAGGAGACAAGTAGGATCGGAATGCATGGTGTGAAATCCACAAAGAATCAATGAAAGTTAAAAAAATATTATCCACCAAAGTTGCATAATATATCTCGCAATTACCCTACTCTCCCACCACCTCCTCCTTTTCTCCCTTTCTTTTTTCATTTTTGTTTGTGTCTTTTCTGAGTCATACTTGCACCATGTCTCAAGCTGGCCTGTAACTCTCTATGTAGCCCAGGCTGGACTCAACCTCTTGACCTTTCTGACTCCACCACTGAGTGCTGGGATGACAGGAAGTGTGCAGCACCATGCCAAGCAACATTCCCCACCCCCAACAATAACAGAAGCATAATAATACTCATCTCTCAGAACCTTACCAGAGGACTAAATAAGAAAATGAACATCTAACACCATGCTTATCCTCCAGTAGAAGTTAGCATCCTGCCCACTGACCAAGGGAAACTCTGGGCCGGCCAAGGGAAGGTCAGGGCTCAGAGCATCCTCCCTCCTTCTCTGTTAAGGCCAAAGTAATTTTGGATGCGCAGTTCGTGTCCATTTGCGCAATCTCTTCCCTATTCTGTGCTTGCTGTGGGTATAAATAGATGACTTCAGCCGTCAGCGCTGTCACTCCGTCCGTCCCATGAGTGCCAGGAACATGCATCAAAGGAAGAAGGGAAGAAGAAGAAAGAGGGGTACAGAGAAGGAGGAGGGATGAAGAGAGGGGCTGGGAAGAAGAAAATCAGATCATCAAACGAGCCCTAAAGATAATTCTCCCATCGCGTTGACAGGCATCAACATAGCCGTGTGCAGGAGGGTGAGGCCACTGCCCGTGTGGCAGGAACACTCAGCATCCCTGGTCCATGGAAACGCGCCCTCACTGCCTTTTGCTATAAGCATGGCTCTGGCACTGGGAGCAGGGATGGAATCCTATTTGTGTCCTGTAGCTGGTTCCTGGGCATTCCCAATGGAGTATCATGAGATCTCGATGTGTAGGCGATGCTATCCCACACGCAGCCGAGGTCATTTTTCAAAATCCTTCATCCAGGCATGAGTCAGAATGAATAACTCAGCCTGCTGGGGAGAAAACTACAAAGTGAACAAAGAGAAAACCATCACATCCTAAAGAAATCTGCTCAATCAACCTTTAAGTTTTGTTATTGGTGGGTGGGGGAGGGGAAAACTAGGAAAGTTAACTTTTCAAACTCTGTTTCCAATATTTACTTTGTCTTGGCTATTACCAAGGTTTTATTCTTTTCTCCCCTTGACTCTCACTTTCTTGATGTAGGAGTCCCCTCTGTGTGCTGTGATTATCATTAATGAATAAAGAAACTGCCTTGGCCTATTGATAGGACAGAACTTAGGTAGGCAGGGAGGACTGGACTGAATGCTGGGAGAAAGAAGGGTGGAGTCAGGAGATGCTATGGAGCCGTTGGTGGAGATAGATGCACTGAAACTGCTGGGAAGCCACAACCTCGTGGTGATAAACAGATTAGTAGAAATGGGTTAAATTAAGATGTAAGAGTTAGTCAACAAGAAGGTAGAGCTAATGGGATAAGTAGTGTTTTAATTAATATAGTTTCTGTGTGTTTATTTTGGTTCTGGGCAGCTGGGATGAACAAGCAGTCCCCTGTAACACTTTCTTTCCTGTGTCAAGGATCACATATATGCACACGCACACACATGCATGCGCGTGCGTACACATACACAGACACGCACACACAGAGACCCCTTTTTTCTACATCCTTCATCTCGTTTTACAGCAAAAGTTCTAGATAAAGGACCTACCTGTCCTGTGTGCATTTTTCCAGACATCTCTTTTACTCTGGAATTCACTATGATTTCAGCCATAAACTTCCCAGACCCATTTTGTCAACATGACCAGCTGTCTCCCCATTAACCCATCTAAAGACTTTCTAACACGGTTATACACTCTGTCCTGTCTCCACCCTCATCCTTCCTACTCCTGCATCATCAGCTCCCCACCTGCAGGACCCCGTTGCTCACCTCTCATCCTTCCATTCTTTGTTTTGTTCTCTTTGACTGCAGGATTTATTCTCCGAATGGTCAGGATTCTTGGGCCTTTTGCTACCCTTTCTGCTTCTTTTTTACGGAATTTCATCTAATGTGTGGCTTATATATTTATTATAGTAACTCCCAAATTTATCGAACCAGTTCTGAGAGCCTGAGTTCATCTACTGCAATACTTTCTTGTTTGTTATATTTTAATTGCTATTTCAAAGCTGCAATGACCAGAAATGTCAGGCCCCTGGTCCATTAACCTTCATTTATCCAGCCAAATCCTTTCTGTCTTTTTACTGTTTTCCATCAAAAGGAAAGGAGAATCATTGGAGAATTAAAGGAAGAATCACACTTGACCCTGCCCTTACCATGTCCACTCACACGCTCATGAAGAATCATCTCAACTCATCAATGTATCTTTAAAATCTCTCCTCCACATCTAATTTTTCCTCTATACTTCATCTCCACAGTCAGTGTGTGCCTGGCCCTACCTTCACTTGCCTGGACTATGAACCACTGAGACAGCCTAAAATTGGTCTCCCTACTTCTACGCCTGCTCTCCTTCCACCTTGTCAGGAAAGGGGGCAGGAAGCTTTTCAAAATGAAAGTAATGCTTATTCCCCATCAAAAGTCTTTGGATGACTCCCTTCTGACCTCTGGGAAAGTGACACTGTTATTAAGTCAGTGTGGCCTCTGTGGCCCGGCCCTCCATGGCATTCCAGTATTGCAAGCCACCCATTCTCCCTCACCATTTTTCATCTGCTGCATCCTCCTCCTGCTTCTAGAAAGCCTGACCTTTTGCTTCTTGGAGTCTTTGCATCTCTCATGCCAGAGGGCCTTAGCCCAGGTCCAAAAGCTCTTCTGTGGGTCTTCTGAGGGTTTATTCCTCTCCTTTTCAATTTCACTTACAGAAGACTTTGGTTCTCAACCTTCCTAATGCTGCCATCCATAATACAGTTCCTTATATTGTGGTGACCCCCAACCATAAAATTAACTTTTGCTGCTGTAATTTCACTACTGTTACAAATCATAACATAAATATCTGATATGCAGGATATCTGATAGACAACCCAAATGGGGTTGAGAGCACGGGTTAAGAACCACTGATGAAGGAGCGAGTCAGCTTCTCTAAAGGAGGAATAGGTCTCCACTCCTTTGTTCTCTCCATCACAGCTAACTATTTTCCCAGCACTCTTTACTGTTGCTATTAGAGGGTTTGCCCTTCCCTCTGACCTGCATCTCTCTGTGTGTGCATCCTCCTGCAGTCTCATTTCACACGGCTCCAGGCTGGCCTCTGCAACCATTAGAAGAAAGGAAGGATGGCATACCATTTCTGAGCTAGTAAGAAAAGATGCCAGCTCCTGCTTTCTCTCTCCTCCATGGATAATTATCCCTTGGACAACTTAATCAGGAGGGAAACAGACTCAATGGTACAATACTGTGAGGAGCCCGGTGAATAGTCCCACTGCCTCAAGAAGCAACGTCTTCTCTTACTGCTGACTACTAGATGAGCCCAAAAGTGGGTCCTCCCAGGCCTGGAGCCGACTGCGGCCAGACTGCAGCCTCATCAGAAGTCCTGAGCTCTCCCAGGCTCCTGATCCTCTGAAGCTGTGATAAATAACAAGCATGTGTTAGATAGAGCTGCTAGATCTTAGAGGGACAGCTGGGGTTGAAATCCTATGACACTCTGAAGTGGCTGTCACTGCCGTCCCTACCTCTATGGCCCCTTCAGCAGCAGGTGGAGTCAGAGTAAAAGAATAACATGTTCAAGACCTAAGAGAAACAGGATCCTTCTTCCTTTTCAAAGGGGCCAAATGTCAATCACAGAGGGTGGCTCAGATTCAAAGTGGTTTGGTCCTCTGGAGTCTCCCTGAAATACAAGACACCCCCCACACCCTGCGGGAGCCAAGGCTGTCATCTCCCAAAGCTACAAGCCTCAACCTCCCACAGCTCAAAGCTCTTTCCTCTGATCTATCCAGAAAATGAGGTTTTCTGGGTGGGAAAAAGTACCATTTAAGTATAGCAGAATCTCCCACAATTCAAAACAGCGGGTAGGTTTAGTAACACAGAATTGTAAAAGACGTTACATAGTTAAAGAGAGTGACTATAATGTCTAATTTCCAAATAGATACATTTCTGAGACATGACAGTGGCAATGATTATATGGGACAGCAGGTGGCCCAGGAGGACTTGACACATGGGTCATGAAGTTACCCACGCTGCAGAGGAGACATGAAGTCGGGAGGGTGTGTGCAGTCCTGGTCTTGTGATATCCCTTGTTGGTGACTAAACACGGAAGCTCTCAATGAATTGAACCCTGTTTTGTGGTAAGTGCAGCCACTTCCTATGATTTTCTATCTAGGTGGATGACTTCATTTTCCAATGGGTTTGAATATTTGGGGATAGAAACCTGGAGGATTGTGACTGGTCCATGTAAACGCTCTCCATTAAATTGCAGCCTTGTTCTTTCAACAAGCTTTTGTGGAGCTTCAGGTACAATTTGGGAACTAATTAGAGCTCTGAGAAAGAGCAATTATAAAGTGAGGGACACGTACCTTCCCTCAAAGAACTGGCAAGCTAATAGCTGAGATACATGAAACGGAATAATTACAATGTGATGTACTTAAATGCCAAAGCACGTATTTCCCAAGACAGCACACATGGCCAGTTAAGATTCTCGAGAGTGCTGGCATCTCTCATTATACTAGGCCATCTAGTATGTGATGTGGACTCCAGGTAAGTTGTAATTCTTCTTGGCCTTGTTTTTCTTACTAAAGTCTATTTTTTTCTTGGTTTTTCGAGACAGGGTTTCTCTGTGGTTTTGGAACCTGTCCTGGAACTAGCTCTTGTAGACCAGGCTGGTCTAGAACTCACAGAGATCCGCCTGCCTCTGCCTCCTGAGTGCTGGGATTAAAGGTGTGCGCCACCACCGCCCGGCACTAAAGTCTATTTGTATCTCCGTTCACAACATATACTTAAGATTTATAAAATTACACGCATTTAGCTATCTTCAGGTTATTAACTAAAAAAGAACGCTCTTCTCTCCTCTCTTTCTTCTGAGTTTAAATTACATGGTTCCCAGATTCTCCTTTGCCTTTTATGCCACACGAGTAAATGTTTGCTGCTCAGGAGTGCTCATTAAGAAAGCGTGAACATCTCATCCAGATTGCAAACTCCACCACCCAGGTCTGAGCGAGGAGCCTGCTGAAGGAAGGAACAACCTGAAAGGCCCGTCAGTCCAGGGCTGCTGGAAATCGCTCAGCTGCTGGGCAGCGTTGTGTGCATTTCCCCGTAGGGTTTTATTGTGAGAGGCTTCTATGTGTGTTTGTGTTTTCTCTACCTGCTTCAGATGTGCTTAACACCACATTGCCTCAGGAGTCTGAGGACTGCAAGACATTTCCCACATGTGGGCGCCCTTGTCTGGCTTCACTTCCAATCAGATCGAGAAAGCTTTCCAAGTGGATGGGTTTATCTGAGAAAAATAGATAGTGAAATTAATTCACTTGTCCCTATATAGAAAATCTTGTGATTTTTTTTTTCATTTTATGTGTGGTAAAGTACTACTTGCTAACATCTGTGACTCTGCAGTCTGTCCAACAGCCCTCTCTGTGATCTCCAGATCTAACCCTGACTTTCCTCCCCTCTCCCACACGGTCTCACTTGGCCCTGACCTCTCGTCACAATAGATGGGTCCAGAGTCTACATCCAGCCAGGCCGAGTCAACCATACCTGCTTCCTACCCAATCATCAGCTTCATCAAAGCAAATTGATTTGGGGTGGATATTGACCAATCTTGACCCAGTTTAAATCCTTCAGGGTTACTTGAAAAGTGCTGAAGACACATTTTCCTATCTTTCAAAAGAAGCCATAACGTTCAGAAAGTCTACATGTCTGAGAATTCTACATCACCCTTACCTAAAAACTGTCAGTATTTTCATGGAGAAATCCATCAGCAATCTTCTTATTAAAGCTTAGTTTCATTATTATTTTACTTTATACTCCCCAAATATTAATGAGGATGGATTTCATTCTGTGTTCACATTCTTTGTACATTTTATATTCCTTGTACAAAATGTACAATGTATTTGATGGTTTTAATGTAAACAGTCTATAATCACAAAAATATTTTCATCCTTAGACTTCACCTACAGGTTACTTCACAAAACACATACTTAAACCAAGTAATGGGGAAGTTAAAAATCAGTTACTGGAGATGTGTACTAAAGAAGAGTTAACAAACCAAATTTGAAATAATGCGTTCAAAATAGAATTCAAAATGAGAAAATAAGCAAATGGAATTTTCACTTTGAGCTTAATAAGTGTAACATTGTGCAAAAACGTGCATAAGGACAAAAGTTAGTGAGTCTTTATAAGATGTTAATGGTCACCTACTTAACAGTATAGTTTTGAATCCAGAGAACAGATACCTTAGCAATGGGAAGACAATCCTGCAGGAATTCTGCCACCAACAGACCGGCCAGAGGGTCAGAAAGGAACAGCATATTTTGCACACAACAAAGAAAGAAAACCATGCGTTTCCAAAGACTCACTTTGTCCTTAATCAGGAAAGTTAACCATGAGGTAGAAGCAAGAAATGACCCTCAGCTCAGAATCATATACTGTAGTAATATGGGCAGTGGCGGGGCTGCGTCCCCAACACCCAGCCGCCTGCCCGGCTAGCTTTACCCGAAATAATTACACAGACACTGTATTCTTTTAAACACTGCTTGGCTCATTTCTACCTGGCCTCTTCTAGGCTAACTCTCGCACCTGGACTAGCCCATTTCTTATCATCTGTATAGCACCGGTCTTACCGGGAAGATTCTAGTCTAAGTCCATCCTGGGTCAGAGCTTCATTGCATGTGTCTGCCCGGGAGTGGGGCATGGCGTCTCTCCTGAAGGTGTCTGCTCCCGAGAGGAGAGCTGTCGAGTCTGACCTCACTTCCTCTTCCTCCCGGCATTCTGTTCTGTTTTCTCCTCCCACCTATCTCCTAACCAATGAGAGCCAAGCAGTTTCTTTTAATTTAACCAATGACCTTCCTCCATCAATACACAGCTAAGATATTAAAACTAGTAAGAGTAAGAAATAACACCAAAACTTGAATAAAATTATCTCTGCTCATGCTACTTAGAAATCTCGACGCACTGTCAAATAATCATTGGTGGGCACAGAAACCCAGATGGAGACTACAGATTTTTAGAAGAGATGACCAAAAAAAAAAAAAAAACCTAAGCAAACAAACAAAAACAATGTGTCAAAACCTTTGGATTTCGAGGCAAATGCATATTATATATACAAATATTCACATTAATATAAAAACCTAAGCATCGAGTGTGTCCTTAATGCTTTCAGTAAGTTTCAGTAAAGTAGGGACAAAGTAAGCATATAGAAAACATTAATAAAGCGCAAGAAAAATAATAATTAAAGCAAAAGCTTAATTTAAAAGACCGTTTAAAAGCCCAATGTTTTAAAGTAAAACCTAGAAAAGATACAAGTATGAATAGAATTAAAAAATATTTATTTCACATGTGTTTATCTTAAGATGATAAAAGGATAACTTCTCAGCGTAACTCCTCAGCGTAACTCCTCAGCGAATCTCAGTTACTGACTTCTGTTCCTGTTGAGTTTTACCGTTGAGGCAGGATATAGATGCTATTATGGTCAGCTTTTGTGTCAACTTGGCCACCAATTAGGATCATCTGAGCAGGGAACACCACTTGTAGAACTGTCCCAATGGCTTTGATGTCCTGGCTAGAAGACCCACCCAGATTGCGGCCATCCCATGTGGTAGCAGCCCAGATACAAAGCATGTTTGGGAAGGAAGATAATCCTGCTCCTTTGTCTTCCTCTAGTCACTGGGTTGATCTGTCCTCGTGATGTGGTTGCTGATTCCATGCTTTCAAGGTGGACTAGGGTCCAGAAGTCCTCCAGGAACATTCCAGGCTGCCAGGAAGATTGAGGCTACTGAGGCATCCTACCTTGTGAATGGAGTAACCACCAGTTGTTTCCCCCAGTGGCAGTCAGCTAATGTGGAACTGTCTAGCTGCTGGGCTCTCTGGTATGATCTGTATGTGGATACTCTTCTAAAGAAGACTTAATACATTCATATATATTTATATATACATGAATTCATTTATATATATACATATATATGATACACACATGATATGCATATAATAAGTATGTATATTCATCCCTTGGGTTCTGTTCTTCTAGAGAATACTAACTAAAACATTTACATACACTTGACTGGTCAAGAATTTACTACATAGCCAAGCTGTCCGCAAATCCATGATCTTTTTGCCTCAGCCTCCCAAGTGCTGTAACTGTAAGTCAGGGAAGCATTCCCAGTTTTAAGTTAACAATTAAACTGAATGACTTGAGGAAGGAAAAATTTCTCTCTTATAGTACACACAAGAATAAATTTCAGAGAAAGGGAAGGGATTTCTCAATCAATTCATGGTTGTTATCATTGGCAGCTATTTAAATTGAATTATAATTAATTAAAAATCAAATAAAACAGAAACTTCTGTTTTAAGTTTTGTTGGTTGTGTATAATCTCCACTGTCAACTTCACCAAATTGAGAGTCCCCTAGGGGGCATTCCTCTGGGTTTGTTTGTCAGTGAGCCTTTTTCCAGAGAAGTTTAGCTGAGGGAGGAAGACCCACCTTGAATGTAAGTGCACCATCTCAAGGACTAGGGTCCCAGTCTAAATGAAAAGGAGAAAATGGTATCTCTCTGTTCCTGTCTGTGGACACTGGACAGCTCTTTCACAGTCCTGCCCGCAGCTAGGGCAGCTCTGGTAGCCATGTCTTCCCTTTCATTAGAGACTGCATCCTCAAACTGTGAGCTGGAACAACCCATTCCTCCTCTAAGGTGCCCTTGTCATCACAGGAAGAACTAACAGACAGCAAGTTTGGCTACTGAAAAATATAAATTCCTGTTCCAGGAATGTCCCCATAAGGTTAAAGGACAAAGGATAAAACAAAGATATTGGCAACACGTATAATAGAAAGAGAATGTGAGAAAAGACCCAATAGTTGATGACATATAAATAGACAATACATTAAAAAGTTAAAATATAAATAAGATATTCTATAAGATAGTTTGCTCAAAGGGAAGAAATCAAAACCCCAGTAAGGTGACTGCTGGGGGAAGTCAGTGGTTGAGTGCTAACAGCAGCATCGAAACCTTGGGTTCCTCCAGAGAGGGATGGGGGGTTATATAGAGAGGGGAGAAGAGAAAGGGGAAAAAGGGAAGAAGACAGATAGACAGCAAGAAATTTCAGTTTACTGATCAGACAGGATTCTTTGTAGTATTAACAGCAAATTAAAGCATCTGTCAAGTCCCAGAAATTAATTTTAAGGTGTTTAATCTGATGTAGCAGATATATTTATTAAATCCTGTCTATGGCAGTCTCTTCAGTAAACACAACTATAGTATTAAAAAAAGGAAGAAAGAAAAACGAAAGTCAGGCAGAAGTCCATAGTAGTTCTATTTTAATGCAATACAACTCTAGTTGTTTAGTGACGGTATCTATATACTTGTAAAAAAAGTTTCTTATATAGATCAATACTCGTTGTAGCATATTACTCAGTAAGTTTTTTTTTCCTTTGGAGATGCAGAGGTAACCCTTAATCCTTGGCAGAATTATTATATCTTTCGGTGTTTTGGTTTTTTTTTTAAAGGCATTTCTCTGTGCCTAATAGCCAAACTTCCTTGGTGAGGAGCAGTGGTTGGTTCCTTTTCTTTGGTCTCAGCTAGGGTGCTGTGACCATGTAGCAGGAGGAAACACCAGAGTCTTAGGGAGAAAAATGGCATGACATCATCCAGAGGACTTGTAATTTGAAAGTGTCTCTGTAGGTTGCCCCTATCTCCATGGAAACATGCCCTGTCTCTGAGAGTCTCTAGGCAAAAGGATCTCCTTTCTCATCCCAAACAAATCTTTACCTTCTATTTACTGACAGCAAAGGCTCTTGTTGGACCAACCTGTTTGACAACAGCAGATGGAAGCTCAGATGTCTACTGTTTGTGCTTCTACCCACAAACAGCAAAAATCGGGTTTCTCCCAGTTCTGCCCATTCACAAACATGTTTCTACACAATCTTACTTTCATCTGTCAAAAAGCGTGTTTCCAAACTTTCAAAATATCCATTCAAACGTTCTCCCAACATCATCTTTGAAAGCTGTGGATTCCACTGGGTTTTTTCAGAAGTAAAATGGAAAAAGCCCTAAGAATATTAAGTGTAAAACTGTTTAAGATTTTCTTCCTTTGGTAGAATTAAAATATACTATCAATGTAAATATTTCATCATAGAAATTCAAAAACCCATGGCTGGTATTTCAATATTCCATTACTTAATATTTTAGATATAATTAAATACATTTATGTACCAAGTCCAATGTAGTTAAATTCATTCCCTATCACCTTAGAATCCTTAAATGAAAATTTAAAAATGTCATCCCTTGTACCAGAAGTCACTGAATTGTTCATTGTTAAATGGTGAGATTTTGTGCCTTCTGAAATCATCTGTTAACTTGGAAAAATGACTCATTTTGTGTCGGCCCCATCTTTGAAAACTAGCTGATGATGCTGAAGACATTAGCCAGCCCTACACTCCAGCTTAGGAGCAGGAGAGGGCCCTTAAGAACCAGCACTCCTTCATGGAACTTTTAGGATGTCACAGGTTGCTCATTTTGTGGAACATGTCCTACAAACTCTGTATTTTGAACACAGAAATCTACAAAAACAATTTCATCACTGTTGGCAAAACCACTGTCCTAACCTGCTGTTAAGGTTCAAATCTGATAATAATGGTGCCGTTACCTCCAGAGAAACCCTGTAGGCAAACATGTCATGAGTGGCCCAGTTTGACTGAGAACAGACCCACGCCACTGGTCACAAAGGTAAACACTTGAGACATTTAACCCAGCCCAGGAGTCCTAAATGGACGGGGGTGGTCATCTGGATTATGAATCACCTAATTGGCATGTCAGAAAATACGCCTTTTATTGACAGAAGGTGATTGTGGGGGAGAGTAATTTTTCATGGAAATACCAGACACCTGCCTCCTTCTCTTTGTATTCAAACTTCTATGTGTGGTGGGAGGGGGCGAGAAGAGGAGTAATCCTCTGCTACAGTTTTGCACCATGTAATACACGAGTTTATTTCAGCAGCTCTCCAGCAATGTGAAATTGTCTGGTTTCTGAATAAATCCCCATTGTTCGTGAGAGATCTTTAACTTTCTCTGAGCATCACAGGAATAGCTCCGTGGACGTAGCCCCTCTTCCGCATTGCACTGGTTAGTACCAAAAAAGGTGTTGCATGTACTCATCACTCCCACAGCAAACACACACACACGCGCACGCACACACACACACACACACACACACACACACACACACACGTCTACCATAGGGGGATAGAACTGACTCAAAGTTAGGAGTATTCTCCTTGTAGCTCCTCAAAACTCTACTGTACCTCAACAGCTGAAGCAATTGCTTAGACTGAGTAGTCATTCCATAAATATTTATAGATTTTAATACAGTGATTCCATTTTGATTTGCCCATGCATGGGTCCCAGAAAGCATGGTCAGGTATCCCCGGGGCACAAGGAATAAAGTTTAAGTGGAAAGCAATCCATCCTAATTCTAGCCTATGCACAGCTATCTCTGAAAGTAAACGTAACAGAAACCAGTTCTCCTAGGTGATCAGATCTTCAACCCACTTCAAGAAGTATATCTCCTTCCCAACTGTCTGTTGATGTCGTTCACATCTTTAACGTCCTCCCTAGAGAGATCACGCCTTTAACTGACTTGCTTCTGTCTTCCTTTGCAGAATTGTGCTCGTGGTGTTCTTAGAAGGAAGAGAAAGCTTAAACTGACACATGACCAATAATTTGTAAAGGACAGAAAGCCATCTGGAAGCCTCAAATCAATACATAACAAATGTATAGTATTGCAGAAGTCAAAAATAAGTATTGTACATATAGATAGAACTACCTGCCAGTACTGTGTTAATGTTTGTAACAAACCACACTTTCCCCCATTTCTTTATAATTTAAGGAAATGCCTCAGTGGGAAAAGCACTTTCTATATGGGCCTGGTGACTTGAGCTCAATCCCTGGGACCCACGTAAGGGTGGAAAGAAAGAACTGACTCTACGCATACACTATGGCACACACAAGTACATACATGTGTGTGCATGTGCACACACACACATAGAAAAAATGATTCTCAAAAAGGAAAGAATGTTGACTCTAAATCCATTTTACCTGACCCGTATTGTTGGGGGAGGCTGCTCATTCATTTTCTGTCCGCCCAGACTTGAAATAATCACATTGAAATTACATTAATTGTAATACTGTTTGGCCAATAACTTAAGCATATTTCTTTGCACATAGTTTAGTTTGTAATAGTGGTACACTATGATTGGTATGTAAAATGAAAAAGAACAATAAAATTGTAAGAAACAAACAAAAAAAACTAGACCTCACAGCTCTGAAAGGAGCTTGGAGGACCTGGGCCACTGGATACCAACGATATTCTGAGATTCCTCCTATTTTTATGGCTAATTTCCTTCTTCTTGGCATTTTGGATCTTGATCTTTAGCTGTCCTTATTATTGTGTTGTCCTGTGTGTGGCAGGATGGGTGCCCTCCCCACTCCAGGGGCCTCCTCACTTCTGTCAGCTCCACAGGACCCCGGATACAGCCACTAAACGACAAACCATCTCACCTGCCACCAGTTGTTGCAACTGAAAGTTTCTCATCAATGGCCAAACGTTTCTGTGTGATAAAATGCGCCCCAGATAGAACCAGTACTTTAGGCGTTACTTTTGTTATCTCTGCCTCAGTATAGCACTGTGCATGCCTCTACACAGGCCCCAAAACACCCAAAATATTTTGCTTCAGGACCATAAAAAAAAAAGGAACATTTTATCAGAGGACCATGAATCAGCATAATCTGGTTCGCAAGTGTGACAGTCAGGTTTGGTCATGGTTAAGTGAGGAAAAGTTTACTTAGTCTCAGGTCACTTGGCTCCATCGCTGCTGGCTCTGGGCGTGGTGCAACAGGACATCACAGTGGGCAGTGTGTGGTGGAGCAAAATGGCTCATCTCACGGCGGCAGACAGAGCCAAATGCTAGGAGATGCCAGAGTCAAAAATGACTCTTCTAAACCACGCCACCAATGACTTCTTTCCTACCGTCAACTACATCTTCCACAGTGTCTGCCATCTCCCCTTATCCATTCAATTACAAACACATTGGTGGATTAATTCATCAATCAGGCCAGAGCCCCCATAACCCATCATTCCTCCCCAGACCCTACCTCTGAATATTGCATTAGGGACTAAGCCTTCAAAGGACATTGTGTAGCCAAACCATAACAAGTCACAGCTGACACAAGCTTAGAGGGAACAAGCAGCATTTTGAAATTCCTTTCCAAGCCTTGGTTTGCCATCGCTTGTTGAGGGCCTCTTTAAACCTTCATCAGAGGACAGTCTGCACATGGTATGAAAACCTCAACAATCAACCAGGGCTTCCTTTTCTAGACTACATTCCCAGATCTTCTTGTTACCTGTTGGAGAATATCTGTCTTCATCCAGATAATAGAACAGGGCTGATCTCAACAGGATAAGCATATCTTAATAAGATAAAATATCTGAGGGTTTTATTCAACAATAGAAACACAACTATAGGCTTATCTGTTCTAACCTAATCAGTTATCTTTAAGAGTCACACATGTGCTCATACTATGTTTCAAAAGCATCCCCCATGTCTTATGCTTCATATGTATCTCTGAGAATTGCTGCAGAGAACATTGGAGGACAGGAGATGAAGGGAATATGGTTTAGGATGCTCAGCTGGCCGTTGCCTGTATAACGCATCTGCATTGGCATGTTGTGATGGATGTGTTTGATGACCAGAGATGGGCATTTCTGCTGTGAAGGGTTTCATTTGTTTTCCATCACAGAGACATGCAATTTCCTGCATTCTCTGCCCCTGGGGTTTTTCCTGCAAAAGAAAACATCACTTTTGACTTTTAGGACCTAAATTAGTCTCATAAGTTCTCGGTGTTCTCCAAGACCAAGGGAGAAAAAGTAACAGAACAAACTCTAAAATGATGTAGAACCAACAAATGTTCTGTTTCCTGGGGAGCCTCTAGAAGAATGCTTTTACTTGGCTGCATGTAGACCTTCAAACAGAAGCCAAAGAGCCTCTTCCATGCAGAACCAATTCGAACAGGTGTTGGAGTATGAAATCACTGGAGAGTTTAGGAATCATGTTGAAGCTTCAAATAATAGTTGGATAATCACTTAGGCTCAAAGACGTTTGCATTCCAAGAGTTTTCTTTAATTAAAGAAAAAATGTATTTATGAACTAATGATATGTATGGTTCATCAATAGTTCACTTGATAATGTGTCCAGTGTTCTAAGCTTGCCCCCAACAAGTACCACAAAAGTAAGATTATTTCCGTTGTTTTTAATAAGGTGCACCTATTTCATAACATCAAGCTGAGCGATACCCATGACTTGAGTCCCTTAGCCAATGATTTGCTATTTGGTGTCAAGCAAGTCTCCTACTTTTTTCTGATCTCAATGCTTCCATCTTTTAAAAAAAATAAAAAAGTCTAGAAAACTTGTTTTGAGTGAAAGATCTTATGTGTTCTTTTTTTTAAAAAAAAACTGGAAGCTCTTTTTAAATAAAATTGTATGCTGTGTGAACTTTGTCATGCGAACATCTTTCCTACATAGTTCCCGATATGAATTCTCTTGCCTTCCATTAGAGATTCTGTCCACTATTGTAACAGTGTCTACCCTGCCTAACCTAACATTTGGGTTTGCTTGCTCTTATTTCCACTGTGTTTTCTTGGCTGGCACCTACTCATTTGTTAAGTCTTTGTTCCAGCATTCCATGACTCCATTTGTCTACACGGAACAGAATTTTTAGCCCATGCTCCCTGCTGACTGTTTGCACATATCTATCATGGCACTTAGTGCCACATATTACAATAATTTAATTTTGAAAACAACTTGTCTTTTATCTTTATGGCTGCACTGCCTAACCCAGTGATTGACAAAGAATAGGCCACTGAAAGTGTGTGTGTTGGTGGTGACTCTTGCTGAATGCATCTGTGAATGTAGTGTCTAGCCTAATAGAAGAATTACACAAAGGTATTAAGAAAAGTGATCCTACCTGTTTTATACAATACCCTAAACTGAGAGGAAAAATAACCAAGAGAAGATCACTAATTTGTGACTTTAAAAATACAATTTAAAAAAAAACGGAGTTGAACAGAGGTATTGTGCATGGGTAGATTATGTTGTTCCCAAAAGTCATTGATTATTAAATGAAAATCCCAGTGCTAGTTGTGGAATACCTTCATATGAACTGACAGCCAGGGAGGTCTTAAAGACCTCTCAAACAACTCAGGCCACACCATTGCTCTTGGTTGCCCACCAGAACTTAATGGTAAAACTTTGTTGCCAAAGGCACGATACACTTTGGTTATGGAATATAGAGAAAGTAAGTTGAAACTCTACTAGAAGCTTCTTCCAAGCTGGCTTTCTTTCACAGGATCAGAAGGTGCTATGCAGGCTTCTGTGGGAGGAAAGTCACCAACAGTCTGACTCAGCAATAAACCTTCCCTGCTATAATATGCTCCTGATAGGTAAAACATGCCCACTAGAGTAATAGTGGCACAACCATTAAGGGAGTTACCATTTTCTGATTAGATTTGAGGCTTGCTTCACAGGAGTAAATTAGTGCCTGCTACTATAAATCTGGTCAAAAGCCCATATCTGGGAGGATGTGGGCCTTAGCAGGAGCCTACTATTGTCGTTCTGCTATGTGGATGTGTTTTCAAACTGCCTTTTACAAATTTATGCTTAGATTAATACCATAGATTAGTGCTGTTCTCAATCTTACTCAAAAAGCTTTTTTTTTTTTTTAGGTTTTATTGTGGATTTTTTTTTTATTGATAAAAGGAGGATAAAGAAAAGAAAAAAAAAAACAAATTTTCACCTCCTCCCACCAGCCTCCCATTTCCCTCCCCCTCCTCCCACTCTTCTCCCCCTCCTCCCACTCTTCTCCCCCTCCTCCCACCCCTCTCCCCTTCCCCCCACTCCTCTCCCCCTCCCTTTCCAGTCCAAAGAGCTGTCGGGGTTCCCTGCCCTGTGGTACGTCCTAGGTCCTCCCCCCTCCATCCATATCTAGGAAGGTGAACATCCAGACTGGCTAGGCTCAGTGGTTAATGGAGAGACTCCTAATGAATCAAAATACTGAAATAAATCATAGTTTAGTGCTAAACCATAAACTGGATAGCTATGTTGTAATACACATACCCAGGGCCCCAGGAAATTGTGGAAGAGGGAGTGGGAAAACATGAAGGACTGGAGGATGGAGAGGAGTGACGGGAATGCTGCCTTCTGGGTGTGACATTACTGTTTGATTTACAAATTCCTTGATGGTTTCTATAGCAGTTCAAAAATTGAACTAAGTCCAGGTATGGTGCTCTCAGCACCCATTTGGTACAGGCAAGCCCATCTCTATGAATACAAGGCCAATCTGGTCTATATAGCAAGTTCTAGGCCATGCAAGGCTACATAATGAAACATGTCTCAACAAACAAATAAAAAGTACTGAACTCTGAGCCAGGCGGTGGTGGCACAAGCCTTTATCCCAGCACTTGGGAGGCAGAGGCATGTGGACCTCTGTGAGTTCGAGACCAGGCTGGTCTACAAAAGCTAGTTCCAAGACAGCTAGGGCTGTGACACAGAGAAACCCTGACTGGAACTCTGCATTTGAATATCAAACTGTTCATCTGATATATCCATCTGGGCTACTACGATACATTTCAAAATTAGCAAGTCTCAAACAACTTGTTTAATCTCTGTCAAAATCCATTTTGGCTGCAGCCACAAAATACTGACGAGTTTATAAAAATAGATCTTTATCCCCCTCATAATTCTTAGAGATTAAGCGATCAGCAATCAACGCTCTGAGAGCTCCAGTGTCTGGTGAGTACCTATTTCCTCGTTTACAGATGATTCTTCTTACCATACTCTAACATGACAAAAGAGCAAAAAAGTCTCCCCAAACCTCCTTTTGTAAGGGTAATAATCCAGTCCCTGAGGATCCACCCTCATGATCTACCCACATTTCAAAGCCCAGCTTCTTTTTATTTTATTTAATTAACATTTTTTCATTTATTTTACCTACTGACCACAGCTTCCTTTCCCCCCCTTCTCTCCCTCCCTCCCACCATCTGCCCCTGCCCCATTCACTCCTCCTCCATCTACATCCAGAAAGGGACAGGCTCCCATGGGCTTGCACAAAGCATGACCCATCAAGTTGAGTCAGGACCAAGCTCCTCCCCACACCAAGGCAGGGGGAGGAAATCCAGAATAGGGAACAGGTTCCCAAAAGTCAGCTAAGCACCAGGGATAGGTCCTGATCTCACTGCTAGGAGACTTAAAAACAGATGAAGCTGTACAACTGTCACCCACATGCAGAGCAAATCCCAGGTTCTTAATACCACTATTTCTGAGGGTAGAATTTCAACATGTGGATTTGGGAAGGGAAGTATTCAGACTATAGCAAGTTCTCCCAGAAACTGATTTCTCTGGAGTCTCCCCAGCCCTAGACATAATTAATACTATCCAGACTATTAAGACCAGGTAGTGATTTGGAGCACAGATTATGCCATATGCCTCCAATCATACTTGGTTTTCTTCCTGAAAATGGCAAAATGCTACACGTTCTACTCCCTAAAGAGGGTGAGAATGAACATTAGCCTGGTTCCAAGAATGTTCTACACATCCCTCCTACTCTTGATTGCTTTAGAGGTCTTGTATTCAAAATACACTGGCTCGAACCAGTGAGTGACCCACGTGCTAGTGGAACTGCACCCACCCCAAGCCTGTGCCTCCCAGCTTGTCTCTGGCCCTGCTGCTTTCTGGGCTTGCCCTGAACCCCAGCGGACTTCCACCACGCATGTGCAGGACGTATCAGCCAGAACCGGTGAGTGACTGCATGAGCTGCCTACCAGTGGAACGCCTCCTTCCCTGGATAATGTTCCCTCGACCTTTCCTCGTGCCCACCCCTTCCCATCTCCTTGCCTGCCCCACTGCTGGACCCTACCCCCAAACCCAGGATACTTCTACCATCAGGCACAGGCTGCACCAGGCAGAACTGGTGAGTGACTCAGTGGCCAGCAAAACTACCCCGAGCCCTAGACTCTTTATCCAAAGACCCTTCCCACAGCCCAGGCCCTCCCAGATCCTTGGCAGCCTCACTGACCTTTCCCCAAGCCCAACCCTAACCCCAATGAACTTCCCTCACTCAGATGCAAACCACACCAATCAGAACAGGCACATGTCCCAGCAGCGTGAACAGATTCCAGCTGCGCAGGTGCCAACCACTCCAATCAGAAGAACAGAGAACTTCTGGTGCACCAAAGCCCAGGCTACCCACAAGAAAGCCAATTCCCAGCTTGTACAGAGATCACCCAGCCACCAGAAAGCCTGTTTTTCAGTTTTGTTTTGTAGTTCACATATTTTATAAAGATTAAACCACAGGGTCAAAACATTGAAATTCGATTTTCCTGTTGTCCCAAGGATGCTATGTTGTTGCAATGACTGGATATTAGTGCGGAGAGTTGGCACACTGCTCCTCCATGTCCCGTGAAGCAGAGGTGTTCATCCACACTTTAGTTCCTGGGATCAAATACCAGCTCTTCTACTCAACAGATCTTAAAAGTTACAAATCTATTTGTAACTTTTCCTACCTGAAAAATGGGACTAATAATCATATTCTCCTTACAGATTCACAAGAATTCATTGTGTATTAAATACAAAATACTTGCATCAGTACTTAGAAAATGAAGCTATTTTTGTTACTAGAAATGGATACTGTTAACTTTTTAAAATTAGAATTATAGATAAAATTACCACAAACATCCTAATGCATGTAGCTATTTTCTTCATGTTTAACTATCTCCCTAAGATGTCCTTTTTCTTTTCCATGGTTTATCCAAAGGACTAAACAATGCTCCTCCCCTAAACTGCATTTTCATTAAACAATTGACAGCTAGAAGCCAAGCTACAAGCACGCTTCCTCTGGAGCCGTGTCTGGAAGCAGAAAAGCAACTGGTGCTGACCTGGTCCTGAATTCTGGGGTTTGACTCAAAGTAAACATCAGTCCAAGTAATTGGGATGATGGGAGACAGCAGACCATCACCCTAGACTAACGGTGTTGTAGAAGGAGATGTCTTTGAAGCAGCAGCTTAAACCTGAGCTTGGCCTGCCCTTTTAAACTGTAGTGTGCAGGTTATTTTAAAGTCCTACAAAGAGAATATTAGAAATTGGACCTTGAGCTGGACCTGGTGATGAATGCCTTTTACCATAGCATTCTGCAGGCAGAGGCAGGGGGATGTCTATGAGTTCAAGGTCAACCTGGTCTGCTGACCAGTGAGTTCCATGATAGCCAGAGCGACACAATGAGACCCTGTCTTGAATAAAAAATAACAAAGAAAGATAAGGGAGACCTTGAGAGAACAGGCTTTCAAGGAAGGTGCACCTACCCAGAGGTAGAGTCCCATGTCTCCTAGCAACTACTAAGTGACCCCATTACTTCCCACTCTCTTTCAAAAGCCAGGAGTCCCTTATTCACATTCTCATAGTACTTGCTCTATAGACAGAAAATGCCCATCCGTTCTTGTAGCCCAAGCTGTGAGCACGGAGGGGGATAAATCAGCAATGGAATTTGGACAAATTTCCCTTTCATTGGGAAGAGTGTGGTGGACGTAGTGATGGCTGATAACATTAAACACTGGTCACCTGCAAAGATTGTGTATCTACAAGGGTTATTCATTTTTTGCTAAGGGCATTAAAAAAATTAGAGGATTGATGGCTTTGCTAGAAGGCACCAGAAACCATTTACCTTTGATCAGAATGGATGATTTAATAGGTAATAATGTACTTCAGAGTTTATTTTAGACAACTCATGTTTATACAACCTGTCCCCTGTGATAAGTTAATCTTGACTCAGTATGATGAGATCTGAGAGCACACGTGATCCTTAGTCTTCCAGTGCGGGGAGCACTTAATATTGTCAGTTAATACTATCCTGAGCAGTATTAGAACCTAAGACAGAGGTTAATACTATCCTGAGCAGTATTAGAACCTAAGACAAGGTTAATACTATCCTGAGCAGTATTAGAACCTAAGACAGAGGTTAATACTATCCTGAGCAGTATTAGAACCTAAGACAGAGGTTAATACTATCCTGAGCAGTATTAGAACCTAAGACAAAAGTTTATACTATCCTGAGCAGTATTAGAACCTAAGACAAGGTTAATACTATCCTGAGCAGTATTAGAACCTAAGACAGAGGTTAATACTATCCTGAGCAGTATTAGAACCTAAGACAAAAGTTTATACTATCCTGAGCAGTATTAGAACCTAAGACAGAGGTTAATACTATCCTGAGCAGTATTAGAACCTAAGACAGAGGTTAATACTATCCTGAGCAGTATTAGAACCTAAGACAGAGGTTAATACTATCCTGAGCAGTATTAGAACCTAAGGCAGAGGTTAATACTATCCTGAGCAGTATTAGAACCTAAGACAGAGGTTAATACTATCCTGAGCAGTATTAGAACCTAAGACAGAGGTTAATACTATCCTGAGCAGTATTAGAACCTAAGACAAAAGTTTATACCATCCTGAGCAGTATTAGAACTTAAGACAAGGTTAATACTATCCTGAGCAGTATTAGAACCTAAAACAAGTTACGTCTATAACAGTTGTACCACTATTTTGTCCATAAGTTTATCTTGTCCTGCTGGTTTTTATTATAATTCACATCTGAGTGAGAGAACTGATGACTTCTCACCTCCCCCACAATCCTGCATAACCCTTTCCAGCCCTATAAGAACTAGATGGTAGGAAGAAGCTTCCTGATCAGTACTCACTTGATTTCTCCACATCCTGTGACCATTGCATGTACTGTCTTCAGCAATAGCGTCTTTATCAAATTCTGATTGACAGCCATGAGGAATAGCGATAGCCTGTATTGTTTGGGGTTGAGGCTATTGCTAGGATACCCTTGACTAATCAATTGCTCAGCGGTAGACATCTCACACCTGGAGATGGGCTTTTTATTTAGAAGAAGCATTTTCCTCTATATAAGGTAACTATAATTAAATTCTACATGAATATATATGTTTATAAATTTAGGAAGTTTATCCACAGCTTTTTTCAAACATCTTTAGTGTTAGCTATTTCCCTTCCCAAACCCACCTGTGCTCCTCTCTCAACCTTCTCTTCACCTAAACCTCTCTCCTCAATTCCCTTTTATCCTACTGTAACTTACAAAAGCAGTGCTTTTAACTTTAGGCTTGCATTTCTTCTGGTAGCTCCTCTATTATTTCCATAAGGCAGTGTGATTCTAATTATTAGTTTACTACATAGAAGAACTGCTTGTGTGTGCGCATGTCCATGCATATGCACATATAGACACACGTGTGAGCTTCAGAGAGCACATATAGACACATATGCACAGATAGACACACGTGTGAGCATGCATGTGAGCTTCAGAGAGCACATATAGACACATATAGACACGTGTGTGAGCATGCATGTGAGCTTCAGGGAGCACGTATAGACACACGTGTGAGCATGCATGTGAGCTTCAGAGAGCACATATAGACACATATGCACATATAGACATGCGTGTGAGCATGCATGTGTGCTTCAGAGAGCACATATAGACACATATGCACATATAGACATGCGTGTGAGCATGCATGTGTGCTTCAGAGAGCACATATAGACACATATGCACATATAGACATGCGTGTGAGCATGCATGTGTGCTTCAGAGAGCACATATAGACACATATGCACATATAGACACACGTGTGAGCATGCATGTGAGCTTCAGAGAGCACATATAGACACATATAGACACGTGTGTGAGCATGCATGTGAGCTTCAGGGAGCACGTATAGACACACGTGTGAGCATGCATGTGAGCTTCAGAGAGGACATATAGACACATATGCACATATAGACACACGTGTGAGCATGCATGTGAGCTTCAGAGAGCAACCTTGGCTGTCATTTCTTTTTTAACTTATTTTATTAACTTTTTTCATTTATTTCACATACTGACCACAGTTCCCCACCCTCCTCTCCTCCTGTTCCCCCACCACACACACACATACTCTGACATCTACCCCACTCCCCTTCCACTCCTTCTCCGTCTCTGTTTCTTAGGATCGCTCTACCTGGCTTTCTGTTAAGGGTCTCTCCATGGCCTGGAACTCACTGATTGGGCTAGACTGGTTGGCCAGACCACCTTGTTATCTGCACTTCTGTGTCCCCCGTGGTGTACTTACAAGTGTGTAGCTCTATTCCTGTATTTCTTATGTGAGTTCTAAGGGCTTGAACTCAACTCGTTGTGCTTAAACGGCAAGTACTTCATGGACTGAACTGCATCTACAACCAGGAAACAGGACTGTCACTTTAGTACCCAGAATGCCCAGGCTATGAAAGGGACATGTGATGATCTATGACTGTAGAGTCCAAAAAACAGTGATCTCTTGGTTGCCTCTTACATGAAGGCATCTGTGTTTGCACGCTACCGCACATGGGTCTTCATAGGTGCTAACAAACACCTTTTGCTCTCTTGGTACACTTCTGTAGTCTACTGTTCTGAAATGTCAGGTAAGATATTTAAATATCCTTCTCATAACAAGCCACAGTTTCCTCAGAACAAAAGGGAGACGGTTAATAACTTCATCGGTCAGGTTTTCTCGCATCTGTGTTATGCTTCTAAGGAGTCCCCATGACCCAACACAATGATGTGGTGGTGTCCATACCCTGATTCCTAGGAAGACGACTCTACTGGCTATTACAATGAGAATGGCACTCACCAGTCAATTGACTTTGAGGTGGAAATTATCCTGAGTTATGTAAGTGGACTGGCTTCAACAGTGGAAGATGGGGTACCATCAGGTGCCATAGGCAGCTTCCAGCAGCTAGAAAGGACAAGGAGACATATCGTCTCCAGGAGTCCCTGGAAGGGACATAGCAGTGCCAATGCTCTGAGTTTAGCTGCAGACTTCTGACTTCTGACCACAAGAATGGTGAGCTAACTGTGCTACTGCTGTGTTGTTATAAGCCACAAACTTCTGTGTCATTCACTACAGCAGCTAGCAACTACTACAGACTCCACATACATGCATCTTCTGTAGAATGAGCTCTCTTCTGACAAGAAGATATAGTAACCAGGCTGCTACCAAGAAGTCTAAACTCACTTGAACTGTAGAAAAGTCATTTGTCACATCAGACAGAAGTTTTTGAATGTGGCCCAATGATAAACTAAATCATAGGGAAAACTTATGTAAGATGTTCCAAGTCTGCTCCCTCACTCAGGCTTAATAAAAAACACCTGATTCTCTATAGGGCCATGCTATCAGGTTATGTCTCTTTTACGTGCCTTCTGGTTTCACCATATAACTGAAGTATTTTGGTTGCTTTTTATATAAATTATTATTATCAGTTATTGTCTTTTGAAAAACCTTTATTCTATGGTATAGAGGTATGCGTAACCACTGTGTGCAAGACCCTGAGTTTGATCTCTGACATTAAAGGAAAGAATTCATCTCACCACACTCAGGATGGCTATCATCATCATAAAAGCAAAAATATAGAAATGCTTGCAAGGAAACAGGGAGAAAGGAGCACTTATATGTTGTTGTTGGAGATTCGAATTAATATAACCACTATAAAAACCTATATGGAGGTTTCTTGAAAGCAAAATATAGCAGCTATAGCACTTCAGGTGTGCTATAGCACTTCAGGATTGCAAGAATCCAATCATACAATGCACCTCTGTCTTTAAAATGGCATTATTCACAATCGGCAAGTTGTGGAATTACTGTAGCTCCCCACTAGTGTGCGAATGGATAAAGAAAATATGACATCAGAGACTGAACTGGGGAGCCTGCATGGGACTGAAATAGGCCCTCTGCATATATATGACAGTTGTATAGTTTGGTCCTCTTGAGGGATTCCTAACGGTGGAAACAGGCTGTTTCTGAATCTTTTACTGGCTTTTGGGAACCTATGCCTCATACTGGGTCGCCTTGCCCAGCCTTAATACATGGGGAGGTGCTTAGTCTTACTGCAACTTGATATGCCATGTTCTGTTGATACTCATGGGAGACCTGATCTTTCCTAAACAGAAGGAGGAGGAGTGGATTGGGGGGCGGGAACTGGGGGTGTGGAGGAGGAGGGACTGGAAGGAGAGAAAGGAGGGGAAACTGCAGCCAGGATATAAAATAATAAAAAAGAAAGAAAATTTCTCCCTCTCTCCCTCCCTCTTTCTTTCTCTCTGTCTCTCTGCCTCTGTCTCTGTGTCTGTTTGTCTGTCTGTCTGTCTGTCTGTCTCTCTCTGTCTCTCTCTCTCTCTCTCTCTCTCACACACACACACACACACTCACTCACACACACACACACACATCATAGAGAATACAAGATGGGCCTAGAAGCTACTCAGAGGGCAGAGGAAGGAGGATCACAAAGTCTGGACCGCCGAGTGAGTTAAGGTGTATCCTGAGCAATTTCGTGATATCCTGTCTCAAAGTAAAAAGGGGCTAAGAATACAGCTTTGGGGTAGTGTGCTTGCTTAGCATTTGTGAAGCTCTTGGTTCAGAGCTAAAATAAGCAAAATAAACCAAACTCAAAAGTGATCATTGTTTACTCATTTTTCTCATATGTAGAAACTGTTTGTGATTGTTGATTGATACAAACGAGAGTCATCTGGGGAGAGGAAATGTCAAGTGAGAAAATGTCCCCACCATATTGGCCAGCGGACAAGCCTTGGGCATTTTGTGGATTAATAGTTGAAGTAGAAAGGCCCAGCCTACTGTGGGCAGTGCCACTCCCATGCTGGTGGCCCTGGCATAGGAAAGACAGCTGAACAAACCTTGAACAGCAAGCCAGTAAGCAGTATTTCTCATGGTCTCAGAATCAGTTCCTGCCTCCCGGTTCCTGCCTGGAAAGCCTGCTCTGACTTTCCTCCATGATGATTTTTTTTGGGGGGGGAGAGTTGTGGTATTGTGTAATAGCAAAAGAAAGCAAACTAGAACACTAGAATAAGAAAAAGATAGCCTAAAAATAAAAGAGGCATCACCAGAAAGAGGGATGCTGTATAGGGTAATGTTAGTTTAAAACATGATGGAAGAACATTACATCCATGTAAAGTAGCTTAGTTAATTCTCCAGAGTAAAGATGATCTCACTGAGACTTGGTTGATTAAAATGATCTGGTCAGTATCTCAAAAGCAATAAATAGAAACAATGGACTTCAACCCACATTGCCTTAGATTTACAATCCAAACTTTCAGTCTATACTTAGCAAAGAAGTCTGAGCTGAACTCTGACTAAATCTGACTGAGTTCTGGAAGTAACCTGTGAATGAATCACTCAGGTCACCTGTGAATGGGTCAGTCTGATCACCTGTGAATGGGTCACTCTGGTCACCCGTGAATGGGTCACTCTGATCACCTGTGAATGGGTCATTCTGGTCACCCGTGAATGGGCCACTGTGGTCACCTGTGAATGGGTCACTCTGGACTTTGCTTTCTTCTTCACTGGGAGTCTCATTCTTTAGCTTCTTGCTTATCTCCCTTAAACCCAGTCTTTGTTTGTTTGCTTTAAGATGCACCTCTTCCTTTGGAAGTGAACCCCAACGCTTGTATTTTTTTGAGCACTCAAAGTATGGGTTCTGGTTAACTGAGGCTGAACTGCACCAAACGTCTCAGTCCTTTCACTACAAATGACTGCTGAAATGACGCAGGTGGCTGCGTGGCGGGGCCGGGTAGTTGAGGCAGCACCATCCAGGTTGTCTCTTCATAACAATCCTAACTCCACCGAGAAGAGAAAAGTAACTGCGCTCAGCTCAGTTCTGCCATATTCCATGTTTTCCATGGCTTAGTGGTATGCCTGTCAAATAGCCAATTTGTTAATTTCCTCAAGAATCACTGAGGTAAGATTGCCCACAGCCACTTGTCAATGAAAACCTTTGTGGGAGCAAGCTGAACACAGCTCCAGATCATTCCACAGACCTGGCTTGAAAGCCCGGCCCTGGTTGGGCACAGTAGCATTTGTTTCTCTATGAGTGTCAGCCGCAGTCACAACCCTGACATCCCTGCCTCATATCAATGCACTTCCATTCATAAGAAGAGCATCCAGCTTTTTCATCCATAAGTGCAGGGCTACACAAGACACCTGCACATTTTCAGCCTCCTCAGAAAGCCTGCAAGGAAGACATGGCTCTCCTTGTTTGATGGGTGAGGAAGGGAAGGCTAGGAAAGTTAAGTAATTTTCACAAACCCTGCCTACAGGTACATGCTGAGGGCTTGGGAAGTAGACCCAGGCTTTCAAACCTCAAGGCCCTTGCCACAGTGGCACACTTCCTCCAGCCAGCTTCCGCCTCTGATCAGTTCCCTAACCTTCCAAACCACATCCTGCACATCTATGAACGCATGAGCTTATGGGGGACATTTCAGGTTCAGACCACAATGCTCCATGGTGTTGTGGACAGTTTCTTCACATTTTCCAAGATCTAAGGCAAACTCAGCTACAGAAAAGACTATCGTGTACAAGGAACCAAATGGTAGAAAGCAGGAGATACAGAGGTAATAGGAGAACCATGTTCAGGTGATGCTTGGAGGAGTAGACATTTATGTTGTCTTCGTGTCTGGGTAGAAACCAGCTGAAGAACTTGAGAGAAGAGGGCAGAGATAAGAGGAAAGGATGGCAGTGAAACACGCTGCAGCACTTAGAGAAACTGGAGAATATAAAACAGGGAATTGAGGTTGAAGCGGTAGACAGAGGCACATTTTAGTGTCCTTCCTATTCCGTGTGGGGATGTTTGGCTTTTCTCATGAAATTTTAAGACATTTTAAGGTAGGTGTTGACAAGAATTAAATGCCTCAAACAAAAATGCCACCATCTTCTAGAAACTAAATCTCATGTCAAATGTTCTTGCTACCATGAAAAGTAGAGACAGCAGGAAGCTGTCCTTTATACTCTCCAGCTCATTCATGTTTGCAAAGATCCAATAGAAGGCTTGATTTGGGGATGAGGAAGCCCATCTCCTTCGTAAAGCACTGCTCATGCCTGAGTGTTCTCTGTTTGCTGATGTTAGGAAGAGAGCCTGCCTGCTGCTTTGTTCTGAGGCTTGTAGTGCTTCTTAGCCTAGTGTGTTGTTGCGACAACCTCTACTTCTGTGTAATCACAAAAAGACCTTCCCAGATGCTGACAATTCGTGGGTCCTAGGAGGTATGCCCAGCTTTATACCTTCATTGCTCAATGAGAAAATAGAATTAAAATAATCAGGCAAAACAAGGTCACAGTAGCTTATATATGAATCGCCTTATGGAACAATCAAGGATGTCACTAGGGAAAGCCCCTATGGTATTGGAAGTGTGACTGAGTCTGATATGGCTGTAAAATCTCTGACTTGAGCCAGAGATGCTGGTGCACAGCTTTGACCTCAGCACTCAGGAGGCAGAGGCAAACAGATCTTTGTGAGTTCAAGGCCAGCCTGGTCTATTAGAGCAAATTCCAGGATAGCCAGAGCTACACAGAGAAACCCTGTTTCAAACAACCAAATCATATCATCATTGTCATATCATCATCATCATCATCATCGTCATCATCATAATCATCATCTCTGGCTTGAGACAGTAGATGTACAGGTGTACTGTAGGAGACAAAACACTGCTTGTATGTTCACATGAACAGACGAGACATACACCTACCTTATCTCTTTTCTTTTCCCAGTGTCTGGATATGTTTGCAAAGTGAGATAAAACCAATGGTAGTAAGTGAATGGATCAATGTTGCAAAGGACATTAATGCGAAGAACATTTAAAAAGTAAGAATCAAAGTAATCTTAGAAATAAATTTCTGTAGGCCCTTCCTTTACCAGCTTGGGAAATAGAGGTCAGTGAAGTATGTTATTATGCTTATCTATAAAAAGCTCAGAGAAGCTAGCCAAACTAGAGAATAGATCATTGCCAAGGCTCACAGGGCAAGAGTCCATAAGAAAAGTGATTCATCACCTTTCCTAATTGTGGGAAGCAAACAGCAGCAGGTTGTAAAAGGAAAATGCAGTGTGTTCCCATAAACCATAGGGATAACCCCTAAAGGAGGTAGGCAACAAGCAAGCTTGAGAGTATTTGCCTGTCTTCCCACTCCAGCACTTATCTTTGATGGGATCATGGTCTACTTAAGAAATGGTACACAATCTGCTTGTATAGCCACTCAAATAGCGACTCAGATTCCCACTTCCAAAAAAAAAAATGGTACAATGCAAGCAAGGAAGAGGAACTCAGAAACAGTGGAAATGTTGCGATTTTCTCTGGTAGACAGCTTGCCACTTCCAGGTGGGCAGGATACCCCTGACCACCCATGTGTTAAAGACGCATTTGTTCTTGTTTTTATAGCAACAGTGATTGGCAGCACACACCTCTCCAGTTTCTCATTTCTGCCTTGTGAACTCACAGATTACAGGAAGTTCATTGGCCAAAGTCAGACACTCACCCATGATGTGGGATTCCCCTCTGTATGCTGTGAATAAATTTTACTGCCATTGGTTAATAAATAAGCTGCTTTCGGCCACTGGCTTGGCAGAGTAAAGCCAGGTGGAAAATCTGAACAGAGATGTAGAGAGAGAGTAGACTGAGTCAGGGAGATGCCATGTAGCCGCTGGAGGAGAGCGATGCAAGCCAGCTTGCCTGTAAACAACGAGCCTAGTAGTAAAATATGGAATAATGGAAATGGGTTAATTTAAGATGTAAGAGTTAGTTAATAAGAAGCCTAAGCTAATGGGTTAAGCGGCGTTGTATTTAATACAGTTTCTATGTGAGTATTTTGGGTCTGGAAGGCCAGAAACAAACAAGCAGCCTCTGCCTACAACCCATGGCCACAGAAGTATTTATAAAATGTCCATACTTATAAGAGATCAGATGTGGCCATGGCTAGAATGCTGTATCTACTCTGACTAACCCACCTGGGTCTGAGACTGTATTAGAAGAGAGACAGAAAAATGATACTCACGGTGTGAACTCTGATTTAACTCTCTCCTTTCCAAACCCTGTGCCAGGAGACACCATCATGGTTCTGCAATCTTATCGGAAATGAGGTTCCAGAGAGTTCCTGCTCACCTCCCTGGCTGGCACACAGGCTCTCTTTTCTTTGTCAGGTCTAACTACGTTCATTCATCCACACTGCTTTGTGCTGGTGATGCGGTGTCAATGAAAAAGCCATTTCCAGACCCGCTGTGTTTGCTCTCTAGGAGAATAACCCATCACAGGGTGTGGGCTGGGGAGGACTCAGCAAGAGAAGCATCCTGGGGTCCCCACTTCCCTGTGCCCCCGGGATTATGCTCTTAAAAGAGAAGTGCTGTAGTCCGGGGATGCTATAATTATCTCAGCCATTTAAGGATTATGCTCCTTGGAGACTATAATTATCCGAATATTGTTGCATTCAAGGATATTTTACTTGCAAGGGAGCGCCTTCATTTTTACAGGTCCTTTCAAGGGGGCCCAAAGGGTGTGCCCTCCCTAATGTGGTCCCTTTAGGAAGCTAGAAATAAACAATTGCATCTGAAATGAGGGTGTGGTCCAGCTGAGTCCAACCCTTCCAAGGGCTTTGAGTGTGGACAGAAAAGGACCAGCTTCTTTTTGTCACCTTAAAAAAAATAGGTGTCAGTCACATCAGAGCCTGGGGACTTTATTCTTCATTAGCCTTGTTCTTCTCCCCCGACTACCCACAAGAACCTGCTGCGGCTCTGGTGTGCTTTGAGAAGCTGGTGAAGAGAACTCTGGACAATAGAAACAAACTTGCTAAGGTCCATGTGTCATACTGTTTACATCCCAGTATCCTCCTGCCCCCAGAGGCAACCCCATTTTCCTATGCCCTCTACATCCAATGCCATGATTTGTACTATAAATCTTACATAACCTAGCAAGGTGGCTCATGCCCATAATTCCAGCCCTCAAGAGGCTGAAGCAGGAGGATAGTGAGTTCAACTTCTGTACCAACACACACACAAGCACACACAATATGTATATTCACATGTGTATGTGTAATAACAAAAGTCATGCCTGTCTTTCATCTTCTCACTCCATCATTTATTGATTTATTTATTCGTTCATTTGCTTTGTGCGATTTCTCAGGGAAACAAAGGCAGAATAATGGTCTCCATCTCAAATGCACATGAGAATCACCTCAACAGTTTTAGAAAACTGAATGGCTACCTTCTGAAACCCTAGGTCCTCACATGTCTTTTAAAGAATGACATTCAATCAGAAATTAAAACCGCCAAAGGAGGGGAAAGAAGCATCCTTGGCAAACAGCTCACCTAGAGGGAAGAACTATTCATTGCTTCCTCTCTTGGCAGCTTTGGAACACTTTCTAGTACAATGGGAGCCAAATGCAGGAGGAGATTGCAGGATCAAACCTGACTTGACTCACCTGAGACCTCTGGACCATGTGTGTGATATCTTCAGTAATAGGAACTGACCTCCAATCTCTCAGAGGCAACCCAGGGCAACAATATTAGTCTACGCTGTTTGGGAGGGGAGTCACTTGGGTTACCCTGACCATCCACTCCAAAGAAGTTTTCTGTGCCTGATACTGGGTTTTTGTTAGCCAGTTGTTCTCCTGTGGAGCAATGTTAGCTGAAATTATATAGCTTTGAAATATTGTGTGTGTGTGTGTCCCCGTGTGTGTGTGTCCCCGTGTGTGTGTGTGCATGTCTGTGTGTGTGTGTGTGTGCGTGTGCTCCTTTTTAGTTGCCTTCTATGTCATCCTGAGCTCTGCTTCTTCTCTTAATGACATGCCAGCTACCTTGGCAAAAAGTAACACTGCATGACGAACCAAAATGCCAATGGCATGTGATAGGAAGTACCAGCGAGGTGTTCAGGAGGCTAAGTCATTTGGGGATCAGATAGTAACAAGTAGTTTAAGTGAGGGGTGCTTAGTAGGGCCCAACTGTGCCTACTGAGAGCCCACCAGGCTCCACTGCAGGTCGGTGAGGCAGAGATGAACCCAGACACCACCTAAACCTTTAATGTTGGGGGTAAAAGGAGATCTGCATACTTGTCGTGTGGGACTTTCTTTTTTAATTAGTAACTCTGGGCCATTTTTCTCGAGCATAGCTAGCCTCCCTGGAAAGGGTTTCATATGTCAATCTTGCAAATGAACACAGGATATAGGAACCAAAATTTGCGAGAAGAAAAATGTCTTTGGCTAATACTCCATAAAAAATCTGAATATCTTCCAAGTAGTGCTGTGAATATTTCATATAATAGAATCAGTTCTAAACCAAGACCCTAAGAGTCACCCTTAACACCACAGCGAGCATAGCATCTCCCTATGTATCACCTATAGAGTTAACTGATCAAAGCCTTGTGATCCACCATGTGGGCATGTATTAGAAACCTTCCCATGTCAAACCCTGGTGCAGAAAGGACCTTTCAAATATCCAGACCGACCGAACAAAACCAAAGGCTGTGACCATCCTTTTCCTATGTCACAATCACCCTTTCTTATAAAGTTATTTCTCTTCACCTCCCGCTTTCTGTGTAGGGCTGTGCTCTAAGTGTTTTCCTACCAAGAAGTAAAGAAATAGTCGGGATGCCATATTACATCGGATTCTCCAGTACCTAGTGGTTTAAAGAAAACTCTCACTGGGGCTGGAGAGATGGTTCTGTGGTTGAGAGCACATTCGACTCTTTCAAAGGACCAGGGTTCATTCTCCAGAACCCACATGATTGATCACAATGGTCTGTAACTTCAGTATCGGGAGCTCCAATGCCCTCTTCTGACCTTCCCTGGCATGCATGTGGCGATATACATATATGCAGGCAAAACACTCACACACATACAATAAAAACAAATAAAATTTTTTAAAAAAACCTTTGAATTATTATGAAACAAGACCAAAATTAATAAAGATAATGGGCTGGAACTGGTTTCCCATGACTGAAGACTTTTAAGGCTGATTCAGCTTCAGGCCCCATGAATCATGGCAGAAACACACAGCCAGGCTGTGATCCTTTGGAATGTCTGTTTCTGACATGTTCTGCTCAGGGTGGCCAGAAATCTAGGGATACACTCCCCTCTCTGCAACACTAAAGTATTGGAGTCCCTGCTGGTAAAACAAACTCACAATCCACTCTGCACCAATCACAGGAACCTAACGAATCTGGTTTTAAGTGATTGCATGACAACTTTGGCCCAGCTGTGGGACTGCAGCTGTTCGGTTCTCTAGAACACCAGCCTAGTCTCTACTCCAGATCTGAAGGTAGGGCCCCTGTAAGAATCACGTGACAACAGAGGGGCGGGTCTCCAAAGGCAAAGAAGTGCTGTTGTCTAAAGCAACAGAATTGGCGTGGGGTCGCTCACTTTTCTCCGAACCTGACAGTTCTTGGTTTTGCTGCTGATGTCAAATTAGTTTGTTTTTCCATCATCTGAGATCATTCTATAGCAAGAAAAGTTTGGATGCAGCAATACCACATGTCAAAACCGTGGATCCCTAAAAATAAACTAAGCACAGGGGGATAGGACTTCCATACATACTGAAAGTATAAAATATCCCAGCTGACATGGGCACACTGAGTAACTGGAGAAGACAGCCACAAGTTAGAAAAACAACAGAGCATGTTCTCCAAAATACAGAAGAAACAGAGCGGAGAAGCAGTAAAAACCTTTGAGGATTTTTTTTTAACACTGTTAGGAAATGAATGGAGTGGAGTAGATCAGCCTATATCCCTTCCTGCCTTCAACCTGTTCCCCGGAACCACAGCTGATTCGGTCACATGACTGCACTAAATCAAAGCTATCTCTTACTCTCAGGCAAACCCCATCATATATGCCTCCCCCAAATCCTGGCAAGGCTTAAAACAGATCAAATTTGTCCTTCCTGTCGTCCTGTGGGAGCTACACTTCTGAGCCGCTTTACAGTTGAACTGAGAAACAAGATTATGTCACTTGTGGATTGGGACATTTACAGGATCCTGGGAGCATCTCCGCTCTCTCCTCAGGGCTAGAGTGGCCCTGGAAAGTCCTGTTGATAAAGTGAAGGTAAGATAGTAGAGGTAAAACAAAAAGCCGGGGATACTGAGGGGAATCCTGGGATGTACGCATCCCCTACTCTGCGGACAACAGCAACTTCTACACGGATAAGAAATAGAGTAAGAGAGCTAGATGACACGAGCCTTTGATGCCAGCGCTCCTGAAGCAGAGGCAGGTGGATCTCTTTAAGTCTGAATCCAACTTGGTCCATATAGTGCTTGCCTAGCTTAGGCAAGACCCTGGCTCTGATCCTCAGCAGGGCAAAAGATAAAAAACAATTAAATAATGAACTCTCAGTATGCTAAGTTCTTAAGAAGAAAACACAACACCATTCCTACTTTATTGGAAGGTAGGAGGCGGTCTTTGACGAACCGTCACGGTTGACACAGCACCAGGACGGCCATGTGAGGAGTCATCTGGGGGACTTCACGGAGCAGGCAGCTTCTGGGAGAGCCTGAAGAATGTCAGGCGGAATGGGAAGAGGTCACAGAGGTCGCCGGGCGAGTGGCTGAGAAGGCCGTGGCAGCCACACTTGCTCTCACTAGGAAACGCAGGCCTTGCTGTGATACAGGACTCTAAAATGATGTGATAGCTGAGTTCCATCTGATTGTTTTTCCAAGTGAGGAAGATCGAGCTTGGTTTGTTTTTTTAACGGGCCAGGGTTTTAGTGGAGTCCATTATGAATCTTACATTTTTCAAGCTGTCTCCGAGCTTATTTTATGCTGACATATTTCAAAGCTTGCGAAATTCCTCCTCGGGCCGAGATGGGAGATTCAAACTGAAGGGAAAGAGCACAGACAGGGGCATGACTTCATCGCCTGTTAGGAGAAGAGAGCTGGAGAAGGATGCTCTTGGTGGGGTAGCCCTCATCACCCCTACCGACTGCACAAACGTGTTTACAGCAGATCTCTTTCTCAGAGCATCCCTCAAAGCAAGTCACCGGCTCACCTGCCACTGGGAAGACTCAGAACTAAGGCATGCAGCAAGGAGTCCTGAGGACCGTTCCCTTTATTCCAGCAATGGCTTCACAGATGCCATCTCAGCAAAGCAAAATACTTGCTTATCGTATAAGAAAACACCAGCTCTAGCTCTTTAGCACTTTCACTGTGTTCATGAGCTCTATGGATCGCTACATAGTTTCTACCAAAACAGTAAATTGCATTCATTGCAGACTGAGGTTGGCCGTTCAGGGTGTTGAAGGGAATTGAGGGTGATGAGTGGGGCCTTGACGGGGCCCCGCCCTGCCCAGTTTCTCTAGTACACTTTACTTCCTTTTATGTTGACTCTGATTTATTGGCAAGCATTGCTTTCAAAAGTGGAAAGAAGTCTTTTGAGTCTGGGGAAGAATTGCCCTGTAAAGCTCACAGCGGTTCTGAGATATCTGAGCTGGCACCGTGCGTTAAAGCATCACAGTGTTAAATAAACGTGACCCTGTACCACTGAAGTGTTCACGCTTCCCCAACTGCGCCATACTGCTGCCGCAAACGGGCACGTGCGCGCCACACTGCCAGCGCGAACAGGCACATGCGTCATAATTTCTAGGAGTCTTTTCTCTGGAATTGGCCTCTGGAAAGTGAGTGTTCACAGATCTGGACCTAGGAATAACCTGGGGGTAGTATGGAAAGTGAGGCAAAGTCTACAATAATTTTCAGAACTTTGCGGGAAAGGTGTTCTCTATAATATTCTCCACCACCACAGACTATGAGCTTCACACAGCCTTCTTAGGCAATGAGAAAGCTCAGCAACAAGAACTGAACAGCTGAGTCTTGAGCTCTGTTTAAGATGTCCAAAATATCCCACAATATGTGATACTTTTCCAAAGGGGGAAAAAAAGGATTGGGGCAGAACAGATAATGATTTAAAGAGAAATACTCTGTATTTAAAAAAAAAAGAAGAAGAAGAAGCCCTGACATACCTGGCTTGTTGTGAGATTTTTTTTTTAGAGAGAGAGAGAGAGAGAGAGAGAGAGAGAGAGAGAGAGAGAGAGGAGGAAGGAGCCCCTTGTGGTTACAAAAATCGCATTGCTATGTTATGAGGACCAATAAAACTATTAGCTACTGGCCCAAAGCCAAGAATCCATTAATGACAGACTGGTATCTATCCAGGAATGTAAAATGTTTTACTAAATAAACATTAGAGCAGGAAACATTCAATTTCTGTCATTATATAATGCCCAAGTGTGATGCAGCCCTGAAGTGGAGTGGCACACAGGCTGAATCAGATGGCAAAAGGCAGCAGCAATCAGTCTCTGCCTGAGAAGGAACTCAGACCAACAGAGGCCAGCAGAGCAGCTTAAGGCTCTCCTCTGAGGAGGCAGATAGCAGCTTTGCATAATGAATCAAAAGGAAACTTGTTTAGAAGGAAGTGGAGTTAGCCACCTGGGATGATAGTTAGTAATTAAACTACAATGACTGATATTTTTACAGTCTCGCAAGGCTGTGCAAACAAAGATTAAGGCTAATTGAAATAAGAGCGTAAAATAACGATTACTATTTGTTACTTGAGGCTATCTACGGGTCTCACACACATAGATGGCATTTCTTCTGTGTAATGAAAGCTTAGAAAAATTACCAGCAAATTCCCTGAAAGCGTGGAATGTCTAACAGTCAATAAAGGCATACGATGTTCACTATTCCTGACACCCTAGGACTCTGCATCTACCCTGTGAATTTAGGAATTTTACCTTAATCTGTGCTTATGTAGTCGACATGGGATCCTTTTCAAACTGTATGTACTTAAATCAGCCATGACTTCTCATCAGGAATGAAAGTTTTATCTAGCAGAGGAATTCAGCTAAAAACATCCCCGGGTTATGTAAGTAATAAGTGACATTTAAATATTTTAAGACACATAGGACAGCCCCAAACAAGTCGTTTTGACACAATCCCATTTTAATGAGTGAGTTCTGGCTCCTGGTCGGTTGTTGCCTGGTTGCATCTGATGCGTAATTTCTGTACCCTCTTGAGAGTCTTTCATTTGGGGAAGACCATATAAATGCAAAATAAAATAAAATTAGGATCTTAAAAACAACTCAGGCTGAGAGTTCCCGAGGAGCCTGCTTGTTGTCTACGAGGTTATTAGATCATCCTCAACTCTCATTGTCGGGGAAAGCTCAGCCATATACTGATAAGCCATATACTGATAAGGAAGTGGCAAGCAGTCTTCAGATGTGAAGACCAGGAAAAAAAAAAAGAGGAAAAATATGCCAGCACGTTTTTAAAGGTAGTTCTTCAGTATCTTCATTGGTTTTGCTGTTTTTGAGTAGAATTTTTATTTCATTATCTATTTAATGAGCATGTGTGTGTGTGTGTGTGTGAATGCACACACACGTATGTGTGCTCACATGCGCGCACACAGCCATGCTGTTGTAATTGGAGCGGCGGGGCTGCGTCCCCAGCCCCCTGGCTGCCTGCTAGCTTATGCCCCGAAATAACAACACACAAATTGTATTCATTTAAACACTGCTTGGCCCATTTCTATCTAACCTCTTCTAGGCTAATTCTCACATATTAATTTAGCCCGTTTCTAATTATCTGCATAGCACCACTAGGTGCGCTTACTGGGAAGATTCTAGCCTACGTCCATCCTGGGTTGGAGCTTCATTGCCGCGTGTGTCTGGCTGGAGTAGGGGGGGGAGCATTGCGTCTCTGTTCCAGAGAGCAGAGCTGTCGAATCTGAGCTCACTTCCTCTTCCTCCCAGCACTCTGTTCTGTTTACTCCTCCCACCTATGTTTTAACCTATGAGGACAAGCAGTTTCCTTATTACTTAACCAATGACCTTCCTCCATCATTTCCCCTTTTTCTGTTTAAACAAAAAGGAAAGGCTTTAACTTTAACACAGCAAAATTACATATAACAAAACAGTTATTAAGCAAGAATTACAGTTACAATATTTATATCTACCTTATCTTTTATCATAACAATGGAAAACTATAACTTTAACTAACCATTCTTCAAGTTTATCAAAGACTCCAGAAGAATATAATATTACCTAAGTAAACAAGAAATCCAAAACTCTAGAAATGACAGAGACATCTCACTGCCTGGACAGTCACCCAAAGTTCCTCTGTACCGTTGGGGCATCTATCTTCAGCCTACAGGCCCATAGTATCCAGAGACAATTTCCATGAAGCAAGAAATTTCAAAGTCAGTTCAGTCACTATCTGCTGTGTCCTGCAGAATGTCTCGCAGACTCTTTCATGAATCAGGAACCCTGAAAGATCATCTCTCCTTTAGGCAAGTTCAGTAGTCCTCTCTCTGCGGGTTCTCTGTTTCCAGTTTATGCAATAGTCTAGGCAAGAACAGTTTCTTGCCCAAATGGCTATCAAACTCCATAAGGATCTTCTTCGATGCCCATCTTCCTCTTGAAGTAGATTGGTGCTGCCAGGAGCAGAGTGTCTCATTGTCATGAAAAACCCTAAGTTATTAAAACATTAAATGCCATATTCTGCAGTCTTTGAAAGATACGCAGCACTGCTTCGTGGACAAACCCCTCATCCTATGTTGAAAACAAATTTAAACCATTTTATACTGAGCTGTCACAATGTCTAAAACAGAATGTCTTGACAAAAGAGCTTCATCTGTATTTGGAAAACTCTACCCGTAATCTTTTTTTCCTCAAAAAAAAGAAAAATCTAGTATCTACTACTGGGAACAATCACAACCCATTTAGCCCTAAAGTGGGAAGGACACGTGACAGGGTCCTGCAATATCCATATAATGATTTGGTATGTCCTTGTGATTCTGTAATATCCGTGTAATGATTCAATATGTCCTTATGATTCTGTAAGACCTGGTTTCTCTGAAACTCAGGAGAAGAGCAAACATCTTTGGCATGCTACTATAGTATAGAATTGAAATAATGGATAAAAGAGATTAAGTAAAACCTGGAAAAGTTCTTGTTGAAGATGTCTGAGAAGAGGGCTTGAAACATTGTATCCATGTAACATGAAAAAATTAAAATAGGAATCTGGGCTTATAGATAAGACTTTGTAAAGACATGGGATACTTTACGCTTTCTCACATCAAGGATATGGTTATTGAATAACATTAGAACTATTTAAACAGTTTCATAATATACACCCAAGAGTCCTTAAAATAACATTGCTTGAATGGGCTGTAACTCACGGTTATTTATAAGAAACACAGCGTGTGCAGGAGAATGTGTGCACATGCTGTAGGCAGCAGTCTGTCTCGGATCTTGGTATTGTGTGCACACTCGCCCCAGCCACTGGAAACCAAATCCCACAAACAGATACGTGGGGGACTGTGAGGGTGGAAAAGAGAGAAAGTCCTTAAGACTCTCTTAAATGGAGTTAAGACCTATTAGGTCAAATCCTGCTGGGTCAATAAACTGTTCCCTGATGTCAGCTGGAAACTTTTGGAGGTGCATTAACTTTTTCAGGCCCCTAAGGTACCGTTTAGCAAATTACTATTCCAGCGAACTAAATGATACCCTAGGGTCCCGAAAGAGTTAATGCACCTTCAAAAATGTGTAATTTACTCCCTTCTCACCAGTAGGAGACCACGCACCTGCACACCTCCGCCTCCCAGACTGAGTACCTTCACCACTAAGCACATTCCTTCCTCTCTTCGTTTGCTCATTCACCTGCAGTTTCCTGAGGCCTGGCTTGCGTGAGGCGATTTTCTAGCCAGGGGAACACAGTGTTGGAAAGCCCAAACAGATTTGGCCAAGGTGCATGTGTGGCTGAGGACATAAGAAAGAAGGAAGGGATATCCCAGTGGTACTTGCAATCGAAGCAGGAACCCTGACAGACATTCTGCAGGACACAGGAAGATGCGATGGACAAGCTGCCAGTATAGGTGGAACTGTCTTTGAAATTTCCTGCTTTGTGGAAAAGACTGCTGGATATTATGGGTCTGTTGGCTGAAGATGGATGCCCCAACGATACAGAAAAACTTTGGGTGACTGTACAGGCAGTGAGAAGTCTCTGTCAGTTCTAGAGTTTTGAAAGTTGCTTACAATGCACTTCCTGTTTACTTAGGTAATATTAGATCATTCTGGAGTCTTTGATGGAGTTGAAGAATAGATAGATAGTTATAATTTTCCTTAGTTATAATAAAAGATAAAGTAGATGTAAATATTGTAACTCTTGCTTGATAGCTGTTTTTATATGCAATTTTACTATGTTAAAGTTACGACCTACTTTTTTATTTAAACAGAAAAGGGGAGGTGATGTAAGAGTCTCCTCTGTGTGCTGTGATTACCATTAATGAATAAAGAAACTGCCTTGGCCTGTTGATAGGGCAGAACTTAAGTAGGTGGGGAAAACTGAACTGAATGCTGGGAGGAAGTAAGCAGAGTCAACGAGACGCCATGGAGTCACCAGAGTCAGACATGCTGAATCTTTGCTGGTAAGCAACTGCCACGTGGCGATATACAGATAGATAGAAATGGATTAAATTAATGTAAGACTTAGCCAATAAAAAGCTAGAACTAATGGATCAAGCAGTGTTTTAATTAATACAGTTTCTGTGTGGCTATTTTGGTTCTGGGCTTCTGGGACAAACAAGCAGCTTCTTCTTACTACATGCAAGGAAGACAAAGAAATGAAGCAACATGCTGGAAGAAGGTTGGAAAACAAGCCCACCAGGCCGAGGAAAAGAAATCCTCCAGAGTAGCCCACTCAAGCCTAGATGTGACAAGGACACTGACATGAGCATCTCTGGAAGCTCTTGTTAGGAACACTGCAAATCTCCAGTGCCAGACCCACAAAAGGTCTCCTCAGAAGCAGGGCAGTCCACATGCTTGGACTGAGGGACAAGGCATAGATAGAGAGTGAGATCAGGTGCATGTCGAGAGCTGGGACCTCCTCTTCCAGTCTTGTCAAGTTCAGTCTTAGGAAATAACAGGAGACACGGTAGCACACACCGTGTGTGTCCTGAGAGCAAGGCCTGCCTATGCCAGCTCAATCTGCCTCAAGGGTCCAGAAAAGGAAGAAAAGAGGAAATGATGGAGGGGGAGGAGATGGACGGGAAGGAGGAAAGGAGAAGGGAAGGAAAGAAAACTTGAGGAGGGAGAGAGGGAGGGTATGATGATGAAAAGGAATGATGAAAGACAGAAGGAAGAGAGGGGAAGGAAAATAGGGAGGGGGAGGAGAGGGAAAGAGAGGAAAGGGAAAGTGGGGGGAGGAGACAAGGAAAGGAGGGGTACAAAAAAAGGAAAGATGTGAAGAATCTGGGAATGAAGGAGAATTGTAATTTTTCAGAATTAGAAGAGAGAAAAGCAGTGTTGGTGTAGCTTGGGCAGAGTTTTCTGTGATGGAAACTAAGATGCGGGCAGTTCTAGATGAAACGTCCAAGGTTTAAGACAGTCTTAAAGCCAACCCTTCCTACACTGGGTAGGTTCTTCTGTGTGAGACAGGGTTCTCTGGAGAGATGGAGCAAACAGTTGCTCTGGGGACTTGCTGGGTTCCATGGGTAGTGACTGAAGTTCCATCCATGTGGCAATTCAATTCTAAAGGCTATCTGCCAGTAGAGACCCTTCGTTCTGTTGGGATCTTCAAGTGATTGGGTAAATCCTGCACACTTGAGAGAGGCAATCTTAATTTGAAGATGTTAATCTCACCTTAATCATAGAAGGTTGGCAACAAGGAACAAGCTGCTTAACCATGACAGAGACACTTTAGGATGCAGAGCAGGTACTTTTTAAACTCTCAGAATCCACACAAGTTAGAGACTGGGGTCTTAAAGTGACACTGTGACCCTTTAAATCAGTTCTCAAAACAAACCCCTGCCATTCTGATGGGAGTCTGGCTTTGGAATCAGCCAGGCCAGGGTTCTGGATGTCTCAGACAGCTACATGAACAAGTAATTTAATCTTTTGAGCCCTGATTTTTATCATCTGCAAAGGGCACAATGATTAATAACACTCACCATATGCTGGAGTCCCTAGATGACACATTGCAGTGCTTGCTCTGTGCCCAGGCTACTGTGAGTGCCCAATGAAGGGTAATTGTAAATATTCACCCAAGAGTCTCTGAGATCCTGTCTGTTCTACTCCCAATCCCTGAACTCATTGCACATTTGTGTCCATGCATAGACATTAGTGTGAGTGTGTGCACACATACACGTGTGAGTATGTTGAGCACAGCAGGAAGAAAAGGCCATGTCCGTAAGAAAATTCTCTCTAGTGGACTAAGGAACCAAAGTCCTCTTATCCTTTTGTGTTACCAGTGTTTCTTTAGAGGATGCAGCAGCATGGAAGATGCCCTGTGCACCATTCCTTTCCCCTCTTCTCTCTTGCCTGAATCCCGCCTCTTCTGGACAACCTTACAGCCTCTTTTCTCTAAAGATTTGGGAAATTCTAAAGGTAAAAACAATTGTTTGAATTACCAGAAAATACTGGCTCAATTGAGTTTCTCAGTTACTGAAGGAATAGGCTGATGGTTTCTCTGACACTCCGCAGAAAAGCTGAGATGTGGGGAACATCTTTCTAAATATTTCTACCTCACCTCTAAAAGGCAATTAGTAAATAATAATTGAATCTTGCTGCTAACTATGCACATACGTATTTTATAGGCAGTCTCCTCATGTAACCTAACCACAACATACCCGTAAAACCAATATCTTGCTGTTAAAGTATCGCCAATAAACATCATGGGTTAAACCTTTCTCGTTACCTGAGACAGTACTGAATAGAAACAGGGCACAGGTTCCTCCCCTCCGGGTCAGTGCATGCTTTGCAGTAGCCAGTGCCTTCAAAGACAAAAGGCTCTGAGCGGGATGAGTAAATACACCCTTGCAAGTTGGGTCAAGTTGGGTCAGACAGGGAGCATTACCTGATCTACCCTTGAAGCCAAAAGAGCCCACACACTGCAAGGATTGGGCATAATTGACCTGGCTTGCTTTGTTGAAGGCAAGGCAGCCTATTTAGAAGCTGTTCCACTAAATGGAACCGCTTTCTAAACAGGCCACCCCGTCAGAAAGTGAAAGGAAGGGGCAATTACTGGCCCAAATTGAGTCTTTAGCAACTGCCTGTGGGCAGGGTCAACCGAAGAAGCGATGGACAGCCAACTCATCCCTAAGCAAAGATCATCTGATAAGATTTTTAAAAATACTCCAGCCTAAGTCTTTGAAAAAATGAGGGGGGGGGGAGGTATCTTGGGTGTGGCTGGCTTGGCAGTCCTATAACTCAGGAAAACATTGTTGCCTGCTAGTTCAGAGAGCGGTCCTGAGATCTCGGAGCAGAAGGGAAGGCTCTTGGGAGCCACGTTTCAGCAACCGTAGGAGGCTCTGTGCAGCCCTGAGAACTCAAGGTTGGTGGGGAGTAAAATCCATAAACTAAAGATCCAGGCCGAAGGACTTTTCCAGAGAGCTGCTCTACACATCACAATAATCCCCCAAGGGAAAAGGCAGTTCAAAGCCAATGTCCCACACTACGTCACCCTGTGGGTCGTCCCCTTCCAAGGCCGGCACTGCACAGTAGAGTCTGCCTGAGATTGATACAAGAGCCTGTTGGTTTCATGAATTCTTTTTGAACATTCATTTATTACTCTTGTGGGTTGGGGGTTCATGCCACAAGCACATGTACATATCAGAGGAACCTTGCAGGAGTCAATTCTCTTTCCACCATGTGAGTTTACAGGGCTCCAACTCAGATCATCAGTCTTGGCCACAGGCACCTTTGCCCACTGAGGCATCTCACAGCGAATCTTTAGGTACATGCTGTCAGCTATAGTCCGAGAGAGGCAGCGACAAACCATTGTTAGGAGACAGAAACAGGGTACACGTTTCATTGGATCAGTGGACTGATGCCTCCTCTCTCCCCATCCCTGAGAAATAAGTTTCATTTGTCTCATGTCCGTGAGGTCCCCCACACACCGTTTCTTCTTTCAGCTCTGGGTAAACTACTTGGTTGTTTATAATGAACATAAAACATTTTTATTAACGAGTAAATGCATTCAGTCACCATAACAAAATAGGCTGTTTAACAGCACACATGGAAATAATGATAAAGGAACACCTTGCCTTGGTGCTTAGATGCACGTGGATCCCATTTGTTGGCTCACCCTTCTCAATAGCAAGAACTTGTGATAGGCCCTAAAACCAGCAAGCACAGCAATATTTGAAAGCCCCCTTTTAAATGGTTTATTCATTATTTTTTAACTTTCTTTTTTATTTATTCTTTTACATCATGTGTCTCCATCCTGAATTTATTTCTCTGTCCCTTCATATCTGCCCTCTGTCCTTGCAGCTCCCCACCAAAAAAATAAATAAAATAAAATAAAATTTAAGAGGAAAATAAAAGAAAAATCAATCTTATCATGGAAACTGTAGTATACCACAGTGTTATTATTTTATATGTGGGGGTGTTTGGCCTGCATGGATGTCTGAGCACCACCTGTGTACAGAGCCCACTGGGGCCAGAAGATGGCACCCATCCCTTGGAACTAGAGTTTAAAAAAAAGTTTGTGAACTGCCATGTGGGTTCTGGGAATCAAACCTGGGTAACCAGTGTTCTTAACCACTGAACCATCTCTCTAGTCCCCCAAATCAATGTATTATTTTAAATCACTCATTTGAGTTAATTCAATGGGACAATGATGTAAAATTCCAAATGAATAAAAATCCAAAATTTTTAATAAACTATCACATATGTATCTATATATTTATCAAGCTTTTGCAAATTACTTTTTAAAAGGACCTTAAAGACCACCATTGTGGCTTCAAAGCCCCTTCAAAAGACCTCAATCTGAGAACAGCCAAACTAGCATGTTGCCATCTAATGTAACTTGAAGTCAACAGGCAATCTTCTGGTGAGTCACAGCTCCCGTGCCCTCCATCTAAAGGGATCCGCATGAAGAAAAGGACATAAAAAGAATATTTACAAACAGAAAGACACAATAATTAGCACCCCTAGGGAGTTGGCTAATTTTGCTACTAACCAAAAATATATAACCTTCAAGATTTGGAGCTGATGAAATGACAGCAATGTTTAGATATTACAATACTGTAATACAATGTTTAGATATTACAATGGCTGCCTGGTTTTGAGGAAGCAGATAGTCTTATGCATTCCCTGGATGCTTTGAAAATACAAATTTCCGAGAGGGAAATTTTCTATTGTCAGCACACCCAGAGTTTTTGTTCCAGCACTTCAACATCTGGCTGTTTTCTGCAGAAAATAACTATGCAGAGCGGAGTTCGTGAAGATCTAAGCAGGGGCTAGCCTCACAGAGCTGTGATGACAGACACAGAATGTGACCTGTGGATTCCTCAGTGAACTCTGGGGGAGGGGAGGGACATTGGGGAGATGGCTCCATAGTTAAGAGCACTTGTCCTTGCATAGGACCCGGGTTTAGTCCCCAGCACCCACAACCATTTGTAACTCCAGTTCCCCGTCTTGTGACCTCCTTAGGCCCCAGGTACATACTTGGTATACACACATACCTGCAAGAAAAACACAGATATACATAAAATAAATAAATTTAAGAGAACATTTTTTAAAAAAATATTTATTTATTATGTATACATTATTCTGTCTGTGTGTCTGCCTGCAGGCCAGAAGAGGACATCAGATCTCGTTTCAGATGGTTGTGAGCCACCATATGGTTGCTGGGAATTGAACTCAGGACCTTTGGAAGAGCAGGCAATGCTCTTAACCGCTGAGCCATCTCTCCAGCCCCTAAAGAGAAAATTTTTAAATATATAATTGGGAGGCTGGAGCGAGGTCTCGGTGCTAAGAATTTTTCATTTTCTTCCAAAGGACCTGAGTTCGTGTCCCAGTACCCACATTGGGTGGCTCACAGCTGCCTATAACTCCAACTCAGGATGCTGCAACAACCGCTGTGGCCTCTGCAGGAACCCCACAGGAAGGTGTGCGTCACACAGAGAGACACACATTCTTTTTAAAAATCAATTTAGATTTTTAATGAGGATGTAATTTATTTGGAAAGATAAGAAAGCTACACAAAAAAAGGAAAATGGAAACTGCTATGTTGAGCCTTGCTGCTTTGTAGAGACACCATCAAAATAACCAATGCTCATCTCTTAGACTGTCTTGTTAGCAGTAACTGGTTGTGTAATACTGTTTGTTTTACCTGGTGGAGTCCAAGGATGTCTTCACCATGGATGTGCAAAACACTTCCAGGTATTTGATGGGTCTGGGGATGACAAAGGGATTTTGAGAAAATGGGAAGTGTTTAATTGGACCGAACAGAAAATACTTCTGCCCGAGCTGATTTCAAAGCTAACCTCAGCACTATTATGCTAACGTGTTCACTGTTCACCTGGTGAAGTCGAAGCCTACAGTCAGATGCTCTTCCCTTTAGTTTTATTTATTGTATTGTCAGGTTTACATCATGTGAGCTACTTTCTAATGGCAAACAAAGACCTTTCCTACCTCCCCTGAGAGAATTGTCCTCCTATTCGTGATAGATAAGTTCCTGTGAGGTGTGCTATGGTAACAGCCTATGTGACCTAGAAAGCCACTGTCCTGGACCTGATGCTATCCTTGTTTGCAGATCGTTGCTGTGGGTTGTAAATCATACCCAGCCATCTAGTGTTGGGAGCTGTGAACCCCTAGATCCTGAATTTCTTGTAAACAACTTGTTTTCCCCTGATCTGAGTGCCTACAGCTGCTCTGAGCACGAAACCCTCAGGAGTTCCTGATGGCAGGGGAATGGTTTCTGGTGCGTTTTACTGGGGCGTGGCTATCCCTGTATAATCTGTCCGTGGACACAATAAAGGGGGGCATTCTTGGGCATTCCTGTTTCAAGGATAGCCCGTGTCTCTGTGTCTCTGTGTGTTTCAGTCTCCATACAGTTTGTGAACCGGGCAAGGGGCAGCACCAAATTCATCCTGGATACCTCTTCCCTGTAACAGCTTCATCTTGTCCCCAGTGCAAGCATCATCTTCTAACAGCCACTCTTTAATAACTGGTTCATGTTTAACTACATGTAGTAACAGAATTCCCATCTTAGCTCCTTGCAGTGGCTGGTTCATCAGTGTTACGTATGTCCACCCTGCTGTGTAACTGCCAGGCCTCCTTTCATCTTAGAAGTCCCCAGATTTCTCCCTACTAAACATCGGTTTCTCATTCTCACCTTCATTTAGCCCCTGACAACTACTATTTTACAATTTGGATGAACAAATATAATACTAGAGATAACTGATAAATGTAGGATCGGACTTTATTTTGCTTTGTTTCACAGCTGGAGTTTCTCACTTAACCTAACATTTTTTAGGTCAACCCCATGTTGGATCAGGTATCAGAATTTCCATCCTTTTAAAGGCTGAGTAATACTCTGTGTATATATGGCCCATCTTGTTGATCCATTTGCCATTAATAAATATTCGCTTTGCTTCTCTATTTTTTATTTGATTTGGTTTTTGTTTGGGTACACAATCCCAGGAGCAGCGGGGCTCTCCTCAAATTCATGCTCTTCCTGCCTCAGCCCTCGGGTGCTAGGATTAGAGATGGCGTCACCACACCCAGAGCTTCTACTCTGGGCTCACGGGAATGGGTTGGTCTCATTGACTTCTGTCAGTGCTTACTGTGAACACAGAGGGACAGACGTCTCTTTGAGACCTTGCTCCAAGTTCTTCCGGCCATCTGCCCAGAAGTAGAACAGCTGAGACACGTGATTGTTCTATTTTTATTTTTTTCAGTGACTCTCTCTACTCTTTTCCATGGTGGCTACCCAATTGGACAATCCTTCCACCAATACCCAATGGTTCTAGTTTCTGCATATCCTTGACAACACTTGCTGTTATCTGTGTTTCCTTGTATACCAGCCATCCTAACTGGGGTGGTGTGGTATTTCATTGTCGCTTTGAATTACCTTTCCCTAATATCATTAAACATCTTATCCTGGGCTTGTACAACAACATATTTCCTTTTGAGAAATGTCTCTTTGCCCATTGCTAAATTGGGGTTTTGTTGCTCTTTAGCTATTGGAGCTCTTTATATATTCTGAGTCTTCACTCCTGATTATATATAAATATATGGTTTGTCAATACTTCCTCTTAGTACACCGGCTACCTTTCATTCTGATGCTTGTGTTCTCTGGTACACAGAGTTCAGTAACTTCTCTGTTATACTTACTGACTTGTTCCCTGCCTCTGCCTCTATCTGGGCAGCTACATCTATTTTGTTTACCGCTGTAGCTACTGCCTTCTCAACAGTGCTTGACACTTAGCGGATTGCGGTAAATACTTGCAGAATGAATGTATGCATGATCAGACAGATTAAAGCTATGCAGGCTCTCTGTGCTTCCTACATCCCTTAAATAATGCAAAAGTGAATAAAACCTGAAGCATAACTAATAGTTTTTAAAATATATAATTATCAAGTAGATTTCGTGAATGAGGAACTTTTTTTGAAATTCTTCTCTCAAGTTCAGCTAGTTTCCCAGGCTAGATGGGAAGCCTGCCTGTGCCTCTTTATGGAATCCACTAAAGTGACAAGTCTGGATAAGTACGGGCTCCCTCTTGCTCTGTTGTGTCCCCCCACCACCAACAGATTAGTGGCTTTCCTGGCCCCCACCTTGCTCTCTGAACCTGGCCTCTCTCCCATCCTCTCCTCTGGTCTAAGCTGCTCCCCAAGGCCCTCTCTAACATTGCTCCATATCTGCTTTATGTCCAACGTCCCCTGACTCTGTCAGAGATTACTTTGCTTCCATTGTTCACTGGGGACCACACACCAGGGCAGGCTCAGGTGCTCTTCACACTAAGGAGGCCTGTGGGAATCTCAGAGAAAGGAATGAGAGGGCCAGTGATTGAACAGTACTTAGGAGGGGGCAGTTCAGTGTCAGCTCCGATTAATGATAATGCTAGTTTAGAATCTGCTTATAGTTTCCACAAGGAAGCTGTGCCAAGAAGTTTGCACCGCGGTGGTTCAACGGGTGCAGGGGCTGGCTGCTGCTGTGCACTGGCTTTGCAGAGCAGTAAGATCATCTAGCTGGGTGTGTGTGCTCCAAAAGGCAGAGGCGTGCCCCCACGCTGTGCCCTGCCATTAATGTGGTCCTGTCTGGTCAGGTGTGCCTCTTCACTCCTGTTAACAGGTACCACCCTCCTCAGGGCAGCCATTTAAAGAGATTTTGAGCATTTGCATTACAAAAGCAGATTGTTGAATTTGCCACTTCTCCTTCTAGGTGTCTGTGTTTACCCAAGGGGTGGGGGGAAAAGTAGCTGTTCTTCCCAACTGAGGACAATACACTTTGTAGTCCAGAGGTGAGCTGTGAAGTTCAGATCCCATATAGGCTGCTTTTTCACACTGGGACCTCAGCAAACCATTTCCTTTCTTCAAGTCACCATGTTGGAGAAGTTTGCGTGATGCTTCTAAGATTGTCTTGAAGTCTGTTATAAAATAAAAAAAGAAAAAGAAATGAGATTTGGCATGTGAAACCCAAGGAACGGGGTCTGGCGTGTAGTAAGTGCTTGACAAATGTGTGTTGTGACTATCGTTGCACAATTAGGGCAGGGTCAAAGGTCTCTTCCTTCAGTACAGGGTTTCTCAACCTCAGCCTGTTGACACTGGGGCCTGATCGCTCGTGCTTGTCAGAGGCGGTCTGTGTGTTGAAGGACATTTAGCAGCATCCCTAATTCCTTGCTACTAAACGGAGTGACAATCACCTCCCTAACTCCTGCCCCTCCCCACTTATAACAACCAAAAATGCCTCACGCCAAATGTTATTAACAAAGGAGATGGAGGGGAGCAAGGAGAATAAAACTCGTAGACAAAACCCATTGGACTGAAAACCACTGTTTTGTGATAAATAGCAACACACACACAGACATGTCAGCTAGTAAGGGGCGAGACCGCTTTCTGTAAGCTTGGGGTTGTAGTACTCCCACAGAGGCTGTGAAGGCGGCTAGCATGGAGAACAGGATTGTAGCACACTTCCCAGCCTCGCTGTCCTGAGTAAACCCCCTCCCCCTTCTAGCAGGACAGCCTCTATCTCTGCCCTCCGAATGGGGGTCACAACTCATTGGCCTCCACCTATGCAATAGCCACCTAAGGAGGAAAAGGATCGTCTATGTTAGGCAGCTGAGTAACGCGCGCGTGCACACACACGCACACACATGCATGCCTGTGTCTGTGCATCCCTGCTGAGCACAGCACCTGGTCGTACTCCGTGCACAGTGAAAGCTCACGGAATAAAAGTGAATAGGCTGGGTCTGGCTACTTTCACTCTGTTTCTTTCTGGCCTCCATTTCTTTTTCATTCACTTTGGCTTGTAGAACAACATCATCTTTCAAAAGGGAGCATATTCCTCATAAAAGAGAAATCTAGGTGTCGAAGAGGGAGACAGAAAAACAGTGTGTGTGTGTGTGTGTGTGTGTGTGTGTGTGTGAGAGAGAGAGAGAGAGAGAGAGAGAGAGAGAGAGGAACAACTCAAAAAATAACAATAACTGACAAAGGAGTTACGGCACGCCGTTCTCACCCCTAAACTCTGGAAACGTTTTTAATTTTCTTTTTAGCTGCCAATACATTTCTCTCTGTGCTTGAGGGTTTTAAGGAGCAAAGAGAGTAGGAGAAGGAGAGCCTGCCCATCCAGAGGCTTCTGTAACAAGATACTTCGCTGCCCCCTGCTTCTTGGATGTCCAAAGAAGGAGCTAGAGTATTGCAGACCACATTCACAGAGTAAGACAGAGGTAAAGATGGTCATCTGGAAATGGTGGCAACCCTAATGGCAGATCACATGCTGCATCTGGCTTTGGGATGACTATCTTGAACGCTGAGGTGATCAGAGGTGAGAGCTACCATTTACCTGGCCTGGTGCGTGAACTCGAGTGCAGTGTAAGAGCTGAAAACTAGGGTCAATGCTAACCATGCATTGCTCATGCAGTGCTCAGAAAAATAGACCAACCTGTCCAAACTAAGGTGGCTTGAGTCACTGTCTTCTTGTGTGCTCACCTTGAGATTTCAGGAGCTGATATAGTTCTCCGTTCTTCTACCTTTTTTGTTTGACTGGTTGGTTGGTTTGGTTTGGTTTGGTTTTTGGTTTGCTGTTTGTTTTGAAATAGCATTTCACAGTGTAACACTGGCTGTCTTGGAACTCACTGTGTAGAGTAGGATCACTTGAACTCTCAGAGATCCACATTCCTCTGCCTCCCAAGTGCTGAGATAGAAGGTGTGTGCCACCACTGCCTGGTAGAGTACTCCATTTTTACTAGTCTCCAAAGCCATGTGAGACTTTTGGTGAGGACACCTTGCTATAGGTTGGGATGAAATGGTCAGAATCCTGGTGACAAATCTTGCCAGTGGAAAAGGTGTCTATGTCAAAGTCCGTGTCCAGTGTGTGAGTCCTTAGGAGGCGATTAATTCTGTAACAGCTTTTGTTGCTTTTTAATAATGATTCATGCTGGTTATTAGAATAATATCTTGTACTACATCATAGCAGAGCCTCTTGGCTCTTCCTCCTCTCTGTAGCTCTAGTCTGCTCCAGACTAACTAAGAACAATACGCCTGGCCTGAAGATAGAGCTAAAAGGATCTAAGCAAAGCATCCATAGTCTTTGGTTTACGATAGCTCTGGAAGTCACAGAAAAGAATTCAGCTACCTTTAGCGTCAGTGCAATGTTGGATATCTGGTGTGGCCACAGTTTTCTCTTCTGAAGTGCATGTGGACTCAGCCCATGCTAGCTTATCACAGCATCTGTCAGAAGTGACACCCAATCGCTCTCCACACATAACATCTGAGACGTGGAAGATTCCACTCGGGAGTAGAATCTCTTCTTGTTTTCCACCTACATCAAAGCAAAGAGGGCAGCGCTTCTGTTGTGTTTAGTGCACACTTTAGAGTGGACAGGACAAGAAGTGATGCCTACATGTGCATATTCTAAGGTTACTGTGCCTCTGGTTCTTGGAATTATTTTCTAGTTCTTCCAGCCCATTTTCATTTAGAAGCTTCTGAAACCCAGAAGTAAGGGCCGTCTTCTGTGTTCTACTCAATTTCCACCACATGTGGACGAGAGGGCCAGGCTGCCCAATGATTCAGCCATGCTACTGCTTGAAAGCAAAGAACTTCGTAGCTTGCCAACTTGACGGATGGCCTCATGCTCTTCATTTCTCACGGGTGACTCACGGGTGACTTGGCTGAGGAGGAGAACTCCTGTGGTATCGGGAATAGCGATTTTTCAGGACTCCTTTATTCTCTGCGGATCCCTTGTTTTTGTCAGAACTGAAGAAGCACCAAGCCCCACATACATCAAGATAAGAGTCGTGTGTCCATTAATGCAAAGGGAGGCTTTGGCAAGAATCAAGGCGGATTTTACACTGCAGAGGGTAAAAGGGAATTTCTTCCAGGGCCTTATCTGGCTTCTGATCATATGGGCAGGCTTGCAGAAGGAGAAACACTGGTGTTTATTTCAGAGACAAAACTTGCTGCTTCACTACATCAAATATGTGTTGCAGCTGCTTAGATGCATTGCTGTATGCAGATATGCTGCTATTCATTGCTGTATGCAGATACGTTCCTATTCCACTTACGTACATAAAACAGGCAGGAATACTGACGAGGAAACCATAAGAAGGCCGTCAGTTAAAGAAAGGCAAGTCCACATCTGGCCGCCTAAGTGAACAGCATTCTACAATAACCAGAGGTTACACAGTTAACAAGCAAGTGTCTGTTCACATTAAGGGAGACAGAACAGCAAAACACGGAGAAATGCCTTCATCTGGTTCCTCTTTTCCAATGTGAGACCAGGTCTCCAAAAGAGAACAAAGCTCACCTAGATCACTAATGCCAAAACAGCAGCCCCTTCTGGAAGCCATGGGCTGGACAAACTACAGGAACTTACCTTTTCTGAGTCCTCGCCTGATGCCCACCTGAGCCGTACACTCTCTTCCTTCTCTCCTATTTTCCATTGACACGGACCTGGGAACACACCAGTTCTATTTTATTTCTGGCTACTCTCTGCCTCCTTGGAAATGTCTCTTTCCCTGATTTCGCCCAGTGTTTCCTGGGTTTCAGCTCACTACCACCATCTCCAGGCATCAGAGTACCTGCTGGCAGTAAGCCTGAGCCCAGAACTGGCTCGGAGTGTTTGCTTGCTCTGGTGACCACAGAAACTCCCTCATTTTTCATCAGCTTTTTCCTTGTGTTTCTGTAACCCCATCAAAACCAAATATACCCAGGCTTCCCCATCCATCTTAGGAGCAAGACAAAACCACTCTCATTTAGCCTTGGCAGCATGCCCACCCCCAGCTTGCTCCTTCCCATTCCCTGTCCCCTCCCAACCATCAGATTCTCACTCTGTCTAAACCCTCCCTCCAGGCTTAAGCGCTCCCAACTTGTCTCTGCTTTCTTTCACCAAACTCATTTCTTACATCCCTGAAGTTCTGTTTCTGAGGCTGCCTCCTTTCTCTGCCCTCCCAAAGAGTTCCTCAGAGTCAAAATATTTGAGTCCTCACTCTCCCTCACCTTCTGTATCCAAATTGCCATTTAATGGATCTTTTAAGTGTCCCTGAACTCTGGCTCCTCTCTCTTGTCTGAATTTTGCCACGTGAGGGATTCATACTCCCTGCTTCTCCTCATCACCATCTTCCTCTTCCTCTCTCCCTGCCCCCCCCCCAGCCCCTCTGGCTCCTTCAGGCCATCCACTCTCCCCATATGCAGTATTTTTCTGACCATACTCATGTTTGGGGTACATCTGTAAAACACTCGCCTTTCTGAACGACTGTGCATAGTGAACTGTGAAAGATAACTCAGGAGCTGGAGCTTTGCGGAGCAGAGCCACAGCCACTGCCGCAGTCCGCAGTCCGGAAGACGCTCTGACTCCGGCCGCAGCCTCCTCTGTGTGCTCACACTAATTGCTCTGACTGGAGCAATGCTGTCCCTCTACCGGTCACCACGTGTGCAACTGCAAATTCCGTGTTCTCTCCTTGGGACCTCCGTCCACCGTCTCAATTCTCGAGATTCATTTGTTTTATATTTTATTGAGATGGATTTTCACTGTGGTGCCCAGGCTGATCTCAAACTTCTGGACTATAGTGATCCTCCTTCTTCAGTCTCCTGAGTGCAGGAGAGCTGAAGATGCGTGCCTGTGTCTGGCTTTGACACCAGCTTTAGCTTTTCCAGAGGAATCCATCTCCCCGTGCTGGAACAGAACAAGCACCTTCCTGACCATAGCTCCATACCACTCCCTCTGATTCTAAGATGCTCGCGATGGGACTGGAGTGATGGCTCTGCAGTTCAAAGCACATATTGCTCTCGCAAAGGACACACGGTCAGTTTCTACCACCTATATGCTGGCAGATTATAACCACCTGGAATTACAGCTCCAGGTACATGCAGTGCCTCTGGCCTCGGGGCACCTACACGCATATGTATCAGATGTACACATGTTCACTCACACACAGTCAAAAATAAAATATCTCTTCTTTTTTAAAAAAAAAATGTTCGTGGCTGTCATCACCCTCCAGACCACAAGCTCCTGGGCAGAATCCTCTGTCCTCCCTGTTTGCCCATCACAAGCTAAATACCTCCCACCTGTCCTCTCCTTGTGCGTCTTCTGCTCTGTCTTTCTTCCACTCCCCAACCTTCGCCCCTCTGGTGTCAGGCTGGCGTCCTTTAGCTGAACAGCAGGAGCTTCTGCTTGTGGTTCTTCTCGCACACCCACCACGATTCTTCCTAGATGGTTTCCCTGGAGAGTCTGTTCCCAAGCTTAGCCCTCAGACTCTGCTCCTCTTCTTCCTAACTCACGTCCTCCCCACCAGCCACTTATGAACTGAAGTTAGCACGGCTGCAGTTCACCAATAAAAAGAGGGCACATGGGTTGTGAAAGGGGTCACCTGGGCAGCAGATCGGAACTGGGGTCCTCCCTAGCCAGTCAGTGCATCTGTCCTCCTCAACTGGTTTCCTGTCTCTCGAAAGCTACTGTATGAGGGCCCATCACCGGGAGCATTTCCGTTGTGTGCTGATCATTTGGGTCTCAACATTTTGCAGTAAAATTCTTACTGCCTCAGCTTTGGATTCACACTCTTCCTCCCGGAGTTTACACCAAGACTTCTTGGTCCAAACCCTTTGTCCCCATTGCTCTCTGGTGCTGTTAGAGATTTGTTGCTGTAGCAGCTGTTGTTGTTGTTAGCCTGTCTCTTTCTACATTCAATTCTCACCTGTCAGGAGCAACTCTACTTTCCCAAGTTTGAATTTACTTCTCTCTTCACAATCAAACCCTACTCTAAGTTCATCCTCATGGGAAATTCTGAAGATTCGGAGGAGGAAATATCCCTACCCAAAGTAAAAGATTAACTTCTCCGTTTGTTTTTATCCTTTGTTGTTTAGAGAGAAGCCAGCGAGGAGGGAATGCTGGTGTTCTCCTCACAATGCTCCTCTCTCACACTGAACCCTCTAAACACCTCGTGGCCAGAATTCATGCCTTCTCTATGCTTCAAATTCTAACATCTGTATTAGTTCAGGGGACTTTTCTTCTAAGAAAGAAGGCTCACGATTTCAGAATGGTGTCACCAAGGGTGATCTGTACCTCTAGAGGAACTGAACTGACATATCCTGGCCACTGTGTGTGGCTGAAAAGTTTTTTCAGCTCAAGCCGGGACTTGATAGAAAAAGGCAGGGATCCCACAATCCCTTTTGCAGGCACGCCCTCAGTGACATAGAGAACTCCTGCTAGGCTCCACCCTTTAAAGATCTGCTCTGCTTCCATCCTTGGAACCAAGCCTTTACTCACAGACTGTTCAGGGCGTGCATACAAACCATAGCAGGGCGGAGAAGACACTGAGACATGGAAACAGGACGCTTTTAAGGACAATAGCAGTACCACGAATGCTGAGAACTTTCAAGTAATTAATGCGCGTTTCATCAAAGTTTCTTTCTACACAATTAAATGGATGTATTGTATCTTATCCAGCCCTAGAATTGGTATTTTCTGTTCTCGCTGATCGTTTTTAGCTTCAACACGTGTTAGTCCTTAGAATCAGGTTTGGGAGCCTGGTGTCATTCTCAGACCCGAGTGCGAACTCTCTCTTCCCACCGAAGCTGCTCCCTCTTCTGGTCAGCCCCGAGAAGGCGTGGAGAGACAGGCTCTGGTAGGCTCCCCAGGCGAGGAGCCTAGGGGTGAGCAAAGAGTTCGCTTAGCTTTGGAAGACAAAGGCAAGGACGCGGCAACTGTTCCTCTTCGAGACAATTAACACATTTGCTTTAATCGGCTTTGTGCGCCTCCTAGTCAGCGTATACCGAACCACGTTCGCCGCCACTGCGCGTGGGGAGCCGCAGCGTCCTCTCCTGACGCGCGGTGGCCGCGTTGATCTGTCCCGCCCGCCCACTGTCAGCCCCAGGCCCGGAGCCCTGCCAAGCCGCGGAGGAAGGAGGCGGCAGATCGGGTCATTAGAAAGAGTTGCCAAAAAGCGCTCCGAAAGTGCACAATTAATTTCGGCTGTCAAAACAGATACTGGAGGAGCGCTTTTAGATTGCACGCATTTTTTCTCCTCCAGCAAACCCACGGCTTTGTCGGTGATAAGAGATGGAGCAGATTCTGGGGATGCTTGGGAGACCATATTACACAGTGGTTAGACTGCCGTGGGCGTGGGGATCGGATGGCCTACTACGGAGCCAGCTGGGCCTTTCTCTGGCGAAAGCCACAGGCCTTTTTCTTTTTAGTTTCTCAGACTAGGGATACAGCACAGGTAGATACAGGAAGTTGGGAAGGGCGTGCATGAAGAGCACTTGATGTGGTAAATCAATAGATGAGTGGCTCGGGCTGGGAAGATTCCTGCGGCTCAAGTCTGCCTTTCATTCACAACTCAGTTTAAACAGAGAAAAAGCCACGCGGTGGCGTTTGCTGGTCATCGTTCCATCACCAGTCAAGAATAATATGTTAGGTCTGGAGAAATGGCTCAGCTGTTAAGATTGTATGCTGCTCTCACGGAGGATCACAACGCAGTTCCCAGCACCTACATCAGGTAACTCATAACTGCCTCAAACTCCAGCTCTAGGGGATCCAATGCTGTCTTCTCGTCTCCACAGACATTTACATGGTGATGATTTATGGTTTATCATTATATGAACTTACAATTAATAATTGCTTGTGTACTATCTGTAATACTGGGTCATTGTAAAATTTTTGAAGTCCGTGTGTGTGTGTGTGTGTGTGTGTGTGTGTGTGTGTTCCACAGTATGTCAACATCTTTGCTGACCATCCTAAGTCACACAACTCTAAAAGAACCTAATTGTTCTGGTGTCAGATTTTTCAAAGGCTTTCCTCTCCCCTTCCCTCCCATCTCCTCCCTCTTTGCCCCCCGAATTTCCTATTTTCACTTCCCAGGGCCGTACCTACAATACCTAAGCTGCATTTGCTATATAGATTTTCTAGATAGAGATTTTTTTCTACCTTCCTGACATGCCTTTTTGGGAGAAACACTTTGGTCGGTTTCATACCTTTGGGGAGAGAACACATGCGGTTAGTGTCCTTGCAAACCCTGTCCAGAGGAGGGCCCCACTGCTGGTCAGGGCTCATTTGCCATCTCCTCAAAAGCGCCATTTTCCCCTTAGACTGAAAGGTTAAACCACAAACAATAGAGACTTCTCAAATGTGGAAAAAGCATGTAGCCACTAAAGCTTCAACACAAAAACCCAAACTCAAACTTGAGGGTTTGATGCAATGGCTGCTCAGAGCAGACATCACAGGGGTCTGTAACAGGTAAGTGGGACTGGCCCTTTGCTCAGCCCGAGTCATTCTCATAGCCAATAGGGAACCCCCACTATCAACCTGCTAGCTGATGGTCACTTTGTAACCAGTACAGATAAATCAGTACAAAAACCAGCTCATTACTTCTTAGGCGACTGTTAACCGCTTGTTGGAAAGTTAATTTTGTTCACTGGAATGGCAGGGGTTCCAGGTACCTAAGAACCCAGCACGGACAAACTCCAAGTCGTAGATTTCTAAGAAAAGATGAAACCTAAAGTCAATACACAGTTGTGTTTAAGCCTAAACCAAACATTCTTAAGAGAAAAAGTCTGCTCCTTCTGAATAGAAGTTTTAAAGTGAACAGATGAAGCTCTTTCTCGTGTCGCTAAAGCTGAGCTGAGCTATCAACCCTGAACAGCCCTGCATCTCCCTCAGCATTGCTGGGTCTGATCCAGCATCCAATGAGTATCAATAGCCATGGAAAGGGAGATGCTCATACAGCTCAGAACAAATCATCTCTGCGCTTCTCTCCACTTCTCCCAGGCTATGGGAGACATTCCACAGTTGAGCCTGGACCTCCAGGATTTTAAGACTCTCACAACATAGACAAGTGAATACTCCATTGTGTAGATAATCACGGCTACCTGAGTGATTTCGACAGGCAGGATGAGAGAGAGGGCAGCCCCATGTGCCATTTTCTCTGGTGAACTTGGCCAATTCATCTCTGCTGAACTTTTGAAGGAAGGAACAAAGCAGGAACCAGACTGAACTTTGAAAGGATGTATGAGCTGGAAAGAACAAGCCATGACAATCAGGATGCAGGTGTGTGTGTGGGGGGGTGACTTCTAGGAGCCTGGGAAATGATGGAAGTTCAGCTTTAGATTTGTATTTTCTTATCTTGTCTTCTACAGGGATGTTTCCCAGAGCCTTGAACAGTGCCTGCCACACAGTGGTAACTCACAAAATAGCTGCTGAACTCCTGAGCACAGGACTATGTTAATTACAGCTTTAGGATGGAGACCATAAAACTAGGTAGGAAGTGAGCAGGAAGCAGGCAGTTTTCATGTTAATATCTGTGCACTTGGTAGGTCTTCTCCAGGGGAAAATATAAGGGGAAGGTTGGAATTATGATTAAGAAAATTTGGTGATAAAGTTAAAAGAGGTATGGAAAAACTGTACATAAGAATTGCCTAGTTTAATATAGTAAAACCATCCAAAAGAAACCTAGAAGAGTCTGAGAAGTCAATCATTGAGGAAAATTAGCTATTCTCTTGATACACACTGCATGTGGAGTGTTACTCAAAACAGGAAAAAAGTTAAGTCCGTCTGTCTGAAATCTCAGAGAGGAACTACTGAAAGACAGGAGATTCAGGGTTCTTGATCTTTTAGTGACTTTTAGAGGAGACTTGATTTGTTGACTAGAGGGAAATTTCACTTCTTTTAATTGACCAAATTCTCAGGCAGATTTGCAACCACTGTGTGCTGAATTGGGCTTTCTCGTGACATTTTAATTCTTTAGAAGTGGACTAGTTGGACAGAGTCTGCATTTGATCGCTTGCTCGCTTGCTTGTTTGCTTGTTTACGTTGTCTTGATCTATAATCAAGCTGGTTTTGAAGTGTGTGTGCGTGTGTGTGTGTGTGTGTGTGTGTGTGTGTACATATGCACATGGTATATGTGTATGCATGTGCCGACCATACAGAGGCCAGAAAACGATATTTGAGTGTCCTGCTCTGTCACTCCCTGCCTTATTCCCTTGCAACAGTGTCTGTCATTGAACCAGTAGTTCCATATTTCTCTGGCTAAGCTGACTGGAGAGCAAAGCCCAGCAATCCTCCTACAGCAGCAGAGCCCCCAGCCAATCCTCCTACAGCAGCAGAGCCCCCAGCCAGTCCTCCTACAGCAGCAGAGCCCCCAGCCAGTCCTCCTACAGCAGCAGAGCCCCCAGCCAATCCTCCTACAGCAGCAGAGCCCCCAGCCAATCCTCCTACAGCAGAGGCCCCCAGCCAATCCTCCTACAACAGCAGAGCCCCCAGCCAATCCTCCTACAGCAGCAGAGCCCCCAGCCAATCCTCCTACAGCAGAGCCCCCAGCCAATCCTCCTACAACAGCAGAGCCCTCCAGCCCTCAGAGTGCTGAGGGTGTAGGCTGGTTTTCATGTGGAAGATACACGGGTTTGAACTTGGGTCCTCATGCTTCCATAACAAGCAGTCAGATCCTCTGAGCCACCTCTGCAACCCCTGGTCTTGAACTCTTTCTTTTTCTTCCTCACCCTCCAGAGTGATGGATTGTAACCAGGGACTAGCTGGTTAATGTTTTTAACTCAAAAAAATTTCAGATTGTAGTAAAAAATATTAGGTAAGTAAGATCTAAATATCAATACTTCCATACTAAAGTCAAAAAATGGTTTTTGAAATGGGATGATCTCCGTATATTTGGTACTTAAAGCATCTATAAAGTAATATTTGTGTATAAGAAGTCAAGTTCTCAAAGTATGTAAGGAGTTTCCTCTCTTGTGACTTTAAAAGAGTAATTGATTAATTGGGTTTCTGGTGTCTAGTCAAAAGATACAAACAGCTGAAATACTTACTGTAACTTATAATAACCATATAAAGTTATTTAATCCTTAGAAACTGACTTTATTAATTTATATGAAAATTGTGAGTATATAAGAAGTATTTATTTTGCTTTTTCTCCTTTTAGAAAAATGCTGAAGAATTTTAAAATAAAATTGGATTATATGATTAAAAACAATCTACAAGATTTAAGGGACATTTACTGAGTCTTTAACTACAATTACTTAGCTTTTAATATCTTTTAAAGTGTGTGTGTGTGTGTGAGAGAGAGAGAGAGAGAGAGAGAGAGAGAGAGTGTGTGTGTGTGTGTTTGTGTGTGTGTGTGTGTGTGTGTGTGTGAGAGAGAGAGAGAGAGAGAGTGTGTGTGTGTGTGTGTGTGTGTTTGTGTGTGTGTGTGTGTGTGTGCGTGCAGATGGTTCTGGAGGACTAGACTCAGGCACTCTGGAAGAGCAGTGCATAGTCCTGAACCCTGAGTCATTCTCTCCATCCTCTAGAACGGAAGGAAAGTTGACTCATTCATCTCGTGTTGAAGAGATATTAGGCACACATTTCCTTGAATGTGATTGCTACAGCTAGATTTGTAAACAGAATTTGTGAGCACATTCATTTAGTGTACTTCTTAAGCGCCTGGGGAAGGAAGACCATATATTCAGGACTAGCCTGGACTACATGATGAGAACTTTTCCCAATGACAAAAATGAAATAAAATGTTCATAATTCATTTTTTCATTACACAAAAATTCCCCTGTGACAAGTGCCTCCATTCATCCATATATCATCAGTGACTAACTGGTTTATACATTGAAGTTTCTAGTGTGTTGCCTAGAATTCTTTATTATAATAAAAATAATTATTATTCAGAGGAAATTAAATGAAGCAAGGTTTTTCTAAAAATGCAAATATCACTACTGTTAAGAACTAAGATATGTTTACATCTTTGAATAATTCAATTAGCTTCTACAAGTTAAGGCATAAGCTTTCTAATAGAGGGAAAAATGAAATCTAACTTGTGCAGAAAGGGAAAATTGGGGAGGGCATGTATAAACTAAGGCTTGGGGTTGGAACTGGGAAGTCAGGGGACTTGGGTATTTGGTAGAAATGCGAAGAATTCTCGGTTCCTTGGAAAACAACCTGCATTGACATTGATTCCATGGAGAAAAGTTTAAACACCCTTCTTCCATATAACCAATCTTCTGAAACATCCTGTTTGTAAATTGATCATTATTTTGTTAACCAGAACCCACAAAATCACAACCAAGGCAGTGGCCACATCTCGGAAATGCCAGTGCCTGGGAATGACCTAAAGGATCACTGCTTTTGGACAGTGCAAAGCTAGCAACTCTGGGTAGTGTAACTCCTTTAGCATTCTTCAGCTGCCTTTGTCTGAGCTGTCACCATGTGCAAACCAGTTGGGGCAACGTGCTACGAGACTGCAATCATTGCTGCAAGCATTGCTGCTAGCCCTGCGTGGCCGCTCCAGCCAGCAGCTGCCAATCACCAGTCCTTTAACACTGTGGCTAACGATGCATTCTCATGCCGGCATCTGGGCACCAGTAGACAGGAACATCCTTGGGGATGACCCCAGCTAAGACTCCAAACAGTAGTGGAGAGGGTGCCTGAACTGCCCTTCCCCTGTAATCAGATTGATGACCACCCTAATTGTCATCATAGAACCAACTGATGGAAGCAGATGCAGAAATCCATAGCTAAGCACTGGGCCAGGCCCCCGAAGTCCAGTTGAAGAGCAATGATATGAGCAAAGGGGTCAAGACAGCTGACCCGAGCTAGTGGGAGCTCACAGACTCTGGACTGGCAGCAGGGGAACCTGCATAGGACTGAATTAGGCCCTCTAAATGTGGGTGAGAGTTGTGTGGCCTGAACAGTTGGTGGGGCCACTGGCAGTGAGATCAGGATTTATTCCTTGAGCATGAACTGGCTCTTTGGAGCCCATTCCCTGTGAAGGGATACCTTGCTCAGCCTAGATACAGTGGGGAGGGCTTTGGTTCTGCCTCAACTTGATGTGCCAGACTTTGCTGACTCCCCCGTGGAAGGCCTTACCCTCCCTGAGGACTGGATGGTGGGTGAGGTGGGGGAAGGTGGGAGGAGCAGGAGAAGGGGAGGGAGGGGAAATTGGGATTAATATGTAAAATTAAAAAAAAAGATCTTTTTAAACACAAAAAATAAGTTTTAAAAAAGAGAATATCTTTGGGTTCCATGGTTCAAAAGACTGAGTTGAACAGCCCCAGCTTGACCGGATGGTCAAGGCAGGCTTCTTGAGTCCTCCACACCTCAGTTACTCTTGTATAAAGAGTTTAAAATGAGACCTACTTGGTGGAGTTTCTGAGTGATTGGGGTTAACACAGGTTCAACAGCCCTGTGTCTGACTTATGGTGAATTCTCAGACTTGAACTTGTCCACGAGTTCCCCAATGAGCAGCAAACACCAAACAGAAAAACACATTGTCTGTACTGCCTGTGATAATAGTCGATGTGGGCTGTAATCTGTAATTAAAGGAACTGAGCAGAGCGTCTAACTGCAGAGCACAGGCTCAGCCTGCAGGAGGTCCTGGGCTTGATCCGGAGACTGTGTGATGGGGCTCTGGTTTATCAACGGTGTTAACAGCGTGCCAGGGTTTGACCTTAATTTTATGAATAAAAAACCGATTTCAACAGTTATTGAACAGTTTTGAAGAAAAATAATGCTCATACCATTGGCCTTTAAAACAATAGTGTCTTACAATTGTCTGGTGTGAGAACAAAACACTGGGGACAATAATAGCCTTTAGATAATGATTTCTATAGATCCACACAAACCAGGCTCAGTTATTAAGGGGAAAATGAGTTTAATAAGATGGTATTAACCAGATTCTGCATCATCTAAGGAAGTATTTCATAAAAATGTTTTGGATATCAATCGACCTCTGGCAACGTTAGTGTTGTCAAATTTTGTATTATAGTGAGGTAGACAGTTCCAAAAGAAAAGCTCTCCATTAGACAGATTTAAATTTTTATAATAATATTTAAGAAAACGATAACATTATGAAAGAATGAAATATCTGATTAATGCTTAACTTTGTACAACTCGAATATAAACTTTAAAAATATTAGAACTTATAACATTTGAGTGCATATAACGTTTTGTACATTAAGATGATTGCATGGCTTCTCTTGGCATCTGCAGTCATCTTAAATAAACAAATATATACAGCCTCAACAGAACAACAGTGCATCCAAAGCAAATGTGCATTTAAGTCAGTTCTCCTGGACAAGTCTTGTCTCTTCTCTCTCCATTATATTACCACGTATTAGCATTTCCACCCTTTCCTTGACAGTCTGCAGATCTCTGACCCAGACAAGCAACAGATTCAGATAGGGAGAGAACAAACCAGTCGGGGTACCCCAAAGCCTTCGGCAAATTTTAACACACCTTTCTCCATTTAAATTATCCCACAAACAAGGCTGAGGCCACCTACTTCTCAAAGGGAGACCTGGGTAATGTTTAAAAAATAATCCTGGTCCAGACTGAGGGAAGGAAGGAGGTCTTGACTACCTGGGAGCAGGTATCTCCTGCTTCCTTCTGGTTTCTTTCCTTGAGGCCTGTACCCCAGTTTCCACCCCAAGCTCAGTGTAACCCTTGACTCTTCACAGTATCTCATTACTATGAAAAAAAAAACCACCTAACTGGTAATTACAATCTAAAACAATTCTCTAGGGGGAGCCCTGGGCTATTGCTGCCTGGTAATCTCTCAGGAATGTCAGAAAGAGGGGAGGGGTCTTAATTTTTAGAAACTTCAGAGGCAGAGGCTCCTGGCCCTTTCATCCTTCCCCTGCTTGGGGCCTGGTCCTTTATCTCCATCCTCCTGCAGGGCCATCATCTCCCCTCCTGATGGAGTCCACTTCTTAGGTCTTTCCTCCTCTTTCCTTCTTACCTTAATTACAGAGTTCCCACCCCTCGCCATTAAAAAAAAAAAAATGTCTCCCTTAGAAGGAGGTGCTGGAATTTTGACAAATTCTGTTTAAAGAAAATCAATGAGAAACAGACATGACGAAGATCTTTTGGGGTGGGCTCCTTGGAGCCTTGGGTACTGCACCTCCCTGTCACCGGGTCAGAGCTGGGCCTTGTGGTTTCTCATTATCCTTCACGGGGTTCCACAGGGACTAATTCCTGTCATTCCATCCATACCAACTCCTTTCCCCACCAGCAATGGTAAAGGCATCCGGAGACCTGAGTCCACAGCAGTGGCAGCTCCCAGTTCCCTGTGCTGGCTGAGGCCAGGACAAAGCTGATAAATTCATGGAAGAGCGGGCGGCAGCTTGGGCCCAGGTCTCTCAGGCTTCTCAAAGAGCAAGATCCCTCCCTACTCCCTATTCCTTTAACCAACTCTCCTAATACTTCCTGTGCAGAAGTCAAGGGCGTCAGCTATGACGTAGCTGGAAAGACCCAAAGACCCCACTTTCTCTCACAGGAAGAGGCAACAAGTCCGAGATGCGGAGAAAAGCGATTGGTTCTTCCTCTCGTGCCCCCACCCCCATCTACGGAATATCTGGGAACAGATACCCATCTCTCCTCCACCTTCCATCTCCTATCAAAATCAAGGAGACACAACAAAACCCAAAGCCATAGTAAAAAAAGAAAAGGAAAAGAAAACAATCCTTGTCTAGTCTTTCCAGGGTGGCCAGGCAAAGTGTAAAAACCCTTAGCTGCTTCTGGGTTGGCGAGTGGAAGATTCTGGGAGGGCTGGGCTGCCTCCTCTCCCACTGCTCCTACTTCCAAGATGTCCCCAACTTGTGGCCTCTTCAGGCCAGCTCCAGCTCCGCCTCGCAGCAGTCACGCCTCCCTCCACGGTCCCTGTCTCGGGCGGACCACACCGCTACCTGCAGCCGCAGGACTCCACCACCATGTCCTCGTACTGCTTGTAGACCACATTATTGCCTGCGTCGATGTACAGGATGCTAATGGGAGTCAATTTGGTAGGAACGCAGCAGCTGGGCGGGGTGGAGCCCGGGTCCATGGAGTTCATCAGCGTCTGGATGATGGCGTGGTTGGTAGGCTCCAGATGCGAACGCAGCGGGAAGTCGCACACGCCCTCGCAGTGATAGGCCTCGTACTCTAGGGGCGCGATAATCCAGTCGTCCCAGCCTAATTCCTTGAAATTCACGTGCAGGGGCTTTCTGCTGCAGCGCAGCCTGGACTTCTTGCCGTGTCGCTTGCCGTGGCGGCTGGCGAAAGCGGTGCGTCGCCGCCGGCGGCCGGGCGAGGGCAGCCAAGGCCCGGCGTCTGGGGCACCCGACGGCGCTGGCCATGACCCCTCGGTTCCCGCCGCCTCGGCAGAGCCCAGCTGCTCGCGCATCTCGGCGAACAGGTTCTTGCGCTGAGATCTGGTGAACACTACGAGCAGGGCGCGCTCTTGGGGCGGCCGCATCCTCCGTCCGAAGCCCAGACTCCGCAGGTCCGGAGGCGGTGGCTGCTGGGGACCACTCGCTCGTGCCTCGGTATCCCCAGCGTCCAGCTCGCCCCAGGCTGCCCGCAACTCCAAGCACAGCTGCTTCCATGGCTGAGGGCGCAGGCCCTGCCACACGTCGAAGACTTCCCAGCCGGTCTGAGTTGGTTCCTGAAGATCCAGGGTCCTGGCGTCCAACAGCAGAGGGGACAGACAGGGAAAGAGCTGCACGTGCAGCGGTTGGGCTGGTGGCCCCGAGGGCGCTGGGGGCGCCTGGCGATAAAGCCTCAGCTCTGCGCCCACCAGCTCTTCTTTGTCTGAGAGCGTGGATACATCAAACAAATACTTCTGTCTCCGGAGAGGAGTGTGCGAGAGATCGTCTGCGAGATAAAAAAAAAAAAAAATACAGTCAGTTTCACTTACCAGGAGATCAGCCCCGGTGCTCTTCGGCAGTCCCCAAGAGGAAGAGGGGAGGAGGGGGCAGGCAGCTAGGGAGTCCAGTTCGGCTGCCCAACCACCTCCAGACTCACTGTCTGGATCATACATTGCTTGGGGAGGAACCAGACCCAGACTGGACCCCCACCTCAGCTCAGCTGCTGCCTGGGACAGAAGTCTGTACTCCCCATCAAGGCAGCTTCCCTGGGCTCCCCCTTAATGGGCTGTGTAACCAATAATATGTCCTTGTGGTGGCAAGTCTGGGCTGTCCTCCCCCAGCCCTACTCTGCATGGACTCCAATCATTGACGCTCAGGTATTACCTCTTCCAGTGGGCTACCCCAGACCACTCTGACCCAAAGCAGCCTTCCTTCCTGGGCCACTGTGGCAGGGCCTTGGCTTATCATCTTTCTGGCACTTGAAATCACTTACAATTATCCCCTCTATGCTTGTCACAGGGTCTGTCTTTCCCAACCGCCAGACACCCTTCATCAGTCCACAGAAACGAAGACGGTAGCAAGTCCTTCCATACCACAGACCCAGAGCCCCAGGTGCTGGACTTAGAGTACACACAGGTCAATAGGTGCAAAAGTTGTAAAGCATACGGAGAAACCCTGTCTCGAAAATTAAAAAAAAAAGTTGTAAAGCAGTGGTTTTCAATTTGCCTCTCAGGTGTCGGTGTCTGCTTATCAAATTGAATCAGTATCTAAGAACAGGACCCAAGCATGAAGCTTTTGTGTGCTTAGTTGTGAAACTGTTTCCTTTAGATTCACAAGTGATTTACAGGCACAGTCATTCTACAAACCCGCTAGGCCATGGTCGGATTCCTACCCTCCAGGCAGTGTTGCTGGGGCATTTAGACCAGGCAGGATGCAGACAGAAGGAAGAATTCCTGCGTCACTTCTTCCTTTCTTTTCCAATCTTTTTCTTCCTTTCTTCCAACAGATGAAAGCGTGATACAGCTTTTGGACGTGGGGACGGAATGATACACAGACTAGCACGCCAGACTTATATCCCTGGAGATCTTTGGTACATGGGAAATAGGCATTCCTGGAAAGAGCAGGCCTCAGCCAGGGATACCTAGTCCAGGCCACAGCAGGCCCCACCCCTTTCCCCACCATCCAATCAGTCCCAGGCCACAGCAGGCCCCACCCCTTTCCCCACCATCCAATCCATATTCTGTTTTGCAACGAATCCCAAAGATTCATTCCTTGGTTACAAGTGAGAGAAAGACATTTGTGACACATACAGACAGGCGGACTTTAAATTCCAAGGCAAATTCTTTCGAAGGAAGGGAAAATTAGATTCCTTTCTTGACACATCTGTGCATGCAGCCAACATCACTTCAATGTGCAAGGCAGAAAGCTAAGCAGATCCTCCTGGGCCGCTTTCCCATAGAATGTTTACAGCCCAGCAAATCCAAGAATCCCCAAAGCCCCCTGCTCTCCCCAGAAGCTAGTTAAGTTTGCATCCGTTTCAATAGAAAAAGTATGACCCAGTCCAGCCCAGCCCTGACTGCCTGTCCAGATGTAACCTGGGGACACATAACCCAAGGATGCTGGCTCTGGAACCTGAGCCACACCCAGCCGCCACTCTGGGCTAACTGCTGGCTGCCTGCCTCTGAGGCACCAGCCTCCACCTGAGAGAGAGAGAGCTGTGAGAAGGGTTACAGAGGAGGAAAGGGGGAAAGCTGCTGAAGTTGATTTATGGAAGCCAAGACCGCCAAGCCAACCAGCGGGGAATCAACACACGTTCTTTTTCTTCCTAGAAAGCTGTGTCCTACAATGGTGCTTAGCCACTACCCAGATTTCTGTACTTGTCACTCTGGGCTTCACTCCCCTGCTCTTTCTGGAATGAGAAAGACACACTGCAGACACACGCTGCTCCAGCTACACACTGTGAGGGCTAACACTGTTCAGACCTTGCTTCCCATGCACAAATTGATAGGGTAAGTAAATACTGTTCCCATTTCTATGGTGGAAAAAAAATAAGACTTGGGGGGATAGATTTTCTAAATTAAGTAATGAAGTAGGGGGCAACACTTAGATCTACTGAATTCCAAAGCTTGAGCGTTTGGCCGTGAGTCCCATTGGTACTGTGTGCCAAATACAGAATTCTAGAAGCAACTAAGAGTGGTTAGGGGCTAAAGGGAAGGGGTTACAGATCAAACTGTTTGTAGAGCTTGCTGGAAATAAATCCTGACCTCCCTTGGGAAATCATTTCCGTTTGTGTTTTCAGAGTTTGATACACGTGGTCGCTGGCTAGAGAACACAGGCAGGCACAGAGAATAGTGACCTTTTCTTTCTCTCTCCTGCAACATGGAGAGGACAGCCTTCTTTTGTTACCATTTTATTGTTCCTAAGGATTAGCTAATAAATGGTTAGTCTGCACAACTGAGCCAAAACAGAGACCTGAAAAATCTTTAGATTCTTCAGCCTTGTCTGGTGACCTGCTTTACTAAACTATCCTATAAAGTCTATTCTAGGACTCAGGAAGGAACACAAAGGTTACCTTCAGACTCTGTCTGTTCCCCTTTCTTCTTGTACTAGTCTACCTCTGATGTGGGAGGTCCTTCCATCTATGTGCTGCTTTTATTAGTTAATGAATAAAGAAAGTGCCTTGGCCTGTGATAGGGCAGAGTAGAGCTAGGCAGGACTATACTGAATGCTGGGAGCAAGAAGGCAGAGTGAGGAGAAGCCATGTAGCCCTGCTGGAGACAGACGCCAGAACTTACCCGATAAGCCACAGCCTCATGGCGATACACAGGTTAATGGAGGTGGGTTAATTTAAGATATGAGTTATCCAGAAATACGCTTAAGCTATTTGCCAAGCAGTATTGCAAATAATATGGTTTCTGTGTGATTATTTTGGGGCTGAGCAGATGAGAACAAACAAGTAGCCTCTTACTACATACCTCATGATTGGAGGGGTGCTACCTGAACACTTAAAGTCACCCCAGTTCACAGGTCACAGCATCCCAGGTGTGATCCTCTCTTGGGAATACAGGCTGGTAAAGAAGCTGCCTGGGCCATCAAACTGAGTAAAGGCTAGAATTATGTGACTCAGGAACACACACAAACACACACACACACACACACACACACACACACACACACACACACACCAACCTAACATTAAGAATATCTCACAGGAACTTGTTTGGGAGAAACACCATCTGAGGCTGCATAGCCTTGAGGCTGCCTTTCTGGAGCATCCTGATGATGCTGATTCTGTTGGTGCAGGGACTCACATTCTGAGAACCACAGACATAGGTGGGGATTGGATTTCCCATCATGTGGGGAAAAGAATCACTGCAGTAGAGACAGAGAAAAGCACACAGCTGCAGGCCAGGATCCAAGACACTGCCACTAGACCACGTCACCATCTCTGGGGGCTCCTCTGTCTGTATAACCACTCTCATATTTTTGATAGTTCTATCCACTTTCTCCAGAGTCTGGCTCCTAAGCAGAGGACCCAAGAAGGGAGCTGCTCTCTAGAGATCCCCTCCAGACCACATTCGCCTCACATCTGAACCTGCTTTGGAGCCCTATGCAGAAAAGACACAGCCAAGAAGGAACATCCCGTAGGTCTGCAATGTAGAACCTACCATGCACAGTTACTCCTCAAACACTTGACCAGCTGGCCTGGCAACCCAAAGCCTGGCCCAGCTGCTATGGATCACCTGTGGCCAGGAAGCTGGCCCTTTGCACTGCCTTGCACACCCCTCATCTAGTAAACCCCATATAAATATGGGTGATGTCATCAGATAATCCCATTCCTTGCATAAATGTGCACTGTTGGTTTCTAAGTCTATGGCACTTTCTCTCATAAAAAGAATTCTCTGCTTTAGTCTCTAAATTGGAAAATGGTCAGTAATTCACCGCAAGAAACTTATGTGGGATTCCCCTCTGTATGCTGTGAATACCACTGGTTAATGAATAAAGAAACTGTCTTGAGCCCGTGATAGGGTAGAACGGAGTTGGGTGGGGAAGACTAAGCTGAATGCTGGGGGAAAAGGGTGGAGTCATGGAAAAGCCATGGAGCTGCTGCTGGAGACAGATGTGCTGAAACTTTGCTGGTGGGCCAAAACCTCATGGTGATGCACAGATTAATATAAATGGGTTAAATTAATGTGTAAGAGTTAGCCAAAAAGAAACTAGAGCTAGTGGGCCAAGCAGTGATTTAAATAATACAGTCTCTGTGTAATTATTTCAGTTCTGGGTGGCCATGATGAAAAAGTGGCCCCCTCCTTACAACAAGAAGCTTCCATTTTCAGCAAACTAATTTGCAACAATTCAGCTCTCACTTCAGCCAACTCTGTGTTCTAGAATATCAAATGCATAAAGCTTTCTAGATACAATGCAGAGATTGTTGCTGTTGGTCCTTTCATTTTTCTCCAGAAGATGAGTAGAAAAGAGGAGGAAAAGGAGGAGGAAGAAGAGTCAGATGTATCTGAAGGAAATCCTTCACAAGTAGCAAATTGGCAAAAATACAATAAAACAGGCAAAGCTCATCCTGGCACTTCCCATGTGGGGTGTCTGTGACAAGGTATCCGCTGTAGTCCAGTCTAGAGTAGAATTCCCCTCCGTAGTAATGTGGTTATATTATCAAGAGCTCTTAGTACAGAAGTTTTAAAAATTAAAATAGAAGGAAGATGTTAATCAAAAATATGTTTCAGTCAGAATCAATATAAGAAGACAAGGCTTTTAATTTTTTTAAAAAAGGCAGGATGGGGAGCAATTATGGGACCAGACTTTCTTAGGCAAGTGCACAAGGCTAAGGTAGGCAAAGGAAATGGATGAAAGACTCCAAAGACAGATGCTTAAATGGAGAGGAAAAGATGGAGCAGCCTGAGCTTAGATTACCAGGCAGCACACTCAATCAGTACCCACAGCCGTTTCTCCGTAAGGGGCTGCCTCCCAGTCAACCCTCATAACATTGCTAAGACACTGAAACTTGTAGAGAGGAAGGGATCAGAACTATGTCTTCCCAAGACATCGCTGGTACCTCAGACAGCTTAAGTCCCTCTTGAGAACTGAAGTTGGATTTGTTCCTGCCAGTGACCAGAGCCATGAGTGAAAGTGTGATTCTAAAAGGACCCGTAGGCCCTCGCACACTGGCTTCTCATCTTCTAAATGAACCAGCACTTTGGATGGATGCTGGTCAGGCTCAGCAACCTCCTCCATCTGCCTGACCGTGTCTTCTGTGTCTTTGAGAGGCACAGAACCTGTAGCTAGTCTACAGCTCAGAAGATTCGTACTCTGTGGCCTTTCCCAATCACACATCCTAAGTAGGATTAGGTCCTGGAGTGCACAGATAATCAATCGCCCATCTTTGCAAAGAATATTCCAGAACTCTTCCAGACTAAGCCTCCTCCTCGGCCCCCAGCTTATTGCAGACCCGGAAGCAGTTTTGATTGCTAACTGGGCATTGCTTTTGTGCAGGGCTTGTGGCACTGAGAACTTTGATGACCTCTCAGACCCCTTCACAAGTATTTGCTCTGCTCCATTTTATATTCATTTGCAAGGATAAAGTTCAGAACACCAAGACTTAGTTTAACATCTTGCAGCTTGTAACAGATCACACTAGTTCCAAGAGAAACCTCCAGTTCTTAGGACACACTCCTCTACATGGCTGCAGAGGAAGGAGAGAGAAGGAAAAGCCTGCCACCATTTATTTTTGGTCCTCAGTGTGATCCATACTTGACTAGGCTACAATTTCCCCCAGGATGCATTGTGCTTTTCTCTATAAGATGGGAAACATCCAAGCTCAGTTTTCATGGCTGTGATGGAGTCACTTCTGAGGGGTATCAGATCCAGCACCAACCTGAAGTGTCAGAATCTGTCAAACTAGATTCTTCCAGGTGGAGTCAAGAAGTCCCTTCCTGCGGTGTGTGAAGGCCTGTGTGGGTGATCTAAGCTGGGTCTAGATACAGTTACCCCCTGAGCAGTTGTGATCCCATCCTTGCAAACCCTGGCCCTTTGCTAAACAATCTCATTAAGAAAATGTTTTGGGGGCTCAGCAGTTAAGAGCACTGGCTGCTCTTCCAGTGGTCCTGAGTTCAATTCCTAACAACCACATGATGGCTCACAACCATCTATAAAGGAATCTGAATCCCTCTTCTTGCAAGTGTAGCCTTGCGATGCCTGCTCTTTCCTCTCTTTGGTACACGTTGTGAAGTCTATTCTGTCCCAGAACAGTCATGGGTGGTAAGATAAGGATACTGCCAATGTGTACCTGAAAACAAACAGACAAACAAAATGACTCCCATGTTGAGGGAAGGAGGCATAGACATGAACGCCTGGGTTGCAGCCCTGATGGTGGTATGCCGACTCTGTGAATCACTAGACTGTATCAGTATGTACATACCGTTCACACTCTAACTGGCCCAACTTCTAGAGTTCAACTTGCCTGTGTTTCAATTTTTTTCCCCCTTCCAATCCCCAGAATGATCTGGGACCCATTCCTGAAGTCTCTTTTTGTATAGTGGATTTATGGTTTTTTTTTTCTCACATGTACCTGGGTCAGGTAGGCTCCTTGGCTAATGGTCTGGTCACCTGCCTGGATCCTATAGAGAATGTCCAATGCTGGTACCAAGATCTGTTTCAGTAGGAAACTGTGAACCTCAGAAGGGGAGCCTTCTCTTACCTGACTGAAACTGAGCCGTTGATCCTCAGCCCAGACTTACAATGTGCTAACTCCAAACTCAGTCTTGTTCATTTCTGGGCAGCGAAGGACAAGAACCAGCCCCGTTCTGAGCACTGAGTATAGGCAATCAAAGCTTGGTTTTGTCTTGACAGATGAAACATACACTTGGGAGATGAGTGGCTAAAATCTCTTCTGGTCACAGACTTGACTAACCAAGATCAAGGACACTTACCCTGGCCTTTGTCTTTCACTTGCGTCTTGCTCTGGGCTCCCAACCACAGCAGCTCAGATCTTAATTTAAGCACACACAGCAGATCAAAACCAACCTAATGGGTTTTCAGACAACCCTCCCAGCCCCTACTCCTCCTCTGTGAGCTGTAGGGGCAACCCATGCCTCAGAGACCCAAGATGCAACTCCTTTCTGAGGACCAGAACAAAGTTGGCTTGTTGGAGGAGGCTTTTCCCACATGTGAAGGAGTGAACCCGCAAAACGCCCTCTAGAAATGACACCACATCTCCTGGTAAGAGGGAGTAATGAGGGTTTGCAGGAGTCGTAAACTCCTGGTAGAATCTGGAACTGAAAATATGTCCTAGAATTGTGGGCTTCTGCTCAAAAGAAGAAAGATAAGTGGATGTTCTATGCAGTTTTTCTTCCCAACTAACCCTGTAGTTGCAGGTTAATGCCAAGGTTCAAAGAGGTCTAGGATGGTGCGCAGACTTTCAGGTTCTAATTCCCAGTTCCTAAGCCTCCTGTGTAAGAGATGCCTCCATAATATTCTTCGAAGTGCTGGGCAGCAGATGTTCAGTCTCTGGATTGCAACAAGTCGCTAATTTTGCTCTACCTTTCAACAATGTAGCAAAATGAGATTCTTGGTGTCAGCTGCCCGCCACAGCAGGGCTTCTTTTTTCCTTTTGTTTTCTTTTCCAGGTTTCCTCCACACCGAGCTTTCAAGCTCCAGTCTACTGGGAAGCGGACAGCAACTGGACCACCTAGCTCCCTTAGAGGCAAACCATGAACACAGCTTCTTCTTGCCATGTTCAGTCTCCTGTCCCTATCCTCATTCTCAGCGGGCACCAACTGGTGCTGCTGGCCCGCCTTTCTCTGCTCTGGTACTGCCCACTGGAGTCCTTCCCCCGCCCCAGATGCCAGCCTCTAACTGTACCGCCCAAAGCTTCTCCCCACCAGGCAGCATCCAATCGCCTTTTAAACTCCCGCCCTCCCTTTCCCGAAAGTCAAACTGACTCTCCACCCTGAGCAATACCAATGGACCCATCTGGACAACTGGGAGCTATTCTAGTAATCAGAAGACAGTGTTTAAACCCAAACTGATCTTTAAAAACGTACAGAATTTAGACGGGGAGTGTCAAAGGGTCTCTGCGGTGGGTCCTCACTTCTGCTTTTCATACCAAAAGATCTCCGACTCCATTTTCTTCAGTGATCCCACAAAATGAGAGCTGGTGCCAAGTTATTCAATAGCAAAGGGGCCAGCAAACTAATACCTTTTATCATACTTGAAAGCGCCCAGGAGTGGTTGGATTGCCCAAGGTCATTTGGTGCATGTGGCAGTCTGTCAGGAAGCAAAACTTCCTGTATCTGCCAAATTTCCTTCATGCCCCCCCCCACCGCAACACTCATCCCTTAGAAGGCCTACTATGGAAGAGGTGTACTATCACCCCAGAACTCCTGGTGGCAGAAACGGATGGCACTAAGCTTCCTTTCAATGCAAGAACCCGGCATTCCCGGCTCCCAGAGGATCCAGGGACAGGTGTTCTGGGCAGAAAGGATGGCTTTCGGATTCTGATCCATTTAGGAAAGGAGCAATCCACAAAACCTACAGGGTCCATGGCTCGGAGGAATTTTTTTTTTTTTTTACTTAACGTGCGGAAAGGAAGGAGGCTTCTGAGCACGTTTTTCTTCCCCTCCCCCACCAGCCATTTTACCCTGGGCAAAAGCTCCAAAGCCTCAAGGCTCCAGAAAGGAGAGTTACCTTTGATGCCTTCAGGAAAGCCTTTCGTGCCAAAAATCCTCCTGCAACCTGCACACTAGCCACACAGATGCTAGGCCCTTTTAGCATCGTGTGTTTTCATCTTGGTGGCCCCTAAGTATCCAAAGACAGTAATGGTGCTGAGCACAAGCCTATGGCTTGGTTTGTGACCTTAAATGTACCTGAATCATTACAACCTAAAGAGGAAGACAAACTTTGGAGTTTAAGACTCCCTTGTCTTTCCCAGGGCTTTCCCAGGGCCTCTGGGTTAACCCTGTTAGGGAAGATCCTTCAGCATGAACCACAAAGCCAGCCCTGTGCCTGGTCCTCTGCTGGCACCCCTCAAACTCACACACTTACATGCTTAGCAAACTCTCTCCAAGGCTGTTCTCTCTTTCCGGGGAAATAAAGCCTAGATTGGAACCTTCTGCCCAGCTTCCTCACTTGGCCGTCTGGTATGAATTAGTGTTTTTATAAGGGACTCAAACAAATCGAATACAAGGTCACCAAATAATTAACAGTTGCGAATTCCCTCCTTCCCCATTAAAATACTTCCCTGCTTATATTTCATTTTCCGTTTGCCAACGACAACAGGGTCCAGGCAAAAGTGCTAGCGCTGCTGTGTTGATTACTGAGCGCAGAAACCCACAGTTCTGCAAGGGTTCTGCATCAACACAATGTAGCAGGCAAACAGCAGGAAGCAACGAAGCTCTAGCATGCCCCTCTCTCTCTGAAGTCTGTCTGTGCCTAGCACACCCCTGCTTCCTTGTAATCTTTGAACTGAAGATAACCACATAAACTAGTAAGCAACCCGAAGCAGCCGCTCCTGGACTCACCTATAAAGGTATCCAGCCCCTAAAGACCCTTCCATCTCCTCTTGGGTGTTACCTGCTCTTTGCTGTCTTCTTTCTGTGAGCAGGCTTGGAACAACAGCACGCACACCACTACCAACTGTTCTCAATTCACAGTCTCTGGGAAACCTAGCTTATAGACACATTCCTAGACTCACTTTGTTCCTTTTCCTCATCTTTGAATCCTTGAGGTTTTTTTTTTCTTTTCTAAGGTGGCACTTACCAAGCAATTGCATGGAAGGCTCTCTCTCCACAGTCTCCACCTTCTCTCCTCAGTTCTAATTGTCTGCCTTGATCAAACCCCAGGCCCCTGGGATTGCTGATCTTTGTGGTTTCATGAAGCCTAACCTGGTCCATCCTGACCCCTGTGGTCTCAGCTCCCCACCAACACACAGATGCACCTCTCTTCTCTACTTCTCTAAAATAAACTTTGAGGTACTACTGTAGTTTGCGCTTCTACTCAATAAATACAAGAGAAAGCCAGGCACAATACATATTCAGACCCCTGCCTCGAACGTTCCCTGAGAACTCCTCATTGGACCTTTAAGTACTACGGAAGAACATTAAGCCGGAAAGAAAATCCCGCTTTTATTTGTCTTTTACTACTGGATCTCATCACAGTTCCGTGTCCTTACCCTATCCATATAGTGTCCTGCGTTAGCATTCAGCGCCTACACTCTGACCCCAGTCTCACGTCTAATCAGTTGTGTGACCGTGAGCAACTCCATTTCTCTAGTTCACCTCCAAAGCAATGCAGAAACGGTAGCCGAGAATTAAATGAGTTCTTTCATGTTATAGCTTTTGACATAGGACTTAGCCCACACTGAAAGGTCAACCTATCTTGGCTACTGTCATTACTGTTATTTACCATTCCTGGGCGTTTTCAAAGCTTTCAATAAGGCCGCCTTGGGATTAATGGAACAGGGGGGAGCACTGGGACAGTAGAGGAGGCCCCTGTGTTTCTGTGGAACCATCGCTCTCTTTGCTCACTTGGCGCGGGGCTTGTTACTGCCCTCCCAAACTCAAACACCAGCTTCAGGTTTAACTTTTAAGTTCTCCGGTAACGAGACCTTTAACCGATTCTGTACGAGTCTCTCGGAGCTTATGAGCCCACTTCGAGGCTCCTCCCCTGGAGGGACCCTGGCTCCTCGGATCCCAGCCTACTACTCTGTAGCGATTTAAACCTCCTCTAGGCAAGGCGCCAAGTTAGCACGACCAGCTCCTCTCCTGGCTGGCCCTTTTCTTCTTGCCTACCCACTTGGGGGTTAGGGGGAGGGGATGCCGAAGAGTTTGGCACGTTAAGAACCCCAGCGCGTGAGGAGCGGAAGCCCTCACCAGAAGCCCGGGATGCGCGGTTAGTGGGTCCCTTCCATCACGGGAGACTAGACACCGTTTGATGTGTTATGACATGAACCCTCAATTAGATCGCTGAGTTGAAACACTCCAATCAGGGGCCCAAGGCTAAGCAAGCCCCGGAAGGTCCAACCCGAGGTCACCGCCGGTGACACATCAAATCAAAATCAGTGAGAGGGAAAGTGAGGTTTTCCCTTTATCAAGCTGGGGCTGCAGCCAGCAATCCAACCCCTCCTCCGCGCACCCCTCCAGTCCCTCTCTGCCGGTCCCCCAGCTCCTTTACACCCGCGCGGCGGTTTGCCACAGGCAGCACAGCCTTCCAAGTGTCCTCGCAGTCCTCACACAGTTTCCTTCAAACTCAGAGGATGAGGAGGAGAGAAAGCCTTCACAGCTACCCTCTCGGTGGGTCTTGGTGCACCTAACTAGGGACCTCTGAAAGCCCTGTGCATGCATTCTGAGGTTAAACCTACAATCCTGCTGACCTCGCGGCGTCGGTGGCCAGGGAACAGTGTTCCTTTACTCCCTATTGCCCATTTGGTGCTGGAGGAGCCTGGGGGCTCCCAGGACGGTGCCAGGGTGTGTGGGTACCTGGGGGCAAGCAAGGGCTGAAGAGTGCTCGAATCCTGCAGGTCTAAGGGCCCCAGAGACAGCAGTTCCTGCTTTCCGAAATTCCAAGGTCCTCTATAGATACCTGGGAACAGCCTCCAGTGTCCCTTGGTCTTGTGCCAACTTTCAGGAACTAGTGAACCAATAAGAGTGCCTGCCTGGGGTAGGAGAGAAGACCTTGTCATTTCCCAGGAAAAGAAGAAAGTACCCAGTCGCCTGCTAGCCTAGGCCTCTAGGATTTCTTCCCTTAGAACAGTATTCTGGGACCTTCCATCGCCTCTCCTCTTAGAAACACTAGGAGGTTTACTGAGACGTTGCTGGGGGAGAAATTGCGCTCCAGCAGAGGTAGGAAGGCATTGGCACTGAGCTGGATAATCCAGGTACAAGACCTTGTAGCAGCAACACGAAGAAGCCACGTGTTTTCGTAAAGGTGACTTTATTATCCCTAAAATCGTCATAAAATACTGCGGCGTTAATGTGCCGTCGGGTCCTTTCAGCAGCTCATAACCCGCTGACCTCGGATTGCAGCTGCAAACCTAGAATTTTGGCTGAGAAGGAAAGCAGCTTCCAGGGACGGCTGGTGACTGGAGACTGAGTCAGGCTTGGGGCAGGTGGGCGAGGGGGACATTAGCCCACTCTGGAAAGGTTCGAGAATGTGAAGATCATGAAGGCGGATAGATGTAGCTGAGTAGTTCCCTCTGCCCAATTCTGGGGCTCTTGGGATTCTGGATACTTTCACTGAACCTTAGCCTGCGGGTTTAGGAACAGGCGAAGCTGAGCCTGGGGGTATGACAAGCAAGAACTGCCTAAATCTCTTAGCGCCTCTTACCTTCTTGGTACCTTCCCCTCTGTCCACCCCTCCCTTCCTGCTTTTTCTGAATTACGTTTTCCTCTCTAGAAGCCGGTGGAACTTTCCCCAATATCTGAGGTTTAATCAGAAGACATTGGCCATGTTGTGGATCAGTGAGGAGAGAGCAAGAGGGGGAAGTTCGGAAGCCTATAGACCGGTGCATCCAGTCTGGCGCAGGGGATGAGGGTTGGGTCCCCAGACGCTTAGAGAGAAGAGCAGAGTGAAGTCTGTCTGAGAAAGGTGGATCTGCGCACTCCTGTAGTACCCTAAGCCCCAAGAACCCCACACTTTCAGCGGTCCCTGGTTGTGCCAGTCTGGTGGACTGCGGCTTGAGAATGATCAGGTGTGCGATACTACAGGAAGAAGAAAAAGAAAAAAAAATGACAAAAAAAAATGGTGCCAGAAGGGACTAGATGCCTATGGGACTGATGTCCCTCACAACCGGCACAGGGCTCCAGAAGAACTCACAGGATTGCTGGATTAAGGCACTGCCTGTCACTGGTCCTAGACTCCTCCGCTCCCTGGACCCTATGGCGCTTTTCCTTGGGAGACAGGAGGCTCCACGGTTTCTAACGCCCTCACAGATGCCCTAGGGCCAGCATCCCTCATGGGCTTTTAACACTCGGTCCCTCAGTCCTTTCTCTGACCCTTCTCCATCTCCCATCATTTGCCCACCAGTTCCCTCCCTCTACCCTTCCTCCTCTAGCTACCAGACCAGCAACCACCACGCTGCTTTCGGCAACAGACGAGAAAACACGGAAGGAAAAAGAGAAAAGTGAGAGCGTAAGGGGAGGACTGCAGACTGGAGCAAATCTGCAGCTGCACTCGGAATTTTGGGCTTGCGAAAATAAAAAAAGGGGAGGTGTCCAAAATGGGTTGGGAATTCACAAAAGCAGCCTCTTGCCAGACCCCGGGCAGCGCTCTGGCTGAGGAGCTCCAGCGGGAGAGGAGTCCGGCGCTTTCTTTGCCACTTACCCAGTCCTCTGTCTACAAAGCTAGTGATCGTATTAGCTGACTTGGAAGACTGGAAAAAACTGGCATTGATGCCCAACTTCTCGGCAATGGAGTAAGTCCTGTAGATTGACAGCATGTACTCGTGGGGCACCACGCGCGGGACCCTGCCCGTAGGCTCCTGCCCCTGAGACTGTGCAGGCGGCCGCAGCCGGAGTTCGCTCTGCCTCGGCTGGTGCTCCTGGGGCATCTGTCCCTCCGCACTCTCTTGTGGTGTCCTCGGCATCTTCCCTTCTTTGCGGCTCCTCACGTCCTTGGTGGAGTCCAGTTCGGTGGAGGAGAACGAGGAGATGGAAGCCTGTTGGAAACCCGGCAAATCCCAGAAGAAGCTGATGAGGAAGATCGCCAAGATCAGGACCCTAGGAGAGTCCATGGTGAACCAGTGACTGAGTTTCCCGGAGAGCCAGCGGCGACAGCGGCAGCGGCGGCGGAGGAGGCGGCGCCGGGCGCGAAAGGCACAGAGCAGCTGGACAGCGGCGGGGGCCGCGTTCCTCCTGCAGACTCCGAGTGCGGGGAGCCGGGCAGCAGCTACACAAACCCAGGCCCTGCCACGCCCCCTCCCGCCCCTCGCCGGGAGGGGGGAAGAGAGGAGGGAGAGCAGCACTGCGGGGAGGGGGAGGGCGGCGGGTAGTGCGGGCAGGAGGTGTGGAGTAGGGGGCGGTGGTGGGCTGGGGTGACGGCGTGGCGCAGCGCCCCCGCGGAAGGGGTGCGAGCTGCTCTCAGCGAGCGCCCGGCGGAATCGGGAGCGCTGGCAGGGCGAGCGGGACCGAGCACAGCTGTCCCTCGGCTGGAGAGCCAGAGCCCGCACGCAACACCAGGGGCCGTCTGGCAAGGGCGGAGAAGCCCACCCTCCGCAACACTGCCCCGCCGCACGCCATTCCCGCCAGCTGCCTGTACTTTCCTGGGAGTCACCGGCCCGGGGATCTGGGAACACGGGAAGCTGCAGTGGCGGTGGCCAGAGCTGGCTCGGAGCTGATGCTTCTGCTGCTGGCTGCGCGCTGGCTCGCAGTAGTGGTACCTTCTCCGCTCCGCTTCAACTTCAACCCCCAAGTTGGCGTTAGCACAGCCAAGGGCTCAACCTTGAGCCCGCGAGGGCAGGCGCAGGGGCCAGTCCTTCACAGCCCCATTCTCTCAATAGGATGCTGCCTTCCACAATGCCCCGCGTCTATTCCCCACCTTCGAGGTCAGGCAAAGGCCACCAATCTTCAGAGTTTGGAGCAGTGCTCAGAGATGCTCGCTCCCCTGCAGGCCCCTGCCTCTTCTCTTGCAGACCCCAACGTCTGGTGCAGCTGCTTCTTTTCTCTTTCCTGTGATCCCCGGCTTCTCGGGCCCCTTGGGGGCTTGCTTCCCTCTTCTTCTGCACCCGTACTTCCCCCCTTCCATTTTCCTGCTGTTTTCAGGACTTCCTTCTTTCTCAAGTTCCTTCTCATTCCTATTAGATACATCTTCGCCCCCGCCCCTCACAACGTCGCTGGCCTGCCTGTGTTTCTTCTTGTGGCCTCCCAAGTCTCTGTTTCCCACCCTCTCTTCCCCCACCAGACCCCTCCCTTCGCAACCCCAATCTGTTTCTTTTCAGTCCAGCCTCACCCCATCACGAGTTTCCTTTATCTGTCCCCAGATTCCCAGTGTCTTCCCCGCCCACCGCCCCGCCGGTTCCCTGAGCCTGGACGCTGCTACACTTGGCAGCTCAGGGCTGCTTCTCTCACACAGCACTCTGGACAGAAGTTTTCCTTAGTCCCCATGGGGTGCTCAAGCACCAGCCTTAACCGTCCCGCTGCAATCATCCCACTTTCAGGGATTTAAAAATGAGGGAAAAAAAAGACTCAAAGATAAGTGACTTTTCCAAGGCCATTCAGCCAAGGATAGACCCAGGGAAGACTTTGCCACTTTGTGTCCTGGTTTGATCTGAGGTGGCAGTTTCTCTGTGTGTTCTCGGCCCCGTCCTGCCACCTTGCCTTCCCCTATCTCCTTCTTTGGGACCCTAAAAGCCTGAAAGCATGCTGACTTGAGGGGGGGCAGTTCTGCTTTCCCCTCACTTTATTCTGACTTCCTTAAGGTCAAAGGCATGCCTCTCACTCTGGACACCTGCCCCCACGCCTCAATATGGCAAAATGTCCACAAGGAACCTTTGCGCCAGGTATGGTTCCATGATGTTTGCAGACAGTTTTCGCTTCATCTTCATAACAAGCCTGAGATAGAGGCTGTGTTGTCTCTATTTTACAGGCAGGGAAACTGAGGCCCAAGATCACACTGCTCCAGAGTCTTTACGGGTCATTGCTAGACTTTTGAGAAAGGCTGCTTTCCTCTTGCTCGCCAACCCATTGTATGTTGGCTAGGGTTAGTCAGTTCATGCCTGTCTGTCTTGGATGTGAAGGTGCTTACTTTAGCCCCATCCTTCCTCTTTCTGAGATTCAGATGATTTATTATCATTTACCAGCTTAAGGGCATGAAAGGAGTGGAACAGAAATTTTAAACAATATTAGGCAGATATTTAGCCACTTTCAAAATGATCTGGCTGCTCATGCGCCTTCATTTTTGGTGCACACACCCTTGTCAGTGCACTGTTATCCAGAGAGGGTATCCTTGGCACTTAACATCAATACCAAACGCATCTCCTTCCTTCCTCTTCCCCTCTCTGCAGTCCTCATCTTTCCTTCCGTCCAGCTGCACCCCCTGGGTGCTTATGCTGCCTGTTGGTCAGCATTGTCCCTTGCTCCTGCACCCTGACCATGAAGTGACATCCAGGAGAGTGGATGGCATCCTCCTGTGGTTTGTCTGCATCCCTTCCCTCTGGGAAATGACCATTTGTGTTTTATGGTGTCACTCTTTTTATTTCTAGTACTGCAGGGTCTGCGAATGACAAGCCATGAGATGCTTCTTGTTTAGTAACCATGTTTCTTGCTTGTGAAGGTTGCCTGCGTCTCCACTCATTTTGCCCACAGCACAGCCACTGCGAGTAACCAGCAAACAGGACGCAAGGTAATGCAAGACAGAAATCCCATTGCCTGTGGCTTACAACCTTTCAAATGACTAGACAGTCCATGTGGAAAGGCAAAAGACAGGGACCACAAAGGACGTGGGTGGGCTCCTGTCTGCAGAATTACCCCAGGGCGGATGCTACTCTCTTTCATTGTTACCAGCCTTGGATCTGTGTGAAGAAAGTTTTGCCAAAAAGGCCGTAGTGCTCATTTCACAGGTGAGACAAATCAACACCAAGGGCTGGAGATCACAGGCAAGTCAGAAATAGAACCAGGAGCCAAGCCATTCAGACTCCTAAGCCAACATTTCCTATAGTTAAAACCTCTTACGTTTAGCATACTTTAAACAGAAATTCACCTGGTGTTAACAAGGCTTCAGTAAGGTCATTGCTCCAGTCCCCCTCCCTGGTGTGCGTGCATGTGTGTGTGTGCGTGTATGTGTTGTGATAGCAACACTGTGGGGAAAAAAAAAATGTTGCCAGCTTTGCCTTTAGGTTTCCACATTATACACTGAGCCTTTAAAATACTGCTGTGGAATTTTGAGTTTCCAGCCTAGTCTTAGATTCTCTGGTCACTTCTTCGGCACTTCCCTCTGGGAGGAACATTTTGAAACAGTGAGGATTTTTTGACCTGCATGGACCAAGAGAGACATCTACGGTGTCTCCTGCCCTCCTGTGGTCGCTTGGAGAATTGCTACTCACAGACAAAACTGCTTGATAAGGACTACTGACCCCAATTAATATCTTTTAAAGACATTGTTTAAAGGATTGGGAGATCACACTTAAAATGTACATAGAATTTGACAACATTAATAGATTATATAGATATAATGTATATACACAGAAATACAGTATCAAAATCAGATGAAATTGTCACATTTCTCCCCATCTTAAATTTGTGCTCTTCCAGTTCTTAAATGATTTTTTTCATATTGGACCAGGGAGAAAATTTTCTCTTAAGTGAAAAAAGGAGCCTTTTCCCAGGGGGGATGGCGAGGGTGATAAAAGCTTCTAATCCCAGCACTCAAGGAGGCAGAGGCAGGGGCTTCTCTGAGAATTTGAGGCCAGCCCAGTCTATGTAGCAAGTTCCAAGCCAGCCAGGACTACATGATGAGACCCTGACCCAAAACAAACCAAAACACCCTTCCCTTTAATTATTTAATATTTTGAAGTATTATTTGAAAGGAATTTGTTTTTAAAAAGCACCTGACCTATTAGTATGGTAGTGTAAGTCCTACCCTGTAGAAAGGAACCCTCTTCTTATGAGGGTCAGGAAGGACCTCCATGACTGTGTGAATGGACTCTCTTCCTTGAGGCACCGCCCTTGTAAAGACAGGATTAAAATATAAACACTCTCTGGAAGGATCTGAACTCATGTTTTACTATCACATACTTCTGGCAACCTAGCAAGAGTTAGTATCCTGTAAATGACCCTAAAGAAATGAGATTTAATATGGGTAAGTCTGGATTGCAAGGAGGTAATTACTCAGATGGCCATAGACGGCAGTGGATTTAAAACTGGATGTCTTTGTGTTTCCGGAGCTCCCGCACTGGGGTTAATAGGCATTCCCGGTACTCCGCGTTCTCTTTAGTGTGAACATTTCTGCCTTACTCTGTTTGACATTCTCATAAAATCCCACCTTAGACAAGGTCTCTTTAAAAAGTAGAAAGTAGCCAGGTGGAGGTGGTACACGCCTTTATTCCCTGCACTCGGGAGGCAGAGTCAGGGGCATCCCTTTGAGTTCAAGGCCAACTTGGTCTACAGAATGAGATCCAGGACAAGCTCCAAAGCTACAACAAAACCCTGTCTCGAACCCCCCACCCAAAAAAAAAAAAAAACCAAAAAGTAAAAAAGAGTTGAGAAATGACTCCGCAATTAAGAGCACTTCCTGAGGCTGGGTGGTGGTGGTGCACCCCTTTACTCCCAGCACTTGAGAGGCAGAGGCAGGTGAATCTTTGTGTGTTCAAAGCCAGCCTGGTCTACTTAGGTGGATCTCTGTGTGTTCAAGGCCAACCGGATAACTCACAATGACCTGTGACTGCAGTTCCAGACGATCTGATGCCCTCTGACCTCCTCAGTTGAGCTCCTGCATATGGAGTGCTCATAAACTCACATAGGTCTATACATACATATTAAAACTCTTTGAGAAAGAATTTAAGTGCAGACAAATGAGGGCGGGGAAATGGCTCAGTCTGTAAAATGCTTGCCAGACAAACATAAGGACCTGAGTTTGATCCCCTTGTAAAAACAATGGCACCAAAGCTCTAGATTCAGTGACATTGTCTCAAGATGGGGAATGGTGGAGGACTCCACATAAGTGAGCGCAGGGAAGTGTGAGGACCTCTGCTCCACAAGTGCACACGCGCGTGAATGCTCTCCCACGCACATACACAAAGGAATAGGGCAGAAAGCGATTGAGGTGGATACCTGATCTGTGCAAGCACATGCTCTACACAAGAACATAAACACACCAAACTACTTAACTAAAAAATAGTAAGAAAAATAGAAGCTATCGGTGCTGAGTGAGGCCAGCATTCCCTGGGGCAGGTCAGAGATGAAGAACAGTGAGTTCTGAGCAGCTGGAGGGAAGCTCCGGCCTGTGTTCACCTTAGGGAAGATGGAAAGAGAGAGGGGAAAAATAAATCATAAAACATCTCAACTTAAACTGGAAGGCATGAGTCTTATTGATTCCCTTGCTTTACACAATTTAAGCAATTTTATTATTCCATTTCTTTATTAAAATCCAGGCTTCTTTCTCACAGGCTAATAAATACAATGTGATTTCCTTCCTTCCTTCCCTCCTTCCTTCCTTCCTTCTTTCCTTCCCTCCCTCCCTCCCCCCCTCCCCCCTCCCTCCCTCCATCTCCCTCCCTCTCCCTCTCCCTCTCCCTCTCCCTCTCCCTCTCCCTCTCCCTCTCCCTCTCCCTCTCCCTCTCTCTCTCCCTCTCCCTCTCTCTCTCCCTCTTTTTAGACAGAATCTAGCTATGTAGCCCAGGTCGACCTCAAACTCATGGTAACTCTTATGCCAAGTGCCCAGCTTTAGTGCGTTTCTTTAGTTTGTACGTTTGACAGTTTCTTTGACAGTATGAGTTAGAGAATTTAAATGACATGGACTGGGTTTACAGAGCCTTGGTCTCCTACTTTGCTGGCTCCTTGGTTAATAAGAAATCGGAACTCTCGGTGAGTAGCACCTGGCAGATGGCAGCAGCCTGAGATGGGCGGGAAATTGGAGCGCTGCATCTGGATACTGCAAAAAAAAGACGACGTCTCTATGGAGGAGTCAGGCCAAGCTGCCCCTGCACTCTGTTGGTCTGTTGCAGGTCACGTGACAGTCAAGCCAGCAGTAGCTTGCCCTTCCCAGCAGTTCTCAACAGAACTGACATGGAAGCACCAGCCTTGCCAACAGCCTCCTTAAAGGTCTGCTCAGTCAGAAACCCACGCTGAGACCCAACAATCTTCATTTTAACAGGACCGGATGATGGCATAGCAGAGGGGGGGGCGATGATTCTGACGCATGCTCAGACTGACCTACACCAGTAAAAGTGACCTGAGGAGAATTTCAAGAAATGTTTGGTTGCTAAGGAAGAGCTCTAAAGAAAAAGGATAGTCGAAAATCTTATTTCCAGATAATGATTCTCGTTCCTAAGGAGCAAATAATTTTTATTCCCCCATGTGAACCAGGTGGATTTAATTGTCTGCACACATTCCAAGCTATAAATGGTTAACTCTGAGAACAGCTGTGGTCAGGTCTGCTTTGACCCTGAAGAGGGAGGGGGGGGGGGCACATTAGGATGAAGCTGACTACAGGTGTCTCCTATGCTCTGTGATGGAAATGGAGCGACTCAAAGATTGAGCTCAGCCACTCCTTGGCTATTGAAACTCAAAACGTTCCCACTTTACTATGGTAGTCCAAAAAATAAAGTTTAAACAATTCCTAACAAGCTTTGTCAACCCTGATGGAGGAGAAAAAAACGTATGTCCTCAGTCCTCAGATTTTACATGAGATCAAAATACATCAGGAGCACATACAGGGATGTCATAATGAAACCGCTCAGTGCAATCCATACATAAAATCAAAGATTAGATTGAGCAATGAGCGTGAATACACGCCGATGCGAGCACAGTAATAATAGTTAGGTAGCCAAGTATTTTGATCTTTTTTAATACCTAATCGTTCTCTGTTAACTTTAGCCACCCTTGGTCTTTATACCTTTGCTCTGAAATTACATCTAAAATTCTTATCATTGATCTAGTTTTCCTTTTCCTCTTAAAATGTGGCTTTTGGTAACTAACTTCTGTAAAAGGCTAAATTTGTTTGATACAGGGAGTTTTACTGTATTTCCCTGTGAATTTGTGGCAACACTCTCTTTCTGTAATGATTCAACATGTTTTATGTCTGTCCAAATATTCTAGATTAAAACCACATTGCCGCTGGCTAATAGGTATGGGGATACTTGAGTGGGGTGGATGGAGCCACCTTCTCAAATGAGCATGTGGGTTCTTACGAAAGTCAAAGTGACTAAGTTCTAGGAATGGTTTGATTCTTGCCAAATCTTGCATCGAAAAATTACAAATACATAGGAAGTTGTCTTTCCTGTTTAGGATCATATTTGGTCTGAGAAATTACTACCAACTTTGTAAACATTAAAATAGAAGCAATAAAGATGTGAAATTCCACACAGGGGATCTACAATGTTTGGATAATTACAAGCACATGGCTACTTTACATGCGATTGCTGTTAAAACGTCTATTTACTAGGGCTCTGGGAAAACAGACCTTCTCCGGTTAAGGTTTATTTACTTGGCTGAGAATTCGACATTGACTATCAGTTCCTCACAACTATTTTTGTTTCAGAACTCTGAACAGATTTAGCTGAATGAGCACAGCCCATGTCGTTTATGCTGTCTTGTCTTTTAACACACTGGGCTTTAATGGGGTGGGGAGGACCCACGGAGCAACTCACTCTTGAAAGTGTGAAATGCTTCCTCTAACAACAACAACAACAACAACATCCAACCAAACAAACTAAAAAGCATATATTTCATGCTGCTATTTAGACCAGAATCCTGCACTGACAAATTTCAATATACCCTATTTATCACAAATGGTTGATGTCGCATTTTAAATGTATCCACTTTTCTGTTTGTTTTGGTTTAGCTTTTTAGACCATCTCTCTGTGAAGCCCTCCCTGGTCTGAAACTCAGTATGTAAACCAGGCTGGCCTCAAACTCTATTCTATTGCTTCTGCCTCCCAAGTCCTGGGATTAAAGCTCTGCACCAAAGGCCCGCCCACCTGCCCTTTAAATAGTACTTCAATGTATCTGTTCCCAGAGTCATTAAATGTAAACTCAGAAGTGTCGCAGATTCATTAACAATAAGATAAGCACTTTAATTCTGAAAAAATGGATGAAATTTTATATGAAATGAATAAAACACATGATTTAGGCATTTGAAAAATAAGTGCAAGCCTTACCTCGACTCAAAAACCCTTCTACTCACGACTTTGCTTCTCAGATGCTAAGATTATGAAATATCACAGTTAAAAACTGTAATAAATTGGTCTTGAAAACAAAGTACAGAGATGGGAAGAAGGCTACTGGCTGCCAGCAGCTGCAGGAGGGAGAACATGGAATTAGTGTTTAATGGGCACAAAACTCCAATTTGGGAAGATGAAAAAGTTCGGGAAGTGGGTGGTGGTGGTGTCTGACGTTACAACATCCTCCATGATGCATGACTGGGCACTTTAAAATGCTTGTGACGGCCAAATTGAAATTATATCTAACCTTAGGGAGAGAGAGCGAGAGAGACAGAGAGAGAGAGACAGAGACACAGAGAGAGAGAGAGATCACATTCTAGCTGGGAAGTAGGGACATACACATCATCTTGGCACTGGGAAACTGAGGCAGGCATTTTCTAGTCAAGGCAAGAAGGCTAGCTTGGGCTTCATAGTGAGTCACCATCTCTAATAAACAGAAAGTATGAAGGTTTAATAGAACCCAGCTCAAGAAACACCAACTTGCCAAAGAACAAACATGACTTAGGAAAAGGGATCCAAAGCTGATTGCTTTTCTAGTTTCAACTCTGTTGTGAATTTTTCAATTTTGGTGGTGGATAAGTGTATCTAAGTATATTTGATAGAAAAAGGGTAAAATCTAATGTGAAATGCCATGGCTTCCATCTTGAATGACGATGCTAACCATATGTTAGCATAGTTTAATTTAACCGTAGTCTTTGAAGATGGTCAGTTTTAGTATGTGATGTGTAAAAGGAGACTATGCTTTAATTTCCCAGCTTACCAGACACACATAATCACACAAAAACTTTATTAATTGCAACGTTTGGCCAATGGCTCAGATGTATTTCTAGCTATCTCTTACATCTTAAATTAACCCATTCCTATTAATCTAAGTATCACCACGAGGCTGTGGCCTATCAGCAAGGTTCCTGCATCTTTCTCCTTTGGCAGCTACATGGCATCTGCCTGACTGTGCCCTCTTTCTCCTTGCATTCAGTTTGGTTTTCCTGCCTAGCTCCAATCTGCACTGCCATAGGCCAAAGCACCTTCTTGATTAATCAATGGTAACAAAGCATTCACAGCACACAAAGGGGAATCCCACATCGATGATGTTTTTCATTTGCATAATTAATTTAACAATAAAATTTAAAATAAACTAAAACAAAATAAACAGAAATGTCCACTTGTTAAGATAATGTGCTGAAAAGTCAGAAGTGTTTGATTTCTTGGTTGACCATTTGGGCTCTATCCTCACAACAGATCATTAATACCCGTGGCTTTCTACCTAGCTACACAAATGTCAAGAGAAACTTTCATTAACCCTATTGAGGTTAAAACCCGACCCTTCTTCACCCCTCCAACTACATGAATGTGAAGCATCCTCAACTCTGATTTTGATTTTTCTTTTAGATAAGACTATTTCAGTAAAGATTAAAATTCACTGAATGACTTTCTTTTTAGTGGAAGATCAATGTGTAGAGGAAGTTTCTAGTCCCTGTGTGAAAAGCTGATCCTATTGGTTCTGGGCAGAGTGGGTCCTGATCAGTGTTTAGCAGGGCTCAAAGGAAGAACAAAATCCTCACCAGTAAAAATGTACCCTCCTTGTTGTCCTCTCTGACATTATCGTTTATGTTTCTTCTCTTAGCTCTCAATTCATACTCAATACCTACACAAGAGAGAATTCATTTCAGAAGCATATGTATTTGTGTGTATGTGGTACATGTTTGTGTCCTGGTGGGTGTACATGTTCATGTGTAAACACGCATGTGGTTGCTAAAGGTCACTCCCCAGGGTATCATTTCTCAAGAGCTAACCACCTTGTTTGGGCTTGGATCTCTCACTGAGACCTGGAACTTAATAGTTAGGCTAGGCCGACTGGCTAGAAAGTCTCTGGAACCTGCCTGCCTGCCTCCTCCATGTTAGGATTACAGGCACCCAGAAAAGCACGCAGTTTTTTTTTTGTTTTTTTTTATTTTTTAATTTATTTATTTATTAAAGATTTCTGTCTCTTCCCCGCCACCGCCTCCCATTTCCCTCCCCCTCCCCCAATTAAGTTTTATGTGGATGCTGGGGACTAAAATCAGGACCTTACTATCACTTGCAAGCAATTTACTGACTGAGCCATCTATCCTACCCAAGCAGGTATATTTTAATTTCTCCTATATAGCCCAAAGTCTTGGGCTCCAAGTGATAAATTCTTGATTGGTACCGACCTAGCCATGTTGCAAGCTGCATGTGTTACCTCAGCTTTAGTCTTTGCATTGGGATCCTGCCATGTTCCCCATATAAATGCTACAGTCAAGGCTAGTTAGGGTTGACCAGCACTGTGAGGATCCAGCAGCCCAGCCTTTTCTTTCACACATGAGACATTATGGCCCAAGAGACTGCTAAGGGACTGAGTCAAGCTCCCACATTCAAGTCTAGAGCTTAGGACCCATGGTCCTTTCCTTTCTTTCCTTTCAATTGAATATACCCTTGTGCGTCTTCACTTTCTGATCAAATTAAAAATTCCAATGGCAATGTGCAACTTTAGTGTTCCCCACTGGGTCAAACAAATATCATGCAGAAATCGACATGCTTTATATTTGTAATGGTTAAGTATTTACATGCAATACACAGTTTTAGGTATGCCCCTCTGGGCAGGGCACACGTGTTTTGCTTATCAACCCACATGATCTTACCGATATCCATGCCATTCTCTCTTGCCTTCTTTATCCCACGTGGCAAACAGCATGACTCACCCCTAATTTCTTCTTTCTCTTCTTAGCAACCTTGGTTGTTTTGCATGTTTCTACCGGACTCTGTTTGCCAAAAACCTTGCCCAACTGTCAAGGCAAAGATGAAGGTAAGTCTGGATAGACGTCAGGTAGCATCCACCGCCTCATGTTCCTTTCATCTGTCCTGGAGAATCTTCTGCTTCTAATCTCTGCCGGTTTTCACGGAGTACACCAGTCACTGGGGTGGAATGTGGGGCTGCCCCAATCCTCAGAAACAGTCTCAAGCCCGGATGCATACAATGGTTATCTCTCAGCCTGAAATCTGCGAAGACAACCCTGGTTCTGGGCCTAGGTGGTTGCAGGGTTGGTCAGCCCACCAGCTCTCCCTCATTCTCAGCAACAGCGTGAGCTCTCCGCCACTGCCCTGGCTAGTTCACCATACGTAGCAAGGAGCAAGGGGCGGGCCCGCTCTCCTGCTCTCTCGACCTCAGGGCCAGTGTACCCACCGCACAGCTCTCCCACCTGCCACGGGGGGGGGGGTTCTATTCCTTATTCATACCACCTTATGGCAGATGAAGGGTGTGGTCAGATCTCCCACACTTCTGTGCTGCCCAGGTTTTTCTTTTTTTGTCTCATGTGTTCTCCAAACTCTAAACCCCTTCATATAGATTTACGCCTTTTCCTAAAAAAACCACATTTGTCCCATTGAAGTATGAGTTTCACTGGACAAATTTTTTTTTCAAAAGAACCACAGGAAAGAAAAACTTAGGAGAATAGGATTTAGAGACAGTCCTAACCACAGGGACAAGGAGCAGCACAGATCAAAGAAAGGCCTAAGACACCATGGGGTTCAGTTGGACCCAAGCAGGCCAATCAGGATGGCGGGCAGGCTCCCATTCTGGTTTCACCTCCATAGATGCTTTGTGTATTGCAGGCTTGCTGGCCTCAAATCTTCACTTACTGTATGGGTCAACGTTGTCTCTGTCTCATTCACAAGCTACAGTGAGAATTAAAGGCGGGGATGTATACGTAAGACAATAGAACACTGACCGGCGCATAGAAGCAGCTCGTGGCCTATTATTTGAAGTGGAGATGTGAACTCCAGAGTCAGGCCATACACAGAACCTCCTAGTTAGAGCTGGGATGATGGCCCAGGCCTCTGGCTCCTGTTCAGTCCAGGAGTAGGATGGTTGCCCTTGATGAAGTTCATAATAAATGTGTCCAGAAGGACCGGACATGCCAGGAGAAGGCGTGAGCTCCTGAAAGATGCTCTCTCTAGCTGCTGCCCAACTGGGCAGAGTTAATTATTTAATAACTAATTTTGCCATTGTGGCAAACATTCTAGGTCTTTCTGTGGGTTGGGTTAGATGGTGGATCCATCATTAACAGTGTAGGGCTGTGTAATGACTAACAGCTTTTGACATGAAAGGGAAGAGGAAGGATACTGTGTGCTTTGTATGCCAACGGATGTTCTCTTGAAAACTATTGAGTCAGACTTCATACATGTGTGTTATGTTTGCAGTGCCCCCCCCTCAGTTTTTGAGACAGGGTCTCTCACTGTAGACCTCGTTGTCCTGGAACTCACTGCGCAGATCAAGCTGGCCTCAAACTCGCAGAGATCCCCCTGCCTCTGCCTGTCCCTGCCACCCCCTCCCCCAGGGCTAGGATTAGAGGTCTGGGCCACCCTTCCTGGAATTCTTACTAATAGATGTGGATAATTAGTTTTAACAATTTCTTTAGAATGACGGTCCCAACATTTTTTTTTTTTAGCTTACATATAGCTAGAAATTAAGAAGCTGGCAAACACTGATTTCTTTGAAATAAACACTTCCACCAGCAGAGTCCTTTTTGTTTTGTTTTGCTTTGTTCTGTTTCATTTGTTTTTTGAGACAGGGTTCCAGCAAAGTCCTTTTCTTTCTACCCAGCCTCTCACCTAGCTCAGCCAATGGTGTGATTCCACGGAGAGAGGATCATTGGCGCTGTGCGGCTGCAGGAGGCTGTTCACTGCTACCTACCAGTCTCTTGAGAGCTAATCATCTTGTCCGCTAAGCCCACCGGCCCTCACCAGAGCTTTCAAATGTCCACAGGACAGGTTGCGCTGACCACATGATGGATGACTGAAAAAATATTAGCGGCATCAGCTTAAATGAAAGGGGGATTAAAGGCTGGAGCCGGCACCTCCAAGGACAGCCCTCACCCAAAGAAGCCTGTTAGACAAGCTGCTGTTTCCTTAAAGGTTGCCTGCAAAATGTGCAGACCGACAGAATGTTTACAGAAGCCTAGGGCTCCACCAGCTAAGGTTTACCTTTAGCAAATCGCCCTGATGACGATAATCGCTACAGCCCCATGGTTATCTTTCTCCCGTGGCTGGAGATGAAAGAGAAGCAACCACGGAGGCCAATTAATTCAAGCTGCCGTTCTCCCCCACAAAGAGCGGGGAGACATCTTCGTGGAAACTGTGCCATGTGGGTTTTTTTTTCTTAATTCCAGACTCTTTTATAACTCAAATATGTAGATAGAAGATTCACCTTGGTGTTTCCAGCTTGCGCTCATCCGTTTGCTATGTTTCAAATGCATTGGTCTAGAAGAGCTGGGTTCAGATCCGAGCGCTCCAGGGCAGCTGACTTGCTTGAGAGTCAGGTAGCTGGACAACTATAATGAATTTAGTGAACGAAATCTCGGGAGTCCTTACAGAGCGCCATGGAGAACTTGTGAGTCAATGGCCAACTGTCTGGGTACTGGTGACTCCACTTTAATATTTAATCCTCGCAAGTCTGGACTTCGGCGGGAAACCATCATTTACCCTGTTTCTGGCATTTGGGGATTTCTTGAAGGAGGATCTCCCCGAGCCTCCTCTTACTCCATCATCATGCTCCTCCCCGCGTTTCTTCCAGTGGTCTTCTCACGTGGCGACCTTATCTGAGATGTAACTGGCATCCCCTTGGCTTCTGCTTCCCCTAGCGTACAGGCTGACATGTCAGACAAGCTGCATTCAGGTGGCGGGAAGTGAGGCAGCCGTGTCTCACTGGTCAGCTCACACACAGTATTAGAGGTGTTGGTTTTAAACAGTCCTCTTTGAGACACTTCTATGATCACACTGGCCAGCTCTATTCTTCACTCCAGTCTCCATTTCCTGATTCCATTCCCACCCTTCCCTCCTGATAAACTTCTTTTGTTTTAATTGTGGGTTTTTATTACATAAATCACATCAGTTCTCGGTTTCTTCCCCTACCGGTATCATGGAGACATAAAACACATGGCAATGCCTTTTAGAATGGTAGAGTCAACCGCCATGGCCAGCCTACCTTTACTGAATATGGACTCTTGCAAATGTGCTAAAATTGAAAGCTTATTGTTTTGCTTTGAATCAGGCTAAATTCCTGAGGAAGGCACATTAACCTTGATATAAAATATGCTTTCCAGCTGGGAATATAGCTCAATAGAAGAGTGTGTGTCATGTGCACAAGGCCGTGGGTTGGATTTGAAGCATCAACAAGACAAAAAAGAAATTTGAATATTAAGAAATATGCTGTTTAATCTGTGGGAGCCAAACGGACACAGCCAGATTTTCTGAGGGTTTGTTTCTAACAGCACGTGCCCTCTTCTCATTCTTATGCATATTTAATAAATATCCTAATCTCAGAAACTAGTTGTAAAACCATGAAATGTTTCAAACATGTCTCAAGAGCTTTCTGAGCGAGGAAACATGTGCTTCAACCTTCCGGCTTCTTTTTGGCACACTCCTGTTTGTTTGCCAGTGATGTGGTAACGGGGTACCAGCGGCACCACCACCGCTCCGGGATGAGGTTGGGGCAATCACCTGTGTTCCTTCATCACGGCAGAAGAAAACCTCGTAAACCAGCAGCTGTGGCTGAGCCCATACTCTCCTCATTACATTCCCCTGTTCCAAGTTCTTCAGGGACGAGCCCACCCTTTCTGGTGCATGTGCACAGGTTCTCTGAGCAGAAGACCTAGACGGATGCCACCATTCTTGAACTGTCCTGGATAAGTAACTCAGCAAGGATGGGAAAGATTCAAAGGCTAACCCCATTATGCGGCTCCCTCAGTCCCACACTGAGAAGTCCTTTCTGAAGACAATGGATATCAATGGTCCATGCTCCAAGTCATAGGTGAACAATTATGTTCTCGGAGCTTATCACAGTGATTCTGGGATGAAACACCTCTCTAGCCAGTGCTAACGTCTCAAGCCATTTGTATTAATCAAGTAATTAGGACCAGGGGATGTAGCATACTTGCCTAGTAAGGCCCTGGGTTTAATCCTCAGCACACACACCCACACAAAAAAATCAAATACTCTTTGGAGTGGACTTTCTCTCGTTCTCCGGCCTCACCTGCTTCCCACTTTTGGCTGAATGGTTCAAGAATCCAAGACTTACTGAACTCAAGGGAGTCTACATCCCCCTTCTCTCCTGTGTTTTGCTATCCACCAAGGATGCTGCATATTTGGTTTAGTGTTTGTGCTCAGGCACTGGTCTCAACTCTGCCCTTTCAAACAGATGTCAGGGTCAAGAGGGGCTCCCAGACTCACATATACACTGGGCCAAAATAAACCACCTGCCTTTTCCTTTACATGAGCTTTCTACAAGCCCTTGGGGGTCCTCTCTGCCCATGAACTTTAGCTAAGTGCATCTCAACCTATCAGGAAGAACTTAATTAGAACAGAAAAACTGCGAGTCTTATTTCTTTTCCTTCAAGAAATTGCTTTAACCCTGATCACACTTTCTGGCCTCTTCTCAAACAACTCACTAAGAGGAGTGGCAAGAACATCTTTGCTCAGACACAGGGAGCTTGCTGTTACTCAGTGTGCTATCTCAGTGACAAGCAGCCCTAGAGAAATGACTTAAAGGAGGAAGGTTTATTTTAGCTCATGGTTTCAGAGGTTTCAATCCTTGTCGGCTCCCTCCATCACTGTCAGCCTATGGGGAATCAGAACATCCTGTGGGCAGGCCAGCACAGGACAGACAACAAAGCAGTTCATTTCATGCCAGCCAGGAAGCAGAAACAGGATGAGAAGGGATCAGGACAAGATTGTCCTTCTAAGCCACCTACTTTCTTCAACCAATAACTTGTTCAGTATGTTTGTTTTATAAAGGATCAAACCACCAACAGCCTGAATGCTCTAATGGTCCAGTTATCTCTTGCTGATTGACGCCACCAGCTACGAACCACACTTTTAACACATGAGCTTTTGGGGAATGGAATGAACCTCTTCACAGGCCATAGCAGTTACCCGTTGCTCAAGGCCAACGGGTGACTGTATTTACATACAGAGGCCTATCCACTTGCCTCTTCCAGGAAAGATATGATCTTCAGAGACAGATCACAGATGCTAAGAGAAAACTGTCTTGGTCAATAAAACACAGTCGTCATGAAACTTGAGATTTCTTCTTACCCTACTACATTAAAACCAAACCACAGGGGCTGGAGAATTGGGTCAGTGGCTAAGAGCACTTGCTGTTCTTGGAAAGGACCCAGGTTCGATTCCCAGCAACCACATGGACGCTCTCCATCTCCTCAGGCCAGGCATGAGGTACACAGACACGCATGTAGGCAAAGCACTCATACACACAACATAATAAAATAAATGTAAAAACCCTGTGTATTTGTAAGTGGACTTCTCTACTAAGCCTTTATTTTTCTCTTCACTCTTCCTGAGGGGTCAACTGAAACCCACATTAGGTCTTTGAAGGAGAATTCTTAAGAAACAATTGTTAGGTTCAATGAGAGTTGCTAACATGGGATAAGTTGTGTGTCCAATATTTAATACTTTGGGAATCTTCTGCTTTTCTCCCCTTCATCTTGACCTCCAGTGGTATTCCTACTGCTTTGTTGGCTCAGTGTCATTTAATCCCTTTGATGACAAATATCTCTCTCTCTCTCTCTCTCTCTCTCTCTCTCTCTCTCTCTCTCTCTCTCTCGTGTGTGTGTGTGTGTGTGTGTGTGATTATGGATCAGAGGGTAGGGTTTGTATCTGTTCTCTACACTATCAGTTCTGCCCGACCGCAAGGAGTGTCTGGTGGTCATGCAGTACCTTCTATCCTCCTTCAGTGCTGGTCTAGAGACTGGAGGAAAAGAGACAGTAAAGTCAAGGAAGACCTTTTGCCAACATTTTTCTAAATGGCCTTGAGGAAGATGACCTCTTTTCTCTGTAATGGATCAGTTGACCAGGTGTCAGGGAAGAGCTGTCAGCAGCCTGGAGCGCTGCCTCTGAAGAAGGTTGGTGTCCCATAGGAGAGGACAAGGACACCTCCTGTGGAGAAGGGGACTCTCAATGCACCCAATCCCTGCTGCCTATGGATCTTCCCCGACCCCTTGTCTTTGAGCAGTTTTTGTTGGACTTCAGTCACATGGAATAAAAATACTCTTGACCCCAAGATTCTGTTTCCAGTTTCTGGGATTACCCTGGTTTGCACGTATGGCATTGCCAGTCAGATGTTTTGTTTGCAGAACTGTTGAAGGGCAGCAATGTCGTCATCCTTCTGAAGTGACTCGGCTTTCTCTCCTTGTCTCAGCCTCACTATTGACACCTCAGTCCTTATCTCTTGGCACAGCCCTCTTTATGTATAGTCACCTCCCTCAAGACCAGGAGTCACACCAACGTGAGGATCATATCCAGTTCATCTCCCAACAGGATATATCCGCTCACAAAAGTCACACCAAAGAGAGGATCATAACCAGTTCATCCCCCAGCAGGACGTATCTGCTCACAGGAGTCACACCAAAGAGAGGATCATATCCAGTTCATCTCCCAACAGGATATATCCGCTCACAGGAGTCACACCAAAGAGAGGATCATATCCAGTTCATCCTGCAGCAGGACGTATCTGCTTACAGGAGTCACACCAAAGAGAGGATCATATCCAGTTCATCCCCCAGCAGGACGTATCTGCTCACAGTGGCAAGAACCAGTGTTTGTTAATTAAATGACAATGGGCAAACAGCCTGAACTGTGGATTTTAAAGAATGTGGTTTGAATGAAAGCAGATGAAAATGAACATTGGAAAACCCATGGAGTCTCAACTCTACACAAGAAACTACAGGCAACTGTGGAAAACTGAGAGCAGGAGAAATGTCTTCTCCAGGCAGGAGCACACCAATGGGGTATCCAACACCAATGCTCAGCCCTGAAAACATACACATCAGTAACACTACACAGTCTGAGCAGGCTACATTTAGGAATATGTATGTCTATACATATATGCATGTAACAACAATTAAGGAAAAACAAGACATGAATTTGAAAGAGAGCAAGGAAGGGTATATAGAAGGGATTGCAGAGAGGAAAGGAAAGGGGGAAATGATGTAATCTGTATTATAATTTCAAAAAATAAAAGAAGTAATAAGAATAACTTTTAAAATGTGGTTGGGGTCCCGCAAGATGACTCATCAAGGAAATGCGTTCGTAGCCAAGTGGGACGACCTGAATGTTATGTCAGGGCCACTTGGGGAAGGGAGAGAGCTGACACATGCCAGGTGTCCTAGTACTTCCACAGGCACGTGATGGTGCAACTCCCCCTACACACACACACACACACACAAAATAAAAGCTAAAAACTAAACCAGGCATTGTGACACTCATCTTAATCCCAGCCTTCAAGGAGGCAGAGGCAGGCTGGCCTCTGTGAATTTGAGGCCAGTCTGGCTTACACAGTGAGTTTAAGGATAGCCAGGGTTGTGGAGTGAGACCCTGTATCCAAAAAAAAAAGATTAATTCACTTAAAAATGTGATGTTATTTTCAAAACAACCACTACCAATATTTTCTCATGAATACCCTGCTGAGACCGGATTTGATAGCTCTGCGTGTCTCATTTATGATAAACTTAATCTATTTACAAAATAAGAAAAGCTGTAGTGCAAAAACACACTCACACGCGCACACACACACACGCACACACACATGCACACGCACACACACACGCACACACACACTCACACACACACACACATGCACACGCACACACACACACACTCACACGCACACTCACATGCACATGCACACTCACACGCACGCACACTCACATGCACATGCACACTCACACGCACACACACGCACACGTACACACACACTCACACGCACACACACACGCACATACACACTCACACGCACATGCACACGCACACACACACACTCACACTCACATGCACACGCACACTCACACGCACACACACACTCACATGCACACGCACACTCACACGCACACACACACGCACACGCACACACAGACACACACACACTCACACGCACACTCACATGCACACACACACTCACACACACACACACACTCACACGCACACGCATACTCACACGCAAACGCACACACACAGTCATATTCATATTGTAGTTTTCACTTTTTTTTGGGGGGGGGGGTTTCAAGACAGGGTTTCTCTGTAGCTTTTGGTTCCTGTCCTGGAACTAGCTCTTGTAGACCAGGCTGGCCTCGAACTCACAGAGATCCACCTGCCTCTGCCTCCTGAGTGCTGGGATTAAAGGCGTGCACCACCGTCGCCCGGCTTAGTTTTCACTTTCTTAATAAGTGCTTTCTCTATAGCCTGATTCTGGCTGTGGCCAAATTCACAAAGAGGAAACCTTCCCAAAACAAGATCCCAGACAAAGACACAGTTGTCCTTAAGATGGAGGCTCTGGGAATGGGATTGGTCAGGGAGAAATCTTGTTGAGAAACTCTTGACATGTGCAATTTGTGTTCCAGAGAGTTCAGTCCATAGTGGCTTGGTCCCATGTCCTCGGGCAGCAAGACCTTCACGGCTGCTGGAGCATTGAGGTGCAAAGAGAAAGGGGATTGTGGATCAGGTGTAACACCAAAGATGCCCCCACTACCACCACCAAGTGACTAATTTCCCGAAGCTCAGTCCTAACTCCAGAAGTTTCCATCGCTTTTCCTCAGGCGGGAACCAAAGGCTAGAACACAGCCTGTGGGAGACTGTGGCCTGAGGGTGGCATTGTTTGCGGCGCTTCAGAGGATGGAGATTCAACCCGTGTTTCTGAGGTAATTCTTGAGCCAGAGTTCAAAAACAGCGTCTGGTTAACTTGTCTGACTCCCTCACAGAAAGCTTGGTGTTTCTTCTGCTTAGAACCTGCTCTTCCACCAGGAAAACTCTGCTCCTTAGAAAGTATTTAAACCAAACTTGCGAGGGTTCTGAAGCAGCTCCCTGATAACGACCTAAATGTACTGCAAAGGGCCAAGTACTTCATGTCTGGATTAAAACATTTGGCTTTATTTCAGGATGCCAGACCTGTCAGGTTTTTGACATTGAGCAGACCTCCATGATCCCAGAAGCAAGGGAGCAGCGCCCTCTGGCGTTCAGACAGCAACAAGACCGTTTCGCCGGGCGAAGCAACTGAAGGCGCTGGTGTTTTAGGCTGCTCTGCAAAGAGCAAGCCTCCGGCACAGAATTGAGTCAGCTGGTCAGAAGAAATTGAAAATAATTCCCTTCAACTTAGATGGTTGAATTTGCAAACCGTGTATCTGTCTTCTGGATGTGCCCAGGCCCCTTAGGCTGTGATATGCTGCAGTCGACGCAGTGGAGCGCCCTCTGGAGGGGGATGTATCCACAGTATATACTATTATATATTGCGTGTAAGTTATTTATATATCACATATCATATCATATATTATATATCACATATCATAACATATACTATTATAAATTATATAATAGAAATATGTAATAGACAATTTTTTCATTCTAAAAATTTACTTCAACTCTTGAAGTCCAAGGACTCAGAAGAGCCACGACCCTTCTCTAACAAAGAGTTTCTCAACACTCTGGAGAACGAGTCCTGGAGCAGGTGTCTGGCGAGGAAGACACAGAAAGCAGTTGTGTCTGGTAAAGGATGAGTTTGGTTACTTCTGCTTCATTGCACGCCACTTCAATGATGTGGGAGTGTCATATATCAATCTGTTGATTTCATTGGCTAAGTAACAAACAAACTGCTTGGGCTCATAGCTTAGAACATAGGTGGGTGGAGTAAACAGAACAGAATGCTGGGAGGAAGAGGAAATGAGCTCAGAGATGCCATCCTCTCCTCTCCCGGGCAGACGCGATTCAGCTCCGACCCAGGATGGACTTAGGCTAGAATCTTCCCGGTAAGCGCACCTTGGGGTGCAACACAGATGATTAGAAATGGGCTAAATTAATATGTGAGAAGAGGCTAGATAGAAATGGGCCAAGCAGTGTTTAAATGAATACAGTTTGTGTGTTGTTATTTCAGGCATAAGCTAGCAGGCGGCCGGGGTGCTGGGGATGCAGCCCCGCCGCTCTTATCACTACACTTCAAGATATAAGAAAAAAGGTGAGGGTGGGGGTTTAAAGAGATGGCTCAGCAGTTAAGAGCACTGGCTGCTCTTCCAGAGAACCCAGGTTCAACTCCCAGCACCCACATGGCAGCTCACAACTATCTGTAGCTCCAGTTGCAGCGGATCTGACACTCTCACTCAGACATATGTACAGGCAAGAGACCAATGCACATGCACACACACATACACATACACACACACACAAAATTCTAGTGGACAGTTATTTAGTTATTTTAGGGAACCTAAACAACTGGGGAGCAAGCGGCTCGCACCAGGCATCGAGAAGGTCACTCACTCAGCATTGCACCCTTGGCCTTTGGCCAAGCACATGCTTCTCCTCAGGACTTATAATCTGCATCAGCAGAAGCTGTTTGCTCAGTCTGTGAAGTGAGGAAGCAGCGCTGCCGTTCTTCACAGTGAGGAAGAGCAACCCCATGCCCTGAGGACAAAGGGGGAAAACTGTTTCCTAGGAACTGAATAACTGGCCTTGGGATTTCCTGTTTGCTAAAATAGAGAGGAAAACATGGTTTGCTATTCAGCTGTTAAGGACACAACTACACTGTAGCTTCACAAGAAAAGTGGACTTGTTTTGCTGAGGGATAAACATCAGTGTGTCCATTAACACCCCTTGAGGATGTTACCTACCACCTCCAGAAGGCCAACGGCAAAGGATGCATTACCTATGCTAGGCAAACGCTCTACAGCTAAGCTACACCCAGAGGTACAGAAGATACAAAAGAAAAGACAGAGACACAGGATAGAGTCAGGAGGGCATTCACCCCATGTTTATTTCACAAAAGCTTTAAATGCTTCAGTCCTGATGTGGGATTCCCCTCTGTATGCTGTGAATACCATTGGTTAATAAAGAAACTGTCTTGGGCCTGTGATAGGGAAGAGCAGAGCTAGGCAGGGAAAACTAAGGTGAATGCTGGGAGAAAGGAGGCAGATGGTTGAACTGACGGTTAAAAACCGTCACACAAAAGGGGTTCATAGTCAAGCAAGCTCATTAAAATGTGGAAAACGCCCTAAGGTCCACCTTAGCCTTCCCTCCCTGGGTTTCCTCCTGAGTTCTGTGGCATTCATTAGCATAGCAGGAGCCCAGCCAACAGATGGCGCCCTACATGTCAACCACAACGCCAAATGCTGAACGCGCACACTGGATTTTGAAGTGGGTACAGATATTGTATCCCAAATACATTTTCATCACTGTGAGGGGAAAAAAAAACCACCTTGACTAAAAGTACTTGGGAAGAAAGGTGTTTATTTGGCTTAAACTTCCAGGCTACCAACCATCATGGGAGGTCAGGACAGGCACTTAAGGAGAAATGGAGGCTGAAGCTTCGGAGAAGGCTACTTCCTAGCCACTCCCAGGCACAGGCTTGGCAATCTTTCTTATGTTGCCCAAACTGAACTAAAGCTCCACTTTCCCAGGTGTGTCCAGTTAATAACCAAGACTATCCACCATGTATTATTTATGAATTTAAATTAGCAAATAGTCTTTAGCATTTATTGGGTACCGCGTGCCATTCAAGCGCTCCTTCCTGTAACGCATTGGAGCCTCATAGTTACAGTATGCGGCTTGTGTTGTATGAGGACATGGAACAAGGGAAGTGGGGTTAAGCTATGTTTGTTCTACAGAGTTAGTGATTGAGAAAGGGGATGAAAATCCAGAAACGGCAACGTCGAGAGGCTTCCCATCCAACAGACCAAGGCAGGATGGTAGAGTTCTTCCCCAAGGCCTGTTGGCCTTACCTGTGCCTGCAGCTACTGCCACAGACTCCAACTGGAGATGGATGGAGGAGATGGCGGCCAGCACCGATTTTCTTCACTTCTCTGAAACGGGACAGTAGCGTCTCTATGCAAAGCTCTCTAAGCCGAGTCCCCAGCCCCAGCCATGTCTCAGCCTCTCCTGCTCACCTTCACTTCACAGATTAAAACCAGCAGTGACTCTGACCTTCCCACACCTTAGCTGCTTGCCTCCTTCCTCAGTCGGACCTCTGCAGTGATACTCCAGAGGCTTCTGTCTCCTCTGACACTTGGAAGCCTCTTTCTCCCATGACCCTCAGATCTCCCTCCTTGTGCAGATGGCTTCCAGGTGTTATTCTTCATAGAGACCACACCCCAAAAGGTCCCTAAAGAAGAATATCCTTTCTCTATCACTCACTGGTCTAACGACAGACCATAATTCTGTTTAGTATTCCTCTTCCTTGCTGGATTTTCCCATCACAATGCCAATAATTTTAAAAGAAATGACATACTTTTCTTTTTAATTAACATATTATTTGTATAAAATAATGGGTTTCATTATATTTCCATACACACATGCAATATACATCAATTATATTCAGCCTCCCATTGTCTCTTGCCCCTGCCCTGTTTTTCTCCCCCAAGCAGTCTCCCTTCTACGTAGCCCACTCTCTTTCTTTCAAGATTTTGTTTTCTCATATGAGAAAAATATGATATTTGTTTTTCTGAGTATGATATTTTCCTTAGCATGATGCTCTTCAGCTCCATGTGTGTTTTTCTGCAGATGACATGATTTCATTCTTTACAGCTGAGTAATACCCTCTTGTGTATGTATATTACATTTTCTTTTCTTCTAATAAAAAGTTGTGTTTTTTTAAAAAAAGCATTCAGAATGTCAACAAGAGAGAGGCAATTTATTTTTGCAATTACAAGGTGGTATTCAGGCCACAAAAGGGTTGTTTGTGGATAAACTATAGCAGAGAATACTAAGAGGGAAGAGACGCCCAACTCTACATGTAGCTAACACGTGCTGTACACTAACAACCCAAATGGATTTCCATGCCATTTCCCAGGCAAGGTTAGCCAGTGGCTACTGGAAACAGCACCAGGACAGTGTCACCTAAAGACACACGTGGAATGTGTTAACTATACAGAACCAGACTCTACAGGCTGGAGAAACAAACCTTACATAACCTTGTACTTTTGCTTTGCATTTAGAGAGAGAGAGAGAGAGAGAGAGAGAGAGAGAGAGAGAGAGAGTTGTTTATAAGAGGATTAAATTCTTTATGGACAAGGGGAAGACTGCAGGAATGCAGGAAGCTATTCAACACCATCATCTTGTTCCTCTTCATCTTTCTCAGGCCCTCTTTCCCCTTCTTCCTTTCCTGATCGTTTCCACTTTGGCATCTGCTTAGTTTCTACACCAGGTTTCCCGTTAGCTCTGTAGGCAGCAATGTGATTTCTGTATTCTTCCTTCAGCTGAGCAGCTGCTTGTCAGCCACTGCAGGAGGCTGCTTCTCCTGCCCTTCTGATGACTGAAACTATGGTTAATTTAATTGTCACCATGATGGTGGCTAGAATGACTTAGGAGACAGGTCTCTGAGGACACCTAGGAAGGTCATCTAGGGCAGATTAGGCTCTGGTTGAACCTGTGAGGCATTTATCTTGATTGGTCCATTGAGATGGGAAGAGACACTGTAACTGTGGGCAGCACTATTCCCTGGGCTTGGGTCCTGGAGTGAACAAAGAGGAGAAAGTGGGCTGAGCACCAGAACACACCACGCTCTGCTTCCCAGCAGTGGGTGCAATGTAGCCTGCTGCCTCGAGATTCTGCAGCCAGGACTTCCCCGCCCCATGAGGGACTGTGTCCTCAAACCATACAGCAGAATTAACTGTTTCTCCCTTTAAGTTGCTTTTGCCACAGTATTTTGTCACAGCAGAAAGGAAAAGTAACTACGGCTTACAATCCTTGGCTTGTTCTTCATCCGGGAAAGAAAACACTTGTTTAAAGAAGAAGAAACTAATACCCAGAGAGTTGAAGCCAATGGTCCACGGCCATAGAAGAAGCAACAGAGCCAAGATTTAAACCTAAGCTGTCAGGCTTGGAAACCCATGTTCTTCAACGCTCTTCAGTACCACCTCCCTCAATAACTTCTCTCAGCCATAGCGATAGGAGAGAATACGAGAGCCTCATCCAGGTCTGCTACAAAACCCCAAAGTTCAGGCTGTCACCAGCATGCTCCGCTCCCCAGGCAGTCAACAGAAAAGTCAACCTAACGTTTTTCCTCCTGACCTCACTTTCCCACAAGAAATGCGTGTGTCAAGAGGAAAGATTCATGGCTAGAGGGAGGTAAGCAGTCTAATCCAGAGAGGGTATCTGCAGTAAAGTACAGAGGACAGGCAAGCGAGCCCCCCATTTAAACATTTAAGGGATCTCCATGAGTAAGAAGAAAAACACAGTCCAGAGCTAAGATTTAAGACCAGAGACTGCCGGCTCTCAGGCTGGTAAATTTTTCTCGCACTAGGTTCCATATGGCAACAGCAAACAGAACCTCTGATTTCTTTCATTTCTTTGGAGACCATAAAAGTCTACATTTGCAAAAATCAATATGTGTTTCCCTTCCTGCCATTCCACATGATAGACAAGCGCAGCCCCCAGCCCCCCAATAGAAATTACACCGTTAGGGTAGATGGCCCCAGAAATCTGCACATAGCAATGTCTAAAGCCATAAGGAAGTTTAATTTCAACATGCTCTTGTGCCTGCACTAGACTCTCATGAGAATGCACGTTCAGATGGTTCCTGGGAAGCCTCAGGGACATCCAAGGCAAGGCCTGAAAGCGATTAGTGCGATATATTCCAGGAGAAATGTTTTGCGTGGCCCTGCTGGAAGACACTGTCATGAAACCCTGGTGAGACCCGCAGGCCTCCAGTCACGCACACCTGACAGTGGCACCTGGGCAGCAGGCTGAGCAGCAGGCTGGGCAGCATAGTCACCCCAGGGGCAAGCGATGTGCATCCCCTGTCTTTCAGTCCGGAGGAGAAACCCCCTTACAAGGCAGTGTGCACAGGGATTCTGCACCCCAGATGTGCCTTTGCAGGGAAGAGAGGCAGCCATGAAGACCATGAAAAGAGGGAGAGACAGAAGAAGGAAGGGAAAGAGAAAAGAGACAGGGTCCGTGAGAATGAGAAAGAGAGAAGAGTTGTTTTGTATGAGTGCTTTGCTTCCATTATTAAAGAAGTTGCCCAAAGTAAGGAAAAAGAAATGTTGAAGATACACTCTGTTAAAGCTAAACTCAGTCCTGGTCTCCATTCATGCACACACTGAAGAATTATCAGACCACTCACTAGGAACTATAGGAGCTGGAGAAATTAGCAAAACACCCTGTCCTGTGATGTTTATATGCTGAGGGTAATAGAAAATAATCAAAATGATAACAATACAAAGATATCACACACTTCAATGTTCAATGGGTCTGTGTATCGTAAGTTAAGATAAACACACAAACACACGTTGGGGGTGGAGAGCATTAGGGAGCAGAAGGGTGTGCATTTAAGGACAGGAATTTGAGCAGAGCCCCAGACAGAATAAGTCTCTGGCAGAAACAACTTCTGTGGCTGAGGGGAATGTGAGCATAAAGGTTTTGGGGTGGGAATGCATTGGTTTGGCGGGGGGGGGGGGGGAGGGGGGAATGCCCAGACACCTAAAAGTGTGTCATGCCATTCAGGAAATACAAAGGCAAAGTCACAACAGTCATGTCATTGACTCTAACATCCACACCCCACTTACTTTTTCTTACTAATGCCATCAGCACCATACTCACGCAGTGTCTAGTGTGTAGGTTAGGTGTGGTGCCTGTGTCCCACTCATGCGTGCAGCAAATGGATGGCTTTGCAGTTGGGTAGTGGTGATCCGCTTGTGGGCATGCACAGGTAGAATGTGGCAGCCTAACACCACAGATGCACTGTTCATTAAAACACACACACACACACACATACACACACATATGTATATATGGCTTGTATTGTATGCAATATAAAGTTAAAGCGACTATGAAAATGGCAGGGCAAGTTTATGCCTTTATATAATATGGAACTGTTTTGAATTAATTCCCAGCAATGCATTGAAGAGCAAGTGTGACCAATATTTGCAAAGAAGTCCATGGCAGCCAATGGGCGCAGCAAAGTACAGGAGCATGAAATCAATTCTGAGACATCCACAGGTAGCCATCGAATGTGCTGGTCTCACAGCCCTGACCCTACACAGTTACCTTGCATGCATTGTAAATTACTCACATCCTCAAAGGCAGGTCTGGTGCTGTGCTACTCAGAACAACCCAATGGGAGAAGTTAAGTCTCAAGGAAGAGCGTTTGGAGCTTTGGAGGGCCACAAAGTATAGCAAGATTCGTTGTTGTTTTGGTATTTGTTATGTTTTGTTTTGCTTTATCCCTAAGAGCATATTTATCTGTAAAGAACACACAGTCTAATCAGGGAACCCCACTGTCTATCCTCTCCTGTCGTGAATGGCTTCTGGAAACAGTGGCATGCCTATTACTGATGCATTAAATGCACCAAGGATGAAAGGATGAATGGTGAAGGTACCGGGGATGGGAATTATTGAAAGAGACGCATGAGTCTGAAAGCCAGGCACACAAGAGTGCTCAGGGAAAGACTATGAAGGAAGAGGGGGGTATTGTTCTTGAAGAAGAAGCGAGAAAGGAAGCGCATGAGGTGGGCTTCACAGAGTGCGGAGACTCCCGACCTGAGGACAATGAGGGGCTTTGATACAGAGGCAGTACAGCCCGGGGAAACACAAGAAACTTCTGCTGCAAGCTGGCTATTTCATTTCCAGCTCTGCTACTAATTGGTTTATGATTCTTGGAAACTCACGCAGCCTCTCATTTTTCTAAACTGCAGGAAAGGAATTCTAACACTAACTCTATGCATGTTAATAAAAATAAATGTCAACAAATTCTGTAAAATCATGCCTCTGTAGCAATGGAATCATATGACCCTGAGTGTGAAGAGAGACAGTGAGGCCAGACCGAGAGGAGAAGTCTCAGAGACTATGGCTACATGGGGGCGATGATAACCTTGTCCAGAGAGATGACAGTGAGAAATCCTAGCCAAGAGGACTGAGGCGGGAGGGAATGATGAGCAAGCAGACATCACGTCTTGGTTTGCTTCCTACTGGGATAAACACCATGACCAAAAGCAACTCGGGGAGACAATGTTTTAGTTCATCTCATATCTTGTAGTCAGTCATCATCCGTGGAAGTCAGGGAAGGATCTCAAGGAAGAAACCTGGAGGCCGAAATTAAAGCAGCGACCATGGAGGAACGATACGGACTGACCTGCTCTATGGCTCCTTCAGTTTGCCGTTTTTAATAAACAATGAAAGACCACCTGTCCAAGGCTGGAGGCACCATCCCACACAGGCTGGACACCCCATCCCACATTAATTATTGATGAAGAAAATGCCCCCAAAGACTTGCCCACAGGCCACTCTGATGGTAGCATTTTCTCAATTGAGGTTCTCTCTCCTCAGGTTTGATTGCATCAAGTTGACAAACTAACCCACACATAAAAATTTCCCTTTCAGAACTTCTCCCTGTTTGAAAAGATTCCAAAGCTGTGCTTAGAGGAGGAGGTTGTGTTCAGAGCATTTCTGCCCTGGCTGGTTTTGTGTCAACTTGACACAAGCTGAAGTCATCTGAGAGGAGGGAACCTCAATTAAGAAAACATCTCCATAAGATCATGCTGCAGGCAAGCCTGTAGGGCATTTTCTTAATTAGTGACTGAGAAGGGAGGGCCCAGCCCTGTGTGGGGGGAAACCATCCCTGGGCTGGTGGTCCTGGGGTCTATGAAAAGCAGACGAAACAAGACTTGGAGAGCACCCGTCCATGGCCTCTGCCTCAGCCCTTGCCTCTAGGTTCCAGACCTCATTGCTTTTGATGACAAGCTGTTATCACCTGCACAGGTGGCTGACGGGAGACTGATGATGGTCACAGCTTAGAGAAGGAGAATGCAGCACAGTTGGTGTTTCTCTGGATGGAGCCCAGACCCTTTGTTTCCGGAGCTGTGCTGAAATGGAATTGGGGATTTCCAGGTGAGGATGGTTAGGAACAGGATCCAGAGAGAAGAGGGTATGTTTTATTTTAATTCGTTTTGTCACACACGTATTTTGTTCCCCTCCCCCAACTTCTCCCTGATTCCTCAGACCCCTGCCTACCCAACCTTATCCTGTCCCCCAGCATCTTATAATAACAGAAAGGAAACAAATGTCACAAAATCAAAAACCAAAACAAAGAAACTAAAAGGAAAAAAAAATAAAACAGAACAAAATAGATGAAATAAAAGGCCCACGAAACAATGTTTATTTTATGTTGGCCAGCTCCCCCTGGGAATGGGCCTGGGAGAAACACCACAATGGACCAGAGGGTCACAGTGGGGAAAGGACAGTGAGGGGCTGGGGTAGAAGAGATGTTACTAAATGACAGTGAAAAGTGTCGACGTCATTTTGATGTTTTAAGATGGAGTCTCGGTAAGTTGCCTGGGCTGGCCTCTTGATTCCAGTCTCCTCAGCCTGTTGAGTTTCTAGGACTACAAGATCACGGCACAGTCTGGCTAAGGTTGGTAGTTTGAAAGAACCGATGGCAATAAGAAAGTTTTGACAGACCATGTGCTTAACAGTATTGTTTTGACTGTGGAAAGGTTTGTGATGAGTTACAATGCAATGCCATCATCACAATACATAGGATTTATTTCCACATGAGTAGGAAGAAGGAAAGAAGAAGGTGGAAGAGGAGGTGGAGGAAGAGAAGGAGGAGGAAAAACAACAATGGGGGAGGAGGGAAAGAGAGAAGAGAAGGAAGGAAGAAGGGGAATAAGTGAAACCAATTGAATCATCACTTAGCAGAGTCTGCTTCATTCAAACATATTAGCACATGGATAACAGTGCTCAGAAACTGTCAGGACTGCTGCACTCAGGTTTCCCACAGTAGAACACAATCTGGGGAGAGACACAAATGTAGCCGTCCTAAAACAGGCTTTCAGCATCAAGGTCCTTGCAAAGGCCATTTAGTGGCTAGCGTTTGTACCCCACTGGTTGGGTATTTTCAGGAGGTTGGGAGGTTGGGCTTTTATCTTCCTTCCTTCCTCCTTCCTTCGTTCCCTCTCTCCCTCCCTCCTTCCCCGTCCCTCCCTCCCTCCTTCCCCCTCCTTCCTTTTTTCCATTGCTTTTGTAAAATGTTTGGTCACAGCAATAGGACACAAGGAGTAGCCGTGTTGCTGTGATGAACTCGATCATTTGGTTTTTAAAATGTTTTGTAGAAGGACTGTGGAAGAATTTAGGTCTAAACCTAGAGAAACCCAGAATGCTGTAAGCAGAACTTAATAAGGCATTTGGCTGGGAGGTTAGAAGCCCACAATGTCAAGAAAAAAATATGTATACTACAGACCCAGTTTCAGAGAGGAAGAAAGGGCACTATAAGAGACTAGGTTAGGGGTCATTCATGTTATCTTCTGGCCAATAATCTAGCTGCATTTGACTGTTCTGAAAGCTTTAGCGAGGCTGGTCTCAAAATTAGTAGTCTAATGTTTTGTGGAGAGAATTTCAAAACAGGATAATACTTAGGTTGTGTCATGGTTTCTGTTCACTGCTCTCATCTAGAACTACAGATAAGTAGATGATACATAAATGATAGATAGAGAGATAGATAGATGATAGATAGACGATGGATAGACGATGGATAGATAGAGAGATAGATAGTAGATAGATAGATGGTAGATAGATAGTAGATAGATAGTAGATAGATAGATGATAGATAGATAGATAGGTAGGTAGATAGATAGATGGTAGACAGTAGATAAATAGATGATAGATAGATAGATAGATGGTAGATAGATAGATGATAGATAGATGGTAGATAGATAGTAGATAATAGATAGATAGATAGATAGATAGATAGATAGATAGATAGATGATAGATAGATAGATGGTAGATAGATAGATGATAGATAGATGGTAGATAGATAGTAGATAATAGATAGATAGATAGATGATAGATAGATAGATAGATGGTAGATAGATAGATGATAGATAGATGGTAGATAGATAGTAGATAATAGATAGGTAGGTAGATAGATAGATAGATAGATAGCACACAATAGACAGAGCAGAAGATATGAAAAGTGTGGTATGGAAAGGAAAGAAGAATGAATGAGTTTAAAGTTCCAAATGAATAGCAGTAACTTCAGCTGCAGTTGTTGAAGGGAATCAACCCATCAAAGAAAATTAGTCTTCTGCTCAGGGACTATTACAAAGATGCCCTATGGGCAATACCCATCCATAGGATCGTTTGTGAAAATGCAAAACCATTGCACAGCAAGCGCCTAAACTGAAAACTGTCCACATGACACTGGCTTTGTGAGCATGAACATTCAAGATCAAGGGGGTCATGGAACCTTGTGCCAGGGCTCTAGAAAGCCACCAACAAGTGCTGGGCAATGTGTGTCAGGGTCAGGTAGGCCTTAAGGAGGCTCTGGAAGGCCAATCTGTGGAGCTGAGAAGATAAAGTCTGCACTTCCATGGGAACTGCAGGATGTTAGAGAAGTCAGGACTGTGAGCTGCTGGGGGAAGCCTGGAAGGGGAGAGATATCCAAGGCCATTGGATGATTCCATTGTGTGTTCCAGATGTAAGGCAAGGAACTGCAAAATTTATGTTTTCCTTGAGTAGATTTGGTTTTGATCAACCCAGTCTTTCCTTGTTGTCTTCCATTCCTCCCCATTGGAATGGGGTCATTTATTCTGTGTCATTATACATTGAAAGCATGTGACTTTGGGGATTTATTTTATAGGAATTCACATTTAAGAGAGTTCCTTGAATCTCAAAGATTTCATATTTTTGAATCAGGTTTGGACTGTCCAATAATATGGAAATCTTACATTTGAATCAAATTCATTTTACAGTATGGGATAAATGAGATTTTAACCCCTAAGGGTGCCATGCTATAATTGCAGGGTGATATTCTTTGGCATCAGGTCAGCAAGGCAGACTTGTGATGGTTAATCTTAATGTGAACTTGATGGGATTTAGACTCCTGATGGAATCGCACATCTGGCTTTTGTCTAGAAGAGAGTATTCAGAAATGCTCAACCAGTATACACTCTGAGTGTAGGCAGCATCATTGGGTGGGCTGGGGTCCTGTACTGACTTTGAAGAGGAACAGAGGAAGAACACAAACACTCATCTCTCCCTTCTTGATGGCGGATCCACTGGGACTAGCTGCCTTCTCCTCCTGCTTCTGGGAGACTGTCCCCACAAACTGGGACCCCAGCTGAACCCTTCCTTGAGGTGCTTCCTGTCATGTGTTTCATCATAGCAGCGAGAAAACAGCTAATACGCAGGCCTAGACAAGTTGTGCCACATTTCTGTTTGTGTCCTGAATGTTGGCACGCGTTGGTCCGTTTTAAAAATCATTACAATGAAGTATATGACGCAGGCTAATTTGATAATAAAGAAGTTGAGCAAATTCACAGTTTTGGAGGCTCTAAGTCCAAAGAGCGCAGTGCAGGCCAGAGCCCCACAGCAGGTTGCAGAGCATTGTGGGAGGAAGTACCACATCTCCCGCAAGAAAGCAGAGAAAGGGTGTGACCGAAAGTGGCACCTGCTAGGAAGAACAGTGCCTCTAGTGAGAGGGGAACCCACTCGACCCCATCTCAACATCACTACTGGGGTGCTGAGCATGTAGCACAGGCACTTCCAGGGAGACATCCAACCTCCACACCATAGTAGCAATAAAGGTGAACTAAATTCCCATCAATTTATCCCCATATCATTGGGACTTAGCAAATAAAAGGAGGGGCTGGTGAGACGGCTAAGTGGGTAACACCTGCCTCTTAGGATTAATGACCTGAGTTTAACCTCCAGAATCCCCTGTGGGAGGAAAGAACTGACTTCCGAAAGTTATCCTGACTCACACACGTGCACGGTGACAGGTGCCACTCACACATGACAGGTGCACGCTGTCTCTCATACACCACACACACACACACACACACACACACACACACACACACACACACATACACACACACACCACACACACACACACACACCACACACACACACACACACATGCACACACACACCACATACCACAGACATACACACACACACACCACAATGATAGTGATGCTTTTAAAAAGCTTTAAAAAAAGAAAATAAAGGAAGAGGAGACAGGTTTGCGCTAGATAGGAGTTTGTGGCATTGAAAAATAAGGGCTAGGACAACTACTTCCCAACGTGGAGGAAAACTTAAGGAACGACCGAGCGGACTGGAACATTTTAAATCACCAGAGCAAACAATGTGACTACAGCAGAAACAACAGATGGGTGAAGCGGGAGGGAGCAGAATGAGTTTCCCTGGTATCTGCTGCCCGTGACACACGCAGTAAACATGGCTGACTTCAGCATCCTCGCTCCCAGGTTTTAAAAGCCTGTGCTGGACTATATAGCTCAGGGGCCAGCTTTGCATAGCACACATACTCCACAGACATTAATATGCTTGCTCAGGTAGTCAAACAAACACACAAGTCATTGAAGGGATTTTTTTTCCTTTACGAAAGCTATTTAGCCGAAAGGGAAGCCAGTTCCATGTCTAACTGGAATTTGTTGAATGTTCATCTTTACCTGGCCCAGAGCTGTGCCAGTGCGAAACCAGGGGGAGAGTAATTCTCTGTCTATTAGGTGGTTTAAAGGCAGTCGCGTCAAATCAGCAAGTATCGTTTTCATAGGGCCTCAATTCACTCTCACCAAGTAATTCTAGAGTCAGGAATCTTTCCAAAGAATTCCTGCTGAGCTATACTGGGATAAAAACCTGGCCCATTGTGGATATAAGATGGCAATTTTATTTAAACAGTTGGAGCTCCTTGGGTCTCTTCTGGCTGACTCTAATTTTCTCCTTGTCTATATACTTTGGACACATTTTCACCTCACTCAAAGAGAGTTTTACTGCTTAATCTGCTTAATCGTCTTCCCCTTGCCACCTCGCCCCTTCTAGAGAATGTAGTTGGAACATGGGATGACTTGCGCAGTGGTTGGTTGACGCATTTCATAGAAAAGATATCACCTATAATTCCTGCCACACGTGCCCTGAAGTTGGCGCACTGGCCAAATCCTGTACCCCTCCAATTCTACCATTTCCCAGTAGTCAACATCAGCTGATAAATCTTCATGCTTTGAGTTTTTCGACTGCAAAGGGCTTTAGCATCACGGTCCCCATATTTCTTTGCCCAGAGTGACTCATGACTTTAAAAAGGTAAGTGACAGAGGCTAACATCAATTATTGTCCTGCCTATGTTATTTCTCTGGCAATCATGGGCCAATAAAAATGCATGGTAGCAATTTTTTAACTTGTTTTACAAAGTATTTCTAGTTTAAGTCTGTGACCATGCATCAGCCATGCACCAGCGAAACGAACCTATCATGAGACCTAGCCATCAAGGTCACTCAGAAATAGATTGTAGTTTACGCTGTTAACAGGGGAAAACACAGATTGCTATATTCAGCCCCCCAAATAAACAGGTGTGTACTGCACACCAGCCTTGGTGAGTCATGGTGGAGGCTGTCTTTTCCTCAGTGAGAGAAGGCGCTTATTATGACTATGCATGTTAAGACTATGGGAAAGGCATTTCCACGACCTTGGACATTGACAAAGGGACCCACAGGCAGTGTCTGAGCAGAGAATCTCTCACTGTTTCTATTCTCTGGGGTCAGCTCAGGAAATCCAGGATTGTGAATTTTGTCACTACCAGCCTCTTGGCCAAAGTAAATAAAAAAAGGAAGAAGAAGAAGCCCACGTCCCTGGGAAGGAACGGCATTCACGATAAGGCATATCATATCAGCTATGCCAGCCTGGACCTCTGCCCTGGGGAAACTCATCCTGAAGCCTCCCTCCAGCAGGACTCTGGGCTTTTCTCCTTTGCTGCCAAATATCTTGAAATCGAAACTGTGTCTGCTGCCTGAATTGTTCACCTCACTTTCTTGCCCTTCCAGTTCCTCTACAGAACTTCTCGTTGTGGGATCTGATCACGTCCCTTTTCTGGTTCCCATGGGTATACCATGTCAAGCCCATCAAATTCCTACGGTTGAAATCGTTCATTTCTGCATCTGTAATGAAAACTTTGCATGTATTAAGTGGAATCTAGCACACAATAACCACCCAAACCATATCCTACTACGTCATAATCTCAATAGATTGTAAACACCTTTTTTCTTCTATTGAAAATAGTTTTTTCTTCTGTAATATATTCTGATTATAGGATTAGACTATCTTTCTATTCCTCTCAGTTCTTCCTCTCCTCCCATTAAGATCCACCCCATTTCTGTCTCTCTCTAGAAAATGAACAAGCTTTAAGGAAATAATAATAAAAAATAAAATAAGATAAAACAAAAACTAACACATCTGAAGGAAAAGAGCCCAAGAGAAGGCACAGGAAACAGATATGATGTAAGGACTCACTTGTTAACAAATGCAGGAATCCCATAAAAATAGCGAACTGGAATCCATAGTATGTACCCAAAGGACTTGTAGGGTAAAATAGAGAGAAATGTTTCTTAAATGAATAAAAATAAGAGACAGAAATCTTTAATAAATAAATAAATTTAAAAAAAAGAAACACATATTAGCCATTTGAAAATAAAATGGACATGAACTAAAAAAAAAAGAAAATTCATTTTCTGTTTCTCACTATAAAATAAATTTTATATGAAAAAATTTATATTTTATTTTATGATATTTGGTTATATTTGTGAGCAAGCTAAACTTTTTTCTGTATTAATATCTTAGTAAAATTGGTTATACATCAAATATAAAAAAAAAGAATAAGATAAAATTAGAAAGAAAAATAAAAGCATCCTGACATCATGTTGTTGAAGATATCATATTGTCCTTTCTCTAGTGTGTTTTTTGATTCTTTTTAATAAAAAATCAGTTGTGTATACATGTGTGGATTTACTAGGTTTGGACTTTCTATATAATTCCATTGATTGACATGTCTGTTTCTGTGCCAAAACCATGTTGCTTTTATTACTGTACCTCTGTTGTACAATTTGAGGTCAAGAACAGTGATATCTCTAGCAGCTCTTTTATTATTCAGGAATTTAGCTATCCTGTTTTTTGTTTTTGTTTGTTTGTTTTGGTTAGTGTGTGTGTGTGTGTGTGTGTGTGTGTGTGCGCGCGCGCGCGCGCGTGTGCACGTGTGTTTCCATGTGAAGGTTATAATTGTCCTTTCAAGATTTGTAAAGAATTGTGTTGAATTGTTGATGGCTATTGCACCAAATCTGTAGATGGCCGTTTTCACTGTGTTAACCCTACCTATATAAGCATGGTGGCTCTTTCCATCTTCTGATACCTTCTTCCATGTCTTACCGTTTTTATCATCAAGTTTTCCACTTGCTTGGTGAGAGTCCCCAGCGTATACCACCTGAGGCTGTTGCGAAGGATGTAAACAGCTTTTCTTACTGTGTCAGTGTCCTAGCAGCAGCAATGCCTGGGTGGCTCAGCTCGGCCTCCATCTGGCCACGAAGCAATTAGAGATTTCTCACTCTGTTTGTGTCATCCACAAAAGAGTTGTGTTAAACTTGTATACAATTCTGTCAGGTGTCCCCGATACCAGGTCATCTTCCCAAGCTCACCCTCTTTGTTCTCTCTCTCTATCTCTATCTATATCTCTCTCTCTCTCTCTCTCCTCCTTCTGCTCCACTATGTTACCACCATCATGTACCTTCCGACCTCAGAGCCTTGCACTTTTTGTGAGTCTCCTCACCCTCGTCATTCTTTTGTGTTTTAGAATTTCTTCTCATGGTTCCTTTTTTTGGACACTTGTGCCTAGGCAGTCTGTCTGCGTAGCAATACCACCATCCTTCTTCAGCCTCTGACCTCTCCCTGCTTTGATCTTTCAGGCACTTTTCCCCCTACTAACTGTCTTTTCCAGGTGGAGGTTAGCTCTTTGAGAAGAGGGATTCCTTGGTTCTCTCTCATTTGAATTAAAACAAGATAACACTTGCCTAAGTTTATGGCAAGTGAAGGGCAGGCCTGAGATGTGACATTGGCACCTATGTTCTTTCTTCTACTTGATAGCTCTCCTGAGAGGTTTAAACCTTTGTTTAAACAAATGGACATCCAACTAAAAGTTCTGTAATGAATGCAGTGAATCAAATCAGAAATTTTAATTTGTTCACCTAAGTAAGCTCTTTTATTTCCCGGATTTGAAATTTTATTTGTCAGGTTCCTTTTCAAGGAAAGTGAAACAAGAGCAGTTGTGATGGTAAAAGCACAGTCCTTTCAAGCACTTGTGAATACCAGGGGCTGCACACGCTGTAACAGCTGTGAGGTTAAGGTCATTGCCACAATTTGCAAAGTAGCCACATCAACGCCTCCTTCGGTGAAATTGTTCTTTGAATTATTTCAACTTGCTTTTAACCATTTGTAAATTTTCTCTTTTCAAAATCCAAGGGATTTTAGATAGTCTCTGCCGCCCAGCTCTCAAGGGAAGAGGCCTTGTTCTTGGGCACACTCTGTCTGTGGTGTGTCCTCTGAGTGTGAGGATTACAGTATCACAGAGTTCTTGTTCAAACTGTGCTCATAGAGGCCCGCTGGGAGCCTGGGCAGTGTGTTGCCAGAGTAGAGACGCGTGGACTGACTTTTACGCAATACTCATGTTCGCGTCTTCTCCATTCTTCTGAGTCTGCACTCAGTTCCATTGCCAGGTGAGTCATCAGCCTAGCTATGTGATCCATGTGCTCAGAGTCATTTAAGGACACGTCCAGAGACAAGCATTCCCTGTGGGGACACCTGGAGGGAGATAGCTGTGACTCTTTGACTAATAGCCAGGGCTATCATGCCCATATTAGTGTTTCTATTGGATAGTCCTGTCAATCAAAACAGAACAATTTAAACCATCTGGTGTGTATAGGCAGAGGAGAAGCTCTTGATCCAAGTTCAGTTTGGGGAATGTTACGTGGAGATGCCTATTGGGAACCCACATGGAGGTGTTGAGTAGTAGCTGACTGATCAGTGTGGAGCCCATGTGAGGGGTTCACTCTGAAGACATAAGCCAAAGAGTTCGCAGAACTACCTGGCCTCAGGTTCAGATATAACCTGTGTGCTGGTTCTCTCAGGCCTGTTTCAGCAGTGGCGGCCCCGCTCTTCAAATGGCTCAGGCTTATAGTCATTCTCTATCCTTCCTTCTTCCCTTCCATGTACTAGGTCTATCAGACATAGTCTTATCTTTGCCTTCACGATATTTCCACTATCTGGCCCCCGTGGTGGTTCAAATAAGGATGTATTCCATAGGCTCATGTGTTTGAATACGTGGTCTACAGTTGGTGGAACTGTTTAGGAAGGATTAGGAGGTGTGGCCTTGTTGGAGGAGGTGTGTCACCAGGGGCGGATTTAAAGATTTCTAAAGACTCATGCTGTTCTTAGTGTGCTCTCTGTCTCTGTCAAGACATGAGCTCTCGGCTGTTCTGCCACCATGTCTTGGCTCCCCCATCCAACTCTCTGAAATAGCAAGTCCAATTAAATGCTTTCTTTTATACGTTACCTTAGTCATGGTGTTTTATTACAACAATAGAAAAGTAGCTAAGATAGGCTTTTTCTCAACACTATAACTCTTGATAACCTTCCATCACTATCAGTATCCACATAAACTTTATAAGGGACACTGGGATGGAATGCAGAAGCTGGTGCATACAGGGCAAGCACGCTACCACAAGATACACCTCTCTCTGTACCTCACTAAACTCTCAGAACAACATCTAACTGATCCACCATTTCTGTCTTTCTCCCCTGAATTGCAGAATGATCCTCATCAATATTTTTTAATGGAAGTGAGATCACATTGCTCCAAAGTTCAAAGTTCTCTAACCATTCTCTTTATCTCTCAAAAGACAAGAGAAGTCCCTTAGCAAAACCTTGAAGGATTTTTTTTATTTTTATAAGATTTTTGTAACAATTAGCACAATCTTAGAGACTTAGAATAACAGCCATTTATTCTCTCATGGTTCTGAAGGACAGATGTCTAAAAGTAAGGTGTGCATTGTACCATTAAAGATTTGGGAGCTCCAGAAAGCGGGCAGCATATGTTTTGTTCTCCCTGGGGCCTCCCTGGGGCCTGCTGGTGTTTCTAGTTTGTGGCTACATCTCTCTGGTTTCCATCATCTCTTCTATGCATCTGCCCATAAAAGGGCATTTATAATTACATTCGAGGCCCACCTACATATCCAGCATGAGCTCCCCAAGATCCCTAGTTGAACTCCTTCTGACATGTAAGTTCCACAGAACAAAATATACTTAGGTTTCAGGAATTAAAACATAAATATGTGTATTTGGGTATAGTTACTATTTATTCCCCATCAGCTGCTCCATGTCTGTCTCTAACACAATTCTGGCCTTTTCTCTTTGAATGTTACTCTTGAGCTCTCCTTTCCACACTCAGTGGCTTTTTTCCAGTCTTGTCTAACCCAATCTCATTCCTACCATATAGCCTTGAATATTCTAATTCCTCTGCTGGGATGGTATATATCCTTGATTACTTTAGATCAACAGCTCTCTAGGCTTAGAGCTCCACTTGGGTATATATGCCCCTATTTCAGGAGGGTTCATCGTATTAGTGTAGAAGAGAAGTTGATCAAACATCAATCTTGGGAATACTTTTAAAACCAAGTGTTTTTGAGGAGCTGGAATGTCAACAAACTCACAATAAAAAGCCATCTTATTTTTCCTTTTTCTTTTCTTTCTTTCTTCTTCTCTTTCTCCTTCTTCTTCTTTTACCTTCTGACCACGGTATGCAACATTGCTCTCTGCAACTTGCTTCTTGCATGTTAGTGGACTTCCTGGTAGAGCAATTTTATGGTGCTAATGATTTCCTTCCTTTTCCCCTCTCATTTCTCAGATCTCTACTCAAACCAGTCTGAATTATTATAATGGAGCAAGGAACTTTGTGAGCTGGAGGACAAGCGGGCAAACAGAGGCTCAGAAATGTGAGTGTGGTGGTTTGAAAGGAAACACCCCCCAAAGGAAGTGGCACTATTAGAAGGTGTGACTTTGTTGGAGTAGGTGTGGCCTTGTTGGAGGAAGGGTGTCACTGTGGAGGTGCACTTTGAGGTCTCATATATGCTCAAGTTAAACCCAGTACAACAGTTCACTTCCTGTTTCTTGCCAATCAAGATGTATTAGCTCTCAGCTCTAGCGCTGTGTCTGTCTACACACCACCATGTCTCTCCCACCATGATGAAGATGGACTGAACCCCTGAAACTGTAAGCCACCCCATTATATGTTTGCCTTTATAAGATTTGCTGTGGTCATGTTTTCTCTTCATAGCAATAGAAACCCTAAAAGAGTGAGCTAGTTCTCATGTCTGCTTTTCCCTCTTTTCCCTTAACAAACGCTCTCTTAAGTACCTGCCACAGGAATTCCAATGTTCATCTCTCTGTAAACTTGCCCAAACTGATGATGTTGGTCTTCTCTGGGCCACCAGATTACTTTCCTGCCTATGTGGTGGGCACCCCCCCCCCGGAGCCGATCCACTCATTGGTTAATTTGCTTTTCAAACTTGTGTTGGGTAGGAAGTCTCTGAGATACATAATTGCATGAGAAATCTTGCCATCTGTCCTCCCGATATTTATGGGACATAGGGAGAGTTGGAAGGTATAAGAACTTGACACACCCAATACCCAACCTTACCGTCTCTTCTCAGACCCCTCTTTCCTTTTCCAACTCAAGATATTCCCTGGCCACAAACTAGATGTTTATAACTTTGAAGGCTCCTCTTTCTTGCTTCATCATTCTCAGCTCATCTTTATTATTGCCCTTGAAAGTTGTTGGCTTGAAATGAGTTTCATTACAATCCCTAAACTCCCATCCTTACCTGTATTTCATTCAGGTGGGTTTTGTGTGTGTGTGTGTGTGTGTGTGTGTGTGTGTTTAAAGATTCCCATCCTGCCCTGTACAAGGATGACTGTGGGCAAAGAGCTGCACTTTGTGCTTCATTGGCATTCACTTCCTCCTATCTTTGATACCCTCCCCTCATCAGAGTTCTCATTTTGGGGGGGTACAGTTACCAAGACTTCAAAAAGTCTGACATTTCAATTGTCCAGAAGTCCCAGCATGCCATTAGACAGGTTTGTTGAGGCCAGGCCAGAGGGAGAGAAAGAGAGATCTTTGCTGCTTCGAAAGATGCTGATGGAGCTATTCAGAAAGGGACTCTAAGGATTCTAGTTTAAACAAACTCTAATAACAAAGCCCTCCAGCCAAAAGCGAAAGCCAATCTTCCACATGAGCGGTGCCAGCAATACCACCTTCGCTCCTTCGGCGCTGCTGCTGACGCGAAGTGACGCATCTCCCACTCAGCCTGCGAGAGAGCGAATCAGTTCCCTTTGAATTCAATCTTGATTCAAATTCTTGTCTCTCCAGGGAGAGACAAGAGCAGTATTTCAGAAACGGGAGCGCCCAAATGCCAAGTTTCTGTTCTTTTACTGTTCAAGTTTTGGCCCTACAAATTGGGTCTCAGTTCCATGTTTTTTGCTAAGCTGGTTTGTCTGGCAAAAACGTAATGATGAATACAAAAACCCTGAGGTCAGTCTCACTTTACTCAAGAAACTACAGCCGGGAAGCTCAGCTTTCTGCGGCCGAGAAACCCTGGAAGCCACTGATCTGCGGATGACAACAGGAGGCAGAGATATGGGCCAGATAACTTTTTCTTTACCAACACACGAATCTAGGACTTTGCCCTCTTCAAATCGCAAAGCACAGAAAGTGCTTTGTGGATGACTAGGTGATCAGGTGGAGGAGGAGAGGGCAGTCCAGGTGACCCACACGCAGGTCCAAGTCTGCTCTGGAGCGGTCACTAGGCGGGATGACAGTCCTTTTCCCTTTATCAGTTTTTAACTCTCTGACTCATACAGGCAGTAACCCCCTGAGAGAACAGAACAGCAAGAGAAAATGGGGTGCAGGAGGAACAGGCTGAGTCTAGGAGGAATTGATAACGGGCTCTGAAGTCAGTCTGGAAGGATCTATGTTGACTTCTCAAGACCCAGCTCCACTGTCCCCCTCGCTGGCCTCTAGGCCACCTCTCCTTACACCAGGGTGTCATGCCTGAAGTATGTAAAATGAGCCCCTTTTCATCATAGGCGGTCACCCCTTTAAAATAGAAATGAAGGCGTCAACAAGTGAAGAGGATTCTGTTTTGCCGCGGGAAACTTGAAGGTCTGGGTAAGCAGTTTTGTGCCGTGTGACCCTGTGAAACTTTAGTAGCAGCAGGTGTTAATTAGGGGCCCACTAAGTGCCTGCTCTGTGAGCCTGGCTCCTGAGTCATGACAGTGGCGTGGAATGAGACTTTGTGTAACTCTGCGGCCACAGGCACATGGAGAGGCTGAGCGCCCGCTCTGAGGTCACACTGCTGCTGATCAGCGGCAGAACCGGGATTTCAGCTCAGGCGATTGATTAAGGAATTCCCACACCGACCCAGTCTGTCCCCTGACCAAATGGACACAGATAGCCAAGGGGTCTGGACAGCGCCAGCACATTTTACTGGGTGAAGCGCTTCAAGTGAAGGCTACTGGGAACGACGAGAAGGACACGAGGGGAGGGCAGAGACCACAGCCACGCCAGGACACAGGTGCCATCACAGCCAAGCCGTCACAGAGACCTGGAGGCACCGCAGCATTGCGCTGCCAACGGCCATGCTCGCTCAGGTGGAAACAGAAACATGAGCCACCAGCCTCAGCATGGAGAGGTCCAGTTGCGGCTGCTCTGTGTACATCTTGTCTGTCCACCAAGTGGTGATCCAGTGATGTGCAGTTTGGATTCAGTTCCCGGACAGGAGGATGAACAGCTTAATGATCGTAGCGCACAAGATTCGTCCTGTCTGTCCAGTCAGCCAACTCTTTCAGAGATCAGCATGGGTTTCTCGCTGTTCTGGGGACAGGTGAACCCATGACCAAGGCACAGCAGATGCCCCGTCCAGTGAGGCCTCTTCTGGGTGTGTGGAAAGCCATCTGTCCTCTCATTGTGTCACATGGTAGAGAGCAAAGACACGAGAAACACGCTGTCTTGTGATTTTTACATGTGCTAATCCAGTGGTTCTCAATCTGTGGGTCGTGACCCCCATGGGGAGTCACATATCAGGTGTCTGGCATATCAGATGTTTCCATTACAATTTATAACATAGGAAATTTACAGTTATGAAGTAGCAATGAAGTAATTTTGTGGTTGGGGGTCAATGATCATAATATGAGTAACTGCCTTAAAGGGTCTCAGCATTAGGACGGTTGAGAAGCACCATATTAGTCCTTTCACAGGGCTCAGGACCTAATTTCCTCCCTGAAGCCTGTCTCCAATTACCAATGCAACAGGTTAGGGTTGACACTGATAAATTTGTGAGGCAGAAACACCTGTATGAGAGGCCATCCTGTAAGTCTTCACCAGACCGGGAAAACAATGGAGAGAGATATACTGTGCAGGTCTGGACCAAACTCAGAGCACCTCCCCTAGCTCAGCATCTCTCTCTCTCTCTCCTCCCCAGCCTGCAGAATCCAGAACCCCTTTCCCCACTGCTCAGCACCTCCCCAAGCCTGCAGAACCCAGAACCCCTTCCCCACTGCTCAGCACCTCCCCAAGGCTTCAGAACCCAGAACCCCTTCCCCACTGCTCAGCACCTTCCCAAGCCTGCAGAACCCAGAACCCCTTCCCCACTGCTCAGCACCTCCCCAAGCCTGCAGAACCCAGAACCCCTTCCCCACTGCTCAGCACCTCCCCAAGCCTGCAGAACCCAGAACCCCTTCCCCACTGCTCAGCACCTCCCCAAGCCTGCAGCCAACTCGTGAAACTGCTTCCTTCCTCCTCTCTATTCCCAAATGCCCAGCTTAATATTGTCATGCCCGTCACCATGGGCAGTTTACCTGTTTTGTTGCCAACTGTACCCCAATATCACATTGCCTGAAGTGAAGTGCCTAGGTGGAGCTGCGGAGTTCGGACCATCTCCTGATGCCACAGAAGAAGATTTGCTTGCATCTCTCCCGCAAAGACCTCTGAACTTCATGCAGTCTTTCTTTGGAGCTGTCCAGAGGACTGGAGGGAGATGGAGGTGGTGAGCTATGGCTACTCCAACTCCAAAGGGACATCCCGAGTAGACATCATTCTGGAGAAAGGTTAACATAAAGGCTTTTCAAACTATCAGAGAGAAAGCTAAACATACCTTTCTTTTACACTTCTTAATTTTAATTCAAGCACAATGGCAAAACTTAAAGAAACCCAAGCATTTGTCGAATAAAAGTCTCTTTCTGTTTAAACAAGGGTCCTCCCAAAACCTGTTCACTCTTGAATCTCATCTTCAGTCCTTGAGAATCTATAGATGTTTTTCTCTTAGGACAACTGAACTATGGAGCTGAGTTTAAGTCCATCCAGACCAAGAACAAGTTCCAAATCGAAGTGTCAAGGACTGACGCTTCTTAAGTCCACCACGTCATAATTTAAAACACTTGTTCTTCAGCAAGTCCATGTTCTCCCCCATTGCCCAGATCTGCAGATAACAGCTTCAGCAAAAGTACGGGTCAGCCAGCTAGGCAGTGGATTAGGACTCAATATCCAAGATAATAAAATTCAGCATCAAAATTTCAGTGTGACTTGGCAAGAAAAGACACTTTGAAAGGGGGAGGAAAAAAACAAAAGAGTTTCTGCCCTGAGGTGATTGTCCCTTCTGGTGGTCGCCCATTTGTTAACCCAAAACTTGATCCTGCACATGGTCTCTGGTGGCCTTCACTTGCCCAGTCAGTTCCAGCAGGAAACCCCAACCCTGGATACATCCCACCTGACGTGTGCCCTTTGTAAGAAGTTCCAGTCACCAAGCAATCAAGTTTTAAGCAATCGAGTCCTGCTGTTTTCAAGACAAGAGCATTAAGACCCAAGCCTTGTGCTAGCGTGTGATCTTCTTCGGCATCCAAACTGCTCCCAGATTTTCCTGGCCGTGGGGCATGGGGACACAGAAAAGCTACTTTCTGAGAGGTGGGGATTTAGCGTCATTTACATGGTGGCAAATGGGCAACAGCTCGTGTGCTGGAAGACTTATTTGGGGATTTTCTGACAGCAAGTTCAAACCCAAACCTGTCATGGATGATGATTGTTACAAGCAGGAGGGATTTCCAAGGCACACGTTAGAGAGGAGCTTGTGTTCCAGGAAGATGAACGTTGTCCTGAGGCAGAAAGTCGGTGAAAAAGTAAAGAGAGTGAGCTTAGAGCTGCCAGTTCCAGTTATCTCAGCTGCGGAGATCTGAAAAAGGAAAGGCTATCGGGGCTCAGCGAGGTTCGGGTTTCTTAAATATGGGAAATGTAAATTCATCAGTAATGACGCTATGACCCTTATTAACTGGGAGCATCAATCAAGCATATCTACCTTTTGACACTGTGACACACAGCCGTTTCTCTTTTTTCTACAAAGTTCATGCTCAAGAACAGTCAGATTAGGGCCGGGGTTGGTGGTGCACACCATTAATCATAGCACTTAGAAGGCAGAGGCAGATGGCACACGCTTTAATCCCAGCACTCCAGAAGCAGAGGCAGGTGGATCTCTGTGAGTTCAAGGCCAGCCTGGTCTACAGATAGTTCCAGGACAGTTAGGGTTGCTACACAGTGAAATCCTGTCTTGAAAAACCAAAAAAAAAAAAAAAAAAAAGGAAAAAAGGAAAACTCAAGTTTTTAAAAACTTACAAAGAAAAAAAAAACCAAGCAAATAGTAACAACAAACACTTTAAGCAAGTTTGCACTTCTATATTGGGACACTTTCAAAGTGATTCTGGGTGAGGTAAGCCATGGAGTAGACATGCCTGGGAGATGATTCTGGAGGTGATTGTCTGAGTCTGTATGAGAATCTCCAGAGTGGAGCCTGGGTGTGGGTGCTGTGAAAAACACTTCTCAAGCGGCCCTTATGCTTGTTCTTTTTTTTCTTTTTTTTTTTTTTGACCTTACATTTTATTTTATTTTTTAGATTGTTTTTATTGAGCTTTACATTTTTCTCTGCTCCCCTCTCTTATTCCCTCCCTTTCCACCCTCTCCCATGATCCCCATGCTCTTAATTTACTCAGAAGGTCTTGTCTTTTTCTACTTCCCATGTAGATTAGATCCATGTATGTCTCTCTTGGGGTACTATTTGTTGTCTAGGTTCTGGAGGATTGTGAATTGTAGGATGGCTTTTCTTTGCTTTATGTCTAAAAGCCACTAATGAGTGAGTGCATATGATATTTGTCTTTCTGGTTCTGGGTTACCTCACTCAAAATGATGTTTTTTAGATCCACCCATTTGCCTGCAAATTTCAAGGTGTCATTATTTTTTTCTGCTGTGCGCTGCAACATGTGGATTCATGAACTTCTGTGAAAGGGGGATTAATGATTAAAGACCACTCATATATTAAAAATGATTAGAAATAAAAATGGAAAAATGAATGTCAAAAGTGTTATAAAGTCAACTACTTAGGATAGATATGGACATAGTAAATGAGATATTAAAAAGGCAGGAAAAGAGAAACATGCAGGAGAAGCAAGAATAAGTCTAATAAAGGAAAAGGATGGGTGGGAAGAATGTCAAGGTGAGAAAGAAAAAAAAGCAAGAAATGGAAAAAGAAAACAAAGAAAATAAAGACTTCCCAATGTGGTGGTTGGAATGGCCCCTGTAGGCACACATATTTGAATACTTGGTCCCCAATTAATGGAACTGTTTGGAAAAGAATCAGTATGGTTTTGTTGGAGGAGGTGTGGCCTTGTCAGAGAAGGTGTATGTGTGTGTGGAGGTTTACTTTGAGGTATCACAATTCCAAGCCAAGCCCTGTCTTGCTCTCTCTCCCTGCCTGCAACTTAAAAATCATTTGTAAACTCTCAGAGACTGCTCCATCACCTGCCTGCATGCTGCCGTGATCCCTCCCATGCTGATAATGGACTCAACCTAATACTACTTTAAAATGTAGAAAAGGAAAACACAGGATAAAAAAGAAAAAAATATCTAAAAAAGGGGAAACAAAAAGAGTTACCCAATAACAAGTTACAAAGCCAAAACTAGATAAATCCATGAAGGAGAAAAAAAATGAAAAAAAATACAATAAAGTAAAAATGCTGTCAAAAATGTAGAAAAATGGAGTTCATAAATGTGAAAAGATAAGAAACGGGATAAAATGTCAGAGCAGCCTCTTTCTCAGTTTTTGAAATGTGGAGACTTCCATTGCGACTCATGAGGAGAGGGTAGGTCAGTCACCTTGTGGGCTCCCATCGTCTATGGTTTGTGCCTGTGATCAGCCAGGGTTGCGTAAGTCTGTGATGTCTGCCAGAGCTGTCTTCACGTTAGCGGCATCTCTTGTGTCCCAGGAGCTTCTGCTGAGCAGACTTAGCTTTGTGTTCTCAGAACTGGGAAGGTTTCCTCACCCTCCTGATGCTCTCCAGATCGTAGTCTCTGAGGTGGCTAATTTTCTAGCTTGGGGATGGTGCCCAAATGTGTCGGGAGTGTGGGAAGCAGCCAGGGCACTGAGATCTGTATGGGACACGTGGCCTGCCACTCTATTTTTAGGGTCATCTTGGTGTTAATCACTATGTGGGAGTCCCTATGCTCTATAGCACCCAATGTCAAGGAGATGGCTCCAGAGAGGTCGTTCCACTGCTGGCCTCATACTCAGCGTGGCGGGACTGTAGTAGTCTCCATTCACGAGACTGGCTCCCTGGAACTAGCGCAGGTTATACACTTCATTGCCCGAGCTGGGCCTCCTACAGTCGCCTATCAGGATGGCACCCAGCCATGGCCCTCCAAGTCACATACAGGGTCAAATTGGGATCCTTCTTCACTGATGATGCATCACCAGAAAAACTATGGGCTCACCAAAAGCCACCGTTGGATTTGAGGTTTGGCTGAGACTTCTGGTCTCCGTGCAGGAGCTGTGGGGCTCATCCTTTGGATGAGAAGTTCACTTTTTGCTCTTGACCAACAGCAGAGTGGGCAGAGCTCTGGCCACTTGACTTTCCTTACCGTCTACCTCTCAGCACTTTTCTACTGGTCCAACACTGCCTCTGTGAATCTCCCTAGCCTGTGACTCACTCTCTGGATTGAAGTCTGTTCCTTCTCATCCTGAATCTTCTCCTAGTCAGGTTACACACCAGCAGTTTCTTATCGGCTGTCTTACCTACAGGCCTCCATTATATTTGCTTTGAAACACATTTTTCCAGCAAAAGTAAATAACCATTGCACTGTGTTTCTAAGTGTTATTTGAGAATATATATTTTTTAAAAGTAAATGATATTCTACCTGCTGTTCTCCCATTGTTAGATGAAAATATCATCTGCAGTAAATACCCTTGGACACAATCCTTGCAATTCTATATCTACATCTATCCACCAATCAAATTATAAATACATTGCATTAGTAACTTTTCAATTTCTACGATAAAATTTCATGGCCAAGTCAGCTCATATACTGAAGGGTTTATCTGGGGCTTATGGTTGCAGCGAAATAACCAAGGTGGGCAAGTGTGGAGGCAGCCAGGCTTCACAGCTGAAGCTGGAGGCTGAGAGCTAAGCTCTCATCTTGAACTACAAGTGGGAAGCAGAGAGAGCAAACTTGGGATGGGCCTCAAAGGCCACCCCCAGGGATGTATTACCTCCGATAAAGCCACACTCCCTAAACCTGCCCAAGCAGTGTGAGCAACTGGGGAACAGGGATTCAAATGCCCAATAACATGAGACATCTCTCTCAAAACACCACACATTTATACACATTTCTCTCCCAATTCTCAATTTACAATGCAGAATAACTGGATCCTGGGGTATATCCTTTACTGATTTGATTTTATGTTCACAGATGTTCTGCTTGAACTTATGTCTGTGCACTGTGTACATGCCTGGTGCCCTTAGAGGGCAGCAGAGGGAACTGAGTCCCCTAGAACTTGAGTGGCAAACAGCTGTGAGCCACGATGTGGGTGCTGGGAATCAAATCCTGGGTCCTCTAGCATAGCAGCCAGGAATCCTAACCACTGAGTCACTTGTCCAGCACCCCATATGTTCTTCTAAAGATTTTTTGCATCGTATTCACAAATTAATTTTGAATAAGATCTTATTGATCTGTGTAGCTACCAAAATCTATTAATATGGGAGCAATTGTAGTCATTGCATGTTTTTAAAATGTATTGTGTAGCTTTGATTTATTCACTAATTATACATGTCCACTTAGTAAGTTTATCTTAATGCCAGCCTGATAAAAGTCCCAAGTGTCCTTTAATAAGTTACCCAAAGAGGAAAGACCAAACATTGTGTGAGTTACCATTCTGCCCTACTTCTGGCTCCAGCCTAGCAGCTCCTCCCTCAGGGAGATACCATCATCCATCTCCCTTCCTCCAGTGTGCAAGTTCCACATTCCTGTTCCATGTGCCTTTGGCACAGCCCTAACATGGCGTAAGCCCTGCAGCGAGGCAAGTTCCTGTTTTTTGGTACCAGCCCCTTGGGAGTCATCCACATCTCCCTGGCATTGGCAAAGACAACTGAGTCTGGCTTCACCAAGTACATATTCCTATTGGAAACTTTTGTCTCGTGGAAACAAAATGCTGGCACAGGGATAGCTGAGAAATCACTGGGTCAGAAGGGTCCAGTTGCTATGAGGTTGGTCGTGTGCATCAGCTCTGTTCCAGCGCAGGACAGCAGCTTTATGCACGACCTCTGCCCTGGCCCTCCATGGTACGCTGAGGAGCCGCCCCTCACAGGTGAATATGGTGCCTTCGTGGCTCAATAACTTAGCAGGCATGATTCAGCAAAGGATCTTAACCTGAAGAGATGATCCTGTGATTTTACATAGGCTCAATAGAACATTAAGACTTCTCAGACCAGAAAGACGGGGTAGGTAAACAATGGGAACATTTTGAAATGATGAAAATTTGAAAAAAAAAATTTGATGGAATTTGATGAAAAATTTGGAAAGGAATGTTGATGGCCTCTGGATGTTGAATCAAGGAACAGATTCTTCTGAAGTCTCAAGTACTGATGGCACTCTGGATTTAGCTCTGCAAGGCTCATTTGGACCTTCTGGCCTCCACAACTCTAAACTCAGGGAGTTTGAAACTAAGTCTGCATTAATTTGTTACAGCATACACCTTACTGCTAATTCCATGGCAATCTCTCAGCACAGATGTTTTACTTACATTGCGTAGTGTTCACTGAATGTCACTCCCCTTCGGTCCCCAGCTCTGGGCCCCCATAACCATCCCTACTTAACATGAAGAAGTTCTTGCTCTGAACTGGGATTCTCTGCTTTCTGGACCTTTCTCTCCCCACACTCAGTGAATTCAATGAGGAAAAAGACAGCCTGTGACCCATCCCTGGGCCTCAGCACATAGTACCATGTATGAATAACAGCAACTGTGTGAACAACTTAAAACCTATTTGTACACAAGCGTGTCTAAAGTTGGAAATGGTTTATTGGAAAGAAAATTTGAACAGATGAAGAAACATTGATATTAGGCTCTTTTTCTCTAGACAATGAAAACCACACTTTAAGAAAAGAAGTACACTTAGCTAAAAGAAAAACCCTGCTCTGATTTATGGTAGGATTTTTTAAAAAGCTGACTAGACATGCACTATGTTAGTTAAATCCCTTGTATGGAACTGAAAGTCGTGTGTGAAATCCTAAAGGGAATTAAAAGTGTCCGTCCCTGGGACAGTGGGCGTGGCCGTGTTTCTCACACATCAGTGTTTCTGTAGACACTCCAGTGGCTGCCTGCACAATTGGGATGGTCTGCTAGAAACCAGCTTGATTTGGGCTGATGTGGCACTTGCGTTAGAAACACTCAAGTCTACAGGCTCTCCCTCCCTCGCACAACAAGGAAACTTAGATGATTTCACCCCCTTCCCACCAACCACATTCCAGGTCTAAATTGTTTTAAGCTTTTGGACTTGATCCCATAATAGTTCCATCATACAAGTGCAAGGGATATTCTCCGCAGTTCTGTTTGTAACAGGACTGGATGGGAAACAACCCAACTGTCAATCAACAGTCAAGTGGTTGCATAAATTATGGCCCATCTATAACCCAGAGGGTTATGCATTCCTTCAAAAGAATGAGGTTGTTTTATACATACTTCTTGCTTTTTAATAATATTTCACTGCTCAAAACTCTCCTGGGATTCCAGTTGCGTTTATAGAGACTCTAAAATCCTTCCCCTAATCTAAAATGCCTTGTGCCTCCTTTCCTGACCACAGGACCACTCTCCCCTCTCCCACCTGGATTCAGAATCCTGGCTTTCTATTTTGCCGACTCCTTAGCAGCTACCCCGATCATTCCTGTCCCAGGTCCTTTGTGCTCGTTGTTCTTCCCCTAGATCAGCATTTCTCTGCCTTAACCATACATTAAAACCACCTGTACCCAAGGCTGCATCCCAAGCAGTCAAGTCCGTCTTTGAAGTGGTCTCCGGATTGGTCATCTGGGGCTTGTTTGTTCGGTTGGTTGTAAGTTCCTTGCTGATCCCCTGTGTGGCCTAGCTTGAGAACCAGGCTGACTGCTGTTGGTGGCACCCTCCAGCACTGAAGGCATAGTCAAGTCATCTCATCAGAGAAAGTACGCACTATACCCTACTTTTAAAACGAAAGATTCCATTTATCAGGTGAGGTTTAAAAACTAAATCAGAAGCAGAAGGCAGCAGAAGCTAGAGTTAAACGTGCAGCTGTAAAGGTGATTTAAGCAGCACTTTGCGAAAGCCTTTAAAATTCAACTAAAAGGAGGCCAAGAGCTAGAAAGCTTTTCAAAAAAAAAAATGGAGAAATGGCCGGCAGGTACACAAAGGTGCTTAGGACACCTAATGGTAAGAGCAATGGAAATAGTACCATGTAGAGACACCTTACCTAACGGTTAGGGTGGCTGTTATGAAACACACGAGAGACGGTGAGTGTTGGTGAGGGTGTGGAGAAGTGGAGACGCTTTGTACGCTGTGATGGAGATGTATATTGGTGCCGCCATTATGGAAAACCATGTGGCTGTTTCTCAAGAAAATATTTTGAGTAGAATTACCATATGATACAGCAATTTGCCTTCTGGGTATGTGCCCAAAGGAAGCAGAATCACTATCTCATAAAGATGTCTACTTCCCTGTGCTCCTTGTAGCATAGTTCTCCAAGTAGAAAGGATGCAGAAACAATTGGTGTTTGAGTAAAGATGCATGGATAGTGAAATCATGATGTGTATGACAATGGAACAAGATACTGCCATTTGCAACAAGAGAGACAAACTTGGAAGACATTGTGTTTAGTGAAATCAGCCAGACACAGAAAAAAAAAGTCTGCATAATCTCATTTATATGTGGAATCTTAATAAACGAATGTGCAGGAACAGAGGGTAGTTGGTAGCAGGGTGGGAGGGGAGGTAACAGGGAGGAGCATGTCAAAGATGTGCAGTTCTGTGGAATTAATAGGCCTAGAGCTCTGATGCATAAGAAGATTGGGCTAGTGTGGGTCTCACGGGATGCCAACTTGACAGGATCTAGATTCCCCCAGGAGACAGGAGACATGACTATGAGGGAGTTTCTAGGCTGTGTTAACTGAGGCTGGAAGATACTCTCCAAGTGTAAGTGGTACTTTTCTCTAAGTTGGGATCCTGGACTGAACAAAATGTAGAAAGCGAAGGCAGACACGATGGTTCAGCGGGTAAGTCTTTGTCACGTAAACCCAATGACTTGACTTTGATTCTTGGAACCCAAAATGGAAAGGAGGGAACTGGCTCTCCATGGACCTCCACATGTGTTCCTGCACACACGTCATACACGGGTCTGCACTTTAGTTATAACTAGAACATAAGTTTTCAAGACCGGTAAGTGTAGATGCACAGTAATCAGCTGCCTCAAGCTCCCACCATTGTGTTTTCTCTGCTATGAGGGACTGCACTCTCAAATGGGGAGCAAAGATAAATCAGGAAATCCTGAAGTTTGTCCTGTCAGGTATTTTTGTCCCAGAATGAGAAAGGTAACATATATATATATATATATATATATATATATATATATATATACTGTCTTAGGGTTTCTATGGCTGTGAAGAGACACCAAGACCACAGCAACTGGGGCTGGCTTACAGTTTCAGTCCATTATCATCATGGCAAGGATCATGGCCGCACACAGACATGCTGGAGTTGAGAGTGCTACACCTTGCAGGCAACAGGAAGTTGACTGAATGTCACACTAAGAGAAGCTTGAGCAAAAGAGACCTCAAAGCCCGCCCCCATAGTGACACACTTCCTTCACCAATTCTACCCCTCTGAATAGTGCCACTCCCTTTGGGGGCCATTTTCTTTCAAATCACCACATTCACTCCCTGGCACCCAAAGGCTTATAGCCATATCATAATGCAAAAAAAAAAAAATGCATTCAGTCCAACTTCAGAAGTCACCATAGTCAATAACAGCCTCAAACTTGTTTCAAAATCCAAAGTTCAAACTCTTTTCTGAGATGCATGGTAATTTCTTAACTGTAATCCCCTTGTAAAAATCAAAATAAAAAAAGCATATCACATACTTCCAACACATAATGGCACAGGATACACATTACCATTTCAAAATTCAGGGAAGGGAGCATAGCAAGAAAATTCTGAACCAAAGCAAGACTGAAAACCACCTGGGCAAGCTCCAAACTCTGCATCTCCATATCTGATGTCAAAGTGTTCTTCAGATCTCCAACTCTGTCCAGCTTTGTTGACTGCAGCACACTTCTTCCTCTTGGGCTGGTTCCACTCCCTGTTAGCAGCTCTCTTTGGCAGGTGTCCCAAGACTCTGTCATCTCTAACATCTTGGGTTCTCCAAGGCAATCTAGGCTTCAACTTCACAGATTCACTCAACGACCTCTCTACTAGGTCTCCAGTCAGGGACACCTCGACACATGCCTGGCCTCAGTGGCTTTATTCCATAACTCCTTTTTTTTTTCTATCCTTAACTCTAAAGCCAGCACCACACGGCCAAAGCTGCCAAGTTCTGCTGCTTTCTGCAGCTGGAACATGACCCCTTGTTCAATTCCATCTTCACTAGCTTTCTGTCTTCCACTGCCTGTGCTCGGCTGTCTTGAAACTTGCTCTATAAGACAGGCTAGCATCAGACGCAAAGATCTGCCAGCCTTTGACTTCACCATGCTGGGATTAAAGGTGTGCTCCACCATATCCAGATCTAAACTTTTTTTTCAGTTTCTTTCCATAAAATAAGCTTCCATAAAACTTAGCTAGGTGGAATCTTGTCCTGAGGTCACCACTCCCTTTCTTCTATTTCTTAATCTGTTTTATCTCCTTGAACACAGGACTTAGCTCCACTCCACTTCCTGTTAGTCTTTTTCTCCTCAAAATTTACTTTTTGTAATTTACCCTGCCCAGATTGCTCCTTTTCATTATAAATCTTCATTAGAATTACCACACGACAAAGTCTATACCAGGCTGTTTTGAGATTTCTTCTGCCAATGGAATTAACCCAAAACTCTTCACTTTAGCCTCAGGCAGACTCTTCCAACCATGATAAAAAGTAGCCACCTTCTTTACCAAAATATCACAAAATATCTGCATGCCACATACTAACATTCTTCTCCTCTGTAAGCTCTTGAGTAAGCCCCCCACAGCTCATCAAATCGCATTCAATACTACTGTCTTCCATATTCCTACTAATATGGCCCATTGAGCAGTGCTTATGGATTCTACTGCTTTCATAACCCAAAGTGCTAATGTCCAAATTCCTTCAAATGAATACATGGTCTGGCCTATAACAGCAACTCTCCAGTCCCTGGTACCAACTTCTGTTGTAGAGTTTTTATTGCTGTGAAGAGACACCAGACCATGGCAACTCTTATAAAGAAGATATTTACTTGGGGGGCTCAATTACAGTATCAGAGGTTCAGTCCATTACTGTCATGGCAGGGAACATGGCGATGTACAGGCAGATGTGGCGCTTGATCTGAGGGTGCTATATCTTGCAGGCAACAGGAAGTTGACTGACTGTCACACTGAGGGAAACTTGAGCAAATCTTGCCCCCACAGTGACACACTTCCTCCATCAAGACCACACCTCCTCATAGTGCCACTCCCTTTAGGGGCTATTGTCTTTCAAACCACCACATAGACATTGAAGGATTTGCCAAGAGAAGTTTCACATATTCTTACTAATTGCACAAAAAAAGTAATTGTGTGTAGCCATGGGCATTTTAATTTCCAAAGGAAGACAGCATAGCAATATTGCGTCAGTCAGAATGGAGACTCATTTGCTTGCTTTCTGATTGGGATCTTGTACGACTTTATTCACATCTCTGGGTCTCTCTGGAAAGACTATAATAAAGCTAGAAGTTCTTAAAGTCTAAGGGCGGCCATAAAAACACAGTGAATGTAAGGTGATAACATGCACTTTCATTAAGCATCAGCTATGGAGAAAATGGGTGTCTTAAAAAACTCAATAGAAATATCATGGGGTCTGGGGATCAAAGGAAGCTTCTTTGGATAAACAAACTGTAGTATTAATTGTAAAGGTTGAATTTGGAGCAAAAGAGAGAAGGGTAAGGGCCACCAGAAGCGTGCCAGGAAGGGAGCAGGAAGAAGAGGGTTAGGCAGAGTTCTGTAGCATGTTCAGGATGTGAGAATTAAATTGGAGGAAAGAGCTTGTTTAGGGAGACAGTGCAGCTGTATGTCAAGATGGCCCAACCTTCTGCTTTCCATCACGTGGCAGGCATCTCTTTAGTGCCGGCTTCACCTGTGTTAGACCGCGTGGAAGAGAGTCTGTGATGGGAAGCAGATCTGTCAAGGGCGGAAGCAGAGGTGAGGGTGGTTGAAGGCAGGATATAAAGGGCCATTTCCTTCCGGAGGAACTTACATGGTCTCCTGGAGGTTGGTCCTGGGGCATGAGCTCAGACACAAGCTTCCAGTGCTTTCCGGGGACACATGTCAAACCAGTTGCAAGTGGTAGCATTGGATATTCCCATGGGGAGCAATTCAGCTACTCTTGGGGAGGTCACAGGTCCTGGCAGGAAAGGAGCCACACCCAGTCAGGCTTCCAAGGAAAGTCCAAAGACTGAATGGGATGAATACTAGGGACAGGCAAAAGTCAACGAGGACCAACCTTGATAGAATTGTGGAGGGTGCGGCATGGCAGCTATATTTGTCACTTTTTTTGTTGGAGTGGCCAATACCAGACAAAGTCAACATAGGAAAAATGGGTTTACGGCTCACGGTGCGAGGATGCGGTCCATGCGAGGATGCGGTCCATGCGAGGATGCAGTCTACACAAGGATGCAGTCCATGCGAGCAGAGGACGTGAGGCAGCAGGAGTATAGGTGGCCGTTTGCATTTCCTCAGCAGTCAAGAAGCAGAGGGGACTGAATGCTAGTGCTCAGCTCACCTTTTCCTGTCCTGTCTTTCTCTCCGTCCAACTCTCCAGTCCAATGGATGCTGCTACCCACATTCAGTGTGGATCTTTCCTTCTTCGCTTACATCTCTCGGGAAGCAACCTCCCAGGCATTAGAGGTCTGTCTCCTAAATAATTATCAGGTAGACAAGATTTCCCATCCTAAGGAGGAAGAGATGTAGGATCGCAGAAAAACTGAAAGGATCTATTGCTTTCTGCAAAGGGATGTAATCGGTGCCAGGGAAAGGAGGTGCTCTGGGGGCTGATACCCATCTCTCTTTTGTCTGACTTCTCATGTAGACTGATTCAATGTGCAACAAGTCCAAGCCAGAAGCCAGAGGGGAAGAAGTCCTATATAGATGGAGCCTACTGGAGTGCAGGTGGAGAAGGGTTGAGTAGCTGGAGCACCCAGCACAGTGGAGACCCCGTCCAGGATGAGAAGCTCACAGAAAAGCTGATGAGCAGCCTGCATCCTCCCAATAGTCATGTGCATCCCTTCCGTGCCTGCATCTGTAACCCTGTCCCTGCACATCTAACGCATTCACTAAGATTTGTCTATGATCTCTCAAAAAATATACTCTGCTCAATTGGTCCAGGTATAGTGGTGCATGCCTTTAAATGTAGCACTCTGGAGGCAGAGGCAGGTGGATCTCTATGAATTCAAAATTAGCCTGGTCCATCTGTTGAGTTCTTGTCTAGGCAAGACTACATAGTGAGACCTTGCCTCAAAACCAAGAATATGCTGTGTTCACAACAAATATCTAAATTGCAGGGACTTAAAGGATTTATAGATTTGCTTCTTATAGCTGAAAGTGCTAGGTGAAAATTGGCTATTTATGTAATCTTGGAGGAGATGGAGGGCTCCTCTAAACACAACCTTAAAGGCAAGCGCACAGAAAAGATTGATAGCTTATGCTACATACAAACGAGAAGTTTACATTTGACAAAAACCACCGTGAACAGCTGAAATGTCATAAAATAACCAAAGCAAAATTCAAAAAACGAAATAGCATCATTTCAGCAAATTTAAGGAAAAGGAGTCTTGTCTGAATATATAAAGGACTCATACCCAGCACATAGATAAGAACTGACCAAAATTTGGAGGACAAGAAGAAAAATATCAAACAAATAAGGAAAAGGACATGAAAATAAAAATAGACCCATAGGCTGAGGGCAGAACAGGCAGGAAAAAGGCTACTCAAAGGAATGCATGGCTGAAGACGAAACTCCTCCAAACAAAATCTCAATGGGTACTTTCAGAGAAAATGGCCCAGTCTGGCAGGGAAGTGATGAAAAAAAAAGGCTTTTCTATTTTGGGGGTAGGAGAATGGGTTATTGTAATCTCTTTTAAAAGGCAAGTATGGAGTATTAAATATCATGAAACATTATTCATTCCCCTACACCCAACATCTTCACTTCCCCAAATCTAGCCTCGTAGCTTTCTCCACACGGAATGAAGTTCCAGCAGCTTACTACAGTATGTAAATTCCAAGTTCCACCTCCCTCACCTCCCCGGCTCACATCTGTAACTCCATCAATGGGAGACTATCTTTGTGCCTTTGACTCAATTTGGAAAGTCTCTCGCCTCCTTCTTGGCTTAACTCACTCTTCTGGAAACAGCTAAGTTGTCAGTTTTTTCCTGCTCCACTGAATCAAGTTCCCTTCTCCATGTTTTCATTGCATGAAGTACATAGTTATTGTAGATAATTTACATAACACATTCATGTGTGTGTGTGTGTGTGTGTGTGTGTGTATCTGTCTCAACCATGTTGGTTCCTATTCTTTTGTTCCCTACATTGGTGGTTTTCAAAGTGGAGACAATTCTACTCCCCCAAGAACATTTAGCAATATATAGAAATGTGTTTTAAGATTTATTTTTATTTTGTGTGTATGAGTGTTTTGCCTGCAAGTATGTATGAACACCATGTGAGTGCTTGGTGTCCGTGGTGGTCAGAAGAGAGTATTAGATTGTTGGCTGAGGTTGCTTGTTCATTTCTGGGTGCCCAGACTCGAAATAATCACACAGAAACTGTATTAGCCAGGTGGTGGTGGCGCACGCCTTTAATCCCAGTACTCAGGAGGCAGAGGCAGGCGGATCTCTGTGAGTTAGAGGCCAGCCTGGTCTACAAGAGCTAGTTCCAGGACTGGCTTTAAAAGCTACAGAGAAACCCTGTCTCAAAAAACAAAACAAAAAAAAAGAAAGAAAGAAAAAAGAAACTGTATTGATTACAACACTGCTTGGCCTATTAGCTTATGCATATTTCTAGCTAGCTCTTACATCTTAAATTAACCCATTTCCATTATTTTGTATTTTACCATAAGGCTTGTGTTTTACCAGCAAGGTTTTGGCTGGTGTCTTGCATCTTTCTCCTCTGGAGGCTACACGGCATCACTCTGACTCCACCTACTCTCGCCTCCTTTATCTGCTTGGAATTCCTGCTTTGCCCTGCTCTGTGCTGCAATAGGTCCAAAGCAGGTTCTTTATTAACCAAAGGTATTCACAGCATACAGAGGGGAATCCCACATCATTAGATCCATCCCCTGGACTGGAGTTACAGGTGGTTATGTGCCGACATATAGGTACTAGGAACTGAACCCCAGTTCTCTAGAAGAGCATGCTCTTAACCACTGAACCACCTCTCCAGCTCCTAGAAACAAAACAATAGTAGCAACTGGGAGCCAGAAGATGGCAACAAGTATTTAGTGTAGAGAAGGCAAAGATGTTGCTAAAGAGTCAATAGTTGTAGCTAGTCTCAACAGATTATTCAGTCCAAATGTTAATAATTGAGAAACCATGTGCTACATTTAGTTTTCTGCTGTTGGAACGGAAGTGCACACCTGTTCTTCCTCAAATTTCCACAAAATTGTATACTGAGTCAGGGGAAAATGAACTCAGGTTTAAATTGTATACTGAGTCAGGGGAAAATGATCTGAGGTTTTATTTGGGTAATTTAGTCTCACTATGTACTCCAGGCTGCCACTGAATGGGGATCTTCCTGTCTCAGCCTCCGGAATGGCAGTGACACTTGTGCTCTGCAACATGCGGATTTAAAGTGAACTTTTTGTGTCAGTGTATTTGCGTGTGCATGTTCATGTGTGTGAAGACACGTGTGTTTTAAAAAAAATGAACCTTTAAAGTCCAATTTTCTACTCCATGTTATGGGCCATATAGCATCTATGGGAGAAGGTTACAAAGAAGGTAAAGTGAACAGTGTAGAAGCAATGTCTGAGCAAGACTGGTGTTTATATTACTTCATTTTTACAGTAAAGTACAATACTAAATCATAGACCCCAAAAGGCACTGAAGGGAGCCATAACGACTCTGTAGTCACGTCCCTTCACGTCACAGCTGAGGAACTGCAACTATAAAAAGGAGCCTTGCCGAACCCTTGACCTCACATCTGAGTTTTCAGCTTTAGTGGTGAAGCAAACTTTAAGTGCAGGCATAGGAAAGAAACTGCAAGCTGACTCTCCAAAAATAAATGATTATCCCCTTTGGTCTGGATTATAAATACAATTTGTAGGTATGTAAAATTAAAAGAAATGGTTAGAATCCTAACAGAACATTAATTCAATTGAGTAATGTTACCAGAAGTTTCACATGGTTTATTTTTAAAATTACTTTTCTGGCATTTATGCAAAACAGGCAAGTGTATTAAATGCAAAGTTAAACAAATAATACATTCTTTCTACTGTAGGTGATCTTTTCAGAATCCAGAATTATTTAATAGTTGGTCATACAACACTCAAAACTCAACAGGCTTCCTGGCCAGTTGTCTAAAATTTAACTATCTAGACGAGTCAGCTCCTCCTGGTGGTTCCTAAGAGAGACGAGCAGACTTCTCAGCCGAGTTTAACTTAGATGCGTCATCAGATCTGAGATTTCAGATTCTAGCATCGTATGGATTCTTAAAGACCAGTAGTTCTATATTTTTACGTGTGTGTGTGTGTGTGTGTGTGTGTGTGTATGTGTGTGTGTGTGCCTGGGCATCAGAGGACAATTTGTGGGTTCACTTCTTTTCTTCCACCGTGTGAGCTCTGGAGAGTAAACCCAGGCTGTCAGTCTTGGTGGCAAGCATCTCCCTGGCAGCTTTACCCACCGATCCATCTCCCTGGCATCATGCTATGCCTTTTATACCAATACCCATATAATCAAACTTTAAACAAATTATGGCAAATAAATGAAAACATTTATGTTTTAACAGCGTTTTAACATATATGGACTTTATTAGGTGTCCCACGTAGAGTCATCTGGTATGTTTAAAGAGTGAGCAATCATATAAAAGGAAATATGGTCATAAGTGATTGAAGTAATAAAATCCCCAAACTAAATAACATCTCATAATTCACAGCAAAGCATATATTAGATTTCATTGCATCAGTATATGGCTTAGCAGTAAATTCTCCTGACAGCCATAAACTTGCAAGGTGTTGTCATCCTGAGAAACAAAGGCGAGGGAGACGTGAGGGTACGAAGTGGATAAATCTTCCCCAGTGCAGTGTGCCTTGAAGTTGCAAAGTTGTAGTGCACTGCCCCCTAGTGGCAGAATCTGAGTCCTTGTACTGATAGGATTCCAGAGAGGGTTGTCTGCCGTACTCACCTGGGCCTGGGCTCCAAAGGGCATCACACACACAGCGCCAACCACTCTGGTCTTCATCCATTAGTCTGTCAAGGGTCTGGGTGTTGAGTTTTTTTATGTTCACTTAACCTTATAATTCCAAGCACTATGATTATTCAAAACCACTCAACATACTGCCATTAATAAAGCAAAAAACCCAGTTGTGACTTTGGAAGGATGACTAAGGCTACAGGTTTTGAAACCTTGGATGAGTTTTTATTCTACTTTTGAGTTTTTTAGCAGGTTAGAATTAATGCAGAGAAAATGCCTTAAGAAGCCCTTGTATAAACAGATGAAACCATTACAATCTAGAGATTGAAGTAGACTTCAGCTTTTAAGATTCTAGAACTTTAACACAGGTCTCAGGATCATTAGTAAAGATTCCTTATTGAACTTTGGTGTCACTCATAAAGACTTTCATCAAATATTCGTATGCAATATGGAATCAGGCCAGCATCAGCACTCGAGGTCTGAGCTCCCAGCATGCCTCACTCTACTTCCCACATTTTGGTTACAGGAAGGATGAATGGCACAGCAGGAACCTAAGCCAGCTGTTTGAGATGGACTTTCAGAGTTCCATAAGTAAAATCAACATAGACCACATCTCAGTAACAAATATACCTTTCTTCAAGATTTAGGAAGGCCATAGATTTTAAGCAAAGATTAGACGGTGCAAAGCAAACTAGCAGGAAGTGATGTTTGAAGCCTGAGAACATCGTGAATCTAAAAGGCAAAATCTGGAAGCAGCTGGGTTTTGTCCTCATCAAAGCCACCATGCGGATACACTTCCTTCTTTTCCCTTCTTGGGCAATAAAAACTTTGTAGCGCACGACGCCCCTCTGCGCTCTATGTGCTACCATACAGCTCGTGAACCGGGCAAGGGGCTGGAGATTTAAACACACAGAGACTCACACAGACACAGGTCATTCTTGATGCCAAAATCCTTAAAACAAGAATGCTCCCTTTATTTTGTCCAGGGAAAGCTTAGAGAGATCCTTAACTGATAGCCACGCCCCAGCCAAACCCACAAGAAACCACTCCCCTGCCATCAGGAACTCCTGAGGGTCTCGTGCTCAGAGCAGCTGTAGGCACTCAGATCAGGGGAAACAAGTTGTTTACAAGAAATTCAGGATCAGGAGGTTCACAGCTCCCAACAAAACTTCATTCATGATCAGGTATTTAAGGGTAGGGGAGTGAGTGACCCTAGAAGAGAGCCCCTCAGGCCTTGGTTATCAGGACTCAGTTAGTTTTGATGGGACTTGGTGTTTTCCCAACAATTCTGTGCTGTAGGGTCTTGACAGCAAGGACATCTTTACAATGCTATAAAATATCGTCAGCCTTCTCTTAGAGCTGAGCCAACTGATGCAGAGGTTGATTGTTCTGAACGAAAGGCTGGGGCTTACACGGTCCAGCCCAGAATCAGCTTGGAGTGACTTGCATCCAGCTGTTTCAGCTTCCCACAGTGACTCACAGATAGAACAGACAGCTCTGGATAACACAGAGGTGTTGCACTGGTCTGCTGTTTCCATCTGCCCGGGCTGTCAGTGATCTAAACCCTGGTCCTACTTATTCTCACAATGAACAGAGCAGACTAATTCACAACACTGAAAACGTCAATTGTGGTGGTGCATGGCTTTAACCCTGCACATGGGAGATGCTCTCAACCAGCCTGGTCCACATGGTGAGCTGCAGGCCAGTCAGAGCAATGCTGCGAGATCATCTCAAAACAACAATGAGTGAATTCTGTGGTTTTCAAGAGACGTGTGCATCATTGCTGGTATTTAGAACTCAGCAGACAAATGATGGAGATGGGAAGTTTGGTTTTGAGAGGAAGTCGCCCCCAGGATGGAGGTTGCCCATTGTCATGCCATATTCTCAACCATGAGCAGGTAGCCAGCCTGGAACCTCCCCTTCCTGCTAAGTTAAAATCCCATCTGTGGAAGCCCATCTCTTGGTATTACCTTTAGTTTTTCTTAACTGGCTTAACCGCTCATAATTTTAAAGAATGACTTTTGCTACGAGCAAAACCATTTGCAGGGAGGCTCGAACTCACTGGGAAACTTCCAAGAACAAATTTCAGCATAGGTTTCAAAATATAAGCGAGGAACAGAGGAAAAACTTCCTGGAAAAGTTTTCTGGAAGATAAATTATCTTTCTGATCTTTCAAGGTATTTAATATTTTCTAAGTTTTAAAGATATTCTTGGTTGTTTTGTCTCACCATGTAACTCTGGCTCAACTAAAATCTCAAACTAAAATGCCAGCCATCTGTGTATTTTTCAAGTGATGGGATTGCAAGAGTATGTCACCATGCCTAACACATCTGGCTCTAAATAAATGCTTGAATCATGTTGTAAAGGAGGCCAACATAGGTCCCTTTGTAAAAAAAAACATTTATGTGAGTGGCACAGGCCCTTAACCCCAGCACTTGGGAGGCAGAGGCAGGTGGAGCTCTGTGAGTTCGAGGCTAGCCTGGTCTATAGAGTGAGTTCTAGGACGGCCAGAGCTAAACAGACCTGTCTTGAAAAAAAATCATCTTATAAATTATGATCACTTTATGAATTTTAAATATAATAGAGAATCTTGCTCCCACCATGGGAAGCTCCTCCTGCCCTGTCTACTGCGTTTCCAACACCTGCTTCCACCAAAGAACTTCAAAATCCACAGCAGGGGTGACTAATGTGTTTAAATTAGCCTATGATCTGAAAACGCTTTGCCCATTAGCACCTAGGTTTGTGGGGGTTTGTTCTGATATTTTGAAACAGGTCTACGTGGCCCTGGCTGTCTGGGACCTCACTATGTACACCAGGTCTTTCTGTGTCCTGGGTGCTAGGATCAAAGGCATTCATACTGTGCCCAGCTCAGTACCTAGTTCTCAGAGCAACATTAAAAGAAAGTATAATTTGTCTTTGTGTTTTCCTCTATTGTTTTCCTACTGCCTTATTTTTAGTTTTCTAAGCTACATATTGATCAGCAGGGGGGGGGGGGCACGTGCACCTGCATATACACAGAGAAGGTATATAAGCTTGGATTGGGATAGACACATAATTTCTTTCTAAATGGTAGGATGCCAAATAAATCCAGGCAGACAGCAGTTGGGAGTGGTCCTGTCCCAAGTCCTGGGACACCAGCTGTAAGCCTCCCTTCCTTCCACTGGTCCCTGTGGAAACTGATGGCCCATCTGCTCAGTGCCGGTGGCCCCTCCCCTCATCTCACAGCTGTGGTCTAGCCCTGGCTATGACTTCCCACAGTCTCGCTAGCTACCAAGGGAGTCTGGAGCTGACTATTCTGCTGTGTAACATGCAGGATCCTTTAGCGACCTGGCTGGTTATCTAGCAATGATGATGAAGCGGCCTCTCTTGTCTCCAAGCGATTAAGCCACAGCTAAAAATATCTTAAAAGTCTGGAAAAATCTGTCAGAGAAGGGAATTCGGTAATAATCTGAGTATGAGTCTGAATTCAGGCATCCCCACAATGGTTACAACCGGCATTTATTTAAAATGAGGCATCTGCAGAGCAAACCGTTCTTAAGTTGCGATTCACGTTTAACCAACTTCATAAAAACCAGGTACATCCACGGATCTCAACTGCGAGATCACGTCTTCACCCACTCTTCCTCTTTCAGATAGGGTTCCAGGGAGAACGTGTCCTAAAGAATGAGGATGAAATAACAGGTCATAAACCACGAATGAAACTCATGGTAATCAATTAGCTTTTGCTTGTAACTTAAGAAAACATACTCCAAACTTCCAGGAGCAGTGCACTTCCATGCAGGTCACACAGCGTAGGTCAGCAGGCGAACCAGGAAGAGGCAAAGCCTACAGGCTCACCTGGAGTCAAGGAGGCCTGAGGACAGGTTGAACCCACCCCAGGAGCTGGACGATCACTCAATGGACTTCACAGAACTAAAACCTTTCCTTAGAGCAGAAACCAGAGTACAGGGAGACAGCAGCGGCCCACGAGGCAGAAAACCTGGATTCTAGCCCAGGTCTTCCATACTAGAGACAAGCTTAGTGATTTTAGAAGCCACCTCAGCTCCAAGTCTTACCACGCTGGTTTTTCAATAGAGTGACAGTTTTCTGCTAACCTCCTTTTGCTGTCGGCATGACTCGGAGAAAACAAATGTACTATACAATGCGTGTTTCTCCTGTTTCCGATACTACAATCTGAGTGCCCAACACTTCTAGACGTATCAAACCTGCTCTAACTCCTCACATTTTGTCCACTGCTCCTGAGGCAAGGTTTTAGGGCAGGAAGCCTTCTTACGACTTTTACATCTTCAGTCTCCATTGCTGTATTATCTCACACTAACCCTGAGAAAGGAGAAGAACCAGATTAAATAGCTATCTCAAAAGACAGTGCTTGCTTTTATGGGTTTTTTGTTTGTTTGTTTGTTTTGAGACGAGGTCTCACTTGTATCCCTGTCTAGCCTTGAATTCACTATGTAGATCAGGCTGGCCCTGAATTCATAGATTCATTTGTTTCTCCCGACCTGGCACCAGACTCCCAACTGTTATGGAATTATCATCATTTTGCCTCTGCCTCCTCACTGCTAAAAGAACAGATATGACCCACCATACCCGGTGGGAGTTTTTCATGTGTACATGCATACATACATATGCGCCTTCGCATACATGCTCATGCTACGGTGTCGGCATGGGTTCTAAACTGAGGCCACCAGTTCTGATGCATGGCTCACTGAACCATCTGTCTCCTCTGCCCAGGATTTTGCTTTTCTAATGAGCAAAATACCTTTATAACTCAAGACGATGAAAAAAGCACCGAGAGTTCAAATCATTAGGTAAAATGGAAACCAAAAGCATTTCACACCCCAGTTATTTCTTGAAGCAATCAATATAGGGACCTTCTATAACCATTATGACAAAACTCCTATTTCATAGGAACCATACATAATCTCACTTGACTAGCACCTTTAAACTACACATAGTTCTGGAAAAACTTCTATAGCATCAGTTATCATTCAAATATTAATATATTAATAAAAGCATACCTTCCTCCTCCCAAACAGCTAACTCTGATCAAAGGAGTAGGTACTGGACCATGGGTAAGGAAAACCACTGCATGTGGAAGAGCTTACGTAACAGTCTGCCTGTAGTCTCAGCACTCACGAAGCTGACACTTGAGACTGTGAGCTCCAGACCTTGTCTCAACAAACAAATAATAATAAAACTAAGATAGGGCTGGGAACACAACCCAGCCTTAAAGTTCATGCCTAGCATGCAAAACACGCTACGCAAAAACAAAACAAACACATCTCACAAGTCTTTAGGGAACAGGGCTGAGCCCAAGAGGGGTAACCTAGAAGAGGCCAAGGAAGCAGGACAGTGCCTGGGGTGCACAGAACAGGTGTGGCCCGAGCAGGGAGGCAGAGCGAGCCTAACCTTCCCTTTAAAAATGTGAGGGGTGGGGAAGAGTGAGTGTGAGTGCCAGAGACACTAGGGCCTTTTCTCATTTTGTTTTTCCTTTCTTCCCGAGATTGTATCTCTCACTGGCCAGGAACTTTTGAAGTCCATCATGCTAACTGGTCACTGGGCCTCAGGAATCCACCTGTCTCCACTTCTCCCGCACTGGGATGAAAAGCTTGGACTACCACTAGAGACTGTATTTTCCCTTTTAGGTTTCTGAGGCAAGCTCTCTTCTCCATTAGCTCCCTCTAACTTCCTACTGAGTACAGATCACTACGTGGCTTCCTCCAGCCTTAGAAATTAAGGGTCAAGTCTGAAACTGTTTCTATAAGATAATTAAAATCGTAAAGGGCTCCTGATGGAACTCCATTGGTATATGCCTGCCTTGCACAAATAAAGCCCTGGGTTCCATCTCCACATCCCATAAAATGGGTGTGGTGGGCACACCTGCAATTCCAACATTCTTGGGGAGGGAGAGGAGGTAAAAGGATCAGAAGTTCAAGATCATCCTTCAATGCAAAAATCAATAAATACAAGACTAGTGTGAGCTACATGATACCCTGACTCAAAAAATACGAATACATATATGAAAGAGAAAAAATCTAAGAGCGAATGTGTAGGAGATAAACTGTAAACATTAGTACTGATTATGATGACAGTTAATAGTCACCTAACCCTTAGAATATGCTCTGATCACCCTTTGCCCGTTTGCCTATTTATTGCAGAAAAGGAAAGCACGCTCCCAGAAAGTTCTATTCGAGCTCTGTGGAAATCAGGTCTCTCACACCAAACAAAGACACCGAAGCAGAATGCCTCAAATTTATTAAGGTTCCTTAAAAATCTGCCAAGCGAGTGAAATGAATGATTTCACAACTTCTGGGACTTCTAAAAAGGGGACCGGGATTGCTTTTTAAAAGGCGATTCCAATTTATGCCGCCAGAGGGCACAAGTTAGCTTCAAAACTAGGGGATGCGGGGGAACTACTTGAAGTGAACGTGGTTGAAAATATTCAGGCACTCTACCCCATGGCAGATTTGTTCTCGGGCGCACAGTTAATAAAATCCCTCCAGCTCCGCCGCTCCAGCTCATGGTCCAAGCACACCGGGGATGATCGGAGACCTTTCTGCCTTCTCCCCCCGGATGCCGGGCAGAGGCTCGGCGGCGGGGTGTGACAGCGAGGCAAGGGCTGGGGTCGGCCTCCAAAGGCTCCCTCGACCCCCCACGGCCGACACTCATTCACCTCCCCGCTTCCCCGCGCCGTCCTGCGGGGAAGGAGGCCGGAGCCAGGCCGGGGCGCGGCCGGCGAGCTCCATCCCGCCGGGGTCCCAACCCGGTCCTTTTCGAACCCGGCCGCCGCGGGGCCTTCTGGGTAAGCCTAGGGGGCGCGCCAGGCTCACGCGCGGGCCCGTGTGAGCCGCGGGAGCGCGCCCGCGCAGGCGGAGCCCTGGGCGTCCGGGATGAAGGTGCAGGGCCTGTGGTCCGCGCGCCTGTGACGGGAAACGTTATTCGTGGCTTGCTGGGGGGAAAAAACAAGAAGTGAGGAGTAGGAGCGGGGGTGTTATCCGAGGTGATGCTGCAGGAAGCACCTTTTATGGTGTTAATGCCGCCACTGCTTGCAGACAGGTGAAGGGTTTTTCAGGGACACAGCTCCTCAGTAGAAGAGGGTGAAGAAGGGGGTTCTAGGGCGCTCGAGGATGCCCTTGATGCTTGAATAATGCAGCATTTTAATACAATCTACATATTTCCTGTATTCTTTAAATTATCTCCAGATTACTTTTAATGCCGGATCTAAAGTCAGCGCTACGCAACTAATTGTTATACCGCATTATTTCTGCAATAACAAAGGGAAAATGTACATATATACACTCATGCCCAAGCTGCGATAGATCGAATCCACAGATGTTGCATCCTCATGTACAGAAGGGTGGCTGTTTTCTCATTTAATTCTAAATCTATGGCGTAATTACTGTAATTACCAGTATTGGAGAGAAGGAAGCTGAGACTCAGAAAGGTTAAATAACTTATCCAGGTGCATTAAGTTGAGAAGAGTCCAGTTTTTTTGTCTAGAACTGAGAAATCCAGGCTCAAATTCAGAGCTCATTTCTAGTATCTTATGCTTCACGACTAATCCCTGAAAACTTTAAACCTCTTAGGCTTCACTATGTCTACCTAAAAGTCAAACCATCTTAGTGGAAAGTTAGACCAGGTTCGCTTTAAAACCATTAAATATAAGGCACGTGCCTATGATCCTAGAATTCAGTAGGCTGAGGCAGGAGGATTGCTGCTAGCCTTGTCTTCATAGTGAATTTGAGCCCATTCTGGGCTACCCCGCAAGACCTCTCTGAAAATAAAATAAAAATATTAAACCTAGGATATAGAATCTATACATACTATTAAAAGTGAAGCAAGTACATAGACTGTGTGCTTACAAGGTTTCAAATTCATCCAACAGGTGAATTCTAGGACGTAAAGCCAAGCACAGAAAATGGGGAAACTCACCATGGTTCAACAGTGCGCTTACCCTGCTGTTTTCCCATCTTAAGTTGAGAACCAAGACAGCAAAGAACTGTCCCATTATCAACTTAAAATGTTATTTAATGGCTCTAGCCACAAGTTCTGAAGTTTTGTTGCCATCTCCTTTTTCTTCTGTTTCTGCTGCCACTATTTTTTTGCATCACTGTGTACAGCTCTAGGAGAGTGTATAGGGTGTATGCAGTGGTCCACGGGAAAACACATCTGCATTCTGGCGCATCGTTTTGCAGAGGGCATGTACTAAACTCTTCATCCTGGCACGTTTGAGCATCAGGGTGAAAGTGACTAGAGAGGAAGACCATATGCCAAGGAGTGTCAAAGTGTTGGGGACCAGCTTTGACAAGGATAACGTTTACCAAGGTAGGGGCATGGGGATGAGAAAAATAGTACAAAGACGCCAGTGAAAATAATAAAACAGAAATATAGGGTAGTATCGGGAGGGGCTGAAAATCACCTGCATCTAATTTCCATTTGCTTAAAGTACCCCAACTCCAAGAGGGAGGAGTAAGATAAAAACTGCATTAACATGATACAAGGAAATGAATAAACTGTTGAAGGATCGCGGGCTACGTTCTTAGTTAAACATTCTGTTGCCAGAACAAGACAAATAATGTTCACACTCTAGACCAAAACATTCCCCTGGGTGGAATCCATAGTTATCTCCCTAAGGGAATAGGAGCCTAGTGGGATCCTTTATTTTATTTTATTTTATTTTATTTTATTTTATTTGAGGTAGAAATAGTTCTACTTCTTAATACCCGAAGCACCAGGTCTGGATATTAGCCACACCTGTTGACAATAACCTTGAAGGAACAGAAGTTCCAACTCTCTGACTTTAGTCAAGATAGAATAGACCCGTGCTTATCGGTCCTGCCATAAAAGCCTCAGATATCCAACCCTACAGGCAGTAAGAGGAGGGAGTGGGGTTTGCTCATGCCTGATACTAATGGTTTAAAATGTTATGGGGCTTGGGGAGATGGCTTAGTGGTTACAGACCCTTGCTGCTTTCCCAGAGGACCTGGGTCAGTTCCAGCACCATTGTCAGGCAGCTCATGGCTCCCTGTAACTCCAGCACTAGAGAATCTGCTGCTCTCTTCTGTACTCTGTGAGTACCCACATGTATGTGTGGACATACGTTTACACACACATCCATGTAAGTAATTACTAAGATAAATCTTAACATTTTAGAAATTATTTTATTTCTTTCCTCCTTGCATAAAGATTACACTACTTTGCCCCTTTAAATTTAGACACATACAGTGATGCTTTGGTAAAACCCCCAAACAAGTTTTAAAGAGTAACCTTTAACATTTCTTTTCCCTATAGTTAGCTGGCAATTCTGGTCATAATGTAGACAACCATGATACTCTAACCTGTACCATTAAACCACATGTAGTTTCTTATGTATGTCTATCTACAGAATATTCATATATACATAATATATGTAGATAGACACGCATGAGAAACGGACCTTTTTAATGTTTAAGATTTTAGGATTGTTCATCACACGTCAGAGGCTAACCTAGTCTCTGCGAGCCTCTGTGTGTATGTATATGTGTGTCAGTCAGTATGTGTGCAGACATGTGTAGACCAGAGGTCTCAGTTGAATGTCTTTTTCAATCACCTTCATCTTAGATTTTGAGGCAGGGTCTCTCATGAACCCAGAACTCACCAATTTGGACAAGATTGTCTAGCCAGCAAGCCCTGGGGATCCTTCTGTTTCCGTCTCCCAGGACTGGGATTGCATGTGCACCATCTACAGCCCTTAGTGATTGCATGGGTGCTGGGGGTTAAACCGAGGTCCCCATGTGTGAGAAGCACTTGTCTGACGGAGCCATCTCCCCAGCCCCAAGCTGGCCTACTCTGAGTGGTTTGCACATAAAGGCAAAGTGAAGTTCCCAGCAAGAGACCAACAGGCAGGTCTGTGCTTTCTCTCACAGCTGCTTCCTTGTTTATTCACTTCACCCTTTGCGAACTGATGGAAACACACATCTCTGTCGCCTGAGTCAGTGTATTCTAGAACCCTAAATGTCAAGTTAACAATAGGAAAGGCACCATATCTAGCTCCGAGAAAATCATGGAACTCTGGCATACAATAAACCGCTTTCTAATTTAGTGGCTTATAACACTTGGTATTGCACAAGTTTGACTCAGCTGAGTGTTTTGAAAAGGCTGTAGTACGCTGTCCCACCCCACTCAGCATGCTGCTGGTTGATTATTTTTGACTTTGTTTTTGTTGTTTTGTCAGCCATCTTTCTCTTCCCCCATTTCCCCAGTAATTGGACCCCTGTACAGAGTGACTCATGGCTCCAATAACTATTCCAAGACCATACCTATTATACACATAGTTTTCAAGGATCTGCTTAATAATGTTCATTGGGCCACACCAAAGGCCCCAAGTCACTGATGGTAGACAGAAAAGATACCTAACTTTGACCTCTGCATCCCCGACCCCCCTCACACACATGTTATTGAAAGACTCCATATTCTACTGGAGATACTTGCTCAGTCATGGTCATTGCCTCTCTATTTACAAATTAGGAACCAGAAACAACATCACTGCCTTTTCATGGATAAATGGATAATACATGCACACAACCGCAATGGGTACACTTCCAGCTGTAAGTAGAAATGAAATCATGATGTTTGCGGTTATGTGGGTGGGACTAGAAAACAGTATACCAATCAAGGTGACCCTGATCCAGAAGACAGATGCTGTTCTGTTATTTTCAAATATGAGTGTGTAAAAGCAGAAGCCAGGAAAATAGAAAGGGATCATGGGGGAAGCAGGGAAGAGGAGCTCTAGAGAGGGGTGTAGGGGGACAGAGGTACATAGAGTGAGAAATGGGGGGCCTCTAACGGGGGGGGGGGGAGACAGTGGGGTAAGGTGGAGAGATGGTCACGCTTAAGGTTGTTTGAGAAGGCCACAAGAAAACATTTTATTAGCTTTCTTAACAATACACATATATACATACTATGTACGCGTTATCTATTTTTAATTGAAGTCATTTCACACAGGGTGAAAACGCTCTCAAGAGCCATAGCCTACAAAAAACACTTAATGCGGGACATGGAAAACCTCCCTTCAAGTGTTGGTCAGAAACATCCAAGAGACTCCCACCCCCACCTCCAACAGTGTGGTTTCCCCCTCCCTTTGTTTTGTAATGACTTTGAAAAATATGTGCTGGACCTAGAACAGGAAACATATGAAAAGTATTAACTCTTATCTGTATTGTTCAGAATTTCATATATGTATACAGTTCCCACTTCAACTCCCACACATCCCTCCCCATATGGCGCCTGTCCAAAATTCATGTCTTTTTTTTTTTTAATAATCCCCTATGTGAGAAACGAGTCCTCCATGACTCATCTAACTTAAACCAAAAGAAGAACGCAAATGGGAAAAACGTCAAGCGTTAAAAAGGGCCAAGATTCTGTTTCTGTTCCTTGGCTGACTTAAGCGGCTTCTACAAGACCCATTAGTCTAACGGGTGGGAAGGAACACTGTGATAACCGGTGCATTGAAGCTGCCCTGGATGCTTCCACATAGAAAAGACTCAGGGGAGCTAAAGATGGTAACAGGCTTCTTAAAAATTAATGATGAACAGATCATTAAAATGAATGCAAGATATAAGAACGACTTTTACAGTGGTGACTAATAATACATAATTCTTAAAATCTGTAGTATTTTTAATCTTATAAACAATGTACTAATGTCAATACTGGTGACCACATATACCGTGTGTCCAAGAACCACTCAAAGTGTTTGGCTTGTATGTTTGAGAAGTTTTTTTCTTTTTCCTTTTTTTAACCACAGAAGGCATTAGATAATAAAGTTAGCAGGGGGAAGATGGGAAGAAAAAAATCAGAATGGTCTCTAGGCCACTTTACTAATCTTCCTCCCATCTGAAACCTCTTGAGCCAGGCATCGTAATCTACATTACTTTCAGCACCATTGTCTTCCCTGCTTCTACTTGTGTGGCTCATTAAAGCCTCACTTAAAGCATTCAACTGCTTTCCTAATCTAAAGGCCTAAAGTCCATACTCCTCCAACAAGCAGCATGGTCAACCTGTCCCAGAAATATCTCAACTTCTGTCTTAGTAACTGTTTTATTTCTGTGAAGAGATACAATGACCAAAGAAATCCTTACAAGAGAAAACCTTTAATTGCGGGCTTGCTTACAGAGGTTTGGTGCATTGTCTTCATGGCAGGGAACATGGGGGTGGGGGGCAGGCACAGTGGTGTTAGTGCATTGGCTTGCAAATTCGAGGACCTGAGAGAGGTCCCCAAGAAATATGAGCCAGCCACAGTAGCATCCATTTGTTATCCTGACCCTGGAAAGTTGGTTAGGCTTGTCCCTGGGGGTCAGCACATCTTAGAGGATGAGTGTCAAGTTAGTGGCAGATGCTGTCTCAAAAAATCAAGGCGGATAGCATCTGTGAAGTGGCCATTGAAGAACGGTTGCCCTCTAGTCTCCACATGCAGATATGTGCGCGTGCACGCGTGAGCACACACACACACACACACACACACACACACACACACACAGAGCTATTGACCAGATTCATCTTACCCTATCAACTGAAGTCTCCATGAAGGTGTCAGCTTCCTTCCCTGGAGCTAACCTGTCATGATCACGTGGAATAGTCTTTTTGTATTTTGTGGAAATTTATTAAAATAAAACAAATCCATTTATTTCAGTCATGAAAGCACATGCCTTGAAAGAAAAATATGGGTTTGCATAGTAAAAATACTACCCAAGTGAAAAAAAATTAAAATTAAAACTATGAACTCTGACCCCTGCCAAGGGCTATTGGAATGTGGATGTGGAGAGTTTAAGTTAATAATGAAAAGTTCTGAGTTATAAACCTCATTAGTATTAGGAGATGCCTCAGCATAGCTCAAGTCCTGCATAACTCTGGCTGTTGTTGACTGTTCCCCATCCTAAATAAACCAAAACAGTGGCACAAAACCATGCCCTCAAGAAAAGCCTACTGTGTGCAAAGAACATCTAAACCTCTAGCTTCCCCAAAGACTGCCTGACGTCACCAGAGGAGGTTAGAAGTGGAGACGGCTCCTGCACCTTCCGTGGAAGGAGAGCCCTGGCCGGCTATCTTCCTGCTCTCATGAGGAATGAAGGTTAGCATCTGAAATGTACACACTCTGCCCCCAGTACAGAGTTTCTTTTTAAGACTATGGCATACTTCAACTCACACCTTTCTGTCCCCTTGGTCAGTCTGGACTAGAAACCCTGACCCCAGCCATTCATTTCTTATTTCCCCTTCAGCCTCTTATCTCTGGAAGTCTCTGTACTGATCCTTTTCTTTTTTCCCTAACTTTCTTCCTATCTATTCCAAGAATCACGCAATGCCAAAGAGCGCTGTCCCCAAAGCTCAGCTCAAACGAAGACGATTGTATTGTTGACTACAGTGCTTTCACTGTGCGTGCAAAGTTCCCTGCTCTTGCAGAAACACAGCATTTTAAGTTTAGGAAAAAGAGTTTTAATATTTTCCTACCATTATTCCTCAGCATGTACCCAGTTTCCATATCTCTGAATGATATGTACTGGAATGTTTGATTTTCAACCAGAGACACACATTTGAAGGGTGATGGTAAGGGCAGAGACTCACAGCTGGTCAAAGTACTGAGAAGGAGGAACTGTTGGATGCTACACCCAAGTAGGACATCTGTATCGCTTCCTACAAGGACCAGGTGCAGGGCAGAAGAAGGGGCAAGAAGAGGGTAAGACCTGGGGGATAGAGATGCGCACTGAAATGCTGGCTTCTGGATGTAACATGGTCTTCACCTGAACACAAAGCAGATGTGCCTTGCCTGCCTGCACAAGGCACGCATGCACACACACACACACACACACACACACACACACACACACGGACAGAGATTGGTTAGGTTGAAGAGTCAACAAAGGTAGGAGAGGCATAAGGAAGGGTAACGGGTGAATATGCTCACAGTTCATTCTGCAAGTATATGTAATTAGCAAAATATTGTAATACTGTTTAGTAGATGACTTGAATTTCATAAAAAATAAATGTTCAATGAATATTGATTTAACATTAGGACAGAATTTCCAAAAAAATGTCTAAAATGGCCGTAAGATAATTTCTCCTTTTGTTCTCCATCTTTGTAGACAGGAACGACCATTATAAAATCAAACTGTTAACCAACTCTAAAAACCATTGACAATACTTTAGGTCCTGAAGTGTCAAATATTCAGCCAAAATTTAATACTAGATGCTAAAATAAGCTAGCACACTCATCTCGATAGTATGGAAATTTCCTTTAATCATGTGGGTAACCGAGAACTCTTGTGGGGGAGTAGAAGCATGACTGGAGAGATGGCTCAGTGGCTAAGTGCATTTGCTGTCCTTGCTATTTGTCTGTGAGTTCTTGGGATTGAACTTTGGTCCTCATGCTTGTCTGCCAAGTTCTCTACTGACTGAGTCTTTCCCCATCCCCAATAATTATTTTAAGCAAATATATTCATGATTTGCTATCAGCAAATGTTTACATTATGTAACTATTTTACAGATCTATATACCTGTGTATATCTATGCCATGTAAAAAGGCCTCAGTAAAAGGATAAGAATTTCTGGCTTCCTGCCATTTAGAACCCTTAACCTCTTCTTCATCCAACCCTAAATAATGTACTATCAAACTAAAAATGCCGATGGAAAGCAGGAATTGCATTAATGCGGAGTATAAGAATATATCACCTTCACTTTCATTTCATTCCACCCAGTCCTTTTGTGCAGAAAGTTTGCGTCTCCCTGAGGTTGGGACTTCATCCTGGATAGAGCAGTGTTTCCGTCACCCTGACAGAGGCTGGGGACAAAGGGAGAGGACTGGAGTGTATGTGTGTTTGTCATAGATGAGGAGACAAATATACAGAGACTATTAGATGTCCCCCCCCTCCTTGTCACTTTAAAAGGTATTAATGTAAGTATTAGACATATTCATGAGGTGCAGTGTCATGTTGAGCACATATATACCGTGCACACTGCTCAAGTCAGGACGATTAGTATTTTCATCTAGAATTTTTTTGTGTGTGTCTGAAGCCCTCATGTTCTTTCTCCATAAAATAAAGTATGGCGGTTTCTCAGAAAATTGGGAATAAACATACCTCAGGACCCAGCAATATCACTCTTGGGCATATATCCAGAGGATGCTCAATCATACTACAAGAACTTGTGCTCAACTATGTTCATAGCAGTATTATTTGTAATGGCCAGAACCTGGAAACAACCTAGATGCCCCTCAACTGAAGAATGGATAAAGAAAATGTGGTACATTTACACAATGGAGTACTACTCAGTGGTTAAAACAATGACATCTTGAAATCTGCATGCAAATGGAGGGATGGAACTAGAAAAAAAAACATCCTGAGTGAGGTAACCCAGACCCAGAAAGATGAGCATGGTATGTATTCACTCATAAGTGGATACTAGCTCTAAAGCAAAGGATAACAAGCTTATAGTTCATGACCCCAGAGAAGCTAAGTAACAAGGTGAACCCTAAGAGAGACATACATAGATCCCCCTGGGAAGGGGAAATAGAGAAGATATCCTGACAAAATTGGGAGCATGGGAGTCAGGGGAGGAGGAAGGGGGAGGGAAAAGAGGAGGGGAGTCGGGGAGTGGGGAGGAGAACTTGAGGGAATGGGATAGTTGAGATGGAGAAAGGACAGAGATGAGCACAAGGAAAGAGATATTTTGAATAAGAACTCTTAACGTGGATGTCATTGTATATCTTGTGGTCTGTTCTCACGCACAGTAATATCAGTCCTGTGCTTGTGCCCAGAAAAGCATTGCCTGGAAAACCTCAAGAATTGAGGAGAAGGATCAATGCTTGGGAAAGTCTAAGACAGAGGCTCCGGTGTAAGTGCTGGGTCTTCCTAGTCCATGGATGTGAATAGCCATTGTATCAGGCTCCTTCATGATTTTAATAGTGCCGTAAATCCCATATGAAAGAGGAAAACTTCCTTTTAAAAACATAATCTTTTTATTATATTGACTATTTGTGGGGTGTGTGTATATGGTATGTGTGTATGTATGTGGTATTAGGTATGGTATGTGCATGGGGTGTATGATATGGTGTGTGTGTGTAGTATGTGTGTATGGTGTGGTATGTGTATATGTGTTGTGGTATGGTGTGTAAGTGTGTGTGTGGGTGGTGTGGTGTATGTGTGTGTACACAGTATGATCATGGAAGTTAGAGGATAATTTCAGAATCAGTTCTCTCCTTCCACACTGGGGATCAAATTCAGGTCTCCATGTTTAGGGACAAGCACCTTTACCATTGAAACATTTTACCAGCCCCAATTTTTTAAAATTAAGATTTAGAATCCAGCTTGTTGGCAAATACCTATAATCCCAGTATTTGGGAGACTGAGGCAGGAGTATTAGAAACACAGGGACAGAATCAGCTACACAGAAAGTTTAAAGCCAGCCTGAGCTAAGACACTGTTTCAAAGAAATAAAGAAAGGGAGGAAGGAAGGAAGGAAGGAAGGAAGGAAGGAAGGAAGGAAGGAAGGAAGGAAGAAATGTTACTTTTTGTTTGATCCTTCCTTTTTTAAATCACAGAATACTTACATTTACTAAAGTAAGAGTATCATCTTAAAGAAATAATGCAATAATTAAATCCAAGATGGAAAATATTTCTGTTATTTTTAGCCATTAAACATGATCTTTAAAGACAACCTTGAAAGCACAATGTTTTGTGTGTGTTTTTTTCCACACTGAATTTCTGCAATTTCTAAAAATAATTATTGTTTTTTGTGGTGCAATCCATTTATGGCCTCCTCGGGGGAAAAAGGTGGCCAAGTACTGTTTCTTGGTAAATGCTCCGGATTTATGCTCGCTTATTTTGTAATATAAAAAAGGGGTAAAAAAAAAAAGGCATCCTAGGCTTTATTAGTTGGTTTAAGAGGCAGTGTGGCCACACATCCTTCTTTAGACCATGGAGAAAGACATTGAGAAAAGATCAAAGGAGAACATAGAGGTGACTTGTTGAAAAGGTGTGTATGGTTTTTTTTGTGTGTGTTTGTGTGTATCTGTCTGTTTGTCTGTCTCTGTATAAATAAAAATATTTACTTAGTTTTTAGAATACAGATTTTTCTTTTTATCCTAGGAAATAATATTGGTTTCAACTATTCGATTTGTTGCTAAATACTCTTCCTGCCAAAAAATAAAAACAACAACAAAAATTATATCACAACATTTATCCACATGATGAACTCACATGTCACAAAGAAACACTTAGCCTTGTGGGTGCAAGTATAATTCATCAGACACAAGTAGATCGCAGCACTCTCCCCAACTCCAATCCAAAACCTGAGGATGAAAAGCAGTGGTCCCCTCAGTGTTCACAGGCTAATTTAAAGGGTCTACTCTGAGCGAGTCAGTTTTAAGGGTGCACTCACTAAATGATTTTGTGGATAAATGAACACCAGAAACTGACGGGCTCTGCCATGGCCAGTGAGTCATCAGAACACTAGTCTGAAAGCTTGGTTCTAAAACTAGGTGATAAGTGACCTATGGCATGAATGGGGGTTGGGATTGCAATCTCTCAGAACACACCCCAACACCAACTCTCAGCACAAAGGAGATTTATTACCCCGGAGGGGCAAATGGGGCATGGAGGGTGGGGTGCGGGTGCGGGCGGGTGTGTGTGTGTGTGTGTGTGTGTGTGTGTGTGTGTGTGTGTGTGAGCTGCCTCTGGATTGGACAAAGCAGCAGCAGAAGCAGCAGATTTTTTTCTTTGTTGTTTGTTTGTTTTTTATTAGGAGTGAGTTTTTAAGGAGAAAAGGGGGTGGGGGGGAGAGTTCTTTTAGGGTGAGTCTCTCTAGGGCGAGTTGGTGAGATCTGATTGGACAGGTGTAGCCAGTGTAGCCAAATAATGAATCGTGATTACTGAAGCTTGGTGTTTAGTCAGGAAAGAGTCAGTGCCAATAAAAGGAACAGAATTTGGGGGCTGGCTTTAGGAATGTAATCTAACAGTTTAGCAAGGGGGAGGGAAGGAGAAAGGGCAAAATCTGTATGCAAAGCTTGGGCCTGCCGGAGAGCCCTTCAGTATGAGCTGAGCAAAGTCCACTGTGTCTCTGGATAGTTTGGTGGCTTCATGGAAGAAGTGGCCTTCAGTTTTAACATTGGGAGTAAACGTGAGACGAATAGAGAAGTGGCAAAAGAAACTCTATAAGAGAAGACTCAAAAAAAAAAAAAACAAAGTAACCAACTTTGAGACACCTGAGTCAGACAGCATTTCAGAATTGATGAAATCAGCTTAGAGATGCTGGGTAATCCTATCTGCCAAACACGGGTGCAGACTCCACATGCAAAGGCCGATGTATTTAGCCTTCCTCCAGACCTACAAGGGGGATACAATTTCTAACAATGTTGAGCTGAGGAGACCAGAGCACAGCCAGACTGAGGGATCATCCTGGACTTCTCCAGCTGGGACAGGCGAGGCTAGTGTCCCGATCTAGGAAGGCTGTCTACAGAGACTGCGTTTCTAACTGAAGCCGCGAAGTTCACCCTGACCCCTGCTCTACCCCTCCTGCACTATCTCTAATCTCTTCCTGACTCCCCTACTTCTGCCAACAGATCCAATCCACTTGAGGACTCTTCACCCGAAATCTCCTGATTGTTTCCTCTCTCATCCCTGCTCCCTGTGAATTGCCAAACCCGACACTGTAACTCAGGGACCTCTTGGATTTTCCCTTTTGTCCATCCCCTCTGACTTTTCTGTAGTCTGGGCCATTGTCACTGTCCACCTGGAATAATGATTTTTTTTAGCTGACCTTGCAGCCTTGCTTTCTCTTTCTTTAGCGAGTGGGTGGTCCCCGAAGTCTGTATCTTCTGGAAGTGTGACATGAATGAAGATGCTCAGGTTCTCCCCAGGTGTTCAGAGATGTATCGACCCACACATTATCCCACTGGGGATTGAGAGCTTTTGCTCAAAGAATTTTTCTACGCTACAACTGGCAGGGCATTTGAAGATGCAAATTAGATCAAGCCCTTTCTTCCACTGAATTCCCTTCACCCATTTTCATGTCAAAGTTCTTCTTCAGAGATATTGTTCCACTCTGTCGTGTGGGTTTTCCTGTTTATTCTCCATGTCTTCTTCGCCCGAGTCACCCATTGTCCTCGCTTGTTTGCACATGCTACAAAAACAGGGATGTCTTGCTCTTCGATGTAGCGTAAGCACTTTATACAGAGGCCCTTCTGTTGTGTAATAATCATTTGTAGTAAAGAAGAAAGGAGAGAAGAGAGGAAATAGCGGAGGAAAAGACAGGGAAAGCTCTGTCCTGGCAGCGTAAATATAAACCTTACAAAGTGGTAACTTCAGTAGATGATGCAACTCCTTAAAGGCCTAGGAGCTGAGGAGCAGCGGGAGTGGGAAAATTCTGGAGAGTAAGTCCGTAGGGTGTGTTGAATCACTGGGCTGTGACTGATGAGGTGGATTTAGCAATCTGAGGGCGGACCAGGAAGTCCACAAGCAGAAAGCAGTGCTGAACTGAAGAGCAGAATCGCTTCCGTAGGCAACGAGCTAAGGGGTGTTGCTCGGCCTCTGGTGAACGGACCAGAAAAATTCAGAGGTAAAGCTACCCAGAATGCTTATGTTTCCAATCTAAGATGAGAATACCGTGGGCAACACTGTTACCAAAAGGTGATAAATATAGCAGTCGAAATGTTCTTTCCCAGGACTATTGAGTGACATTTGAATCTGTTAGGGGAATACCTACCTGATAGAGACATGACACCGAGGAAACAGAGACAGCTTGGGACTAGCAGTGAAGAGGTCAGAATTGACACTATTGGTAACCCTGGTGCCTGAGACAGCTGGGGATGAACAAAAGTAACCACTAGTTTAAAAATGAAGAAAGTAACTAGCATCTTCCAGCTCCCTTGCTGTTCCAGAGGTAAAAACACACTAACAGCTTACTGGGGATCCTTGCCTCTGCTTATTTCTGCCTGTCCCATGGCTGCCCTTGGAAAGCATCTTAGAGTCAGGCCCAAAAACACCAAGCAGATACAACTGGGAAACATATACCTCAACTAAGAAGCATACCAACTTCAACTAACTGTACAGAGACATAAAACATCAGGGCACCAAAGGCATGGGGCTAAGTTACCCGATTAAAAAGCAAACCCCTCCCCTTACTGGCTGCTGACCACCTGCCTTGCTTCTCCCACCCCTGCTCTGCAGAAATGCATTTCCTACCTGCAGTCCTTTGCCAGTTAAGACTACTATCTGTCTGGGGCACCAGCTCCTCATCTCACCCCAGCCTATGCCAAAGGTGTAAAAGTTGGTGTATAAGTCTCAGCCTTATTGCTTCAAGGTGTAGATCTTTCAGCCTATGCTGCAGCCATTCCAATGGGGCCAAACAGTGCTGAATGAGCAGAGTTGGGGAGTCCTAAAGAAACAAAAGATGAGCTCACTGCTGCAAGTTAGCCGATTTGAAGATTAAATCTAAAGATATTATAGCTAAACCTGTTCAAGACGCTGCCAATAACACAAATGAAGAGAACCACCACCGCTACTGTTCTGTCCTGTTCTGTTGCCAAGGAGGGCTTTGGGAAGATCAGCCAGTGTTAACACCATGGCACTCAAGAGAGGTGTGATGTTAGTTGTTGATGCTGTAATTGCTGAACTGAAAAAAACTGGTCTGAACCTGTGGCAAGGCCTGAGGAAATAGCTCAGGTTGCTACAATTTCTGCAAATGGAGACAAAGACATTGGAAACATCATGACTTATAAAATGAAAAAGGTTGGGGAAAAAAAGGCATCATTACAGTGAAAGATGGATAAATCCCGAATGATGAATTAGAAATTGTTGACAGAATGAAGTTTAATAAAGGACCTATTTCCCTATATTTTATTAATACATCAAAAGGTCAACAAATATGAATTCAAAGTTGCCTGTGTTCTGTTGAGCGAAAAGAAAGTTCTAGTGTGTCATCTGTCATGCCAGCTCTCAAAATTCCCAGGGCTCATCAGAAGGCCTTGGTCGTAATTGCTGAAGATGTTGATGCAGAAGCTCTAAGCACAGTGGCTTTGAGCAGGCTGAAAGGTGGTAGGTGGTTCTCAGATTGTAGCAGCCAGAGTTCCCAGGGTTGGGGACAATAGGAAGAACCAGTTTGAAGATTAGAACTATTGCTACTGGTGGTACAGTATTTGGAAAAGGGGGATTGAATCTAAGTCTTAAAAATGTTCAAACTCACGATTTAGGTTGCAACTAAATCTCTAAAATATCAAATATATTTATCTATGGCCAACAAAAACGTGTCAACAACTGCACAGATTCTTCCCTGACAATCTAGTTGGGAACAATTCTGCCATCTAGCATGCCAAAACTGGTGACCTTAAGAGAGTACAACTCAGTAAAGAGACCACAGCACAATTCTGAGCAAGCAGCTGTATTTCACACTAAAAGGTGAGCTATGGAATGTCTATGGGTGTGACCACACAGGTTCAACAGTCTCAAGTTACCTGCAAAAACTACTCAGGGTCAAACTCCAACCATAGCATCATCCTGCCAAGTGAATCAGTCTGAGAGGAGTAGGCGGCAGAAGGGGAGACAGAAAGCTTTGTACGTAGTCCACGACCATGGACAGAGGAGAGGCCTCCAATCTTCAGTGAATCAGCTCAACTTTATTCCAGAGTATAAGGAACACATAGGATTGGGGATCCTGGATAGAAACCCTAATTTGTATTAGGTGGTGGGCTTCTACCACAAGGCTTAGTATGTGGCAGAAAGGTCCTACAATGGAGCTCCCAGCACAAGTCTTAGCAGAGATCTGTGCCAAGGGTCAAGTCAAAGATGAATCAGGCCTCTGGTTTTAGAGACAGGTTTAGATAAGGTCAGTCCTCAAGGCCCAGGGACAGCCTCCAGATAAGGCTAGGCAGAGTGCAGGAAACTCTTCTGGGGAGGGAGGGAGTTTCCACATTGCCAAGCTTAGAGAAAGCGGCCAGGTTATGGCACACTGTGGCCTCTATCATCCAACAAATATTCCATCAGTACACGTGTAAGAAGGTTGGTATTAAGAGTCATTTTATTGCTATGTTCTTTAAGCAGAACCATAGTATTGGGTTTCACCATGGGTCCCTGGGCTAGCTAGGCTTAATCTCATGGTCACCCAAGTAGAGTTGGGTATGAGTTCCATCTCATGGAGTAGGCTTAAGTTAAATGAGATGTTGGTTGGTTCGTCCCACAAGCCTTGTGCCATCATTGCACTAGCGTGTCTTGCAGGATTACTACATCAAAGGGTTGGTGTCTACATTTCTCTTTTGGCAGCATGCAGAGCACCTTCCTCTACCAAAACACTGGCATGTGGGGCGAAGACTCTAGGGAGGCACCAGCTCAACGTCTCCATGTTCAATGAGTTGAGTAGATGGCATCGTCAGCACCAGGACCTTGCTGTCAATTTGTGAAGAGCAACCTTGTAAACAGTCTAGGTTGCTTGGGGATGTCCATGGGACTCAACAGTTGGCCAACAGTTGAATTCTATGTTACCTTAATCCAGTACTAGAAGTTTCATTGGTGACAAGAAATAGCCAGTTGGAGTTCTGTCTCTCCCATAATTTGGTAATTTGATATTGACAGCCTTTATGTATACATATATATTTAGGAAGCTTCTTTTGTATTAGGTTTCCACACTACCTCTCAAATGGCCCTTAATTTTAGCTGATTCTACCCAGATTCCTTTCTTCAACTACTTGTAGCCTCTTTTCTCCACATAATCTTCCTGTTCCAGACCCCTAGTCCATCCATAACTATCCATTGCAGTTCTCTTTCCTAGGGAGATCTGGCACTCTCCCCTAGCCTCTTACTTTATACCTAATCTCTTTGGGTCTACAGATTGTAACTTGGTTGTCATTGACCTTAGAGCTAATAACCACTTATAGGCAAATAATTTCATATTTGTCTTTCTGGTTCTGGATTACCTCACTTAAGATGACTTTTACTATCTCCAGCCATTTACCTGTGAATTTCATGTTGTCATTTTCTTAACAGCTGAGTGATATTCTGTTGTATAAATGTACCACATTTTCTTCAACCATTCATCTGTTGAGGGATGTCTAGGTTGTTTCCAATGCCTGACTATTATGAATAAAGCAGCAATGAACATGAGTGAACAAGAATCTCTTTGGTAGGATGAAGCATACATTGGATATATGTCTAAGAGCGGTGTAGCTAAACCTTGAGGTAGATCAATTTGTGTCGTCCTGAGGAACCACCACACATATTTACCGACTGTAAAAATTTGCATTTCCACCAGTGATGTATGAGCATTCCCCTCACTTTACATCCTCACCAGCATTAGCTGTCATTTGTTTTTCTGTTCTTAGTCATTCTGACAGGTGTAAGATGAAATCTAAAAGTAGTTTGGATTTTCTTTTTGCTAATGGCTAAGGATGTTGAACATTTCTTTAAGTATTTCTCAATCCTCTATTGAGAATTCTTTATTTAGATCTGTTCCCCATTTTTAAATATAGTTATGTGGTTTTTTTGATATGTAGTTTCTTTGGGTTCTTTCTGTATTTTATATATTAGCCCTCTATTGGATGTGTAGTTGGTAAAAATCCTTTTCCATTCTGTAGGTTGTTTCTTTGTCTGAATAGTTGTGCCATTTACAATGTAGAAGTCTACTGATTTCCTGCCCAAAGTGTTGTTAGCTTGTTTTTGAGCATGTATTAGAGAGAGAGGAGGGTATTTGTGTAGGGAGGTGGAGAGAATCTGAAATGATGGATGGGGAAGAGAGAGAGAGAGAGAGAGAGAGAGAGAGAGAGAGAGAGAGAGAGAGAATACATGCATACATATGGAACTATTAGTAAGCATATCCTATACAATGTTATCTGGAATAGGCCAATAAATGTATGCTGCAATTAAATGAATTTTAAAAAACAGACTAGAAAAAGCAAGTTGGTCAGTCATACAGAGAGTGAATCACGGACCTGGAATCTGAGAATAGGTAGCATCCTCCATATTTATCATCTCTCTGCTTATAGAGCACATATATAATCGAATCAACTGAAAAAGAGGAAGAGTATTCTGACTCACAGTTTAGAGTTCCAGCCAATGACTAATGTTTCTGTTGCTGTGTGCTGGTGGCGGCACAGAACATCTTGGTGAGAGCAGGTCTCAGAATGCAACTATTCACTTTATAGTGATGGGAAAATGAAAGAGAGGAGTGGGGAGACACAGGATTGTGCAGGTAGGTCATACCCAATGACATACAGTTGACCCATAGGCCAACCTCATGAGTGTCTGGGATTACAGACAAGGCTGCATCCGCTGTCTGTTTAGACATTCTTTTCAACACAGCCACTCACTCAAATATGACACAAACTTTGCCCATTTCCAGCTGAAGTCCTACTCCGTAGACAATCAAACAGCTGGCTCTCCAACTGCATTAAGGTCTTTCCTGTTTTGGTCATCCCAGTTCTTTTTCAAGGTAGCCTTCTCATGAGGGAAGCAAGACGATGAAATCAGCTTGGCGTAAGCACCAGTTTTCTGGGATGCCTTGGGGAATCGGTAGTCAATGACACATGGCCATCCACCACCACACACTGAAGATCCCTTTGTTATGTAGGACCCTGGTCCTGCAGTGTCATGACCTCTACACAGGATCTTCCACCATGAGGCAAGCACATCTCTGCTTACAGCCTATTGTTTCCTTGAGTTTACTTCAAAGCCTTTATTTTGCCTCCTATGATTAAAGAATCTTCTTCTCTTACCTGGCTTGCCTTGAAAATTATTCCCAGATTTAGCACCCCAATGAATCTTCCACAGGAGGAAGGCCAGACAGAGGCAGGCCTAGGTCCAGGGACTCTATCCTTTAAATGGCTGTAGCAGCTGATAATTCACATCACACCCAATAAGCTTCTTTACTCCAACCTTCATTTAGAGAGCTGTTTAAAAACTCGTAAGAACTTTTGCAGTCTTGTCCTGGAATTTCTTGGAAATGTTTGATTTTGCTTCCTCTGTGTGTGTCCATGAGTTTGTGTGAGCAAGGCTATGCAAATGTGAGTGTTTGCATGGATGAATTACTGCGGGATTTTGCCTGCCTGTGGCTATTCTTCCCCTGGCAGACAGGACACTTATATGTTTACATATTTTTCTCTGATCTTATTATTATGTCAAATACGTTGGCCCAGTATTTTAGCTAAGACAGGCTTTGACTAAGCTTTCCATGATATAAGTTTGCGGCTTGGCTGGATGACTCAGAGAGTAAGAGCTCTTTCTGGTTACATCTGGCAACCACAGTCTGATCAACATACAGAGAAGGATGGAGAAACTGACTTCATGGGTTTTTTTTGTGCTCTGTCCTCCAAAGCCTTGCCTGCCCTTACCATGGCATCAGTGTCCAAACAGTCATCATAAACACATTCACACAGTAGTACAAAAATAAATAAACTAAATTAAAAAAATAATTCCTAAGGTCTGAAAATCATTCTATATTAGTTTTATGTATCTCAATGGTTATCATATATACAAAACAAATTATAGAAGGTAAAAATACTTTAGAGATTAATTATTATGAATTTTTGTTGTATTAACAAATCATATGACCTCAATGGGCTAACAAACTTATCAGTGCTCAATCTTTAATTAGCTTGAAGTCCTTAGACTAACAGTTTGCTGTTGACAGAGGTTTCTGTCCTGCCTGGTCCCGCAGCTGTTCAATCCCAAAGAAACACACAGAGGCCTACGCTAATACAAACCGGTTGGCCTATTAGCTCAGGGTTCTTATTAACTCTTACATCTTACATTAACCCATAATTCTTGTCTGTATTAGCCACGTGGCTTGGTACCTTTTATCAGTGAGGCAATCTCATCCTGCTTCCTGTGCCTCTGGGTGACGACTACAGACGGAGTCCTCAGAATTCTCCTATTCTGATGGCCCTGCTTATACTTCCTGCCTGGCTGCTGGCCAATCTGCATTTTATTAAGCCAATACAGTGACAAATATTTGCAGGGAACAAGACCATTGCCCCACAGCAGTTTGCTAAGCTTATTAATGTTATATGTAAATCTTAGCCTGTGTGTTTTGTCACTGGTCCTCTGCATACTACTCTTTTCTGTTGCTGTTTTACTGAAAATTTCACCCATATGTGATATTTGTATAAAACTCACACGTAGGACTGTCCACTTTCCCTAAATTCTCCTAATTTGATGGAATATATTTTCCCCTACTGTGAGGACAGTGAAATTCAGAGTCTGGGTGAACACCGACTGGTTGAAACAATCCTTTTGAGGAAATGGGACTAAACCAGATTGGCATGCTGTCATTGATGATGTCACACAGAATTAAGTAGAATTTTAGGTGATTGTCACTTTGCCTTTTTGCTTTAACATTTATGAATGCAACTGAATAAAACAACAATGATTTATGAATGCAACCAAATAAAACAACAATGGAGGCTAGTAATTATTAAGTCTTAGTTCAAGTTTCTTTTTACTCCATTTTAAATTCCTAGAGGAAATGCCATCTGGATAATTCCATTAATATTGCTTACATTAAAAATAGAAAAATTCCTACAAATTGTGTAAAAGTGTTATTTCTGAGAATATATTATTATTTATTTTTAAGATGGCCAACATGAATACACACATTTCTTTTTGGCAGTTAGTCACATATTTATGCATAGTGTTTAATTTTAGAATAATTTAAAATAATGAGTTTATGAAACACTGGCTTTGAAATCCTAGCAATCACTTCTTGAGTGAATTCTCTTTTGATGAAGAAACAGAATCAGAGAACACAAGGGGGCCAAGAGCTACCAGTGGATAAATGATGGTAGTCTGTTGTATTTAGGCTATACCTACTGTCTTTGTTTATGACATCAGAGTCCCCAAATTAACCTAATTGCAACAACTTGTGTTTAACGCCATATGATGCTGCATGTGATCTTGTCTTAAGCTAAACTATAATACAATAAAGTTGAATACCATACCTATGAAGTGACATTTTATCTAGAAGAGGCTGCCTCTGTCTCTGTAGCATGTGTCAAACAAACAGCTGCTGGTGACATTGTCATAGAGAAAAGATTAGTCCACTGAGTGGAGAAGACAGAGGACTAGGGAAGTCATGTCATCTGGGACTACCCTGAGTCATGAAACTTCTTTACTTAAGACCCTCTGTTGTCCTCCTGCCATGGAAGTCGGTAGACTAACTGTAGATCTCCACCCCTCTCTCCTCTCCTAAATCCCAGCCTCCACTCTCATCCCCAGCTCTATAGCAGACTACCTGCTTCAGCCTCCCCTTCTTCTCTGCCCCCATTTCCAACATGTAGAACTTGGAGTAGACCATGTAGAACTTTTCCTTTAACTTTCCTTCTCTCTGCTGATTGCTTTATCCTAGCCCCCAACACCAGCAGGCATTCTCTGGGGACTCTTTGACCATTCCAACCAGAGAAGTAGGTAGGTGGGCTAACAGCAAGTTTTCACCTCCCTCTTCTCTCCCTCAAATCCAGCCCCTCAGTCTCTCCCTCATCAAAGAAAATGTTAAATATAAAAAAATCCTGGCACAAAACATTCAGAAAATCTGGAACATTATGAAAAGACCAAATCTAAGGATAATAGGAATATAGGAAGGAGAAGAAACCCAGGCCAAAGTTACAGAAAGTATTTTCAACAAAATTATAGTAGAAAACTTCCCTAACCTAAAGAGGGAGATGCCTATAGAAGTACAAGAAACATACAAAATACCAGATAGACTGGACCAGAAAAGAAAATGCCCTCACCACGTAAGAAGCAAAAGACTAAACATACAGAACAAAGAAGGAATACTAAAAACTGCAAGAGGAAAAAAACCAAGTAACATATAAAGGCAGATCATTTAGAACTGCACCCGAATTTTCAATGGAGACGGTAAAAGCTAGAAGGGTCTGGCCAGATGTTCAACAGACTCAAAGAGACCACAGATGCCAGCCCACAGTACAATACACAGCAAAACTTCTAATCATAATAGATGGAGAAATAATACTTTCCATGATAAAACCAAATTTAAGCAGTATTTATCTACTAACCTAGCCTTATTCACTAGAAGAGAAATTCCCCTCACTGAAAAAATGCAAGGAATAATTAATCCCAGATCAGAAAATCACCACCACCACCACCACCACCACCACCACCACCACCACCACCACCACAACAACAACAACAACACCATAACAGAAATCAACAAACATTGCTCATTAACATTTATCAACATCAGTGGTCTCAATTCCCCCAATAAAACAACACAGACTAATAGAACAGATGTGAAAAAAGGATTCACCATTCTGCTGAGTCCAAAAAACACACAACATCAAGAATAGGCATTGCCTCAGGGTAAAGGGATGGGAAAAACATTCCATGAAAATAAGTCCAAGAATAAGCTGTTGTAGCCATTTTAATATCTGACAAAATAAACTTTAAACTACACTAATGAGAATAGATAGGGAGGGATACCACACACTTATCAAAGGGAAAAGTCCACCAGGAGGACTTTGCGGTTCTCAACATCTATGTACCAAACGTGAGGGCACTCAAGTTTATAAAGATATACTGCTACAGTTTAAGCCACATATTGTCCCCTACACGGTAGTAGTGGGAGACTTCAACACCCATTCTCATCAACAGATAGATGATCTAGACAAAAACTAAACAGAGAAATGCTAGGACTGGATGTTATAAAGTAAATGGACATAGCAGGTATTTACAGAGCACTTCACCCAAACACAGAAGGGTTCACCTTCTTCTTGGCACATCCGGAAACGTCTTCCGTAATGGACCACATTCTCAGACACAAAGCAAATCTCAGCAGGTACAAGAAAACTGAACTACCATCCGGCATCCTATCTGACCACCATGGACGAAAGCTGGATATCAGCAACAAGAGATATAAAAAGCTTACAGACTCGTCGAAACTAAACAACTCAGCATTGAATGGAAAACTGATAAGACAGAAATTAAGGACTTTCTAGAATTTAATTAAAATGAATACACAGAATAGTCAAACTTATGGGATACGTTGAAGCTGGATCTAAGAGGCAAGCTCATAGCTCTAAGCACCTATGTAGAAAACGGAGAGATCTTATACTAGTAACTTTAAATCACACCTGGAAACTCTGGCACAAGAGGAAGAAGTCATACCCAAAATGAGTAGACAGTAAGAAATAACTCAGGGCTGAAATAAGTAAAATATTTAGAAACAAAAAAACTGACAAAGAAACAATGAAACAGAATTGGGACTTTTCAAAAAATCAGTAAGGTTGACAAATCCTTATCCAAGCTAATTAAAAGATGGAGAAAGAGTATCTAAGATAACAAACTTAGAAAGAAAAATGGGGGCATAACAACAGACATGGAGGAAATCCAGAGAACCAGAAGGACGTACTTTTAAAAACCTGTATGCCACCAAACTGGAAAAATCTAAAAGAAATGGATAATTTTATCAATATGTATCACTAACTAAAGTTAAATCAGTATAAGTTAAGCAATTTAAACAGACCTATAACCCCTAGGGAAATAGAAACATTCATTAAAAGACTCCCAATCCCAAAAAAAAAGCCCTAATTTTAGTGCAAAACTCTATCAGACTTTCAAAAGAAAGTTAATGCCAATACTCCTCAAACTGTTTTATTTTATGAGGCCACAGTTACCATGATACTCAAACCACAAAAAGACCCAATAAAGAGAATTACAGATGAATTTCCCTTAAAGACATAGATGCAAAAATACTCAATAAAATACTTGCAAATTAAGTCCAAAAACACATCAAAAAGATCATGCACCATGATTAAGTAGGTTTCATCCCAGAGATGCAAGTATGGTTCAATATATGAAATAATCAGCAAATGTAATTCACTACACACACATACACTGAAAGATCAAAACACATAATTATCTCATTAGATGCAGAAAAGGCTTTTGAAAAAATCCAACACCCCATTCATAATAAGAGTCCTGAAAAGATCAGGGATATGAAGGACATATTTCAATATAATAAAGGCAGTTTACAGCAACCCCAAAGCCAACTTAAAGCGAGAGAAAAATTGCCTTTTTTCCCACACATAGTCAGTGTAATACTTAGCTCTTCACCTTACTACAGGACACTCGCTCAGCAGTGTTCATTGCTGCTTTATTCCTTCGTAATCAGAAACTGGAAATAATCTCAACAGGAGAATGGATAAAGCAAATCTGGGAAATGTGTAAAAGTCAATGTACACAATGAAGCATCATTCAGCCTTTAGAAAGAATGAAATCACACTCTTTAGAGGTTCATTTCAAATGAATGAGAAATGCGTATGTTGTATTCATGCAGGGGCGCAAAGGGCTGCAGTTAGCAGTTGAATATTAAAATGAAAACCCAGTGAGAGTGCAGACTTGAGAAGAATTAGAAGTGCTTCTCTTCTGATTTTGAGATTTCTAAACGTGAATTCTGTGAAAGCCATGGTTGTTCAGTTAAAAAACAAATGCTTCTCCTATAGGATAAAAACCTATGCCAACTAATACACCGTGCAACAAATAGTGATTAGTCAGAAGAGCTGCCGAGAGTCAGCAGCGTGCACCACCTTGCTCTTCCACCCAAGAAACAGGCCCATCTTCCCAGCTGAAATAGCACACAGTGCAGCTAAGCCATTCCTCTCAAGTAGTCTGAACACGGGCTAGAGGAGCGAGTCAACGCCTTCTCCACTGACATGAAAGTCCCCATCGACAACAGGGCCACACATGTGCTGTTGAGGACAGCCTGTGATAGAAAGCAGACAGAACGCCTGATGTGCAGATTGTGTTGGGAAAGCTTGGTGCCTTCTCACCATCTCGGTGCTCACCCAGCCCTAGAAGATGGCTTTTACGACTGCACTGTTGTAGAGAGTAAAAGAAGGTATCGCGGGGGAAGTTCCTCATCTCCAGTCACACAGTCAAGTGGATCACAGTTTGCGCTTGGGGTGACTTCAGGAAAACAACTTTAAGCTGGAGGCAGCTCAGATAGGCTCCAGCCAGTGTGTCTCTGTGTTCTGCTGAGGAGGCTGATTTCCTGCCAGACTGTCCCGTCCACCAAAAGAGCAGGAAGGGGATGACTGCCAGTTGGTTCTGTTTGTTCTCATTATAAGGCACTATGTTGAAGCAGAGACTTAAATACACAGTAAGGAGACACGAAGACTTCGAATCAATGCCAGCAGAAAGAATAAGGGACAGGCACTGCCGTAATTATACCTGGCCCTGCTTACTAAGCGCCAGATGCTCTGTTAAATATAGAGGGGCTGGCGTCAGGCTGGAAGGACAAAGCAAAAGCAGGGATTGGAAAGTTTCTTATCAGCAAGATGGAGAAGAGAGGACCAATACTCAAGGCTTCCCTTGGGCTTTCACATGAACTGTATGTGCTTCTACCCACACATGAATACAACCACGTGAAAATTAAAGAAATAAATAAAAATAGAAAAAACATAGAGTTTCCTTATCCAGGGGGATTTCAGAGACGGAGAAAAATGAGAAGTATAATTTTACCGAGTGGAGGTAGAAGTGTAAGTAGGGGTGACTATTAGGGACTATGCTAGCAGACTGAAAGATGGGGTGACTGTTGGGGACTGTGCTAGCAGACAGAAAGATGGGGTGACTGTTGGGGACTGTGCTAGCCGATGGAAAGATCAGCAAGCTCTTAGCCAAAACAGAGGATTTGATGGTTTCCTTGAAAAACCCAAGGGTTCATGTCCCCAGAAGGATGACAAGTATATCTCAGTAGTTCCTAGAGTTGGTAGAATTATTGCTGGAAAGAAGAAAAGCTCCGGTGGGCAGAAGATTCTGTCTGAGATCTGGACAAGATGGGCTTGAGGGATTGGCGTGATAGTGAGAGGAAATGTCCTATGTGTCCTATGTTGCTGTCTTGTTTTAGACAATTGGGTAAAACTTTGAGCTAGGAGCTGAGTTCTCCAGGGTGTAGGCAGCTAGACCACAGACTTCAGGAAGAAATCACTCAGCACAGAGGGGAAAGAGGAATTTGGTACAAGGGTAGAATCAGAGGTAGAAGGAGGGTAGGAGGAGCCCTCTGGGCCATCTAGGAGGGGACTTATGACATCTAGAATCCCTTGTGGGTAGTTGAACTGCTCCCGTACAGGGTGCAGTGTCCCCTCTCCGTCCCCCACTGAATTCAGAAAGCATATCAGGTTGACACCAGCCAGCTCTTTTGGTGCTCCAGGCACAGAGCTGTTGCCTTGGATCCCAGGCAGTGTTGTGGAGAACAGTATGGAAGAACTCAGAAGCTCTTTCAGTCTTGGTGTTGCTGGAGGCTGAAGGAGCTCACTCAGCCTGTGCACCACCTGTAAGGGTAGGGAGTTAATTCATGTCACCTGAGCCAGGAGTTGAATTCCCCTGTTGTGAGCAGATCCTAGAGGCACTCTGTAGATTCATGAAAATCCTGCCAGAGCAGGGACCGCTGCTTTGGGGGCAGCCTGGACATAATTTATAATTATATGGAATGCATATAATTTACACGTGCCTTTTCTGTGACTCAGTGCTGTAATGGCTGTGGGGGCCTATGCGCTAAGGAGACTAAGATTTGCTCATATTAAGGCATTGGGAATATCACCATGAAACCCAGTTAGGAGCAGGAACCAACACGAAGGGGATTTGGCAACGACACTGCCCACTGTACCAGCTCCTGTGTGGCACAAGCAAATTCTAGCTAAAGCTAATTTTGGACTTGCCAATGGGGACACCTGCCCCAAACAGCTGTGAAGTCTTATGTTGTAACTTGACTACAAGGCTCATGGTTTAGGAGTTTGATTGCTCATTTGAGGTCTTTGGGGGCATGACGGCCTTCTGAGAGCTCTGACCTAACAAATGGATTCATCCCTCTCAATGAATAGGTAATACAGTGACATTGTTGGGATGTGATGGGAGGCAGGTGATGATTCTAGTTGGAAGAAGTAGGTCACAGGGACAGGGATACCACTAGGGACTAAGTCATTAGGGGATGGATCTGCCCTGCTGTCGTTCTTTATTCTCTGTCTCAGCTTTCTGTCTACCACCACGGAGGGAAGGGCCCCTGGCACACAATGTCACCACCATGGTTTTCTCTCCAAGCACATAAGGCTGAATCCTCAGCAAGGGTGGGCTAAAAGTATCTCCCCTCCATTTGAATTGTTCTGTGTGATGTTTGGCCACAACAGACGCCTGGTACCCTTAGAAATAGAGTAGTCATGCCTATAAGAGGAATGGTGGTGGTTTCTAGTACCTGTGACCATGTTAATGGGTTAACACACGGAAGCTGACTTGGCATAGAGCCAGGGGTCATGAGCAGTGAGGAGTCTTTAGTACAGGCACTGCTGTTACAGTGGCTGCAACCCTGGCTGGCCAGCACGAGAGTCTGTCTGTGCAGGAAGGACTCAGGCTTCTGAAATGACTGATATGTCTCAGAAGCAGAACATCCACAAGGAGTTAAGCTTCTGAAACTCTTTGTGATCCCTTTCCTAGCAATGCTTCTGTTTGTACTGCTATCCACAATGTGGAGCTGTGCTTCCTCCACTGCACAGATAGTATCTTCTTGCTCATTTCCTCAGTGAGTTCTGTCTTCTGGGTTTCTGTGTCCGTTCACATCCATTTTCCTCTTTTCTAATCTTCTCCCATCGCTGCCAATGTCAAGTAAACTAAACTCAGCATCGAGAGCCTTCTATCATGAACTGTCTGTGCTGGACAGACAGCATTCCAAAAAGCCTGTTTTTATACCACTGAAACTTCGGCTCTTTTCCTCCAAGTTCCCTTCCATTTGCTAAGAGAATAATCTAATTGTGGATTTAAATGAACTTACAGAAGAATTCAAAACAAGAAAATCTGACTGTTTCTCAAAACCAACAACAACCTGGCATTTTCAGACTCGGAAGAGCGGCAATACCACCAGTTATATACTTCCTAAGTCTCTAATTATAGAAGCACGGATATTATAGAGAACATCAAGAGATTAAAAGTATTGGTTCCAAGTCAGTAGCTGCCAATCTCTGCTCTGTCAAAACGGACACTTAGGTTTCTTATTATCAGTTGAGTCCTCTGTGAAGTGGAGATAACAATGTGGCCTACTATGGGCTTTTGAGAAGGTTAAATGCATACTGCATAAGCTGGCCTTTGAAACAGGAAGAAATCATTTTAAATGAAATTATCTTAAGTGTGAACTGCAACTGTTACACATATTTGAACCTCAGATAGTACCACCGCCTTCCTATAAACCGATGCTTCGTTAGCTATGTGTATAAGAAAAGGAATCTTGTTCTAAACTGTTTTCTGTGATCTGTAGCCCTGGCTCGCTCTGATTAGGTAACCTATTTGATCATTACGCATGACCAGGTAAAGACCAAAGAAGTCCTCATCTTCTCTCTGCCACTCAATTATCATAAACTGATAAGCAGTCAAATGTAACTCCTGCATTCTGTGCCCAGTCAAGGACTAAACCAGTCATATCTCCTGGGCTGTTCACTGTTATTCCACTCCTTCCCCAGCGGGACAAACTTGCCTAATCATTCACCCTTTCTCTCCTTTTTCTCAATCTCCAAATCAAATCAACATTGTCAACGTTCATGTTCCCTTAATAAACACTATATAAATCACATTTGGAAAGGGAAAGAAGGAAACAAGGGAGGGAGTAATGGAAGCAGAGGGGAGGGTAGTGGAGGAAGACACCTGTCTCTAAGAAGTAGACTGTCATAGGCGGAGTCAAGGAGACACCATGTAGCTGCCCAAGAAGCAAGAGGTAACAAACCATGAGCCATAATAGAAATGGGTTAATTTAAGATATAAGAGCTAGCTAGAAAAATGCCTGAGCTATTGGACAAACAGTATTGTAATGAAGAAGAAGAAGAAGAAGAAGAAGAAGAAGAAGAAGAAGAAGAAGAAGAAGAAGAAGAAGAAGAAGAAGAGGAGGAGGAGGAGGAGGAGGAGGAGGAGGAGGAGGAGGAGGAGGAGGAGGAGGAGGAGGAGGAAAAAGACGAAGAAGAAGAAGAAGAAGAAGAAGAAGAAGAAGAAGAAGAAGAAGAAGAAGAAGAAGAAGAAGAAGAAGAAGAAGAAGAAGAAGAAGAAGATGACAACACCCAGAGAGTCAGGCACAGGCACACACCTTCAGGAAAAGTAATTGCTTGCAGAGGGCTTGTAGTTCCCACAGTCCTTAAAAGTACAATCCTTCTGCTTCAGCTACCAGACTAACTGAGATTACAGACTTGTACCCACCAAGCAAAAGTGAAATAATTCTTTCTAGTAACACTTCATGGCAAGATATATAATTTTGCAAGATTTTGATGGATTTGCTTATGGATATGTATATACACACACACACAGGGAAAGAAATGGGAGTTTATGAGAAGAAAAATATCAAAAGATGCTTACAGAGTTGTTGGATATTCTAGAACTGATAGCCAAGGAGAATATATAAATTTGGCCTTGAACAAAGAAGGAAAGAACAGAAGAGGAAAGATAAACAAATTGCTTTTTAAAAGATATAGCAGTAGCCACCTTGGTTCAGTATCTGACATTTATTTTCTCAATTGTTGTCTAGAAAACATATCCCAGAAAAATTACACAATCACCTCAATAGATGCAGAAAAAGGACTTTTTGACAGAGTCCAACATCATATAAAAGCTCAGAAGAAGCTTGGAACAGGCAAACTTGCACGGCAGGAGAGATTCCTTGATCAAGAAGGTGGTTTTCCCAGGGTAAGGCTTATCTACTTCCCTCCAGGTGTGCTGACCTCTGCAATTTCCCCAAACAAGAGACATTTGGGCACATCATCTGAAGTAGTGGGGGACTGCAATTGTATTCTCCCCTTAAAAGAAGAAAATCTGGGGAAAAGGGAACGTATTTAAAGCCGGGGAGATGGCTTAGTGGATAAGACTGCTCCAAGAACCCACGTAAATACCCAAGCATGACTGCACATACACCTGTAACCACAGCATTGGCAAGGAGAGAAAAGTGGATCACTAGAGCTTGCTGGTCACTAGCACGCCTACCCCACCCCCACCAAATGGTAAACTTCAGGTTCAGGGAATAAGACAGAGTGAGAGAGAAAGGCATCCGGTACCTTCCTGAGGCCCCCACATATGGACACACAGGCACATGCTTCTACACACACACACACACACACACACACACACACACACATTCTCACACACATATGTATATGCGCATGCAGATGCAGGCACAGTAATAAAGGCAGAGAGAGGCAGAGACAGTGAGACAGAGACAGATACATACACATGAGAGGAGGAAGAGGCAGAGCAGAGACACACACACATATACACTAGAGGAGAAAGAGGCAGGTCAGAAACAGAGAGATAGAAACAAACACACAAACAAAAGGGGGAGGAGACAGGGGCAGAGACAGAGACAGAAAGTTAAAAAGAAGGGATCGCGTTTAAACTTAATAAAGCTTGCATTTAAAAACCTACACCAGCTTTATAATAAACAGGAAAAAATGCTAAACATTTCCCTTATAATCAGGAGCAAGATAAGGACGTCTACTTTCTCCAGTCTTCTTCAATGTACAATGCAAGAAGTATTGGCTAAGTTGACAGGATAAGATAAAAACATAAAAGGGAAACAAACAGGAAAGGGAAAAGTCAAATGTTCTTATGTGTAGATGATAGGGTTCTTTACATAAGAAGCCTTAAAGCCTCCACTACAAAAAAAAAAAACCTTAGAGCTGAAAAGCATTGTCAGCAAAGTGGTAAGATGTAAAATTAACATACAATTATGTGGCTCGTTTCTAAATGTTAGTTACAAGGAGGCTGAGGATGAAACGGGAAAATGTCATTCACGATTACCTCAATAAAATAAAATAAAAATAAGTCTAACCCGGGCAGTGAAAAACTTTTAGCATGGAAACATTAAAATAACTGAAGAAAGAAACTGAAGAGGACAACTACAGATGTAGAGACAGGCAATACCTAGGGACCAGAACGATAACTATTGTGAAAATGGCTCTCTGCTTAAAGCAATCTACAACTTCAGTAATTCCCATCAAAATTCTACCTCTATTCTCCACAGAAATAGAAAAACAATCCTCAAAATTCATTTGGAAGCCTCTGCCAGCCAAAGCCATTCCGAGGAAGAGAGTGACATGAGGTGTCAGCACACCTAACTCCGTGTTAACTGCAGAGTCATGTGTTTCGTAGCTTGATTCCTGGGGAGATGCACGCAAATGTCTCTCACTCCAGATAGGGAGCAAACAAAAGACAAAGTAACCAAGTCCAAGTTGATGAGCCAGTGAGTTTTCCTGAGGCTACTTACAAGAGACCAGGCAGCTCAAATGCAGATACATTACTGAAACCCCACCCTAGCACCAGGGAACCCTGGAACTCTCTACACAGCTTGAAGATAGTTCTCCAGGACCGAGGTCTCCTCTCTTCAGTAGCTTTTGCTGTTTATATAGCCTTGCAGGGAAAGCCTTGGGAGGCTAGCATGTTTCAGGGATTTCCTGAGACTTCCAGGGTCTTACAGAGCCTCCGTTCACAGTTTCTCAGTGTTAAGAATACCTGGAGGATGGAATGTTTCAACTCATGTGATGGAGGAAGGTCATTGGCTAATAAAGGAACTGCCTTGGCCCATATTATTGGTTAGGACATAGGTAGGTGGAGTAAACAGAACAGAATGCAGGGAGGAAGAGGAAGTGAGGTCAGACTCGACAGCTCTCCTCTCGGGAGTAGACGCCTCAGCAGAGACGCCATACCCCGATCCCGGGCAGACACACGCGATGAAGCTCTGACCTAGAATCTTCCCGGTAAGACCGGTGCTCACAGATTATTAGAGATGGGTTGATCGGTATATCAGAATTAGCCGGTAAGGGCTAGAGCTAAGGGCCAAGCAGTGATTAAAAGAATACAGTGTCTGTGTAATTATTTCGGGGCATAAGCTAGCCGGGCAGGCGGCTGGGGTATTGGGGACGCAGCCCCTCCGCCACGCCCTTATTACTACACTCATGTGTCTCACGTGTCTCCCCGTTTGCAGTTATCTGCTCCCACTTGTGCTTGGTTATCTTTGTCTGTGGTTGTCAATAGATTTTACATACTCACATAAAAACATGGATGTCTACAGTGGAGGAAAGTGAAGGCTGAAATGTTTACAAGAAGGGGAGACTATTAGGAGGTGCGCAGAAGAGTGCAGAGAAGCAGGAAGAATGAGGCAAATTGGATAAACTCAACATTAATATGTACCTATAAGAAAATTAAATAAAATATGTGTATATAAATACTTCAAAATTCAGATCCATTTTTCCCATTGTAGCACAGTATTAAATTTAATGCATGGTTGGTTCAGCTAATTCAGGCTGGCAAACTCCAAATTTAAATGTTCCTTTTCTTACTTCTGTTTTACCCCAACCATCATCACAATGGAAACATTTTAGAAGACCAATGTGTGGGGCTGTATCATTTTTTGACACTACAAAAACAGAATCCAGTACAGAGACAAGAATAGCAGGCCTCCACACTTCACGTAAAATTAAACTCTGCTTTTAAAAGCTGAGTGGCTAATTTGCATTTCTTTGCTTCCTGAACAGTTTCTGTTGGATTTTCACATTTGGAGCAGATTTTCAGAGCTGCCACTGTGCATTTGGCCTGTGTAGAGTGGATTTAACTATGCACAGCCATTCCTTTCCATTTTACATAGCACTCTGTCTCACTTCCCCTTTAATTCAAGAGTTTGAAATAATTAACTCCAGAGCATATTCTTCCTTAAAAACATTGTGTCTGTCCCTGAATCACTTGGGACCCTTAGCTGCAAATGCAGAGAGCCAGCCCGTATAGTTTAAATGAAGAAGGGCCTTCACATGCATGCACACACATGAACAAACATGTGTGAACTTCCTTTAATACACCACAGCGTGCTGATATCAACTTGTAGTGTTTTTATCTTCTGCTGAATGGCAAGCTAACTGAAGAGCTGATCAGAGTGTGTCTGGGCCTGCAGAACTAACACTCATCATTGTATCCAAATACAGCAGGTGACTAGTGGTGTTTCTTGAATTGAGAAACGTCTTAGTTAAATCTATATTTAAATCTATATTGCTGTGAAGATATACCAACTGACTGGCTTCCAGTTTCAGAGGTTTAGTCCATTATCACCATGGTGGGACATGGAGGCACAGAGGCAGACATGGTGCTGGAGAGGTAACTGAGAGTTCTATATCTCGTGCAGGCACCAGGAAGTAGTCTGTCTCAGTGGGCGCGGCTTGAGCATATATGAGACCTCAAAGCCCACCTCCACAGTGACACACTTCCTCCAACAAGACCACACCTCCTAATACTGCCACTCCTTTTGGGGGCCATTTTCTTTCAAACCAACACAACAGATATACAGACAGAAAAAATGACTTTCACTTAGCAAGAGCAGTATAGGTAGCCCTAATTGACTCATAGCCACACCAGACACCTGCCAAACACACACCCTGACCCTTTACTAAGAGTGAGCATTTGTCTTGACTGAAGAATAAGGAGTTGTGTAGGAAAAGCTCTGGTGATCCAGCAAAGCTATGCATTTATCATCCTTCTTTCTGGATATAAGACAGAGTCTCTAGTCTTAGACTAGGGTGTAAGTGTAGCCATGTGCCTATGCTCTTGCAGATTAAATGTTTATTGTTTATGAAATAGGCTTTGGGCGATGTTCTTGATAGTCCCTCTGTCTATTGGGACTCAGACTAAGCGACTGTCAACTGTGCAGGAGATGACAATAGGTTAGGAAAGCATGGGCCATGACGTGAGGAAGCCTGGGTCACCAGGCAAGCGTATGGAGCCAAGCTGACTCCCTGTGGCAGAGCATCTACCTTCAAGGGGATGGCATGGGAAAACCAGACGTCATTTTTCAGTGGACACCATGGAAAAACTGGGGGTGGGCAGTGATTTCACAGGGTACGTGTTCTATCCCATTCAGACGATTAGGTCAAATTTATTGTCTTTGCAGTTAGGTTTATATTCACTAGACTGGACAGTTTTATGTCAAATTGATACAAGCTGGAGTCTTCTGAGAGGAGGGAACTTCAACTGAGAAAACGCCTCCCTAAGTTTCAGCTATAAGGCATTTTCGTAATTGGTGACTGATGAGGGAGGGTCCAACCTATCGGGGCTGGTACCTTCCCCTGGACTGGTGGTCTTGGATCTATAAGAAAGCAGACTGAGCAAGCTAGTAAGCAGCACCCCTCCATGGCCTCTGCATCAGCTCCTGCCTCCAGGTTCCTTCCCTGTTTGGTTCCTGTCCTGGTTTCCTTTAGTGCTGGACTGCAGTATGGAAGTCTAAGCCAAATTAACCCCCTTTTTCCCCAATTGGCTTTACTCTCAAGGTGCTTGCTGCAGCCATAGAAACCGTAACTAAGTCATTTTCTTACACATTTTTGGTCTGCTTCAATAATTAGGAGAATTGGAACCTCCCATTATGAAGGCAAGTTTCCTAATGCTACTGTGTCTGTCTTCCCCTCACGTATTTTAGAGGTTTATTTTGTGCTTAGTGATTTGAAACTTTTATTATTATACAGCTATGGTAATCATCGCTTTGTCTTGACACTTCGGTTAGAAGCACACCCATCGTCTGTAGGTCAGCAACTGTCTGCCATGTTACGAACATCCTTTCGTGTTCCACCTTTGCCTCCCATATGTTCGGGCGTGTCTTCTGTAAATAGCAGACATCTGTCAATATTGGCTTTGTAACAGGCACATTTCGTTCTTCCATTGTACTCTACTGACTGATCAGGGCTTCTAGTCTATCCACACTGTCTAGCATGTTTCGCTCCAGTTTGTTTTCCCATTTTCCATGCCTCGTTTTCAGCACCAAACAACAAGATTTTACTGTGCACACTCACACCCTGGTCTTTTTCTTGCCCCCAACACCTGTCACGTTGAGCACTATAGCCTCTGTCTACACATTAGCCACGACATCACTACTGCCTCCTACCGCTGGCCAAAACCGGTACTCAGCAGCCACCCTTACCCTGTGCTGCTCCACAAGGAGAGGCTCCTGGGGCTGTCAGCTTCGTTGTTTGCTTCTGTGTTCAGTTGTGGATCTTACAGTCTCTTGGGGGAAACTGGAAACGGAGCCCTGTCTTCACTTAGCATACCTCAGTACCACCTAACGTTTCCTCAGTGGCTGATAGCTGCTAGTTGAAGAAGACAGGTAGGGTAGGGGAAGCCCTTAGCAGGTCCCTGATGAAGAAGAAGGTACTCGGCAGTTCTAAGAGCAAACAGCAAGTTGCTGTTTAAGCATCGTGTTGAGAGCACACCTTTGGAAAGGATCCGTGTTTGCAGAGGAGAACGTGAAAGCTTACCATTGTGTTACTCGTTTAACTTTCCTTGCCTTTGTACTTACAAGGGGCGCTCCCTTATTTCAAAAGCAAACTTTACAATTTTTTTTTAAATACAGTTGTTCTAAATGGCATTTGGCACATCATGGTTGCAGTTTTAGGGACACTTCGTTATGACCAGATTAGGTGTGATAACAGAAGCCGTGGAAGACAATGACATATGAGAGAAACTGCCAGAGGCAGAGAAGCATCTGAGAAAGCAGATTGCTCCAGAGCATTGCAGAAGCCAGGCCATTTTACGTGAGCAAAGACTTTCCACAAATATCTAACAGTCTAGTCAAGTAAAGCACAAACAGGGATGAAGTGCTCTTAATTTTAGAACCACATTGAAAGCATGGAATAGGCAGCAAGACTGAGGTAGTTGTGACAATTCATAAGAATTGTTCTAGAGGTGAAGTAGCAAGGAAGGAGGCAGTGAGTGTAGCCAGCCGTTCCTGAGAAAATTGCTTAGAAAGTGGAGGAGATAGGAAGGAAGGGGAAAGAGCCCTTGTACACTGAAGACCAGGGTACATTCAGGCAGTGAAGTTCACACTTCTTAACCCTGACCACAAAAGAGGACTTTTGGCTTAAAACAAACAAACAAACAAACAAGCAGAAAGCAAGCAAGCAAACAAACACAAAACCACTTGGGTGAACTCTGATGCTCTTCGGGGAGCTCCCCTGAGAACTCTAAAACATTACCCAGACTTGAAACCACTGGTTAGGAGGAAGGACCAGGAGAAAGGAGCCAAGGAAACCCAGGGGAAAATGGTTGGAGTAAAAATGCTTGTGCAGGGGCAGAGGAGAGGGTCCAGTGAAGTGTTTCTTCTCTCGGGAAGAGGACAGGGTAGTATAAGTGGGTTCAGAAGAGTGTGGGTTCATTTCTGGGACCTGGAAGGAGATGAAGGAGCTGGATAACACTGTCACACGGTGCAGAAGTAACATCTGCTGAGCTCATCAGGGGAATACAGAGGTTAAGGAGGGCAGACTTTGGGGATGCTATGCAAGTCTAGAAGAGATTCTGCCACTGCTGAGGACCCTGGGAGGGGCTGCTGGTCAGGCCTGTTTTATAACACAAGGGCCAGGTCTGCAGAGGATGTCCATGCTGACTCAGGCAGACATGCTGGCTCAGGATGTGGAGACGAGATGTGGAAAATGACAGTCTAAGTAATTATAGATATGAACTGTGTATCTGGTCCAGGGGAGAAGGAGATGAACAGGGCGATGCTTGAGCGGAAGGTGCCTGTGCTGGTTTTGTGCCAACTTGACAGAAGCCAAACACCTGGGAAGAGGGGACTCTGAGGAGTTGTCATCAGATTGGCCCGTAGAGGTGTCTGTAGGGCTCTGTTGTTGTCGTTTTATTGTTAATAGATATGGAAGGACAGAGACTACTGTGGGTGATACCACTTCTGGACACGTGGCCCTGGGATGTAGAAGGAGTCAAGCTGAGCAAGCTTTCCTTCCTGGTCTCAGCTTCAGTTTCTGCCCCCAGGTATCCTGCCTTGGCTTCCCTCTATGAAAGGCTGTAACTAGTGAGCCAAGTAAGTCCCTTTCTTTCCTAAGCCAAAATCCTGCTTCAGCAGGTCAGAGTCTGGAGGAGATGTGGAGATGGTGCTACAAACACACAGGGGTCTTATCTGAGGGGACAGAGATTAATTCTTCGTTTTATTTTTCTCTTTTCTCTTCTTCTCTTCTTCTGTCTTTATTTTTTCTCTTATCCTTTTTATACCACCTAAAGCAAAACTTTCTATGCAAGGAAGATTACCTCATAATCACAAATCTCCCATTTCCCAAAAGCAAATTAAACTCTTTACACAGGAAGAAATCACATTGTGATCACAAGTTCCATGTTTTTTTTAGAAGCCCACAATTAGTTAAACATTTTCCTTTGTATTAATTTGTATGAATTTTCCTACCATAACATCTTCACCCTAAAGCAATGATTCTTTTATTATCAATTAACAAAGTTTTAGGCAAGGGAAGCATATTCCAGCCAGTTCCTTTCTACTGGTAGGCAGCTGTCTGCGGTTTGGCTGGAGCAGAATCCTACAAAGCATTACTCAAGTGGTCTAGCTAACCATCTATTTTTCTTCACACACAACAGGGTCGTTTAATTTCCTTTTACAATTTTGGTTTTTCAAGGTGCATACCGAAACCTGTAATTAATTCTGTAAGCTACATGACCAAGGAGCTCAGACCTCACTTTGGTGAACAAAATCGCTTTCTTTGATCATCAACCCATCCCCCCACCACCACCACAGGCAGAATTCACAGGTCTATAATGCATGAAACTTCCCTGTTCTTGTTTTCCATCCTTGGCAAGTCTCACATCTAACAAAAAGGGGGATAATGTCTAACCTCATTTCTGTCTTTTGTATCTCTCATTAGAGCAATTGGCAGGGCAGCCTAAACCATTTCTCTAATCGTCCTCATTGTCTTAAGCACCTGTGTCTTCCAGGATGACTCAGAAAGTTCAATTAAATCACTGATCCCACTAAGTGTCATTGCTCCATAAAATCATTTTATTACAATCTGCAAGTATATTACCCGGCGAGGAGTGGGAATCTCCCATGAAGCAATCGCAGTATCCTAGATACAGTAGGGTGCTTTCTTATAATAACCACACCATGCCAAAAACAGTAGGACCAGGATAGCAGCAAGCAGGAGGAAGCAGAGCAGAAGCAAGGGGCATTCTGTAGACAATCCTCCCACCCTGGGGCTCTGCCCCTGTGGAGTACACCCATCACACACCCTTGTTGTCTGGTGGCTTGTATCCCCTAATTTCCATTGCTGACTGCAGCTCCTCTGTCAGGGCCACTGACACCCGAGTTGCTTTTGCTCGTGGTGTTTACCATGGCAACAGAAAGAAAGTAGAACAGGGCTGGAGTTTGACTATTTACACGTCACTGACTGTTCAGAGGTGGGTGATGGACAATCAGGTCCAGATATAGCCAAGCTTATTCATGGATGATGAGCCGAGAAGTAAGAAAAAACAGGAAATAAACACCAGAATGTCCATCTCCTCAAGTATTTTAAGTAAGTTTACGTATATACAGAATTACTAAATCATATACAATGTTCACGGTATGTATACAAAAAATGCATACACGTGACGTGCAGTTGCATTTGCTTAGCCTTTCCAGCATGATTTTGTAAACATAAAAGGAAGGAAAAGAAGAAAAACTCCACTTGTGTATATTTGAATAAACAGGTCGAGATGAGAAAAAAACAAAATGTTAACAGTGAGATCATGGCTAAATTTTCCTTTTCTAAATATTGGATAAAGATCACGTAGTGTCTCTAGAGTCATAAGCAGCAATGACTGCAACTCACACATGAAAAGGTAATGGCTTAGCAGAATGGATACCTGAGCATTCGAGGAAGTAATATTCTGAATACAGAACATATTGCGACATATTAGTACAGAGTGCTTAATACAAACAGTCATTTCTTTCCGCCTCATTTTAACTATGGGCCATCAATCAGGCCTAATTATTTAGAAGTTATAAATATTTATTCTGAGGATAAGTTCCTAACGTTGGTAGTGTTGACTTCCAACATGAATTTGGCGTTGATGGATAGCCAGGCTTCCTCTTCTAAGGATTACGTACTGTACTGAGTTGACTTCGCAGAGCAACAGAGAACAGCCAGGGAAGACTGACCTCACAGCCGTAGCTGTCAAAGCTGTCAAAAGAGTACAGTTACCCGGACCTTTCCAATCCTTCTTTCAATCTTGTTTGCTCCATAATGTTTTTGAGTGCACTGCCTATACCACCAAAAGACATGAATTAAAAAAAAAAACAAGTGTGTGTAACTATTCATGTATCTTTGTTGGATGTTAAATGAGAAATTCTGATTTCCTGGTCTTTGGTAGAGTGTCATGTTGTTACTTTTCAAAGCTCCCAAGTGTTTCCTGCAAAAGGATCATTTTCAATAAAATACACTCAGTTAACTTGAATACAATCATTCCAGCCCCAGGACCATCAAGGCATCCTCTGGGCTGCTAATATTCCAGTGTTTTGATGTCCAGCCACCTCGAGCTGGTCCCTCAGTCCGGGGCTTTATCATCAAGTAATAAAAGCTGAAGTACCCATCTTCAGGGCTTATCTTTCTACCTCTTTCTTCATTGATACATAACTGACAAGCTATCTAAAACTGAGGAACCCAAAGACTTAGTTTCCGCCTGTGAGAATTAGATGCCGGTAGATCGGTTCTCTAAGATTCTTAGAAGGTAAAATGAAAGAAGAAGTGCGGTGGTGGAAATCAACACTTGTGACAACTCACAGAGTAGTTTCACAACGTTCAACATCACCTTGGGGCCACAAGCTGAGCAGGGGCTTCAGAGGACTTCCTCAAAGGAGTTCCCCCAGGACAGGGAGGCAGCAACTGCAGAGGCTACAACAGATGTAATCACCCCAGAGCATGGAAAATTGCTGTGAGCATTGCTTTCCAGCCAATCTCATACCGATCTATTTATTTAGATTTTTTAAGACAGCGTTTCTTTGTGTAACAGTCCTACCCGTGCTCAACTCACTTTGAAGACCAGGCTTGCCTCGAACTCACAGAGATCCTCCTGCCTCTGCCTCCTGCTTCTGCTGGGATTAAAGTCGTGTGCCACCGCACCTGGCATCATACTGTTTTATGATGGATTATGTTCCCGAGAACTGTGAGCAAAGGCTAAACTCTCCCTTCTTTGCCTGGAATTTTGTCTTAATGAGACGCAACGCTAAATACAACGACTTAAGTACTAGTTAGGTTTTAATTGACTTTTAAACACTCTCTGATAAATCACCCCTGATAAGGTTGAGCAACTGCTCCTCAAGATTCCTTTGCTGCTTGGCATTCCTTTGACTTCGATGGTGAGCATGGAACTATCATGGCTGAATCTCCCTGCCCTCGTCCATGCTGCATTTGTTGGTTTTTGCCAAGCAGGCGGCAAGCTGGGATGTATGCTCATCTTTCTCCTTCTAAAACAACAGGAACATCTTAAGAACAAAGAACAGTGCTAAGAGGAAGTAGACGTTTCATTACTGTTTACTGAGCAGACCGCAAGCTGTACTTATCCATTGAAGTTCATGACATTGCCAGTGTAAGACCATTTGGATAGCAATTTTACAATGTAGCTCATGTATTGTGGAATTAAATAACTCCTTACCATGTGATCACAGGGCAATGTCTAAAACATTAAGGGGTCAAAATTTGTTTTAGGTAGGACTTGAATATGTGGTCATGCTACCATTTAAAATTTAGAAACACTTCCTTATGTTTGGAAAGCACTTTGCTTTTTAGTAGACTTGATCATTAATTTTTTCATTGTTTTATATTGTGCAAAAAGCAGTTCAAATAAGCAAATAGTTTGATCCAGTGCTGGGTCATACTACATTTGTACTTTATGCAATGATTTTTAAGGATGGCCTTCACGTCCTAGTTAGCACTCAAAGCTGCATTAAATACAAGGAAACTCACTTCTCACTTATTTTTTGATATAATTTTCCCTTACAGTAATGAGATACCTTGGGCTGAATGTCCAGAGATGGAAAGTGTGAAGGGTATGGTGCTGGCTCTTCTGAAGACCCACTTCCTGACTCCACTGCACACAGCATGGTGAAGGGCATCATGTGGGAGTATAGATAAGAGCAAGAGGTTACACGCTGAGACAGGAGGCCAGAAAGATCAGACCAGCTGATGTGGGAGTCCCCTCTGAATGTTTGAGTATGTTTTATGGCCATTGGTTAATAAGGAAGCTGTTTGGACCAATGGCTTAGCAGAATATAGCCAGGCTGGAAGAAATATATATAGAGAGAGAGTAGGCAGAGTCAAGGAGATGCCATGTAGCTGCCGAAGGAGGACACGCTGGAATTTTAGGAACCTTACTGGTAGGCCACAGCATCATGGCAATACTGATAGAATTGGGTTAATTTATGATGTAAGAGCTAGCTAGGAATATGCTAGAGTCATTGGCCAAACAGTGTTGTAAGGCAAAGTCAGGCAGAGGCAGGCAGATCTCTGTGAGTTCAAGGCCAACCTCGTCTGCAGAGCGAGTTTCAGGACAGCCAAGCTTAGGCAGCGAGAGACAGAAAGCTGGTGAAGATGGAATTAAAGAAGGGGGCCATGTGCCGGCCCCGGCCAGCAGCAGAACCTGACAGCTTTGGCCACATGGTTCTGGCTTTAAAGTTAAGTATAGAAGAAATGAGTTAAGATCCTGTGGCCCTGGTTAACTGAGCTGAAGAATCAGCTGTGATTAACAAGATACCAGAACAACTAAAGGAAATTTTTTGCTTTCCTGGGATACTTGATAGGGGTCAACTGGAGCTAAGAAATTAGAAGTGATTATGAAGAGACCAACATCACTCATCTGAAACTTGGGAAGTGTTTTCTGAGAGCACAGATGTAATAGCATTCTACTTGTATTTTAATAAATAAAATGTGCTTGAGGCTAAGAAAGTAAAAAAAGCCACACTGGCCAGCCTTATAGATCAGGCAGCAATAACACGTACCTTTAATCCCAGTAAGCCACATTAGTTTACCATAGAAACAAGGTGATGCACACCTTTAATCCCAGAACTGCAAAGGATTATGAAACGGGAGGAGACAGCTCTCAATCAGTCTCATTCTGAGATTCCTGGAGGCAGGATCACCATTTTCAGACTGCAACATACTCGTTTCTCTTTGGCTAGTTCCACTCCCTGTTAGCAGTTCTCCGTGGCAGGTATCCCATGGCTCTGGCGTCTTTAATATCTTGGGTAATTACAAAATTCCAATCATCCAATATCTAGGATTCACTCTTGACCTGGACTCCTCCAAAGGCGTGGGTCACTTCTCTGGCTCTGCCCTCTGCAGTATATATACAACTCGACTTCTAGGCTCTATCTGGCTCTACTCCATTGCTATGGCTGTTCTCGGTGGTCACCCCATGGTACGGGCATCTCCTAAACACTGGGGTCTTATGCTGCACCTGGACTGCACTTCCACCAATAGGCTCTCCTCACTGGGATACAGCTCAACTTCTTTGAATGACCTCTTCAGTCCCGGACCTTCAACTGCCACTGAGGTGCCCTTTTACCAATGGCTTTTCTTGGCCTCTTACAGTGCCAAACCTCAACTGCTCGCTACACAACATGGGAAACCATAATATATATGCAAAAGGCATGTAAGAGAATGGAAGAAAAAAAAGGGAGAGAGGAAAAGAAGAGGGAGGGAGGGAGGGAGGAAGGGAGGGAGGGAGGGAGGGAGGGAGGGAGGGAGGGAAAAAGTAATGTCCAGACAAAACATTATGAGACAAGGAACCTTCGTAAATGCCATTGAGTTCATTTTGTATTGGCTGTCTACCACTAGCCATAGGGCCACTCTTAAGAGTGGTTTGTACCCAGTAAGAGTTTACTGGAAAAAATGAATTCTTCCTTTGCCAGATATTATCAATTGGAGATAATGCCTGGGTTAGAGCTGGGGGCTGGCCTCTACTCCACCTCTCAGTGCTGGGCCTCCATCTGAGCAAAGGATTTTTCTTTTAAAACTAAGCAGGGAGTAGTTACATCCATGTGTAAGTTTGAATATGGGAAAAGGATGGCTCATAACCTTTTCAGATGCTTCTCCTGAGGAGTGTTTAACTGCTGAGTTTGCACAACTGTAATTATTCAATTTCACCCAAAGCACAGAAGATGAGTCATTTCACACAGAAAGAATTTGAATAGAACTGGCCATGCTGCATGGCTCGAAATTAATATACACATTCCATTTCCTTGTAAATGGTTAGACATGAGATATTAAAGAGTAAGGAAACTGAGGGAAAATCTAATTTGTGACTCAGAACAGCCTTAATCCATGTTTTACAAAAGTAGTGGTAAGATTACTAAAAAACTGATCAATAACCCCCTAAAAACCAATAATAAAGTGTTTTAAAGGCATTGATATTGATGTTATCAGTGACAATATATGAAGTGTTGCTGGAATGATTTGAAATAAAGTTCCTTCATTTTTTTGTATGTCAGTATTTCCAAGAAAAAAGAAAACCCTGCAAAGAATCACTTCTCAATGATAGTCATTTGCAAGAACATGACCTGTGAATTACCAGTTGAACAGCGAACCGGGGAAGACACAGAAAAATACCATAGTTGGTTTAGACAAACTCATTCACACTCGTCTTTCTGGCTTCTTCTGTGATTACACCTTAGATACAGATTCTCGGATATTTCTCCACATAAATATCAGACATGGTAGTGTGTGCTGAAAACCCCAGCACTGGGGAGGGGGAAACAGGCAGATCCCTGTTTTAGTCAACTTGTTGAGTTACGGGTCAGTGCGGGGCCTGATCCCCACACTACCCCAAAAAAATTAAAAGGTGAATGATGCTTTTTGTTTTTCTTTTTTCTTTTTCTCTTTCTTTTTCTTTCTTTCTTTCTTTCTTTCTTTCTTTCTTTCTTTCTTTCTTTCTTTCTTTCTTTCTTTCTTTTTGAGACAGGGTTTCTCTGTAGCTTTGGAGCCTGTCTTGCGACTAGCTCTTGTAGATCAGGCTGGCCTCGAACTCACAGAGATCTGCCTGCCTCTGCCTCCTGAGTGCTGGAATTAAAGGCATGTGCCCCACCATCGCCTGGCTGTGAATGATGCTTCAGGACAACTCAAGGTTGTCCTCTGGTCTCTAACACACGTGCACACACCCAGGAGCAACACACCCCCCACACACTCCAACATGTACTCCTCGTTGCATGCAAATACAATGAAAAGAAAAAAGCCCTTTGTTATACTGGGGTTGGAAGGGTATACTAATATGAGAGACACTGGGGATGGGAGATAAGAGGGGCAAGGAGCATTAGTAGAAGCAAATTATGTCAGAAAACACCATAATGAATTTATTGCCTTGTACGTTAATTTAAGAAGATAAAAACGGGAAATGTCTGCTTACACAGTAACAGTAATATTAGTAGAGCAACTTCATTAAAGAACTATTATAATGTGCATATATAATATACATATAATCTCACATACATGCAAAATAAAATAATCAACTAGCTCTTAAAAGAAAGAGGTCATTATACCAAAAATTAAAGCTTTGATGATTTCACATCTACCTGGTTGGTAACCATTGCCCAAATGTCACAAATAGGAACATGCACACACACACACACATACAGTCCTTTGATCAAAGGCCTATTTTATTTTATTTTACATTAACAGGAAATGGTTTGGACCTGAGTAAGAAAGGCTCCAACTTGACTACAAAACAAAGGCAGTGAACACATGCTCTGTGGTTTCTAGGCAACCAGTGAAGCCCTCTAAGTGTAGGAGGAAGACCTCCCCATTTTTCCAAAATCTCCACAGTGCAGAGAAGAGATGGAAGTACAGCCGAGGGAGGTACCATGACCCTGTGGTCACAATGTCTGATGGTTTAAAAAGAAGGGTCTGCAGTGCCAGTGACCCAAAAGACCCACAGGGTAATGCAAGGATGTCTGCAAACCTTTTCACTAGTTCTTTGAGCTACATTTAGGGTGTCTGTGCCATGAGTTGGCCATTAGGAAGGAAGATGGTGGAGAAGAAGGCTACAAAGAGTTAGAACCCTTGTAGGGCAGCTGACCCTTGGCCATAGTCACCAGACTGATAACCACAGGAAGTGTAGGAAATGGCACTTCTCTTTTTGATGATTGTCCCTCCAACCAGAAAGTAATGGGTGGGTGTTCTCAGCAGCCACAGAATGGCAGCTTTGGAGCTGAGCTAGCGTAAGAAGAGATAGCCCAGAAGTTGTGTTCTTTAGCTCCTTTGGAGGGGGGAAGCTGGGAGGAGAAGAAAAGGTAAAACCAGGCTCTTAACCACCGTAAAATCTGGTTACTGCCAGCAAATGGCAGTAACTGCAAAAGTGTCTATACTCCCAGAAAAAAATAGAGAAGAGGCATGCTCAGTACAGTGAGAATTTCTAAGGTGGTTCAGTGTGCTTGGAGGAAAGCATGGCTGGGAGAGTTTGAAATGTAATTGGCCATCATAATCTCATAGGGAGTGGCACTATTAGGAGCCGTGGCTTTGCTGGAGTGGGTGTGACGTGACCTTGTTGGAGGAAGTGCGTCACTGTGGGGGTGGGTTTTGTGGTTTCGTATGCTCAGAATACAGCTGAGTGTCTCAGCTGACTTCCTGTTGCCTGCAAGCTGTTGGACTCCCAGCTACTACACACACAGGCCCCAAGGAATTGGATTCACTGACTAGCTTATACTATCTACTCCTTCTGACTAGCATATTTTTCCTGAGACCTGACTTTACCCTGAGAAGAAAGCCTAACATTTTTTAATATTTGAAGCAATCCTCACTGAACATCTTTCCTGGGAGTGGAATTTTCATTCATATGAACTTCCAGTACACCACAACTTATGTGACATTTGCTAAGTTCTTAATGAAAATACATATGCCCAACCAACTATAAATAATATTGAGCACAATACTGGGGTTAGACTAATTTTTTAACTTGAAATAGTTAACAAGTAAACAGCAATAACAAAACAACAACAACAAGGCAGACACCTAGCCTGTGGAATATATCTTTTATTGCCTGCTATTGTTTTAAGTTTAGGTCACTCCTGGGTCATCTCCTCCACCCCATGCTAGACTGATTGGGAAGTAACACACCTCCATGAAGCACTTCCTTTAATTATGAAGAGAATTATGAAGAGTTGGCAGTGTGTGTGTTTATAAGGGGTCAGGGCTCCTATTCTAAATACAAAGCGTCTGACTGCAGCTACTCTAGTTCCCGAGTGGTTGCTGCACAGACCCACACGATGGTTTTATTCTTCAAAGCTTGGTCTTATAGTTTCTCATTACAGCGTATTCATGGCTGCCCACAGTAGGGAATGGATCCAATGATCAGTGGGCTATGTCCATGGTGTTTATGCAAATAATACCTTTCAAACTGAGGCCTGTTTGCACAGACTTCTCCTGTCACATGATAACATCATTCTACTGGGTCACTGTCAAATGTCAGCCCTCACATGCAGCTGTCCAGTGTCTTGTGTGTACCCATTTTAACCTTTGGCTCAAGTGCTCACCGTGGCTGTTTCAGCTTGAGAGGTTCTGTGCTGCTTGAGCTAAACACGTGATGTGTGGACCTGGGCACTGTCTGGGGAGAGTTCTCCTCAGGCAGAAGGAGGGTGAGTGCCAAGAGCACAGGATGGCACCATCCCTGTAGTCCCTGCTCTCTTCTGGGTGCTGCCTAACCCACTGAGCTTACACATGTCAGTAAACATGGCAACAGGCCTCCCTCCTGGCCTGTGACGGGAATATATAGTGTCCAGATTACTGTTTATAGCTTAGATTATTTTAGGTTAGGCCAAAGAACTATATCAAGCTATTTGTTTTTTATTTCAATTTTCTGGAATTTTGGAAGGAAAATGGGGACTAAAAACCTCTTAGAATACATCTACACAAGGATTTCATACAGTTGCTTCTGTGTGCATACGTTTTGGTAACTGTGTTCCTCTTTTGTTTATAGTTAGCAAAATTAAGTGCATTGTGGAAACTTAGAGAAGCAGAGGATAAAAGCCTAACATAATTTGTGAGACAGCAGTTCAGAGACAATTTCTACTAATTTTCACTAGATTAATACGCTTTCTTCTGCCAGGAGAAGCAGCTCCATTGACCATCTTGAATATTGGTGATTGTCTCTAACTCCAGAAAATCTGCCAAGAGAGATGAATAGACAGCCTTGGAGCAGTTCCACGAAGGATTGAAAAATATTCAGGACTACTGCTGTGTACTTACAATGAAAGATTTTGGATGCTATATTCCCTGAAGTAAATAAATATTTCAATCTTTTGTATGTATTAGTTATCTTTAGAGCAATGAAGTCTCATTATGCTGCCGGCAGCTGACACCTCCTATTTGCTGCACTCTGTCAAGACCTTTGGCAAAGTTCCTTAGGATTTTGTTTTGGTACAGGCTCAATAATGCTTGTCATGTGCTTCTGAAATTGCAGAATAGATTCAAGTCAGGAGGACATCATTGCAAAATACAAATGGGTGGTTGAACTAATATGAATTAATTCAACTGTCCCTATGCAGTATAATTTTGCACGCTTTCCCACAAACTACCAAGGAGTCAGGTTGACTGCAGTAATCATCCTCATTGTAAGGAAAATACAACTGTTTTATGTAGTTAAACTTTATGAAACTGGAAGATCACTGATGCTAGTTCAGGATACTTCCCTCTGGATCTCAGACCTGTTTCTCAGAGAAGGTGGTTTCATGAAAGACACACACATACACATGGGAAGGGGGATTATTAGATCCTCAAGACACACAACTTCACTTTTTGCATAAAATTACCTTGCAAATTGAATTATTGAATTTTTTAATTATTTCTTACATCTCAATTACTTTTTAAAACCTCCATCTAAATAAAAAATACTATATATATATATATATATATATATATATATATCATATTGCTATGATTGAACTTAACCATTATTCTCCAGCACTTGGCTTTTCCCCATGTGTAAGGCTCTAACCAACTTTAAGCTTAAGACTTAAGAATACTGTGTTAATTCTATCAATTTCTTAGCAACAGCCATTACTTAAATGTTTCTCACAAGGAAGTGACTTAGAAGCTTGTCTGTGGTAACAGAGTCAGTTTCTGTTGCAAATGACAGTTCACTAACTTATACTACAACTAATACGTGAGAAATTGTTCTGGGAAAACTCTGAGTAGAGAAGGCTTTAAAAGTGCTTGACCTGTGCTTACTGCAGCTCACACATAGTCAGAGAGGTTTCTGTATGTGATTAACACAGAACCAACTGTCCATGCAGAAAAGAAGTGTCTATTGGGTGCTCAGCCACACGTGGAACATCTATTTCACCCTTCACAGTCAAAGATAAAACACAGGAAATGTCATGTCATGTCAGGCACACACAGATTCCCCAGCTTTCCCTACACCAAATGGAGGAACGGTCTTAGGAAACAGAATGCAGATACTGCACAAGCTTGACAGTTTTGATGCCCATAGGGACGGAAGTAGAAACAACATAAAATGCATCATTCTAACCACCTCATGTGGAAAGTTTAGTACCAGAAAGTAAGCCACGTATATTCACAATTCCCAAATCTGTAAGAATTCTTATAAAGTTAGTTTTATTCCATTCAGCGTACAATGTCATCAAGTCTCTTCTTTCCTATGATCTGTATTTACAAAATTTATTTCTGCCCATACTGCTTAAGGAAATACGTTAATAGTACTGGGACAGGATATAAGGAGGGAATTGTGGGAACAGGAAATGCTTGGGAGAGAGAGGAGAAGAGCTGGGGAATTTTGGATTTTGGATACCATGAACAGAGAGCCAATGGCTCACTTTGACAGTATATGTTTGTCAAAAGGCAACTTATCAAAGACAACACAATTTGCTGACTTAGGTCCAGACGGTATATCCCCAGAAACTTCTCAAGCAAGCACGTCACAGTAATTAGGTTGTTCTGCTTAGGGCTAAAGTGATGAATAACTTTATATTCTTAGTGTACCAGGCCTTTTCTTTTGGGCCATCAACCAGCTCCCAAATCATGACTCAGAGGCTTATTAGTTTTGAATTAATACAAGGCTATAGTTATTTCTTTTCTGGCCAGCTCTTTTAACTTAAATTAACCTGTTTCTTTACCTACATTTTGCCTTGGGGTTTTTCACCTTTTACTTTCTTGTTTGGCTGGCTGACCGCTGCCTGGCTTCTGACCCTGGGTGTGTCCCATGTTCTCTCCTCCTTCTTCTCTTGATCTTCCCTTATCCTTCCTATCCAGCCTATATTTCTCCTATTTATTCTCTCTGCCTGGCAGCCCCTCCTATCCTTTCTCCTGCCTAGCTATTGGTCATTCAGCTCTTTATTAGACCAATCAGGTGCCTTCGACAGGCAGAGTAATTAACAAATGCAGCATAAACAAAGTAACACACTTTTACATAGATAAAGTAATATTCTGCCCCATAAACAAAAGTCACATCGTTGCCTACTTAAAATAATATTCTACAACATCCTAGCATTGCTCTCTCCTAGACCTAATAAACACACTGTAAAACTTTGTTATTAAAAAAAAAATTCCTTCAACTGTTAATTCTATTACAAATTGCAGTCTTTGGACAATATTAGAAAGAAGGAGAGTGGTTAATTAGCAACCTCTAGATGTAACTTGAGAGCTGCCCAACTTACATATGGAATGAAAAAAAGAAATAACAAGGAAAGGGTATAACTGGTCCTAGGTGTGGTGGAGAAATTTTATTATAGGTATATGGGAGAACATAGCCAGAGGCGGGGACATCGGGAGAGCTCAGAGTGGACAAGTCCTTGAGTCATGTGAGGAGGTGGAGGACAGGAAAGGGGAGAGGGAAAGAACCAGGTAAGGCAGCCAGGAGGCCCAAAGAGAGCAGACAAAAGGACCAGATAACCAAAATGCTTGGATTATATAGGGAAGGGCAGCGGGGGAAGGGCAGTCCAGTCCTTAGGCTGGAGAGGTTTAGGATATGGGGCCGGTATGCTAGCTAGGAAGGCTCAATTACAGGTAGGGACTGAGAGATACAAGGAGAACCTCTACCAGTGTGATACGTTAAATAGAAACCTCTGCAGTTTGTACGGTTAGAAACCTAAATCATACACACCCATGGTAAAGAAAGCACAGTTCAGCTCTCCTTTAGAGAAGCCCACACTTGTCTTATTGGGTGAGCTTTATTTTTCTCTTTCTGCAGTATCTCTTTCTAATAAGCCCTCTGCTTAAGATCTATATTAAAACTTTTTTTAAAATAAAATCTCCAACTCTGTTTCTTACCAGCTCATCCTGAAATTACTTTCTCTAGTAAAGCCAGGAATGCTGGTTTTGCCTGAATTGTGGTCTGTAAAGAAAGGGGGAACTCTGCAGGCTCCCCGGCGAAATGGACTGGAGATGTGGCGATGTCTCTATTACTATTACCAGGTTTAGTTTCTGGGAATGCAGGGGCAAAGCCTCACTTTCTGGCCGTTTGGGGACAGCTGTTAAAGAAATACGATTTCCCCCATACTGTGACCTTTGATAAGTGCCCACACTCAGGTTCCAGGCTGTCTTTTTAGGGAGAATGTAGATGATCCCAGAAGCCTTTGCTACGGGAGCGGGAAGTCAGGTGAAGTATTTTCTACGGGACACTAGGCGTTTTCTAAGAAGAACAACTTGGAGGTAATTCTGCGTGTAGCAATACCTCTCCATTGCTAGCTCTCTGGCATCATTGGATTTGGTACTTTTGCATTGTTGTGATTAAAATACCCAAAGGAGATAAACTGAGGGACGAAAGGGTTATTTTGGCTCACAGTTCCAGAGAGACTTTATTGTGGCCAGGGAGGTCATAGCAGTAGTAGGCCGCACTGTTAGAAGCAGCGAGATCCTGTGGCAGCAGGAGAGCAGGGTCTGAACTAATCAAAATCCTTCAAAAGTCTGCTTCTAGTGACCTATTCAGACAGCCACGTCCCATCTCCTGAAGATTCCTGGGTTTCCCAAACCAGCATCACCAGCTGGGGAATAAGGGTTTAAAACATTTCTAGATTTCTAGATTGAGCTCCCTAAACGTTAACTCTAATAGTGTTTTGTGAGAATCTAAAAGTGTTGGGGAACAAGTCTTTTACTTATTTATCTATTGTAGTTTATATGTCAGCATCTTACTTTAAGTAATCCGAATCAGAATTATCTCTCTGCTTCTTCCCATCCCCGTCATTATTTCCTGCTGAAATAATGTCCTCTGTGGGCAGGAAGGGGCGCCTAAGGCAGAAGAAAGGACACATGGAGGCAGAAGGAGGCTGTGAGATACAGATGTAGTAAAAACGAACTGCGGTCCAGTCTCATAGCTGTATAAAAAGGAGGCCTCCTTTCTCCCTGTTTGCCACGCTTGCCTTGATGAGATCCATACTTTATGTGGGCAGCCCCCAGCCATTCACGTCTGGCAAGGCCAAGGACCCAAAGCAGTTGTCAGCGGTGACTGGGGAAACTGCAAGCTGCAGAAGGGGAATAAAGCCTGGTGTCCCGCAGCTGTGGCTTTCTTTGACTTTACCACAACGGGGGAACTTCCAAGGTGGTCCGGAACTCGGGGAAGATCTCTGGATGTTGACAGCAATTTATCAAATCACCCCATATGTCACAGACACAACGCGAGCCAAGGGCGAGACAAGGGCGAGACAAAAATGATAATAGTTTCTGCTGATCGTTAGCCGGTTTTTCCAACTGCTGCCATTTTTACAGGTCTCACAAGTAGCCAGTACATGCATAAACACAGGAGGAAATCCATGGCTGGCCACGTTACATAACTGTAGATACTAGTCCGGCGGGGGCAGATTTCAGAGAGAAGAAAATGTTTTTTTTTTTTTTTTTTTTGAGTCATATTAACATTTTTATGTCTTAACTAAGGTTTCCAAAAATACTGATGACAAAAATCCCTGTTTTGACACCGAAAGGACCAACGACTCATGAAACTGAGGCGTATCCTTTTTGAAGACAGAGCATGCACTGCTGGCGTGTGCTTAGGCACCGGAACCAAATTCCCAGGAAGAAGGCCAGAGGTGGTGTGCTGCTCTCGGGCACCGCCCCCATGCCCGCCCCATCCCGCTGGAGCCAGAGCGCCAATGCTCGCGAGAGCCCTGCTGGCTTCCACGTTTGCCACGTTCCAGAGAACCAAGGCAGACTAAAAAGCCACATGCTGCTCGAGCTTCGCAGCCCTTGCGCAGCGCCAGACTTGCTTCAGCCTGCAAAGGGCTGGGGAGTTGGGGGAGGGAAGAGCGTAGCCGGCCACACCTCCTCCCAGAGGTCCTCTTGATTGGCTCGCATTGCCGTCCTTCAGATATGGTGGGTGGGCCGAGGCTGGCGGGGGCGGGGCCGAGGGCCGGGTAGATGAGCACTCTTGGCCGCTGAGGGAGCCGCAGGCTGGACGCACGCGAGCCTAGCTGCGCCGCCTCACGCTGGTGCAAATATTCCGAGGCGCGGTGAGCACGGTGGAGGCTGAGGCGTTGCTGCAGAGTCGCGGATACCCGGTGTCCCTAGCGCACTCAACAAGGCCCCCGTTCTTTGCAGTCCCCCGAGAAGCTCACGATGGCCCCACGCAAGAACGCCAAGGGCGGCGGCAGCCACAGCAGCAGCAGCCCCAGCACCAGCAGCAGCAGCAGCGGTAGCGGCTCGGGCAGCGGTAGCCCAAGCACGGGTAGCAGCCGCAGCAGCAGCAGCCCCGGGGCTCGGAGAGGTCAGAGTCCCCACAGTCGGGGTGGGAGGCGGGCGGGAGCCAGGTGGGCGCTGCAGGTCTGGTCTGGTGACCAGTTCACTGCACCTCTCCATCCCCAGCGTGGCTCCTGTGCGCGCGGGGCGAGGCCGCGCTCACCGGGCGGGGAGGTGGAGAAGCTGGGCTCGTCCGAAGGGACCCCAGCAACCACCTCGGGTCTCCAGGACGCAGGCTGCCCGAGGTCATTGCGCAGCCGTTTCTTGTCTTTCCCAGTGGAAACTGGGTGTAGAGGACCCTTTGGCTTGACCCTGAGCCAAAGTCAGGGAAAGTAAGTTCCTGCCTGCCAGGCCAGCAGCATTGAGTAGCAGCTTGGAGTGTGTTTTCAGGGGCTGGGCTGGGAGTGAATGCATCGTTCTTGCAAATTATTTTAAGGAATTTTATTTGGATTTCTTAACACGTATTGTGTTTGCCTTTTAAAATAAGAAGTGATGTCATAAAGTACTGTGTGTGTGCGCGCGCGCGTGCGCGTGCACCTTCTTTTTTTCTCAAAAAAAAAAAAGACTGGGTATTCACCTTTCTTTATGTGCTTATGGCAGACTGGAGAACAGATGTTTTAAATCTGTTTCGTGTCATATTTCATCGGTTCTCGGGTTCTTTTCTATTTCCTTTGACTCATATTTAGAATACTGGAACTGGAATACACATGTGTACTGAACGTGAGCTCTCAATTTCGCTAGAAATGATTTAGATTCTGTGTCGTGGTCTACGTGCAGCCCATTATTATGTGTCAGGAAAATATGTCGCATGGTTATAGTATCTGTCAGGAAAATAGACGAGGCAACTGTGGTTTTTTCTTCATAGCACTTACTGCCTTGTTTATCTCCATGCGTACTCTGCCCTGTCCTTTCTCTTTCCTCAAGTACAATAGTTCTGTTCCATAATAGCTGTTCAGTAAATATTTGATTAGAAAAACGAATGAATGAATGAATGAATGAATGAATGTAAGTGGGGAATGCAGTGCAGTTAAATCCCGTGTACAGATTAACATTCTGAGAACTGTTTGTATTCCTAATGGGAGGAACTCTATGTACACAGTTCGAAGTTCAAGGCCACTGTAGAAATTAATTCACCTTTTGTACAGGTAAAAATGACACTCTGGTTCCCTGGCCCCTAAGTCAGCTGACCTTACACAGGTAGCACCGCTGTGACTGTGCGTATGAACTGTATGAGAAGAGACTCCTGCATGTTTACGTCCAAAAGAGAAAGCTAAGGAGCAAGGTTTTAATGTGAGGTTTCCTGTAGTTACTTACTAGTGAAGTGTGTCTTCTTTGCTACTCTCCTGGGAGCTTTGTGCCTGCGTGGGAAGTGCTCTACCCACTGGGCTACATCTCCTATCCTTCTTCCTATTACTTTTTCATGTACAGAACCCTGGAGTAGAGCACTGATGGCATCCAGGGAAGTCACTGTTGAGCCTGTCACTGGTATGAATGGGCACAGAGACTGTGCTGCTTTTCCTTACCCTTGCCATAAATGAACCGTTGCAGCTGCCTGCCGATAGGTTTCGAAAATGCTAGGATGTGTAGGAACTTATTTTATCATATTGTTCAATATGATATTTTAGAATAAATCCAAGTGTCTTCAGTTGTCAATATTTTAATACACTGCTTCCTTAACTATAACGGAGCACAGTCTGAAGGAAATACCTGTGCGCTAACCCCTCCCCGTAAATCCAAGCCCTCATTGTGTAGAGTGGATTATTCTTCCCAGGTTATTATTTTAAGTAATGCTGAGTTCTGACTGTGGGCGGAGAAGGCACCAGCGGTGGAAACTAAGATTCTTTCCAGAATGCTGCACAGCTACATCAGAGTGAGCAGGTGTGGTTCTGTTTGCTGTCTTCTCATGGCAGGGTACAGCTGGAAGATAAACAGGCTACCGAAAGAACAGTTAGCTTTATGTGGTCCCTGAGATAGGGACATTGGGACATGCAAACCAGGCCTGGCTGCTGGAGAGTTAGTTCATATGTTCAAATGTCATTGCTGTGACATTTGGAGCCTTCTAGTTACATAAGGTGAGACAATGCTTAAAAGTTACATTGTTCAGTGTGTGGAAATGCAGGTAGGACGGAAGAACTCTGGGTTTCTGTTGCCCATCGTTATACCACGCTGCTGGAATCTTGGGCTTCTAAACAGAATGTGTGGTATCCTATATGGGTTGGGAGTTTAACTAGTTTATCAAGTTTTTTTCCAGCAGTGTCTAAGGTATAGTACAGGTCATTGCAGAAACTTCGGCTTCTGTCTTTAACTCATTGACTTTTGGCTAGAATATGCTTGAAAGAGCACATTAGTGAATTTTACTTTGAAAAGTAAACACACTAAGTTCTTAATATTGAGAATCCGATGTCAATGGGGACATTGGTCACATGACTCATTAGTTCTTGGATTTTTATGTTAAAGTATGGTGTGGGGGATGGGAGATAGTGTTTTTAGAAAGAAATACTTTAAAGTAGGCTTCTGCTTTCATTATGTTTAACTCAATTGAGAAGTGATAAAGTCGATTTTCATTTTCCATTTTCCAGTCTCACTCCCTAGAATACAAAGGAAGGAGTGTTTGGGCATCTTACCTTTAACTTGCATTTCAAATGATATTTGTATGGCCAGTTGGGGCCAGGAAAAGCCTTCATGGTTACCAATTGGGAAAGCTTTTGAGGAAGAGGGCTCATGGGAGACTTTGGGCTCCTGATGTAGTACAGAGGAGCTGGCATCCGGTGTCACCCACCATTGCTCCCATTCTCTTAACTTGCCACCCTCTGCCTGTTTTGCCTGTGACTTGCTTCTGTCTTACCACTTCCCAGAAGGTGTCGCTGTAGAATACGTTCCCCTGCCCAACCTGAGGCTTCCGATTATATAAAGGCAACTAGGTTTTAAAATCATTTAATAAGCGTGGATTTTCCCAGAGATCCTTATCTGTTGTTGTTTCGTTCTTTCAAGATAGCTAACAGATTTTGAAATTTAGTAATAAGAGTTTGTGTGGAACAATTTCCTTGAGACGTATGGAGAAAGAACTCAATCCATATACTTAGAAGATAGACTCACACAATCATTCGGTGCATTTTCTATCCATACATTTAGTAAGATAGACTCACACACTCATTCGGTGCATTTTGCTTGTTTGGAAATGTGGTTCAGAATTTATCCTCTTGCACCTCTGCATGCTTTCCGTGTCTCTTGGGTTACTAATGTGTTCGGTGTGCTGCTGAGTGTCGCCTGGCTTCCTTGAAGGAAGTGCTTTCTGGCGCAGCTCTTTTTCTTAACCAGGGCAATCAATCAGTTCAGGCCAGTGGCTTACTCCTCTCCCAACCATTTAAGGATGGAAAAAAATAGGGATTTCATAATTTTCCCACTACAAGAATTGTATGTTTTTGTTGTTCCGGTAGCAGCATTTTTTTCTAGCTTGATCAGATCATATGAAATCAGGTTCTGTAAAACGCTCTGAGGGAATTCTTTACAACCATACCATGGGCTGGGAAATAAGGAGCTACATTCCAGCCCTGTACCAATGCCATCTGTCCCACAGAGATTATCAGAAAATAAGTAGATAAGTGTTACATTTGCAGCTCATTAATATGAATAAAAGCTTTTGTGAACAAGCTTCTTTATTTCTTGTTAGTATTAGATATTTTATTCATGTGCTGTTAATCCCAAAAAGGAACAACAAAAGTCGTTTTTTTTTTCCCTCATGAAAGGCAGTCCAGTTTAAAACAAACAATCTGATAGCCGGGGCTCCTATTTAGTTAAGCAACATGTGATAAGTCTCTCTGATATCACTAATCTTGCTATATTTACTCACTGTTTTGCTTCCTGGTTCTGATAGCCTAAGACAATTTGATGGCCTTGATGCGTGGTACAGACGGCCCTATGCTCATAGTAAGAGATAGTGCAAAACCTGAGAGAATACAAAATATACATATCTCTTGAAAGTCTGTAATATTGTTATTTTGTAACATGTTAGTTTCAAATAAAAGATGCTTTTGGAGTAGATTATATTGTAACTTTCTGAAGCACATAATACGTTTTTGTAAGTGTTTTGTTCAGCTGCCTTCCTTCAAATTCCTATCTGCTAGCTAATCTCTTAGAGTTTTGTAACTTTCTGTGTCTTAGTAGAACTCAGATACAATTTGATCTTTTGATGCTCTTCCAGCTACTGATGTCATGTCATGAGAAGTACTTGGCCGGCATCTTGAGAATGCTGCTTCTACATCCCCAGCAAGTACAAAGTACAAAAGACTGTTAAGTAAATTCCTTTTAGTAGAAACTGTATTTATAGCTGGATAAGACCAAGGCATACTCCTGGGATTTTGCATAGTAGGATGCTTAGAGATGATAGTAATATATAGTGCATCTCAGAGTAGGAAAGTAGTTCATAATTCACCATAAAAGGACAATATTTGAAAATAGGATGTTTTTACCTGATTTACTTATTATGCATATTGAAACATTGTAAGGTACTCCATTAGTACCTTACATTTTTTTTTATTGAGAAAAGGAGAGAGAAAAAAAAACAAGTTTCCACCTCCTTCCAGCCCCCTACCTCCCTCCCCCTCCTCCCACCCCTCTCCCACTCCTCCCACCCTTCTCCCCCTCCCCCCACTCCTTTCCCCCTCCCTCTCCAGTCCAAAGAGCAGTCAGGGTTTTCTGCCCTGTGATAAGTCCCAGGTCCTCCCCCCTCCGTCTAAATCCAGGAAGGTGAACATCCAAACTGGCTAGGCTCCCACAAAGCCAGCACATTACGTAGGATCAAAACCCCGTGCCATTGTCCTTTGCGTCTCATCAGCCCTCATTGTTCGCCATGTTCAGAGAGTCCAGTTTTATCCCATGCTTTTTCAGTCACAGTCCAGCTGGCCTTGGTGAGCTCCCAATAGATCAGCTCCACTGACTCAGTGGGTGGGTGCACCCCTCGTGGTCCCGACTTCTTTGCTCATGTTCTCCCTCCTTCTGCTCCTCATTGGGACCTTGGGAGCTCAGTCCAGTGCTCCAGTGTGGGTCTCTGTCTCTATCTCCATCTATCACCAGATGAAGGTTCTATGATGATATGCAAGATATTCATCAGTATTGCTCTAGGATAGGGTCATTTCAGGTTCATTTTTAACAGAGGACAAGAAGGAATGGTGGGAAGTAGCAACCGTGGAAAAATGATTGTTTTTACAATTTCCAGGCTTTCTGTAGAGAAGTAAGTGAGTCTTTTAAATGCCACTTGGCGTGTTTGAAGAGATAAAGGGGGCATGAAGATTGTAAATACCATGCAGTTGGATCCATTTCGATAATTAGGTATAGTGACACCTAGGTTGCAGATGGCGAGCTGGTTTACCCAGCAACCAGCTCTAACGACAGAATTAGTAGAAGAGGTTTTACAGCTTTGCAAACGTAAAAAAAAAAATACTTTTTTTAGCTATTAGTGTGTATGGCTTTTCTGTAGTAGTTAAAAATAACTAAAAACAAAAACTGTATGTCAGTAGAAGCCATTTACAGTTGACCAGGATAATTTGAAGAAAGCTTCAGCCTTCTGTCTCTGAACTGGTGGTGTCTGGCTAATTCCCTGTCTTCTGCCCCAGTGTCTAGCTGTTGAGCACGGCCCTCATGGGTGGCATATGCCATTCTGACTGAACATATACCTCTTCCATTCTACAGAATCTCCATTTCTAGGCTAGAGATGAGATGCTCATGCCCTCTGTCCCGCTGTAGTGGTGAATTCTGGAGTTCAGTACATGAATTCTCTTTTTTGGTTCTGGTGTGCTGGGAGCCAGCGTGGTACTTTATCAGTCATTAGAATGGCTTTTACTTTTATTCTTGTGTTCCTCTGGTGTTCAGATGTTCAAGCGTTTGTTCTGCAGTGGACATTTTGTTTATCAGGGATGTGATTTGGTTCCTTTCAGCTGCTGTTCTTATCCTTTCTTGGCAAGCCCTTGAATGGGACTTCATTCTGATCAGGCTGATTATTACCGAGGACAAACAAGTTCACCTAGTAGACCCAGCTTTAAAAGGAAGTGTTCTAGGAGAGGTGCTGAAGGCTGCAGGGTGTCTGTCCCCCTGGTTGTGAGATGCAGAGAAGCTTGGCTTCTCCCACCAGTGCCACCTCCCACTGTGGGTAGTTTCTCTGCTCCAAAGCAGAGATTGGTATGAAAGGGGAAGAGAATGTTGTGCACTGGCAGAGAACAGCCTCAGCAGCAGACCCGGCGAGCTCCTGCTGGATTTGGAGAAATGTTGGCTCCTCTCCTATGTGTATGCCCACAGATCTAATCCAATGACTCATTCATAATGGAAGACAGCCAGGGTGGCCTTAATTTTAAAGTGGAAGAATATTGTTTGATGAAATAATTTTATTCCATGGCCACCATTGCTGTAATTACTTTTGCTTCTGTTTTCCATAGGCTTCATAGGCATTTCTGCCCACCACGAAGTAATTGTTATTATGCTATGCCTATTGTGTTTCTTACGTCACACATGCTTCTATGCTGAGTGGTAGTCCCAGGGTCTGTCTTAATTCCAGTTCTTCTGAAATGGCATACTGGAAAGCCTCTTCAGCCTTAGTTTCCCATGCACATTTTATTTAGGAATAATTTCTTTTACATGAACAAAAGTTATTGTCAATAAACAAATCTTTATTGGAAGTATATATAGCATTGAATTTTGCCTTTCCATTCTTTGAATCAAATGAATTTTAATAAGCTACTTCTGGCTTCATTTTTAAAATGGTATCAAACCCTTGCTTTTTGAAAGTACCAACTTTCATTTCGTACATTAAACACATCTGTGCTGCTTTTAGATCTGTACTTATTGAGGTGTTATTTTAAGAGTATCTACTGTACTTGTCAGGAATAAACCATTCTCAACTTGTGGATTTTCTTCTGTAGTATCACTTCTTAGCCATTCTTACACATTTATTGATCATCATTCCTTTACATGCTCCTCTAATTTATATTATACAAACTATAAAGTATTATATTGACCATTACATGCTAAATACTTATATCTAGTATTTATATATGTATATATTATTAAAATACACTTACTATTATATATATATATTTATATTAATTTAAGGTGAAAAATATTTTATTATATGTTCACATGTATGTCTGTGTACCCTATTCATGCCTGGTGCCTGTGGAGGCCAAAAAAAGGGCATCAAATCTCTTGGAACCAGAGTTACACAGTTGTGAGTACCGTGTGGGTGCTGAAAATTGATCCTGGGCATTTAGAAGAGCAGCCAGTGCTTTTAACCACTGGACCATCCATCTGTTCAACACAAGATTTCTCTTTGTTTAATTCATTCTCTCTCTCTCTCTCTCTCTCTCTCTCTCTCTCTCTCTCTCTCTCTCCCTCTCCCCTTCTCTCTCTCTTTCTCTGGAGTGTGTGTGTGTGTGTGTGTGTGTGTGTGTGTGTGTACTGAATGCATATTACCCCAGGGACCAGCAGAGGGCATCAGCTCCCTTGGAGCTGGACTTTCAGGCGTTTGTGAGTAGCCTGGCATTGATGTTGGGAGGCAACCTCAAGTCCTGTAGAAGAGCAGGAGGAGCTCTCTATCATCAAATGTGAAACATTTTATTGCTGACATGAATGAAAACTGCTCAAGAAGCCTGTCTCCTTCCATATAGAAGTATGTGTATGTCTGTTTAACATGCAGTAAAAGCGCTGTGACTTGGTTCTTGATTGGCGTATCTACCATTGTGAATTCCAAGTCTTCATTTCCATAGCCATAGTTTGGCACAGGTGTGTGTGCCTCCTCCAGGTGGACAGTCCTGCTGAGACCGCTGCTCTTTTTGTGCTCTACCTTCCAAACTGCTGCTCTTTCTCTACCAGTTTGCCTGTTTTTTTATATGTGTCTGAATATTCTTCCATGGCATGAAATTAGATTAGAATCGCTGGGTCAGAGCATATAAATACATACATTAGCCTCTTTTGGGTACTGCCATTTTATTTAACACATAGTGGTTGCTTGAATTCACATTCTACATATAATGAATCACAGTTGTTACCTTTATTGTTGCCACCCTTGGTAAAGTTTAATGTTTGTAAGTTTGGTGCACTTTTAAGTCTTCTCACATGGCTACCATTTGCATTTTCCTGGTTTCTAGTAACACTTGACATTTTTGTTTCTCCTGACTCTGTTGCTCTTGCATATCACCTATTCCCTGGTGTGTTTAATTTGCCCGTGTGCTTGTATTGATTTGTAGAGTTTCACAACCCCAAGCCTTGTGCTCGCTCGAGTGGCAGTTCAAGGCCTTCTCTAGTCCTTCATTGATTGTTTACATTGGCATTTCCTGGGCTATACTTTATTCAACAAAATTATTTAATTTTAATGAGGCAATAATAGAATTTTTCTGTGTTCTACTTTATGGGCTTTTGTGTTTTATAGCATCGTTTGTAACAGAGATGATGACAGTTCCTTTTAAGTGAGATCATAAAATACCTGAAATTTCGCTCTTTTGCGTTTGTATCTCTTCAGACCTAGGTGTTGATTTTTATTGTGTATGAACTGTTAAAGCAGGGGATCTATTTTAAATATCTTTTACCAAGTAGATAAGGAACTGTTCTGCAGTTAGTGTTCATACAGACACTGCAGAACCAGATCTCACCTGTTTCTAAGCCTGGCACCGTGTTCCAGGAGGGGAGGCTCATGTCACTGAGTGTCCTTTTGCTGTGTGAGAGGCTCTATGTCTGGAAGGACAGACCACTCTTCCTTTTCACTGTCGTTCTTGCATTTGGGCAGCTTCCGAATCTGTCCTTTGTTTTGTACAGCTAGCGTCTGATTTATTGTGTGATATGAGAGCTTCTCTTCTTATTCTTTCTTTTTGATGTTCTGTGTACGTCTCATACCTTGATAGCGATTTCTTTCCTTAAATTTGGGGAATTTATCTTAGGATTTTGTTGAAAATGTTTTCTGTGCTTTTGGCCTTGGTTTTCCTCCTTCTACCCATGTGATTCGTAGGTTTGGTCTTTCTGTAGTGTTCCAGAGTTTCTGCCTTTTCTGTCCTGGACATTTTAGATGTAACTTTTTCTTTGCCCAAATGATCCAAATTGTCCACCTTACCCAGGCCTGAGATTCGCACTTCCACTTGATCCCTTCTGCTGACGAGGCTTTCCATTGACGTTATTTGACTTACCGAATTTTTCATGTTTTTAGTTTTAATTTTTTGCCATGTTTTGTTCAGAAATTCTGTCTTTATGAAATTCTATTTCCATATTTTAAATTATTTGTTTTATTTCATTCAAACATTTAGTTTTTTGCCGTCTTCATTTTATCAATTATTTGTTTCCTCTTTGAGTTGCTTAATCATTCATCTGTCTATCTATCTACCTATCTATCTATCTACCTATCTATCTATCTATCAATCATCTATCTATCTATCTATCTATCTATCTATCTATCTATCTATCTATCTATCCATCTATTTTCCATCCCCACCAGGCCACAGTTTCTCTTCCCTCCTCTCCTTCCAGACCCTCCCCCAAAACTCCCTGTCCCCACTCCCCAATTCACTCCTTTTCTGTTTCTGTTTAGCAAAGGTCAGGTCTACTATGGGTATCAATTAAACATGCCTATCAAGTTACAGTAAGACTAAGCACCTCCCCATGTATTAAGGCTGGGCAAGGCGACAGAGTATGAGGAGTAGGGTCCCCAAAACCTGTGAAAGTGTCTTTGTTCTTTTCAGTCTTATAGGAACCGTTGTTATCTAGAAGGGATAAATGAAGACATTCTGCCTTTTTCTAGCAAGTCAAGTATAGGTGTTACGTAGATATCAGTATCACATTGTGGGAATTTATGTATTTTTAGTTTAAGAGTTTTGGCAAATCGCCCTTCTCTCTCCAAGCCCTGTTTGGTCATGTTGAGCTATCCTTTATACATGACTTTATTTGCTAATACTGTACACATGGTTTTATTGCTAATATTGTACACATGGCTTTAATTACCAATGCTATACAATGCTGTTATTGCCCATATGTCTTTATTTGCTAATTTGTGCTTACAGCTTTATTTTTAATATTTTGTTTTTGCTTTTGTATCTGCTCATGATGAATGCAGGTCTATAATTTTAAATTTTTTTCTTTTATGCTGACACCCCTTCCCCATTTCTCCTTCCCTTCTTTGCCTCGTTACTAATTATGCTTAGAATTTAATATTTCCTCTGCATTTATTGAAATTAAATGTATGGGGTTTTTTTTAGTCGGTAAATTATAACTATGTTCTAATTTACCCTTGCATTTGAAGGGAAAACCCAACCTAGTAATTTTTTATATAAATCCCCGAGTCTTAAGATTGTTTAGATTTATTGTTATTTTCACACCCTAGGTATGCTTTATTAAGTTTATTATGTGCACTTTTTCTTTGTAAGATTCTGACCATCTGCAGACACCTGTGCAGGGCGAGACTATTTGCCACCGGGCATGTGCTTTCCTTGTCTCCACGCGACCACCTGTTCTTCCCTGCTCTTGTAGTGATGCCTTGGAGTAGGTGCATTGCTTTGTTCAAACTGCACTTATTTCTTTGTGAGTGAAACACAGTATTTATTTTCTTGAACTTATAAGATTTATTTTGGCTTTGGCCGATTAGTCTATCTGTGGCCAGTGCACAGAGAGGCCTAGAGTACTTGGCACGAATCTAAAACATAATTGTTAAGTTTTTATTGCCCTCGTAGCAGTCTTAGTAGATGTTTGTGCCAGATGTGATACAGTGTTAACAATTATGGCTCCAAGATTTGGAAATTTGAAAAAGCTGATGTAGAAACAAGCATCGCTGAGCATAGACTAAGAGCGCATAGCGAGGTGCTGCCCAGTGGGCTGCGAAGGAGAAGGGCTGGGGTCCAGAGTGGTGTACTGGAGTCTTTTATAAACTAAGCTAATAAGCTGAGCTCTTTTTTTCTGGGATTACTCTTTTCTTACTCATCCATCTCAAATGTCTCACTGTTCACAAAAGAATTCTAAAAAATATTCTGTGTCTTTATTAGCATGAATGCTACACCGTAGATAAAACCAATATAAGAAATGCAGGTAGCTCAAGAACAAGAACCCTGGTCCACACTCATTTCACCTCGACAATGATCTACCTATGATTTGTGTACAGCGAATCTCCAGTTCTTTGAGCTCCACCATATCACTGCCCTTCCTTTGTGTCAGGTGGCTCCTGTGCTCTGACCTCCATTGGTGACCCAGGGCTCATCCACAGCATCCATTGGTGACCCAGGGCACCATCCACAGCTTCCCTTAGTGACCCAGCGTACCGTCCACAGCATCCATTGGTGACCCAGGGCACCATCCACAGCATCCATTGGTGACCCAGGATACCGTCCACAGCATCCCTTAGTGACCCAGAGCTCGTCCACAGCATCCATTGGTGACCCAGGGCACCATCCACAGCATCCCTTAGTGACCCACGGTACCGTCCACAGCATCCATTGGTGACCCAAGGCACCGTCCACAGCATCCCTTAGTGACCCACGGTACCGTCCACAGCATCCATTGGTGACCCAGGGCACCGTCCACAGCATCCCTTAGTGACCCACGGTACCGTCCACAGCATCCATTGGTGACCCAGGGCACCGTCGACAGCATCCCTTAGTGACCCAGGGTACCGTCCACAGCATCCATTGGTGACCCAGGGCACCGTCCACAGCATCCCTTAGTGACCCAGGGCACCGTCCACAGCATCCCTTTATATAAAGCAGGGCACTGCTTATCCCTAACCTGGCATTGTCGCTTGTCTCCCAGAGAACTATCCTCTTTTGTTTCCTACAAGAAGCATTTCTTGTTTTTAGTCTTCTTCACTTAATAAAAAGAGAATGAAGTCCACAGAAGCCTGCTGCCTTTCTCCTCTACTGTGTTGCCACTGTGTGCTAGGAGCTCCTTTTCTTGTCTTCAGGTCTTCTGACCAAAGCCAACAGAGACTAACTAAGACCTGAATGCACTGGGCTCTGTTTCTTTGCTCCTGAGGGATCGTCTTTCCAGTACTTTCCAATAGGACATCTAATTCTATGGTTGGCGTGTTTTCCTGAGCTATAGAAGCAAATAATACCAATAATGGTACAGAGCATAAAATTGCTGCTACTTAGCAAGTGATGACGGTGTGTCAGACCTTGGCTTGAATCTCTGTTCTAATATCTGATTTCATAGTTACTGTGTCTCTTTTAGTAGAGGAGGAAATGGAAGGCTAGAGAAATAGTGGAGCTGGGGTCTGGATCCCAGGGCTGACCCCGAAGCTGCTGTGGCCGGAACATTACTTAGCCCACTTGTGCCAACTTTCACGCCAGCCTGCTGTGTGGCAGGTTTTGTGAAGCAGAACCTTGATTATGGGTTCTTATTGAAAAGCTCTAGTAGTTCCCCCAAGTTGTTGAGAATAGCTGTGACTCCCGGGCAGGAGGCCTCCTGCTGCTCTCTCTGGCTGTCCTGCCTCCACCCTTGTTACAGCCCTGTCCACAACATGCAGTCTCTCTACATGCTTGCTGAGCATTTGCACAGGGAACTTCTGCATCAGCCCCACGCTCGCTTTTTTTTCTGGCTGATGCCCGTGCATTTCAACACCCAATTCCCCCAACTAGTTTATAAGAAAGAATTTGTTATGGCCCGTTTTGAGCCTGTGGTTTGCGTAAAGTTCATCAGAGTTCCCGACAAGGTTTGCTAGGCGCCCTGCCCCCGCTAACTGGCAGCTGTTGCAAGCTTGTCTTCAGAAAGTCACAGGTAGTCTGCTCTGTGACAACCTTGGTCAGAGAAGGGGTGGTCTCAAGCTCCAGACTATTAATGAGGCTCAGTGTCCTAAACCAGTAGGCTGGGGAAGGAGGCAAGTCCTGACCTATGGGAGGAGAGGACGAATTACTTGTGAGCAGGAGCCTTACTTAGCAATATAGCCACAGTGCCTTTTCCTGTGTGCCGTCCCTTCTGCCCAGCAGCTTATAAAACAGCTTCATTTACACTTTTCTCTTTAGCTTGGCATTGTCTCCCCCAGGTTTCCCCTACTCTTCCCTCACCAGCTTCCTTTAGACCAGCTCTGCTAACTCCGTTAGAACTTGAATGGTTTCTTCAACAGATGTAAGTTCAGTCAACAAAATTGTCTCCAGCTGGACTGAACCCACATAGAAACTCAAGCTCTTCTTCTTGCTAATTTGGATAAATCGCCAAAGCTTTCTAAATGTTTCTCAACCTTTCTCCATCTTCATAGGAAGAGGACACTTATGTCAGAGTATTGAAGACTGACTTCAAGGTGACTCGATAATTTCACAAATATAGTTACCAGATTTGGTGACGGTGAGGGTCTCTATATCGAATCTCTATCCTGTTTGATGGTAAGGGCACCGATGGTAGGAACAGAGACCAGCTGAAATTGTTTTTATCCAGAAGCAAAGTGGAGGTGGAGCTGGCCCCAGATGCGCAGGGATCATTGACTCGAATTGTCTCCTATGAACCTCTTTCTTCTGCTTCCTGGCTCCTTGTGGGGAACTTAGGAGGGAAGCAGCTGCAAGCAGTGAGGAGGAAAATGAACAAGGCGTCTTGAGTTTTCCTCAGAGCTAGACTGGCTACTTCTCCTGGCTGACTTGGACTACGGTCCTTGTGTGATCTAGGCTGTAGAATACCCCCTGGGATGGATTAGGTAGGCAGTGCAGCCACTGGTACAGCCGCTCAGCTCTGCTGCTGTGGCCTGGAAGCAGCCATGGTCAAGAGAGCCAGGAGGTGAATGGAACCATGAGGCAGTAAACCCTGATTATGGCCACTGCAGTTGAATCTCCCATAAATCTCACATTATGAAATGTTTTTCTCTGACTTCCTTTTAACTGTTCTAAAAGCGAAACCATGCTTAGTGCCTGGCTCATACCAAAACCCAAACAAATACCAAAACCCAAACCCAAAAACATTGGAACTTGGTCATAGTCTAGTTTGGTTTAGAATACTGCAGAGGCCAGGGGTTGCTGTAGCGTGGATAGCATGTGTTTTGGTGTCCGGTGTTAAGCAGCTTCCTGGGCAGGCTGGGTCCTCTGCACTCTTGGTGTGTTAGTATTGAGCTCGAAAGCAGGTGCTCAGCTCACAGGAAGGTAGGTGACACTGGAATGAACACACACAGGTGAACATTCCTCTGTTCAGTCAGAAAGGACGCTGAGGTGAGAGAGGGCTGGCTGTGCTGTTTTCTGTTTTGCTTTTGATACCTTAAGTTCTCAAGAATGGCATTTATGGGGGATTTCTTAGGTTTGTGCTCTAGGCAAAAACATAGAAATCCTATTGATAAGTATCAAAGGTAAACAGAATTCTAAGAACATGTGTGCTTCATAGGTACAGAGAACTGTTTAGGTGGACAGGTCAAGTCCATTGGGTGTTAGAATGTTTAGACAGCATGCTGCGGGTTCCCATCATCTTCTCAGGTCCTGTCCACAGGAAGCTGTTCAGTAGTAACAGAAGAGGGATTCCTGGCACTCTTTTATCCACACTCGTGTGTGTGTGATGCTTCACTTATTTGCAAAGTTTCAAATTCCCTTTTTATTTTTAACCGTGACTCAAAAGAATGGGCTAAAATTATTCATGTAAATACTGAAGTGTGGAGTCATCTGATGAGTCCCCCCCCTTTTTGGTTTCCTATTTTTAAGTTCCTTTGTAAGAGTTATGAGTATTTTCTTTTTGAAGCTAAGACTTGCCAATTTCCATTAGATGATTCCAGTTTAAAAGGTGGATATTTTAAGTGTTATAAAGAGTGGTTTTTATCAGTTAGCACTCGAGAATTCTGTACATTGGAAATTCGGTGGTGTAATTTTTCCTAGCTGGCTGCTTGTATCCTGCTCTCCTGTTTGTCTTTTCTCTGATAGCACAGGTTTCACTGCCTTTCAGTTCCTCTTCCTTGGGTTGTAAGTTAAGTTGCCTTTCTGATTCACTACCGTAGCACGGGACAGGGATTTAGAGTGTTTGCTGAATAAATGAATGAACTGATATGTGGGGAAAATCTATTTAAAATTTGCCGTCCAAAGAGTTATGTTTACATCCTACAATCCATGCTCTTTTACAGAGCTGATCTGTGTTGCCAGTTCGACTTTGATGGTGACCCAGCACTTTTCGTGTAAAGCACTATTTTTAGCCCGTTGTTGTCATGGTATCATATTTAAGCACCAGGATTTTGACTGACCACGTGTTAGCGCTTGTGGGTCTTGTATGAAGCCTCAAAAATTGTACTTTGCATCTAGTCAGTTCTTTGTGGGAGTTAGGCGCTTGCTGTGAGGATTAGGGCAAAGCGAGTTAGAGCAGGAGTGTGGGACATTTTTGAACATGGTGGCTATGTGGGTCATAATTTGGTTCATGATTGGGGTATGTTGGGAAGGGAGCACACACACAGATGGACATGTGTGATAACCAGAGTCAAAACTGTGTGCACGTCTTGTTTCCCAGATAATTCCACATTGCTTTATCATTGGATTGAGACAAAAGAATTTTTATTCTGTTTTAGATTTTTGTGCAGTGAGGTTTAAGGCACCAGGCCCAGCATGGGCTAAGCCTTTGTGGGTCTCAACCTGAGACCCGTGACCCCTCTGGGGGACAAACATCAGATATCCTATATATCAGATACTTAAAATATGATTCATATCAGTAGCAAAATTAAAGTTATGAAGTAGTAACAAAATAATTTTATGGTTGGGGTTCACCGCATCACTAGGAACAGCATTAAAGTGTTGCAGAGTTAGGAAGACTGAGAACCAAAGGCTTTTCTAAAGTTTTAGAACTGTGACCACAAGCAGCAGTTCTGAGTATTTCAGCACTGAGAATATGGAAGTCAGAAGAGGCAGGAACCTTTGGGGACAGATTTCTATGTTTGTTAAGGAAAACAAGAAGTAGTTTCAGAACAACTATAAACTGATAATTTCAAAGTAAATTCTGTCAATAAAAAGTATCCTAAGGTGCCTCACACGGCATCTGTCAACATCTGGAGACACGATGTTTATCAAGTTCAGGATGCTGAAAGCATCATTTTGTTATGTATTTGGTAGATATTACACATTGAGCAGGATTCAATGTTGATATTTCTCAGCTTTGCTGGAAATTTTGGGAATGCCCTGGGGTCAAAGGTGTGTAGGCCCAAAACTGTGAGTCCAAAACAAGAGCCTTGTCAGATGGTCAGAGAGTTGACGGGGGTAGCTATGAGTCCTGACTCAGGATGTGATTACTCGGTTCTTTTGACATAAGATAGCTCATACAAGCAGATCCATTCCATCCTGACAGATGGTCAGGATTTGTAAGTGTACTTTTGTTCCTTCTTTTGTAATATGAGGTCACCTGGAGAGTAGTTGCCTTCAGGATGTTGGTCTAGGGTAGCTTTGCTGCCTAAACAACAAAATGCTAATGACTTGATATCTCAGTGTTGAAACAATTAACAGTTCGAGTTGTCCTTTGTACCATGTTAAATAAGTCTTTTGTTACCTTCTTTTTCTTTTGTATTGGGGTGTAAAAGTATATAAAAAATTAAACACAGACAATTTCAGTATTCACTGGAATGCCCTCCTGGCACTATTCTATGGTTTCTGTTTTATTATTTTTCATGTGTCTTTGTATTCTTTACTTAGATTTCTAAAGCCCCACACCACTACCCTAGCAAGAGGGGTTTTGTCGAGGCTGGTCCCCGAAATATGGCGCCCAGTGTACATTTATTTGGTAGTAAAAGATTCCTCAAGGATGTATGTTGCTGGTGGGGAGTGGTGTGTGTGTGTGGTGTGATCCTGTGCTCTGGTCCTTTTTGTCCCCTCTGAGGTGGCGAATCAGCATCTATTTCAACCCAGGTGAATGCTAGGGTAGTGGTTCTTATCTGAAGATTACAAAGGACAATTAGTTTTCAAGATGGAAGGATGGATGGACAGAGAACGACGGGCATGAAGAGATGAGGGAAGGAAGCAAGGAGGCCCGGAGGGTGGCCGGGGCCTTGATAATGCTGCATTTTAAGCTGGGCTGATGGAAGTGCAGACTTGGGTTTGTTTTCTGGAATTCTGCCACAGGGCAGTCTATTGGCATCCTTCCAGCCATGGTGCCTCTCTCCACAGCCTCAGCCAGGAGAGCACAGTTTGTTTCTGGCTGCTGTAATCCATAGAAAAGGCTGTGCAGCTCCTTCCTGGCCATCCTGGGGAGCAGCTCCCCATCTCTCCGAGCTGGAGCTGTGGAAAACTGGTAGTGGGTGGATGGAGGCCCTAACCTGTGCTCGGCAATCACTGGACTTCATTCTTCTGTCTTAGTGGTTTGGAGAGCTTTTTCTCCTGTGAGTTTGAGAACTGTTACATTGATGGAGATGAGATGAGGGAATTTGAACAACTTGACAGTGGTTTGAATGTACTTCCCTCCCAGTTTAGGTACATGAAACACTTAAGTACTGAATTAATTTTTTAAAACTTTTTGATACTGGAAAGCGGGCAGTTTTAGGGAGACGGGCTTTGTATTTTTTTTGCCTTCGAAATGTAGTAAGACCTAGAAGTCTTCTGTTCCTTCAAGGTTGACCAGAGGAGGGCGTGCTTAATCCGGTACTAGTCAGGCTGAGAGAAGGAAGTCATTCATTATATCCAAAAGTGTAGATTGCCTTCTAGGTGCAAAGGGAATGTTCAGGAATGAGTGACATCTACCCTTCTGTACCTGTACGTTCCCGAAGAAGAAGAAGATTGTCTTAAGCTGTCTATACCTGGATGTGCTGACTGTTGTCAGAGCGTTTAATAGAGGAGGGGAAGGCCTCCTTGAGGCAGAGATGTCAGAGTAGACTGAAGAGAAAACAGTGAGTCAGGGGACAGAGCAGTGACTGTACGAGTGCTGTGTGGTGGCAGCACAGGACATTCCGGGAACAGCCTGGGCAGAGAGCAGAGCACGAGGCCCAATACAGAGTAGGAAAGTGGCGTGGTTTTTTTTTTTTTTTTTTTTTTTTTTTTTTTGTGGCTAGACTGTGAAGCAGCTCAGAGGAAATGAAACAAAGCTGAGGTTAGAGAAGCTGTCTGGAGCCAGCGCAACGGATCGCCCAGGCCGGCTTGAAGAGCTTCTATTTCTTCTATTTTATCTTGAGAGTAGTGTGGGGCCACTAAGGATTATATTATTTTCTAAAGAGCTCACCCATAATGGAATCAGGTTAAACACAAGCCATGAAGTTATGTTAAAGTAGTCAGACTGGCGAGTGAGAATTTGGGTTGGGAGGGAACATTTTCTCACCCTGTCCTGTCAGAGCATATACAAGGGTTAAGAACAGTCACTGAGACAGATGACCAGGTCCCCGCCAGAGGACTCAGTGGGTAAGTGTGTGCAAAGGAGCAGAAACCATATAAAAATGGAAGGGAAAACTGATTCTCCAGCGTTATCCTTTGGCCTTCACAGGCACACAGGGGCGGGCACTACAGCTCGAAAACTGACAAGGATGCTCAGGCGCCCGGAGAGCCCACATCTTTGCATACCTTTCCTGGGAGCCAGGTGGGAAAACAGACTCACGAACCTTCAGAGAAAGGGTTGAGGGTAAATTCTAAGTTTATTAGAAGTGATGCATGACTCTGACCTTGCAGAGGAAGGGAGGGTGTCAGAGACCTGCTGGGTTGCAGGGTAGCCATTCACAGAGGGCATTTAGGAGACAGTTACCTGGATTGGTAGCTGAAGGGGAGAAATACAGTAACTCTGCAGACAGTAGCTGGTGTGAGCTGTGTTGGTGGGCAGAGGACCAAGCTTAGAATTTTTCATACTTCACAGTCACATGGTGGAGAATGACCCAACCAGGAGAGTGGAAATCAGAAAGCCCAGGGAGTGGTGGAAACGACAGAAGAGTCTGAAGGCAGGGCGGGAAGAAACGGGGAGAGGGAGAGAATTCTGCTAAGAAGTCAAGTAAGTTGGAGCCAGAAAACTTTCCACCTGACTTGATGATGTGGGAATCACTGGTGTGACATTGGGGAATCTGTGCTGGGGTGTGCTGATGTCAGGGCAGTGTAGACTGTAAGTTGTGAGCAGGAAGTTAGAAGTGAAGTGAAGAATTCCAAGAATTGTATGTGTTTGTGCGCGTGCGCACGTGCATGTGCAGGCGAGGGGTAGAGAGGTCGCTCAGTGATTAAGAACACTCACTGCTCTTCCAGAGGACCCAGATTCAATTCCTAGTATCCACAAGGCAGCTCACAGCTGTCTGGAACACAAGTCCTAGGTGATCCAATGTCTTTATCTGGTCTCTGCAGGCAGCAGGCACATGTGTGGTACACAGACAGACATGGAGGCAAAACACTCATGCTCATATACATATATACATACATCTGAATATAATTTAAATGTAATATATAAATATGACTTCACACACACACACACACACACACTAAAGGATCGTACCTGTGAAGAGAAGAAGAGCCCCAGAACAGGGCTGGCCGTGAGGAGGAGTGTTCGGGAAGGCCATGTGGCAAGAGACACAGGCAGAAAGCTAGACTGGTGGTTGGCTCTCGGGAAAGTTGCCTGCTGTTGCTGATGTTAGGTTTCTTGGGGAGTAAGGCTCGGATCTGATAGAATGGACTTAAGGGCAGAGAAGTTTGAGGCATTTTCGCAGACGCGGGGAAGCTGTAATGAGCCGTAGCACCACTGTGGCTGCTCTGGTTGTCAGCGAGGAAGATTGGCCAAGGAGCCCTTCATGCCAGACCAGGGTTGTGAAAAGACTGAGCAGCAAATGTGGCCAGGAGAGGGACATACATGGGGTCCCAGGTTCAGAGAGGTGGGGAGGCAGGTGGGTGTATCAATCATGTGACTATAATGAAACATTGAAGCTAATTTGATTTATAAAGAGGTGAAGTTTGTTGTAATGGTTCTAGAAAGTTCATCATCAGGTTGGGTGTGTTTCCGTCACCCTGAGCCTCTAGGGAGAGCAGCCAACCGTGGAGGCACACGGTGGAGCGAGCAGCGGCCCTACTTTACAGAGTCAGGAAAACTGAGAGGCCAGGTGGATTCCCGCTTTTGAGAGACACCGCAATAACCCGAGGACTGCTTCCGAGACTCTGCTTCCTGAAGGCCCCACCTCCTCTCGGCATTACCCTGGAGACGTGGATCGGATCAGCTGGGGGGTATCATCCACACTGGAAACACAACTAGTTGGGGGAGTAGAAATAGGAGAGCTATGGAATCCGAAGCAGTCAGCAAGTAGACAGGCTGAAAGAGGAGAGTAAGAAGCTCTAGGTCATCCTAACAGCAGGGCTGCCGTTGCAGAGAATGAGTGGCTGGGGACGATGAAAGGAAGAGGCCAGCACTGACTGAGAGGCCTCATGGATTTCTACCTGGCAAGTGTTTAGTGACAGGTGCAGCCCGTGGCTCGGGGGATGTGGATCTTGTCTCTTGGGGTCTCAGGTCCCATCAGGTTGATATTAATAGTCTCTAAGTACCTGTTCCAGGTTTGTTCCCGCATGTGGCCCGTGTGCTCTTCCTCCCAGCCGCTTTTGCTTTGATAGTGACCATCAGCTTCATTGTCTGTGGTGCTGTTGATTTGCCATGCACAAATCCAATTCATTTTTAATAACGTTTAGAAGTATTCTCCTTTACCAAAAATTTTGCTGTCATTACAATTTCTTGCAATTCTGCATTTACTTCCCCTGCAGTAAATATGTAAATGATTTAAAACAATAACTCCGCAGTTTTCTCCCCTTACCCCACTGCACAGATATTTTTTGTCAAACTAGGGAAGAGAGACATTTTGTAACAATGCTTATTTAACCGTTGAGTAGTATAGGAGGAGGAGGAGGCTGACTGTCTTAGTCAGGGTTCCTATTGCTGTGAAGAAACACCACCACAAAAAGCAAGCTGGAGAGGAAAGGGTTTCTCAGGCTTCCCCAGTGTGGTCCAGCTCTGAAGGAATTCAGGACAGGAACTCAAGCAGGGCTGGACCCTGGAGGCAGGAGCTGAAGCAGAGTCCATGGAGGGGTGCTGCTTACTGACTTGCTTCCTCTTGCTTACTCAGAGGACGTTTTTATAGAAGCCTGGCCCCCAGCCCAGGGATGGCCCCGCCCACCAGGGGCTGGGCCCTGGCCGCCCATCGATTGCAAATTAAGAAAATGCCCTATAGGCTTGCCTGCTGCTGAGTCTTCTGGAGGCATTTTCTTTCTTTTGTTCTTCCTTTTTATTTATTCATCGTCTTTCACATCATACATCTCCTTCCCAATCATTTCCATGTCCGTTTGTATTCACCCTCTCCACCCCATAATAAAGTAAGATAAAATTTGAGAGAAAAAAGAAAAATAAACAAAAAAAGGGACCTCATCATGGAAGCTGTAGCTTGACACAGTGATGATACAGTGAACCCTTTTGTCCATGCATTTACTTGACACAGTGATGATACAGTGAACCCTTTTGTCCATGCATTTACTTGACACAGTGATGATACAGTGAACCCTTTTGTCCATGCATTTACTTGACACAGTGATGATACAGTGAACCCTTTTGTCCATGCATTTACTTGACACAGTGATGATACAGTGAACCCTTTTGTCCATGCATTTACTTGACACAGTGATGATACAGTGAACCCTTTTGTCCATGCATTTACTTGACACAGTGATGATACAGTGAACCCTTTTGTCCATGCATTTACTTGACACAGTGATACAGTGAACCCTTTTGTCCATGCATTTACTTGACACAGTGATACAGTGAACCCTTTTGTCCATGCATTTACTTGACACAGTGATACAGTGAACCCTTTTGTCCATGCATTTACTTGACACAGTGATACAGTGAACCCTTTTGTCCATGCATTTACTTGACACAGTGATACAGTGAACCCTTTTGTCCATGCATTTACTTGACACAGTGATACAGTGAACCCTTTTGTCCATGCATTTACTTGCAGGTGTTCATTGCAAGGAGTCCTTGGTCTGGTTCGAGGCCTCTGGTTTCTAGCACACTACCAATGCTGGGCGCTCACTGGAACAGCTCATGGTTATCCTGCTGTTGCCCTGTGCTGTGGAGATCCTGCAGTTTTGGGTTTGGAGGGCCAGTCGCTTCGTGTGCTCCAGCAGATCACCGATAACTCATAACCCCGGTTCTGGGATTGTGCAGTTTCAGGGTTGGTCAGCCTGCCAGCTCTCCCTTGTCCTTACCATCAGGGTGAGCTCTCCTGTGTTATTCTGGCGAGTTCACCCCTCGCAGAGATGGGCAAGGGGCAGAGCCAGTAGTTCTCCCAGTTTCAGGTCCTTAGGGTGGGTCCCCCACACCTACATCTTCAGGGTCCTTTCTACTGTGTTGCACAGGTATGGCTTAGGGGCAGGGGAAGCTCTCCCACTCTTATGATCTCAGGGCCAGCCCTCCCACCTGCCTTGGGCGTTGATGGGGTGGGGGGAAGACATCTCTCCCTTGCCATGCCACTACATGACAGACGAGTAATGGGGACGACTTTCACATGCTCACCCACACTTTTGCCAATGAGGTTCGTTTTGTTGTGCTGCCCAGATGAGGGGCAGGGCCTGCGGAGGCACTTTCTTAATTGAGGCTCCCTTCTTTCAGATGACTAAATAATTTGTGTAAAACTATCCAGCACATTAACTAACCATAGGGTATATGGTCATGGTTGGAATTAGTCTGCAAGGAATAACCGGATCTGTAGTATTTAGGCTGGCCCTGATTGAATGGCTGTGATTCTTACATTAGTTAATTGATAACTGTCTTGTAGTTTCTAATGTGATGGCCCTAGCACAGCCTGCTCAGGAGCCCCTCAGCACTGGTTATATTGGAGAGAAAGAGGATGACCGGGGAGTGAGCAAGCAGATTTCTGCACTGGTTCTGAGTAATCACAGAAAATGTGGAGTGGATGTCTCAGCAATCACGTGTGTGTGTGTGTGTGTAAATTCTATTTCATAAGCAGGGAACTGATAATGCAGAGGTGTGCTGTCTCCCCAGATGACAGAAGCTGGGACACGAACCCCCTGTCTCAAAACCATACCAGGCCAGGGCCTCGTAAGTGTGGTGGCCCTGTGCGTCAGTCGGTTGTGGCATGGTCTTGTGGCCCTGCAAAGTGTTCCTTATCATTCTCATACCTTCCAAAGAAGCTTCCAGAATAGCTACCTATTTGTTTCAAATGTTGTGTGATAATATAGTGTTATATTGGCAAAAGGATAACAGTTATCTGATGGCCGTCTTTAAGTCCGTCCTAGGAAACCAGGACACAGGTTGTTTTGTTCTGTGTCCCTGTTACCTTCTTCACCCTGTCTCCTATCGAGACCACGAAACCTTGACTCACTGACTCTTCAGAAGGGTTTAAATGCTTTATTTGCTCATAAAGACTTAAGATGGAGAAGCCACTTTGAAAGGTTGCGGCTTGCTCTAGATTCTGCTTGCTCTGAATTTCCCTTATTAATTAGAGCTCCAATGAATCCTATAAACTGCTAATCTTAGAACAGTTAAAAAAAAAAGGACATTAAAATTGGGGCCATTTCATTTCCCAGAAGGGAACATTGGATGTGGGATTTCATGGCCTCTGTCCAGTACCTGTTTTGAAGTGACCCCTCCCCCATTCCTCCTCTCTTTCCTTCCCTCCAGTTTCTTTCCTTCAGTGTCCCACAGCCCTCTCTCTTCTCCCAATGAATTTTTTTTGTGTGTGTGTGTGCTTTGGCTTTAGTTTTGCTGTTGGAAGGGTTATTCCTGGGATGATAATGTTGTGACTCAGGATTCTATTTTTTTTTTTTTTTTTTTGGTTTTTTTCGAGACAGGGTTTCTCTGTGGCTTTGGAGCCTGTCCTGGAACTAGCTCTGTAGACCAGGCTGGTCTCGAACTCACAGAGATCCGCCTGCCTCTGCCTCCCGAGTGCTGGGATTAAAGGCGTGCGCCACCACCGCCCGGCCAGTGACTCAGGATTCTAGAGAATTTCTTGTCATGCATGATTTGTCTTTCTTCAAACAACTTGCCTAAATAGTCTTGCAGGCTTTTGATTAAAATTCTGAAGGACCAAAGGAAGCTTGCTCTGGGCTTGGGACCACATGTGGGCTTCTTTACTTGCTGAATGACTAGGTGTTAAAGTTGAGGCCCTGGCAGCCTAGTCTGAAAAAGCCACACTGCAGGTGGGGTGGTTAGTGTGTTACCCTGTGCGCTGTCCAGCTGTGTTGTCTTTCGGAGCTTGGAGCTGTAAGGGATAGCAACATCAAGCAGGGACTCCATCCCAAGTGGGTAGGGCTGCAGGGTCGCCAGGAGCGCTGCCCATCTGAGTGATTAGCAGCATGTGGCCATGAGGAAGGGACTTCTAAAAATAGCTGCTGAGCAGTCAGGTCGAGTTTCAGCTCTGGAGCCCTTGGCCAGGACTGGTAGTGCAGTTCTCGCAGGAAAGGGCACGCTGGGTGGCCCACACCTCCTGGGAGCACCTTAGTTTTGTCCCTTCGGTGTGTTTTATGCACGGATTGAAGAAATCCGAATGGCTGAGGATAAAGGTATATGTCTATTGTTTGGATGGAAAGGGGGTTTAGAACTAGCTGACGTCGTTCTTGCTTATTTTCAGGGGGGGGCTCTGTTCAGACGTTTTTGGCTAGATGCTTTGTGCCTCCTGCATTGTCTTTCTTGAATTTCTGGAACAGTCGGCTTTTTTCAGTGGCTGGGTTTTAATGGAGTAATCTGTCTTTAACCTGAATAGGTTTTGCTGTCCTAACTTAGACTCTCAATATATTCTTCTACCACAAATCACATTTTATAAGCTTCTAGAGTCTGATATGTCGGTCACAATGGACCTAAAGAATTGTGTGTTCAGATTTCTTGTAAAAATATGAGAAACAAGGGATATGTAAATCTCATATTAGTGAGCATGCTTGGGTCGAGCAGCCTTACCTTATATGGAAATTGACCTACTTCATGTGAAGCAGAGGGTAAATGAAAAACAAAAGAGAAGGCACTAGAATTTTGTTTCTTAAATTGACGCTTTCATTTCCTTAATGTGTCAAATTTGCTTTTTTGTGTGTATCTTTTTTTCCTTATAAGCAAAGATCGTCTTTTTGCTAGTGTAAAACATATGTATCGGGTAGATATATAGGAACTCCATAGAAGGAACTGTTGTTTTAAGACTTTAAATGCTCAGTTTAGTACCAGGGTGAATGTCCAGCATAATGCCCACTAACAGTTACCGACGAATGACTTGTAGTTTACTTAATGGCAAGTGAGTCACTAGCCAGTATGCAGTGGCCTTTTGTCCCGAGCCCGTTTGGTTCAGTCTTTTCTTCTGACTGTTGGGACTGATGCCCGCATGGTGATGTTCTGTCCCCACTGTGTGGAAACATTTTCTCATGTGGGCATCATTTTGATGAGGCAGCATGGAAGACAGTGAAGGCCAACTTCACTTACATTTCAGAAGATGAGTTGCCATGTCCTTAACTCGAGGAAACCTCCTTGGTGACTGCAGTTTCTGGATCTGGAGCCAGAAAACAAGATAAAGACCGACTTAGATTTATTTTGATCTAAGAAAATAGCATCACGTGCTGGACATCCTTCCAGAATATTTTTGTCATAACGTCTGGATTTGAATTTGTTGGTGGTGTTTAACACCCTTGGGAAGGGTTTGCTGTACCACACTTCCTTCATTTGAGTCAGGAAACCCAATCTGCCCCTGGGGACTAGGCACAGCACATTTACAAAGGACAGGCCAAGCACATGGCGCATGCTCCAGAAAAAGGCTCCTAAGAGATGTCTGGGTCCTTAGGTCCTGCTTAGTTTTCTCCACACTCACAGGAAAGGCTGTAAAGTGCTCGTAGAGTCTCCTATGACTCGGTGCTTTTATCCTTTATGGAACTAACAAGTATTAATAGTAATGAGGTTAATGATGCTACAGTATTATACTGTTTGACATTGTAAAGGGATAAAGTATTTTTAACAGTTTGCTATTTTAGTTAACAAGGAGCAATAGAAAAGATGGTGACTATGGCCATGTCCAAGAGCCGATAAGACAAGGATTCAGTCTATTGTAGTTTTATCATTCATTTTAAGTGAATAATTTGAGATATATTTCACTTTTTAAAAAGATTTATTTTGTTTTTAATTATGGGTGCATGCACAAGAGTTCAGATTCGTATAGGGGCCAGAGACATTGGATTCCTCTGGGGCTGGAAGCCACTGATGTGGGTGCTGGGAACTGAGTCTAAGAGCAGTACACATTCTCAATCACGGAGCCATCTCTCCAGTACGTATGCATTTGTATGTTATATGAACGTAAAATGGACTGGAGAGATGGCTCAGAGGTAAAGAGCACTGGCTGCCCTTCTAGTGGTCCTGACTTCAATTCCCAGCAACTATATGGTGGCTCACAACCATCTGTAATGAGGTCTAGTGCCCTCTTCTGGCATGTATGTATACATAATAAATAAATAAATAAACGCTTTAAAAAAATAAGAATTTTTTTCCTATATAGCGTAGGGAAAATATCTTCATGTTTATAAAAGTAGTGAGCCAATCCCAAACCCTGCTACTGAGTTTGTGGTACGCTATGGCCCACAGAAGTTTGCCATCTTGCCCCTTATTTTGAAAAATTCCAGCAACAGCTTATTTTGTATTATTTTAATGATTTTTGTGATTGCTCATGACATATAAACATACAGGAAACCATGGTCCCCAACAGTAAAATGTCCTCTCCCAGAGGACCTGGGTTTGGTTTCAGCACCCACATGGTGGCCCACAGCTCCAGTTCTAGGGGATCTGATGCCCTCTTCTGACTTTCACAAGGACCAAGCGCTCAAGTGATGAACAGTGTACGGGCACACAAAATACTCACACATAAAATCAAATACGTCTAAAGAAAGAATATCTTTATAACACGTACAATTTCAATTTTCTTTCTAAGCAATGCATTGGAAGTACTTGGCTGCCTGAAGCCACTCGTGTTCTTTTCCTAGTGTGTGTGGAGGCAGAAGGCAGGTTCTGAGTAAGCTGATGGAGGTGGGGGTCATGGGGTCAGCCCTTAGTAGACACAGAGCTTAGGACTGCACAGGTCATTTTCTGAGTTCTGCCCAACGTGCAAGGCTGATGTGGACGAATGCCTTCCTCTTTCTCCTGTACCAGATGATGACTCTGTCCCCGAGAATTCAGTGGTTCTGAGGCAGGCAGTGCCCCATGTGAGGGATATTTGGGATATATGGGGGGGATCTACCTCCCTTGGACCTGGGGGAACGGGACATGACAGATGACTTACCACATGAGGAACAGCCACACAAATGTCCTGCTAAACAATGTCCTGCTAAAGCGTCTAGAAACACCTTCTGCAGAAAGATAGGCAGGTTGCCATGAGGGTCACATGTGATGCTCGTGACAGCGTGGTGGGAAGAAACCACCATGCCAGGTAGTGTCATGTTATGTTGGTAGCATGCAGAAAAGTTTCCCTCTCCAACATGGCATGGAGGTATCAGGTAATTGAGTGTATTTGCTTGTAGTTGTGGAATATAACATCCTCTTTCTAAAGATAAATTTGCAGACAGTGCTTACTTCATAAACAGTATGGACTTTTATACCTGGCAGTGGCTTTCATGAATTCTGTTTGCCTTGACCATCAGAAGACTATTTCTCGGAGAATGTAAGGCACACAAAGCGTAACAACACATGACAAATGACAGTTGAGCAGAGGTTTACAGAACCGTTTCCTGCATTAGGGCCAGTTGGCAGGCCCGTTTCCTGCCTGCCCGCGCCCACGCCCGGCTGGATCTCCTGAAGGAGGAGGTGGAATTGCATCTTTTGCCTGTGATTTACGTTTCTGTGCTTTCTCCCCTTACTCAGCTTCCCGCAATATTGAATAATTTTGGAGGGATTTACTTTCCTCTGTGGCAGTTAACACAGGTTAGGGTGGTCTACTGTATAAATAGGATATGAAATAGGATCCATCTGCATCTCTGATTTCATTAAGAGAGCTGGCATGCGCTGCACTTCAAAGGCTGTCAGCTGCATTGTTGACTGTGCCTTACTGGGGGTTGGCAAGAGGCTGCTCCATAAGAAAATAGCCGCCCACCAGCACCAGGAAGAGGCAGCAAACGGTGAAGGAGCTGGCAGAGCCAGAGGGCACTGTGAAGATCAGCACTAACTGTTGGGGGACTAGGGAGCCTAGCAGGAAAGAAAGCAACAGGAGTGGAAGGCAAAGCGGAATGTCTGTCCCAGTGTCCGTGAGACTTGCTAAAGACGTAGGCTCTTGTGTTAAAATGAAAGCTGAATGGCCTTGGCTAGTTGGAAAGTTAATTTTTTGGACAATGCATGGAAACAGTGAGAACTATCAAACTGGGGCCAGTATTTTCCTTGTTACAGGAAGGCAAGAACATGAAGTTTTCGTTGTGTTTATGGCATACCAGTGTCTGCTACTTACCACAGGCGGGGTCCGTGTGACCATTTCGACATAAAAGTGTTCCCACGAGGACTGTTTGACAAAGGACTTGGAAGGAATGTATGTGTTCAGCCGTCATATTAAAAAAACAAAACAAAACAAAACAACAGCCCACCAGGAGTTTACTTCTGTTCAAAATTAAGATTATTTAAATCTGGTAATTCAGTTTGAGTAGAAAGTTTGTTGTGTTCAAAGTCATTATTTTGTGTAATGGGCTTTGAGGATTTAGGTAAAACCCGTTTCTAAAGTGATCTGTCAAATAACTGTCAAGATAAATGAGTTCAGTCAAGTGTTTTCTTCTTCTGTGCTGGCACCTCACATTTTCCTTTCTCCACACAGAGGCGAAGCAGGGAGGACACAAGAACGGGAGGCGAGGAGGGATTTCCGGAGGTTCCTTCTTCACCTGGTTCATGGTCATTGCGCTGCTGGGCGTCTGGACGTCTGTGGCCGTCGTGTGGTTTGACCTTGTGGATTATGAGGAAGTTCTAGGTAAGAATTAGGCTCAATCTCTCTAGTGAGTTTGCAAGAGGAGAAGTGGTAGTCCTTGGTACTCTGCACGGCTTGTTATTACATCTCTGGTATTGCTTTCCATTAATTCTTGATAAAGTGAAAGAAAAGGGCACATTACTAGGGCTGCCCGAAAGTAGTGGCGTTAATTTTGATGATTTCTATTTAGGCTCTCTGTGTATTGTGGTATATGGAAGCTTCCATCAGAACAAGTTTTTTAGACTAATTTTCACTATTTTCTGTACTTTATATTTTTTCATTCAATTTTGATATGAGTTTTGAAAATTCTAGGCCATGAACTACTTCCTTTAGTGGGCTTAGCTCTGAGATAGCATCTCATTCCATGGCCCAGACTGGTCTGCACCCTATAGTGAATCTCCTGCCGTGCCTTCCAGTGTTAGGGTTAGAGAGCTGCAATGGTGGACTTGCAAAACCTCCCTTTAGCAAGGGTTTACAAGGACACATACCATGTCTGTTGAGACCGGAGTGTGTGTGGACATGGATGCATGGGTGCTCAGGTAGCTGCTGCTGGTCCTGTGGGCAGCCGGGGCGCCCCTGGGCTCTTTAAGGAAGTTCCTGGGGCTATTTCTAATAGTGTCTCACCTTCTGCTTTTCTCCTTTTCTTCACATAATCACTAAAGTTTTAAAGTTTTTATTTATGTACCTTATTGAGTGTCCACCGTGTGTGTGGGTACCCACAGAGCTCAGAGTTGGGCAATGGATCCCTGGCAGCTGGATTTATGAGTGGTTATGAGCTCCCAATCTGGGTGCTTAGAAGTGAAAAAAGCACTTTTAGACACTGAGCCATCTCTCTAGCCACTCTGAAGTTTTTAAAAATGATTTGTCTTATATGAACCATTTCTTATTTTATCTTTTTTAAAAATGGAGAGAAATGACATAAGCTAAATATCATAAACATTTGAAAATCTACAGTTTATTTTTTAATATATACATTATTTTGCGCAATCATCATCTAATTTTAGAACGTGTCTGTTACCCAGTCTTCCCCAGACATTCACTCCTCCCTCACCATTTTGACTTTCTGGGATTATTTTGGGTGCTCTGAGTATAGCACATACATCCATGTGGCCTTTTGAATTGCCCTGCCTATGCTTGGCATCATTTGTGTAAGGTTCAGAGTGATACTCAGTTATACAAATATACCATGCTCTGTTTATCTAGTAGTCATTGCCGATCATCATTTGTTTTTCACTTTTGGCAGTTATGAAATATGGCCTCCCCCTTTAATAATGCAGTTAAGGACATTGTCTGGTCAGTAAGGAAAATACACATTTGTTACTGTTGTGTTGTCTGACATAGACCGCTGCCATCTTCCTTACGGGAGAGGAGAACAGTGAACAACACAGAAATCTTACATATGCTCTGTCTCTCACCGATGGCTTTCTCTCTTACTACCTTAAGGGAAGTGTCTCCAAAGAGATAATAAATGAAAAGAATTTTAGCTTGGCATAAGCAAAAACTATGACTCCATTTACTTACAGTGCTGTGTTGCTGGGTAACGTATGTACCTTTGATGATAAATAACATCTTCGTGTTTTTGCATGCATGCAGCCAAAGCAAAGGACTTCCGTTATAACTTATCAGAGGTACTTCAAGGTAGGCTCCTGGAGATGCATTTTAAGTGTAGTGCATCTGTCTCTAAGACCTCATCCTTACTCTATTACTTTAGACATCTACATCAAGAATGTAAGTCACAGGACCAGCTCCCCTTGGAAGGCTCTCAGGAAGGGTGTGCCTTTCTGTTTTCACAATGGTATTAAAGTACTTTATGACTTACAAGCTGTTACTTTCATTTTCTTAGCAGAAGGAGAATGTCTTCATCCCACAATCTTATGGTTTTCTTGTGTGTGTACTGAGCAGACTTTTGTGTAGCAAAACCGGAGCCACAGTCCTGGGAATTTTTGTTCTGTACCAAAATTCCTGTCTGTCCCTAGATAATCCTTTAATGTACTTTGAATTAAAGAATTGGAATCAGTAGTTATTGCCAGCTGTTTTTCATAAGAATGCTATAGTTTTGCTTTTCAAAATACTGCTGTGTACTATGTTTTTTTCCCATAGGCTTTGTCCAATAGTCAGTTATAAACCGTGTTGATTTTGGAGTAATTTTTTTTAGGGTATGGACTGTAGTAGCATTTGAAATGCTAAACTTTATAGATAGCACCCTGAAAGCGTTAGCAGAGCACATCAGTGCTGAGCAAGGCTGAGTGTTCTCATTTCTCACCGTTTCTCTTTTAAGCTTTCCCCCTTTCCCCTTAAGTAATGGATGTCCAGTGTCCAGGACATTTTGATGTGGGTGACCATCCATTTTTCCCTTGTCATTTCAGGAAGCCTCCAGTTTTATATACTTTGCTTTTGGGACAGCCCCACCCCCTTAAGCTGATGCATGCTTTTTTGTTGTTAAGGATCAAACAATTAATTCTTTACTGCGTAAAGTACTTATGCTCTCTGTTGATTTGTTTATATTTGATCTTTATTTGAAGTTTAGGTTGCATTCATTGTTGATAGTTCAGTGATGTTTTACATCTTAGAAACATCATATTTTATGCGATTGTTTGACTGTTAGAGATGGGTCGATTTTTTTATAAATGTGACAATTTTTATGTAAAATGTTTTAAAGAGAATAATCAAATTATTGTAAAGTGATAGGATTAGAATATTCCTGAATCTTTGGGGGAAATATCCTGTCACTCGTATGTTAGAATCCATTAGCCGCACACTTCTTGAATCTGTAGGTGAGCCACCTGTGGGTTTTGGTGATGTATTCTTATGGTTCTGCTTTGCAGGAGTAGAAGGAGGGGGAAAAGTAACACTTATGGTGTCTAGCAACAGTGAGAGATGGTTCATTATTAAATTTGTTTCCTCTTTACCCTGTGTCTATCATTTCTCTCCTGCTGTAGGAAAACTAGGAGTCTATGATGCAGACGGTGATGGAGACTTTGATGTGGGTGATGCCAAAGTTTTGTTAGGTAAGCACATTGCTTTCTTCCTTTTCGTTAGAAGGCTTAGAGACTGAAGTCAAAAGAATATTTTTAATATTCCTTAATGTTAGATTTATTAAATTATATGTAGAAAAGTATAATAAATTTTATGGAAGTTATTTTTCAACTTAATATTTCATTTTGTTGATATACTAAATGATCACTCCTCCATTTTGACTTTTCAAATCGCTTTGGTAAGTAAGTGAGCATGTAGTTAGTTCTTACACATCAATTTTTAATAATGATAGCTTCATTGGTGTTTTCAGATTTAAACATTTCATAGTTTGAACTTGATGTTCAGACACATAGATAATGTCCTCATGTGCTTTCAAATGAGGAACAATTTGTTAAAAGCATCATTTAGTATAATTTATTCTGACTTTATGATGTATATTTCTCCATGCAGAAACAGATTAGGGCCAGCTCTGCTTAGCCTTCATAATAAGGCCACATTAGGGCAGCATGCTCAGTGTAATAGGACCACAGATGAAAATGTGTATTTCGGAAGGCTGACAGAAGCTCATTTTTGAAATAAAACCATGACAGTAAATGTCTTTATTGTCTTATTTGTCTATAACATTTTACATTAATAAAATATGAACTAGTGGTCTTTAATCATGTTCCTTTTTTTTTTGGAGGAGGGGTTCCTCGCTGTCTTTGTAATTCCATTACCAGCCAGGTATTTCTTAAAGTAAAGATTGGTATTTCTTCATTGTTTTAAAATAGTGTCTTAATAGAAAGGATAGTGCTGATTTGAATATGCAGATTTTGTATAATGTAGCCTATTATTTCTGGTTTTAAGCAGTCCATTTCCTTTTTCTGAGTATGAAACAATATGTACTAAAGCTTCATATAAAATCATTTAGCAAAAACGGTAGCTGTGGCCTGCCAATACCTGTGCACTGAGCTTCACAGCCTGGTAGATAAACTGGTCTGTGTATTTACGGTCTCGAATAGAAAGAAGCTGTAGCAATTAGGCAGCTTTCACAGTTAGACTGCCTTCTAAAACAACTATAGCATGAAAGTTTTAGTTATGGTCAGCTTGACACTCAGCCCTCCCTGCTGTGTGTGCTTCATGCACAGCAGAGTTAGCGTTTGCTACTTTCCATGGTTCATCCACTCTACAGCTTTCATGATAGCTCTTGACTTAATGGCTTTCTTGCCATAATTTCATCATTTTATATTTAAGTCAGAGTTTCAGTACATACATTAAATTCTCAGACAACTGTAGTTTTAGGCATAGGAAGGAAATAAAATCATGCACAATGTAATATGTTAGGGTGAAGGGATTTTCTTGCCATAAGTGGTCTCTTTGGTCCAAGATACTACTTTAAATGCATTCTGAATCATGAAACTTTTAAAGGCTAATGCCATATGAACCCTGTTGTATTATTTTCTTTTTTTAGCATTGGTAACTATAGTGTGTTTTGTATTTTAAACTATAGCATAAAAATTTGCATATAAACGCACACACACAAACACACACACACATACATGCACACACACACTGGAATTATAGCCCCAAAGTCTACATTGCCTCAGTGAGTACCTGTACAGTTGGGATAGTCATTTGGAATAGAAATTGTGTAGCTACACATGGGATTTTACACTTTCAAAATTGTGTACTATACTTTGTGTACTTAACCACCACCCAAAATGAAAAATCCATAACGGAGTTATAAGTAGAAAATCTACTTGGTTTGGATTCTAAAATATTCTGAGGTGTTTTTGTTTTCTTTTTTTAACCACTTTAAGTTGTTAGTTAACTTTAACTCTGAGACTAGCTGTTTGCAGGGCAACAAAATGCTGTGAGCAGCTCTGTTTGTTCCTTTCATTAGGCTTGTGTGTCAGGAGATAGATGGGGGTGGGGGCGGGACCACCTACTGAAGCTGTTCTATGTACAGGTCTCCGTTCTTAGCTTCTGACTTTAATAAAGATGAGCTGCCAGGCCCGTTGTCACCTGTCACCACCCAGTGCGAGGTGGTTATTCTCTGTCCCAGAACAACTTTCGCTCTGCTTGGTTTGGATGATGTGGGTCCTTTTCTCACACACAAGGGAACTGAAGTCAGCTGTGCCTCAGATACTTGCAGGTGTCTGCAGAGACGAACCCTGGTCCAGGGTTGTGAGGCTCTGTGGGGGAGCAGTTAGAGCACACGCACCGCTAAGAAGTCAGCCCCTGCTTTCCTTCCTATTGGAGTGGTACCTTGGTCCCTAAGAGAATAGTTAGATTAAGGCAGGAAACCAAGGTTAGGGAGGAAGGGATGGAGACTGGGATTACAGAGAGGCACACAAATATATGTGTTAAACTTCCACCATCTTGGCATTGATTTCATACCCCCCACCGCCATTTGAAATCTAAATCTAAACCATACTAATCCGTGGAAAGTCTCCATACGTGTTGCTGTTGCTTTCCTTTGACATTTTAAGTCCCCTCCCTGCCTTATGAATTATTAATATAAAGGCGTGAGTAAGTCAAGACCAATAGCTGTTACTGATTTTACTAATTCTAAGTCTCCTGACATGCTTTGCAAAGGTCCAGATCCTGCCCTTGGATGTAGAATATCCCATTGTTCAGGTCAAATTGTTTAAAATGCAGGTGGTTTGGGTTTCAGTTTGCTAATGAAATCTACATGCACATATGTGTGCAATGACAATTATAAGGCAGTGAATTTGAAAGACAGCAAGGAGGCGGGGCAGCAATGGGAGGGCTTGGAGGGAAAACAGAAGGGAAAAATAATGTAGTTGTATCTTAATCTCAAAAAAGAAAGAAAGAAAGAAAGAAAGAAAGAAAGAAAGAAAGAAAGAAAGAAAGAAAAAGAATGTTTCTCACAAACTGCCAGTAGGAAATAGTCCCAGTACTCAGTGCAGAGAGTAATTTCTGTAGTAGACTCACCCAAGGGTGCACACGGGCTCCTCCGTCCTACAGCTAGCACTTAGGTGACCCTTGTCAGGGCTGGTGCAGTGTCCGTCCAGGTGGTAGTCGTGCTATACGGAGAAGCCGTGTGCTATATAAAGCCTGGCTGAGCAGGCTTTGGTTACAGAGGGAAGGCTCCAAGATCCTGAGTTTCATACTCTTCCTGCTGTATCTGCCATCTGCTTTTCTTCCTTAAACTGCTGGGCCGTTCAGTGTGTGGTGCACCGATTTGTTATCTCCAGGGTCTTCCCCTGGTCATTTCCCCACTGGAGAAAACCACGAGGATTTACATCTGGATTTCTTCTACTCAGGGGGTCAGTGTGGCAGCAGGGCTTAGAAAACCGCAGATATCAAGAGTCTTTGCTCTCACGGCCGAGGGGAAGAGGAGTTAGGGATGTCTCTGCTGTAGCTGGCATAGGCAGGAGGAGAGGATTATCAGCAGCTGGACTTAACTTCTGAGCAGATTTACAGAGCCATGACTCAGTTGGAAGAGTGTTACACCACTTGCCAATTTAGGTGTTCGACATGAATTCCACATTTGAGTGTCTGGGTGCCCAGTTGAGACGCTGTGGACTGTAATCCTGGTGGCATCCCCAGATTACTCCAGGGCGCATGATCATCGCTGAGCAATTGGAGGATTGTTCTCCGATGTCGCTTCTGTTCATTCTTCCTGACACTGTCTGCAGAGTTTGATAGCACATGTTGCCAGTCTTCCCGCCCAGATTCTGGTGGGAAAGAGGCCAAACTGCCGATGAGCTGGGAGGAGCACAGGTTGGTGGGTGGTGGAGACTTGGCTTGGAGACATGCTTCTCGATCAATTTCTTTATTTTCTACGTTTCTGTAGATCTGTGACCGCAATGCGCCTCCCTTTTAAGATCGCTCTGCCTAAGCTTAACTTTTTTTCCACCTAACTGCTCTCCCTGTTTTCTCTTCCCTTCTCCCTTTATTCTTATGTAGGCCTGACCAAAGATGGCAGTAATGAAAATATTGATTCTCTTGAGGAAGTCCTTAATATTTTAGCCGAGGAGAGTTCAGATTGGTTTTATGGTTTCCTCTCCTTTCTCTATGATGTAATGACTCCCTTTGAGACGATAGTCGAAGAAGAAGAAGAGGAGGAGGAGGAGGAGGAGGAGGAGAGCAAAGCGGCAGATGGTGTTGATGGTACGTCGCAGAGCGAAGGGGTTCAGGGAAAGACCTGTGTCATTTTGGATTTGCATAACCAGTAACTTTGGTTCAGGGACGCAAGTCCCCGGGTTGTAAAGTGGAGCAGCCCCCTCCTCCCTCTTCGCTTATGCAGGGCTCAACATGCGGCGGGGCAGTTGTGACTTTGTGATACATGTCAACCGTGTGCTCCTGCCCAGTGCAGCCACTTAGCTAGTCCCTCGCTTGGCTCCCTCCACGCCTAGAAAGGAAGTGGCGTTCCTCACCCTAGACTGTTCACGAAGTGCACTGGAAACATTGTTCTCGGTCGTGTAATTGGTTTCTGTATCATTTTGTTTCAACTTATGTATTCACTAAACTCAACTGGAAATTGTGTTGTATTTAACCCTTGATGCTTTGTCTTTCTAACACTCAATGACAACTCTAATGGGAGTGGTTCTGAAGTTCTTCATGGCATGACTAATCGTTCCACGCTTCTCTGTTGATCTTTAACTGGCCTGCTGTGTAGTGACGGCTCTCTAAGAAGCCCGTACCTTTTAATCTGTAATTTGTTCAGGTTAATTGACTTGTGATAAAAGTTTCTACAAACTTATTAAAGTTCTGTGTTGATGGTGCTTTTGATATCATTTGAAAATAACCCCATGTTTTTGCCTAAGGGTAGTGAAGTTTATGGATTTAGATACTAACAGGTCTCAATGTGTCTATTTCTGAAATCAGAGTTTCTTGTAGATTTCATTTCTAAATATACATCTAGAGAAGGTAATTTGCAATATTTTTACTTAAGCATATTATAAAGGAGGGAAAGAATGAATGAGCATCTTGCATAATGTTGTCTATATTAAAACTATCCTGAATTAGTCTTTTTCCATTTTTTTCTTTTGTTAACTTATTAGCTGTTGATTTCAGGGTTAGGTATAATATAATGCTTAAATTCATAAACTAAATTTATTAAAGTGGTCGTTCATTTTTAAGAGATTTTTTTTTCTTATTAGGAATGTAGTAATAGATTTGACTTGGTTTGTGAAAAGTGTTGCTTCATTAATACAGAAGCAGTTATTAGCTGCATATGGATCCTTTGCTGAAAAAGATTTCATTAGTTTCCCCTGTGACTTCTCTCACACCTGGCGTAACATGGCCCCTGAGAGATTTATCCTTGCTGCTCTTCGAAGGACTATCAGGATGTTTAGTCCCCTTTGAGAGTCTCTAAAAGTTTGCTCAGCTTTGGGTCCTCGTGCATTTTAAGCTAGAATACACTGGTGTTTTAGACAGCTTAGGTATCATTTTCAAATATTCTTTGTTTTCCTATATTTACTTTTCATTCCTTCTGGGGATAATGTGGCCGCATTCTTTCATGGTTATGAAATGCTGGCTACAGCACAGGTCCTGAAATCAGGACCCAGGGATTTGCTGTCTCCAACCGTATCTACTTTTATATGTGGTTACATATGTCCCTTGTGGGCCAGGATTTCTCAAAGCTTCCATGGTTAAGACTAGGTTTTCTCTTGTGTTCAAGCAGAACATTTTACTGTGTTAGTGTGGCCTTGGTCCGAAGCATTTGATACTCAAGCATACAAACACTTCAACTAATCCCTCAGTAAGTAGGGAAATGCGTGTTCTTTAATAATTTTCTTCAGTTATTTTAGTCTCCTCAAGCCCCTGTCTTAATCCACTTTGAATGTGAACACTGTAAAATAATCAAAGGTTATTAGCTTAAAATTTTCAGTCTTAGGTCCTACACTAAATAAAATTCACCAATTCAGATGGCCAACAAATGGTTTTCCAAGCAATTTTGCTCCTGTGTCGTGACTACTAACTATGGATGGTGTTTCTGGCCGGAAGTAAATAATTCAGTTTCTGTGTTAAAAATGTTTTTAATTACTTTCTCATCAGGTTTTGCATTCTCATGATACTAATGCACAGTCTATGAACAGAAATTAATTATGCCCATTTTCCCAATCGGAAAACAAGTGTGTGGCATGGTTATGCCCTGACAACTTAGTCCATTTGAGAAGCCTTCCGTGACGGTAAATACAGGCGGCCAATGAACCCCTTGCTTCTGTGACTTCCTTCAACTTGTATCTAAGGCTTTCGTGTGTATGTGTGTGTATGATAAAGAATAAAGTTATTGGCAAAAATGTGGTCTAAAGCAAACTCAACTTCTCAAGTGTTATTGATTACATATATCTAAGTTGTGAGTTTTCTAAGGTTTAATTTTGTAATTACGTTTTGTGAAGATACCTTTCTTAGTTCGTGTCTTCTCAAATTGATTACATATATCTAAGTTGTGAGTTTTCTAAGGTTTAATTTTGTAATCTTATTTCATGAAGATAACTTTCTTAGTTTATGTCTTCTCAAACTTACGGGCTGACTTCAAAAGGCAACTTTGCATTCTGCATGGTTGAGCATTTATGTAGTGACAGAGATGTAAATTACTGTATTAGCTCTGCCTTTTCAGTTCTGATCACCTGAAACAGTGGCTTGTCCTTGCGGTCAGTGTAGCATTGGCTCCCCAAAGGGGCTGTCCTTCCTGCTCAGGTGCTCGGCCACTTTTCCTGTGGAAAAGGCACTGGTCTCCACTTCAGTTACAGCCGGGAGTGGGTTGGGGAGCTGGAGATGCTGCACCGTTCTTTGGCTACTTTCAGCGCTGTTTTCTCCCTGGGATGAGCGAAGCTCCTGCACTGGCGTTTCCCAGGCGCTGGCCTTACTAACTCGGAAGCGGAAGCGTGGCTGCCCGTGTGCTACCTGCGTGGATACCGTGCAGCATGGAATGGAGTGCTGGCTGGTCCTGCTTGAGTCTCTCTACACATTGCCCCTGCCTTGCACAGATCTTTCCAGACATGTAAGAAAAGCCTTTTCTGTGCTCGACCCCTGGTTGGCTTGTGTGTCTCCTAGTTATTCCTACTGTTGTTTCCTCATCCCTCTTAATATTGGCATCTTTGGAGAACTGTGGGAGCAGATACAGGCACATCCCAGCTGCTTGTCTCATGGCTGGGCAGTGTCTCCTGGCGATTGGTATTCGCAGCCCTTTCTTAAGACTGTGCTGGCTCTGTAAAATGTAAAACAAGCTGTCTGTGGTGTGGGCTGTGGAATTTTCTTTAATGAAGATGTAAATTGGAATACTAAACAAGGAATTCGGTGACTGTGTTTATACATTGCTTGATAAGACCAGCACGGCATATTTTTCTGATATTTGCTGAGGTAAACCTGTCATACCCTCGCTAGACTGAGGACTACTTGAGCCTCGCAGGTGGGTCTTTGGCTCTGTTTGATGCTTCATTCCTGAGTCCACCAATGACATCCGTTAGTGTTAATCACTTGCTGATGTCATTCCCGTGACTAGCATGGAGGAGCCTCGGGTGTTTCTATTGTATAACTAAAAACACTGAAGGTTCTTTTCCAAAAGCAAGAACTAATGAAAGTTTTTCTTTTATTACCTCCATTTGGTACCTTCTTCCCCCAAGTGAAGTGGCATTTTGAAATTTACTCAGTGGCTGGGCGGCGTTCCACAGGTCCTCGGGTGGCCTCTCCTCCCTCACTAGTGTGAGTGAGTCTGCTTTCGTTCTCCACCAGCCATGTAGCTCTGTGTCTTCTCTTGCCTCTTTCACTGTCTCACCGAGATGTGGAGTTTACAGCTTTCATCACTGGCAGCTTTCCTCAGCAGTGTCCTTCTTAAGAAGGAAGCGGATGCAGAGTCTCTGCATGCATTTCACCAAGTGGGGCAGTCATATCGACTGACCCATGGGATCACACCTTAAAATGCTGCTTTTGTGTAGTTGGGGTTGGGAATGGGTCTATTGTTCCAGTGTTGGAAGGTGGGAGGTGAGAAACTGAGACCCCTAGTGACCTCTTCGGGAACAACGGGAGACCCAGTGACCTCAGGAGGAAGGACAGGTTAATAGAGCCGATCTTCTAAGGTCCTGTTTTCTGCAGGTGTTAAAACCGGGCATCCAACTGCTGACTTAATCGTTCACGCATTTGAATGTCGTAGTGGAAATTGCATTTTGAAAATGTCCTTGTATGTAGCAAAGCCTCGGTGGCATTTGCCAAAAGAGGGCAAATTAGACCGTTCTCTCTAAGTGAAGAATCTAAGACATTTTATTTTTTCAAACTTCTGTTCAAGAATTCCCAGTCATTAGTGGTGTTATCAACAATCATAAGCAATGGAGGGCAAAGACTGATAACAGAGTGGGGGTGTGGGGGAGGGGAACGTGGACATCTTTTGTTGTTTACATTCTCTTAATGTGCTCATCTAGAAGGCCTTAACTTACATCCACGTGGTTTACCAGTAGCAAGAGGTTTTCTTTTCTGCTCCGATAGAGTTTTCTCAGCAGTGCTGGGAAACCGTTTACACTGTGGTAAATGGTCTTGTTTTGTTCAACAGAGCTCTCTGTCCCTGGAAGCACTACCTTGGTAGGAAAGAGAGAAAAGAAGAAAGTGAAGGTGTGTTTGTTGCTGTTTCACACTGCTGTGCTTCCACAGAAGCCTGAGACAGTATAAATCACGGTCCCAGAACTCTGCTGGCCTAGGGTTTGTTGCTCACCTCGACCTCCTTCAGTAGAGCTATAAGCATCCTCCAAGCTTTCCCCCTCCCATGGTTGCTGTGCTCCTTTGTAAATGGGACTTCTTTTCTGTTTTTTTTTTTTTCCTGGTGGACCCTGGCTTTGTCTCCACTGACCCCATCATTAATGTTTATTCCTGTCCTAGGATGTCTTCCAAGCATTGTTTCTTCTCCTTCAGACGTTCTGTAGTATGCTGCTTCCAAACCTGAGTTTCCTTAGTCTACCCCAGCCATCTCCCCACCTTTCTTCCCCCAGTAGCCCAACTGTTTTTTCTTCAAAGCCACTCGTTTTTACACCTCCATCTTCAGAGCACACAGGTTTAGACAAACGCTTCAAACTGTCCCCTCATCTCCTTGTAATCTCAAGAACTGCCTGTTGAGTCACTTTTCCTGATTCCTCAGGGGAAATCTTCCTGGACAAGCTGGGTCTAGGTGTCGCCTTTCTTTCTCAGTGACATTGTCCCTTCCGGAAAAATCAGCCTGAAGAGGCTCAGGTGACAGGAACCAACATTTCATCTAGAAACCAAGTATGATAGTTGTCCTAATCTTTTCATTAAAAAAAAAAAAACAACCTTCAAAGTCACTGTGTGTGCGTGTGTGTTTGTGTGTGGTGTAGCTTAGAAAAAGTTGCTTGGCAGTGTATGTTGTTGCGTTTGGATGGTTTTTTTCACCTTGAGGTCTTTCACCAAATCTAAAGTTTGAAGTGCAGTGCTTTTTCTTATGTTTTTTCTGCCCTGATGCTAATGCAGCATCCTGGATTGCTGGTGATGAAGATGGAACTCTGGCATTCATCTGTGTAGCTCATTTGGGCTCCAGTGAATGGGTATGGGGAGTAGATTGTCTGGTTGCCCCCCTCCCTCACATTTTAGTGGGAGTCTGTGCTGCCATGGAAACAGTGCAGCACCGGAAGAGGGTACACACAGTACTAGACCACAGATGCTACATTCTATTCCCTTTAGACATTAGGAAGTGCTCATGTGTGTATAAGTTGGTGTTTCAGAAGTAGGTTTAGTACTTTATTCTGAATTAACCAAACTTGTTAGGCAGTGCTCGCTAGCCATATTTGTTACAATGCTACACTGTTACTGATCGTCTTTAAGAGAATCAAGTTCTGACTTTGGAAATTAACTGTTCTCTGATGGTGTTACTCAGGTCACCTGGGAGTGACAGATACAGTCAGAGAGCAGTTAACTAATCACTGCTCCCCCCATTCTTCCCTCCCTCCCACCTTCCCTCCCTTCTCTCCCTCCTTTTGCTTTTGAATGAAGCCAATGCCATGATATTTTCAGACTTTCCCATTCCAGAATGATGAGTGTAACATTTCAGCTGTAACGAGTGACCGTTCTCAGATGGGCTTATCTTGTTTGATGGACACAGTTGACTATAAGTAGAGAGAGAGGTGGGGAGAGGTTAAGAATGGAGAGATGCGAACAACAAAACCAAGATAGGAACACCTCATTCCAGAAGTGGAGTTCTGGTTGCAGTTTGGGGAAACAGAATGTACTGTAGTTTTTAGAATGGGTGAACCTCATGCTTTAGAGGGTTCTATTTGATACTTCCCAGAGTCTGTTGCTGGGTAATCAATCATTTGTAAACCCTGCCCCCTCCCACGGTCTGAACTGTGTCTCCTACCTGATACACCCAAGACATGGGCTGGCAGCTGAGAATGCCCCTTTAGAAAGCTTGCCGACATGTGCATAGAAATAATGTTTATGTGAGTGGGAAATTGAGAAGGCGTGTGCTGAGAGGGACACACATCCTTCTAGAAAAGGCTGTGCTGAAGGCGTAGTGTTGGTGTTGGTTAGAAAGAAACCGTAATCGGAACTGGGTTTTCCCAGAGCGAGAGTAGAAAGCAGTTGCAGCGTTTTTAGAGTAACAAGTTCACCTGAGTCATCTTTGCCTGTGTAACTTGAAAACATTCCATTTTAAGAGATAGAGAAAGCAATGCTTGTTCAAAGGTGACAGTCTTACCAGAATAGCTGTTGTGAATAGCAGTGCTGATTGATGCCTTAGGGGAGGGAGGACCCCAGTGCTCTACAGTGACATCTATGGCCTGCAGAGCGAGCCTTGGCAGGGCAGAGCCAGGGAGACTTGACCTTAAGTTCCGATGCTAACTGGTCCAGAGGTCAGCGAGCCTTCCTCTTAAGACTCTATCTGTGACTGATGGTTGAGTGGTAAGGTTAAGCAATTCGTTTCATAGAAACATCTGGTTAAATTAATTTATAGGTACTGAATTCAAATTTCTTAAGCATTTTGTCTTCATAACCTCTCCTTATCTTGTAAATACCAACAGAAGGACCTGGTGGGTTAGCCAAGCGGAAAACTAAGGCTAAAGGTATTATTTTTGATTTTTCTTAAGCAGCCTCTAGTAAATCCAGTTCATGCTTGATGGTGCATGACGCTTCTCGTGGAAATGCAGACATGGTTAATAATGTTGCTTTTTGGTTTGGGCACTCTGAGTTTTAAATAACATTTTGAAGACTGAATTGAAGACTTTTGCTTTCTCTAGCTAGCCTGTAATTTTAATTAATTTCCTTTTCATGTTATCAGCTCGTCCCAATAGCCTGTAGATGAAGAGTTTATCAACATAGCTGACACTGTTTGTTGGAATGCGCCTATTAAATTTATATATGCACATCTTAGCCTGCTGCCTAAAACCTTACATGGTCTGAGTTTTTAAAATTACTGTACAATGATGAATCCATCAGCGATTGATTTAATTTCTCTGAAGGCTATGAGGATACTGTCCTAAAACATAATAAAAGCTAGTGTGATCTAACACTAAGTTAGGTTTATAACCGAGAGCGCTGAATTGTTGGTGTAGAATTTGCTGTGTTTGATATTCTAATGCACTAAAATAGCTATACCTGTGTACTATTATATGCAGACTAACATTGCATTGTTTCTGCCTGGATATCTTTACATGTAAGCATTGATGTTCTTTAGGAAGAGGGCATGGAAGACATGCATGATTTTCTTTAAACATCTTTGGACAGTTTTTGTGTTCAAGTGCTTGACATATTTGTAAATTATTTTTGTGTTTAAGTCATTGATATGTAAAACCTTTGCCATGAGAATTTTAAATTTGCATTTTCAGTTTTAGGATGAGAAAAGTTTAGTTTTTAACATGTATCCCAACAAGATGTTTTCCAAGAAGAAAATAATTTATATCATTTTATTTTCATGTAAGCAATGTTGAACTAAATTGCCAATAAGTTGCAATCTTACCTCCTGATCTGTAAAAACAATTTAAGCATTAAAGATTGAATTAAACAAAAATACAGTACAGAATAAGGCCAGAAAGCAGAGTGCAATGCAAGCATTTCAATATTTTGCCTTGCCATCTTCTGTTGTTCTATGAAGCGAGATGTACAATTTAATCTGTAGTTTTACAGGAGTTCAGTGAATTTTTGTTTAATTGAATCTCCACAGACTGTCTGGAGAGGTAATATCTTTTCTGAACACTATACATACAAAGTACACCTTGAATGGCTTTTGAGTGATATGAATCTTAGACAAATTTGGTTAGGGCAAACGTCTTTCACGTTTTATTATTTAGATCTTTCATTATATTTGTGACTTCTTACTTGCTGCATTATATAGCAAGAACCTTTTATAATGTGAGACTCTTGCTAACTGCTCAGTTAAGCTTTGAAAAGTCATTTTCTGTGAGACTTGAAGCACCTGCACTTTCTAGTTAATTTCACTTGGTCTCCATAAATGCCCAGAGGACATGTGCATTGGCCTGTGTGCCTTTCCATATATTAACAGGGAAAAGCACTTAAAGAAAGGAATGCTGATTACATGAAGTTAGCCATAAACATAAAAAAAATCAGTTTGCCATTATAAAATATATAAAAGATAACAAATTTAAATTTTAAATTTATATATGTGGATTTTTTTCTGTCAAGATTTAAATGATATTTAACTTATTTTTGCACCTTTTTTTTCTCAAGGCCTATAAACATAACTTAAGAATATGACACTTTGTTCAAGCTGAAAGTTTTAATTATCCTTGTATAAAACAAGTTAAAGTTTGTTTTCATAGCACCTTTTATGTGAGAAGTTAACTCTTATCTGCCCTTCTGGCTGGGTTCACTTGGTTAATGTTACATGTCAGCCTGTGTTAACACAAGCCAAACCATATTTTTAAGCTGGAAAAATAAGATGAGATATTCTCAGAATTTCTACACAGCTAATATTTTATAGAGGTCCACATACCTTTTTGGAGAACATTTGACCCATTAGACTAACTTCTGAATGAGAGCATTCCAGTGTGGAGAGGGCAGGGACAAGATGGTACTTAATCTCTAGCCCATCTAGGATTTAAGAGGTGTCACCAGTAAACATTTTTTCCTTTGATTGGAAAACCTGAAAGCTAAAGAACCCAGCAAAGAGGACCTTAAGAAGGAGAGAGAGAAGGTTGTGCCTAGCAAGAACGAAGAGAGAACCAGTGGGAAGAAGAAGGAAGAGGACAAGAAGGGAAAGAAGACCGACTCAGACACATCCCGGAAAGCATCTCCTAGAGGTAAGAAAGACAGAGAAGCAGAGAAAGCCAACCCCGACAGAAGTGCTAAGTCCAGGGAAAACCTGAAAAAAGGAGCAGAGACGAAGGCCGTTCCTAGTAAAGTGGCTTCCAGAGACAAAGGTGACAAGAAAGGAAGAAACTCTTCCGGGTTTGCTCACATACCAAAGGACAGTAACCAGAAGAGAAAGAACTGAAAGAGAAAGAACTGCTGTCACCACCCAATAGTGGTGACACCCTTCACCACCCAACAGTGGGTGACACCCTTCACCACCCAACAGCAAGTGAAATCCATCACCACCCAACAGTGGGTGACACCCTTCACCACCCAACAGCAAGTGAAAACCATCACCACCCAACAGCGGTGACATTCGTCACCACCCAACAGCGGGTGACACCCTTCACCACCCAACAGCAGGTGACACCCTTCACCACCCAACAGCAAGTGAAATCCATCGCCACCCAACAGCGGGTGACATCCATCACTACCCTACAGCAGGTGACATCCTTTACCACCCAACATTGGGTCACATCTGTCACTACCCTACAGAGGGTGACTTCCGTCTCCACCCAACAACAGTGAAGTTCTTGACTCTACTTTGCTGCTGAAGGGCAGAGAAGATCTGAAATTGCTCTGGCTGGGGAGGATGATACATATTAGCCACTGAACGTTTTTATTGGTGCTCAGTCAGTAAATTCTGTGAAGCAAATATACTTTGTCATGCTTCTAAGTTAAAAAAAATGAAACTTTGCAAGTGTTATAAAATGTAGTAACTTCTATTTTTATTGGTCTATTGACTATGTATTCAGATTAAATATGTGTATAATATGAGTTGTAATGGTTTTATTAATATATTAAATACTCCCATTGGGGTCAGTAAGAAAGAATCTGGAGATCTGAGCAGTATTTCTGCTAGGCAGGGGCTCTGCTCCCTTCCTGCCTGTCTTAGGTGCTCCCCACTCTCAGCTCTCCCAAGGCAGCCCAGGCTCACTGTCTCTGGAGGCCCTCCCCCTCACTCATTCCCTTTTAGGCCCCTTCCAAGTTCCCTTTCCCTCCATATCTCCCATTTTCTGTCAAGACTCAGCTCTCGCAGCCTTATTCTTTGTCTCTTAACTTCCTGTCCCCTTAGATTTCCTCAGTTGCCCTTCCACCACCCCTGTCTTATCTTCCTGTTTTACCCCTTCCTTCCATTACATAAAACAAAACTAAACCGGAAAACCTTGTTCACCTCTGTACCAGACACTCCATTCTGAGCCCTGTGTGTTGTCCAGAATTAAAGACTTGGGGCTGGAGAGATGTCTTAGCGGTTAATAGCACTGGCTGCCCTATCAGAGGACCAGGGTTCAATTCCCAGCACTCAGATGGCAGCTAACAACTGTCTGTAGTTCCAGTTCCAGGAGATCTGACAGCCTCACACAGATATGAAGGTAGGCAAAACACCAACATGTTTAAATTTAAAAAAAAAAAAGAAGAGAGAGTTTTATCAAGGAGAGCATTTCCAAATGCATTTATCATATCATAGGCTCTGAATCATCGAAAGGCTTCTGCTTCACTGTGGTGCTTGTATGGTCCACTATTCCCAGTTGTTGTGATTAAATTGTGTGTGTATATATATATATATATATATATATATATATATATATATATATATATAGTCTCATGTGTGTATCATGATTATTTACTATTTCCAAAGAACCACAAATCTGAGATCAGAGTTTAGCCCAACATAAGCATTTAATAAAGGAAATCTTAATGAGACATGTCTACATGGTGAGTGCTGATCTGTACATGATGCTCAAATCTATCTTTAGATTAAAAAAATCTGAGCCAGGCATGGTGCCTCCTGCCTGTAATCTCAACACTTGGGAGATCGTGGCAGGAGGACCGGGAGTTTGAGGTCGTCCTTGGCTACATAGGGAGGCCACCTAGGCTATGTTAAGACCCTATCACAAACAAAAGTAATTAACAGTAGACCAAAATAAAAATGGCTTGATAATAAAATAAAAATGCTATCAGAAAGATTTTAATTTTTAAAAATAACTTACTTTTTCCAGGATCTCTTTTATATTCTAGATGCACAATGGGATCCCTGTTATATTCTAGACTCACATTGGGATTCCTGTTATATTCTAGACTCACACCAGGATCCCTGTTATATTCTAGATGCACAGTGGGATCTCTGTTATATTCTAGATGCACAGTGGGATCCCTGTTATATTCTAGATGCACACCAGGATCTCTGTTATATTCTAGATGCACAATGGGATCCCTGTTATATTCTAGATGCAAGGTGGGATCCGTTATATTCTAGATGCACGGTGGGATCCCTGTTATATTCTAGATGCAAGGTGGGATCCGTTATATTCTAGATGCACGGTGGGATCTCTGTTATATTCTAGATGCACACCAGGATCTCTGTTATATTCTAGATGCACAGTGGGATCCCTGTTATATTCTAGATGCAAGGTGGGATCCGTTATATTCTAGATGCACGGTGGGATCTCTGTTATATTCTAGATGCACGGTGGGATCTCTGTTATATTCTAGATGCACGGTGGGATCTCTGTTATATTCTAGATGCACGGTGGGATCCGTTATATTCTAGATGCACGGTGGGATCCCTGTTATATTCTAGATGCAATGTGGGATCTCTGTTATATTCTAGATGCACAGTGGGATCTCTGTTATATTCTAGATGCACAGTGGGATCCCTGTTATATTCTAGACTCACGCCGGGATCTCTGTTATATTCTAGATGCACGGTGGGATCTCTGTTATATTCTAGATGCACAGTGGGATCCCTGTTATATTCTAGACTCACACCGGGATCTGTTATATTCTAGATGCACAGTGGGATCTCTGTTATATTCTAGATGCACAGTGGGATCTCTGTTATATTCCAGATGCACAGTGGGATCCCTGTTATATTCTAGACTCACACTGGGATTCCTGTTATATTCTAGACTCACACCAGGATCTCTGTTATATTCTAGATGCACAGTGGGATCTCTGTTATATTCTAGATCCACAGTAGGATCTCTGTTATATTCTTGGGCCAAACACAAAAACCCACAGAAATTACAGAATGTGGTGACTTGATTTTCTGTGTTGGCAGTGAGGATGTGTGTCTTTGTTGTTTATTATTTTGCTTTCATCAAATACCAAACCATGTACACACAAACCCAGGGAGTCCTTGGCTCTATTGACTGTCGCTTCAGGATGATGGATTTCCCAGTTAGATCTGTGCTAAGAGGTTCTTCCTACTTCGATTTCCAAAATCTTGGCCCTGCTAATTTGCCCTATTTTATTCCTTGTAAGATAGCGCATGGCACACAAGAAGACTTCACCAGGCCTGAGAGATGTCGTCTTAGTTTTCTGGAGGGTTCTGGAAAAACAGACTCCCTAGTAGAATCTGCTAAACATTTCTTGTGTGTGCAGGAATTTGAGGTGGGACATGAATGAATAGCAGAAAGCTTTTTAACATATTCCATTCATGAAGGAGCTTCTGTGACACCCAAGAACTTGCTTGGACAAGAGAAATAAGAAACCAGGATACCCATGCATTACAGATACCGTGTCTTCAAACTATGTCCTGATGCTAGATCTCTTTGTTCAGATAAATGACTTAATTAATGAATTACTTGCAAGAAATTTAGTGATGTTTTCCCTGCAAGTGATTGCCCCCGCTCCTTGATGGAGAAGGGCAAAGCATTCAATGGAGACGTTTTATTAATTTTACCTAGGTTTTGGAGTTACAGTGGCAAGGGGGTATAAAAAATGGAAATGCTAGTTCCAGGCAATGAGGGGGTTTTAGGATCATGATCAATATAAGCAGATGAGCATCGGTTATACTTGCGGGGGCTGGGGTGGTGCTGTGAGCTGTGGCCTCTTCCTTTGAACAGCAGCACTCAGGAACTGAAGGCACGCACGGCTGCCAGTCTCTTGTTACTTTTGAGGATACAAACGGCTGTACTGAGTTTCCCTGCCATTCCCATCCGACCAATGTATTAGCTCCCAGAGCTCAGTTAAAACGTGCAGCTGAGCCAGAACCCAAGCTAAGCCTTGGTGAGTGCGGCTCTCAGTTCTGTGCCACTCTCCGATTTATTCGGTTATTCTCCTGGTAGTTGCGTTTTATCCTACTGCTATCTGAGGATAATTAAAATCCCAAGGCTGCCCTAGAAAAAAGCCAGCTAAAAATAATCTATGATTCCACATAGCTGTCAACCAGAAGAGTTTTGGGGAATCGCTTGAAAAATCAAAACTAAATATCGATGTTTTTGTCACATCCCTAACATTGTACATTTTCTGAGATAATGCTGTAAATTTTTGAGAAAGGACATTATTGCATTAACTTTATATTAACCTTGGAGGTCATTTACATTTGGTGAACAGTTATTCTTAAGGATTGCTTTATAAAACTGCTTTCAAGCCTTTTGCAAAGTCAGTTTTTCTCTGATCTTTTTTTCCCCTCTCGTCTAACGCTCAGATGACATTCTTTCTACGCATAGCAGCACTGGCTCCTTCGTCAGCACGTTGCTTGCTGACTGTTCTCCATGAATTTCATTAGGGCTAACTTTACCTCTAATGGGTTTCCTCGGTCCCACCCTACGGCTGTTTTCCATGTCTCATCAGAGAGGAATTGGCCAGCATGCCCGCTTGTGCTAACTCTGCAGAGCTCTGTGAATTCTGCAAGTTCACAGAGAACCTGCTATGCCAGAATCTGCTTTCCTCATAGGCTTTTAACCTCAGCCAAAATCCCCGTTAGGAGTTTTCACTGAATGAGTGAAAGGCAATAGACAGGTAGGATTTTGTTAAGTTGACTGTAGTCATTTTCCAGATGCTGGGTGGGTCTTCACTCCTGTTTCATCATCTGCTGCGCCCCTTTGGAAACAGCCTCGAAATGGACGGTGTGGATTGATTCACTGCAGTGTACATGTTGGCAGTGGTCATTTTCCTCACTAGTTGGTGGTGACACTGTCAGAGCAGCTGTGAGACTACAGGGGCCTGCACGTGTGTGAGTCCCATCCTCTTGGCCCCTCTGGTTCCTTCTCTGTAGAACGCTGATGATGCTGGACCCCTGAAATCTCAGTGGGGGCTAGGTGAGAGGCGTGGGACAATGGCTCCTGTTCCTACTTCTATCAACAGTCTGTGAGACAAGGACCACACTTTCAGTTCTTTGTAACGCACATGTATTTATAAAGTGTTCAGCTGGATTCATATTTTCTCCTGAGCTCAAGGGGGGAAGAGAAAACACTGATCAACGCCACACGTGTGGGGCCTGAGGATGCTCAACTCTGCCTATGTGCTGTAACTGCAAAGAGGCCACAGGATTTGAGTAGTGAATGGTGACGTGAATTTAATTACTATTCTAACTGTGTGCATTTGCTATGTTTAACCCTGCCTTCCTTCCCTGTCCCATTGACTCAAGCTTCTAAGCTTGTTCCTCCATTGCCTGAGGATTGCAGTGTAGCTCTTGGCCCTGTCCTTCTGGCCTTGAGAAGTCCACTGAGATCCAGTTGCTGAGTCCTTCCTCTGACATCGCCCTTGTACCCACATTTCCTCCATAATATCTGCTCACCTCATAACCTCACCAGTTTCTGTTTCCTATGTGTCCACTTGTTCCTTCTGGGGGAGAGGTCGTACTGCACATGTTCTGCTGGAGGATCTCACTTCACATGTTCTCCTGGAGGATCTCACTGCACATGCTCTCCTGGAGGATCTCACTGCACACGTTCTCCTGGAGGATCTCACTGCACACGTTCTCCTGGAGGATCTCACTGCACACGTTCTCCTGGAGGATCTCACTGCACACGTTCTCCTGGAGGATCTCACTGCACACGTTCTCCTGGAGGATCTCACTGCACATGCTCTCCTGGGGGCTCTCACTGCACACGTTCTCCTGGGGGATCTCACTGCACACGTTCTCCTGGAGGATCTCACTGCACACGTTCTCCTGGGGGGGGGGCTCTCACTGCACATGTTCTCCTGGGGGGGGGGCTCTCACTGCACACGTTCTCCTGGAGGATCTCACTGCACATGCTCTCCTGGGGGCTCTCACTGCACACGTTCTCCTGGGGGGGGCTCTCACTGCACACGTTCTCCTGGAGGATCTCACTGCACATGCTCTCCTGGGGGCTCTCACTGCACACGTTCTCCTGGGGGGGGGCTCTCACTGCACATGTTCTCCTGGAGGATCTCACTGCACACGTTCTCCTGGGGGGGGCTCTCACTGCACATGTTCTCCTGGGGGGGGCTCTCATTGCACATGTTCTCCTGGAGGATCTCACTGCACACGTTCTCCTGGAGGATCTCACTGCACATGTTCTCCTGGGGGGGGCTCTCACTGCACATGTTCTCCTGGGGGGGGCTCTCACTGCACATGCTCTCCTGGGGGCTCTCACTGCACATGTTCTCCTGGAGGATCTCACTGCACATATTCTCCTGGAGGATCTCACTGCACACATTCTCCTGGGGGCTCTCACTGCACACGTTCTCCTGGAGGATCTCACTGCACACGTTCTCCTGGAGGATCTCACTGCACACGTTCTCCTGGAGGATCTCACTGCACACGTTCTCCTGGAGGATCTCACTGCACACATTCTCCTGGGGGCTCTCACTGCACACGTTCTCCTGGAGGATCTCACTGCACACGTTCTCCTGGAGGATCTCACTGCACACGTTCTCCTGGAGGATCTCACTGCACACGTTCTCCTGGAGGATCTCACTGCACACATTCTCCTGGGGGCTCTTACTGCACACGCTCTCCTGGAGGATCTCACTGCACACGTTCTCCTGGAGGATCTCACTGCACACGTTCTCCTGGAGGATCTCACTGCACACGCTCTCCTGGAGGATCTCACTGCACACGTTCTCCTGGAGGATCTCACTGCACACGTTCTCCTGGAGGATCTCACTGCACACGTTCTCCTGGAGGATCTCACTGCACACATTCTCCTGGGGGCTCTCACTGCACACGCTCTCCTGGGGGCTCTCACTGCACATGTTCTCCTGGAGGATCTCACTGCACACATTCTCCTGGAGGATCTCACTGCACACGTTCTCCTGGAGGATCTCACTGCACACATTCTCCTGGGGGATCTCACTGCACACATTCTCCTGGACGGCTCACACTGCACACAATTCAGTTACTCTGAAGAGTTCTGCATATTAATAGCTGATGGATATTTGTTTAATGAATTTATAGATGCCGTTTGGTAAGCTTGAAGCTATTACATATTTCTGGAGATAAGTGTATTATTTTGTCTTCGTTCTGATCAAGTATGGTTGGGTAGCAGTGAATTAGGTAAAGCAGATTAATAATGGACCCAGGAAAATTGTGTCCAGTAGTCAAGGGTGCTATGAATGGTTTAAATGCTGGCTTCATTGACTTTTGATGGCTCCTTGCATTTTTTATTAAAATGAGAAAGGTATTAATAAACATAAATTATAAGGTTTCCTAAGTAGTCTAATGAGTCTACAGAACAACGGTTAAGGAAAGTTTCTTTCTCCATCCTATCCACCATTGATGTAGCCTGGCAACATCAACCTAGACAGTGATGGTAAGCAGTGCAGCAAGTGCACCATCGCAGGGAGAGTTCCTCCAGACTCCACCGCAGAGCAGGCAGTCCTTTTGCAGCTGGGGAGCTGGGTTGCTGTGGGAGGCTAAGGTGGGGCTGAGAGCGAGCCAGCTTCTGCTCTACTTGTTAGAGGCGAATCTTTCTCGAGCCCGTGTGAACTGTAGTGTGTTGTGTGCAGTCACAGGGACTAAACTACAGGCACATGACATTCCAGACTGTAACTTTAAATGCTCATTGCAGATTCCAGACTAACCCTTTGTCATTTGTACTTCTCAGTAAAGAACCCAGCTCTAACAAAAACAAACAAACAAACAAAAAAAACAAGAATCCTTTCCTTTGACTCAGAGTTGGTCACGTGTTCTTTATGTTTCTGGGTTTATGAAGCAGACGATTGAGTCCACAGTGTACAGGGCCAGTGTTTCTCTGTGACCTGTTAAAGTTTATAGGGGCCCCATGAAGGACATGTGTAAATATAATCTTTCACTGCTTCAGGGTTTATAGCTGACTTGTGCTAACCCCACCTCTGTATATAGCACTGACCTGCTACAGTAGGTTGTCATTTGACTGACGTGAGCAGCTACAGTGGGGTGTCATTTGACTGACATGACCAGCTACAGTGAGATGTCATTTGACTGACGTGACCAGCTACAATGGGATGTCATCTGGCTGACGTGAGCAGCTACAGTGGATGTCATCTGACTGACATGACCAGCTACGGTGTGGTGTCATTCGACTGACGTGACCAGCTACGGTGGGGTGTCATCTGACTGACGTGAGCAGCTACAGTGGATGTCATCTGACTGACATGACCAGCTACAATGGGATGTCATCTGACTGACGTGAGCAGCTACAGTGGGGTGTCATTTGACTGACGTGACTAGGTACAGTGGGGTGTCGTTTGACTGACGTGACCAGCTACAGTGGGGTGTCATTTGACTGACTTGAGCAACTACAGTGGGGTGTTGTTTGACTGACGTGACCAGCTACAGTGGGGTGTCATTTGACTGACTTGAGCAACTACAGTGGGGTGTCGTTTGACTGATGTGAGCAGCTACAGTGGGGTGTCATTTGATACTTTGGGTAGTAATGAAGCCGTGTAGCATTTTCTCCTCCTGGGTCCTTTCCCTGTCTCTTGTTCCATTTTCCATATTTTATCCTTTGGATTGTAAAGACAAATGGCTCCTAGCTGAGTTACAGAAGGATGGCTCTTTTGTGTATTGTGTCTGGTAGCTTTCAAATACTTATTCAAACATTTATTTCTTTTTCCAATGAAATGGAATTTTTTTTCAAGTTAGGTGAGGTTGGGCTTTCAGGTAGTAGAATCTGCCCTTTGACGGGGACTATTTCATTGCTCTGTGCACAAATGGAGGCCAGTTTGAAAGCTCACTGAGTTTATGTGAGTGAAGGGTGAGGCTGTGTAACCTTTTATAACTCCAAGACACTTCTGAGAATATAACTATCCCAGAACACCTGACCCACACCATTCCCACATAAGGGAGACTACCTCTAAAACAGAAATGGGCACTAGCAGAGGGATCTCTGGTAAGTAGTAGTAACAGCAAGAAAGATGGATGCCATCTCCATTCCCCCCCCCCCCCCCCCGCATCACTGTGCCCACCAGGTACATAGAGCTCTTGCCTTGCAGTGAGCCCCTGAAGCACTGAGCTAGTGGAGTGGACCCCTGCATGCCCTAGCCCTTCAGCAGGCATTTCTGGAGCAATTGCTGTGGCCAGCTGTTGGCGGAAGTACAGGGTGCAAAGACAAACCCCATGAGTTTTTCCCCACTGATTTAGTACAGTTTCTTCACTGATGGTTCCCAATCCACTGTCAGGTGAGGTGGGGTATTTAAATGAGAAAGTAGAGTAGTTTTCACCCTGTGTTTAAGTAGATGTGAGGGGTTGTAAGGTGTCCATCCCTATCCACACTCTCGGGACGTGAGCTAATTTGGAACCTGTTTTATATTTATAGTTAGATCACACTGACATGTAGAACGCAGCTGTGCTTGACGGCGTTGTATGCATGGCATTGTGTGCACAGTGTGTTAAAAATGGGGTAGTAGAAGATAGCCAGTCTTGTCGGCTATCTTTGCACTGTCTCTGTAAGGTTTCAGAACTGGCATCTGGTAGAACAAGAATAGGAGAGTGGGCAAAGAATAAAAAAGAAAAGCATGGAGCTGAGATAAGGGAGCCATGGGCATTAGCTGCCCTGTGGTGATTAGAGTTCCCAGAGTGCAGAGTGCTGGCCTGACCTTGCACTGAGGGCCACACACCTTCCCAGAGGCCACATTCCTTCCTCCTCAGTGAGAGCAGAGAAACTCAGGGCTCAGCAGACAGAATTGGACTCCTGGTCGCGCCATTGCTTCCTACACGCTGTACTTAAGTGAGGTTTTATCTAATGTTCCACACGCAAAGCACCAAGGCACCTTCTTAGTATTTATGTAACTTTAAAACCAGTTTTCATGCTAACTTGCTCCCCTGACTTATTTTCCTTATTTTTAAACAAGGGATTTTTTTTTGTGTGTGTGATATGTTTTAGCTCCAGAAAACAAAACAAACCAAAACAAAAAACATTGCTTATAGGTAGTCCTTTGAGGAAATTGTAGATAGTGAGTTACGCATGGTTTATTTAAACTGTAGTATCCCAGAAGAATCAGAGGTTGCTGGGCAAGTCAAGTCTGGAACGCCTGACTCCGATGCTTCCTGCTGAGCTCGGAACTTTCCCTTAGGAAGTCCTCCTCCTCTCAGCCAGGAGAGGGGCTTGGAGCCACACTGACTGCCTTTGTCAAGGTTAGATGTGGCTATATGTTGTAAATATTCATGAGTGCCCTTAAAAGAGTCTTAGACACAAGGAAGACCCTTGAGCGGTGAAAGGGAGAACTTCCTTCTGTTTGAAACACAATACTGGAAATTGTGAATTCCTAGCACCTCTAGTCAACTATTTGAAAGTTGTTTTTCCTGATCTAATATGTAAAAATGGTTTGTAAAGATGCGGCAGTTAACACTGTGAATAAAAAAATGCAGGACTTAAAGAAAGATCTACTTCAGAGAGGACGTCCCCACCAGAGGAGGCCAAGCCACCGGCTGAGCTGGAGAAGCAGGCTGCTGAGGGGCCAGGTAAGTGTGGGAGACTCTAGGGCAGGCCTGGCCTGCTGGTACCTTTGCAGTTAAGCCGTCACGGCTCACCCAGCTGTTCACATTGTTTATAAAGTGAGCTACAGATTCTTCTTTTCTGAAGCCACAATAATCAATCTTGCTGTGGAAACGTATGCAGGAGTGTTTTAATTTTTGTAATCAAGATTCCAAGGCATAAACGGTTGTGCATCACTGAAGACCATGCAGTGAGGAACAACAGCCAAGTGTGTCTTTTACCACGTCACATTCAAAGTAAAAGCGGACACGGCCTCTACACAGCCTGGTACATGAATGAATTCAGCAGGGATACATAAGGACCTGGTCTACGTGGAAGGCCTCCTTAAACCTTGTCATGCTCTTTCTGTCCCTGTGGCCTCTTAGAGCAGGTCATAGTATTTCCATAAAGGGACTTTATCTCATAGTTTGGAAATGTTGAGGTATTTTAATAAACTGCTGCCTGAAATTTTAATCTACTACCATGGTTTTCTGCTTGTGGCATGGTTCAGTACTTGTCTTTCTTGCAATACATAAGAAAATTGGTTTCGTTATGCCCCCTATTGGGAGCTCTAGATATGACATGTTTATTGGAAACAATTGATGGCCCAGACTGTGTTGATGAATACTATTTGATTTTCTTTTCTTCATTCCTTCAAGGAACAATATATGAGTCTAAGTTTTGTTATTTGTCCATTTCAGAGAGCCCTAGGAGAATTTATTGTCTCCATCTCACGCCTATGTAATTGGAATATGGCTCCAGAATCCATGCTGGTTTTTGTCAAGGTTTCTAATTTAAATATTTGAATTTAACACTTAATATTTGATTTTTGATAAACAGATTTGTAATTTTAAGAAGTCTAGTTTCTAAGCCAGTCGAGTGCTGGATCTGAGATGTGCCATGTGTTTCCCATTCTTTTTGTTGTTGGTCTGATTCTTTACAAACGATTGCAGGTTTGTTACTAGCCTCATTCTCTGCAGCTCCGTGGCACTGTGTTCGGATTGCCCTCTGCTCTCTCAGTCCTTCCCTTGCTGAGCCTTTAGTTCTTCTTCCCTTCTCTGGTTCCTTCCATCTGTTTTGCAACTACAGATACTTATCTCCCAGTAAAATGCCCTCTAACTCCCATCTACCACTGGCTCCTCTCGTCACTATAGCAACGACACTTTCGAAAGAGCACACTACACCCAATTACCCTTTTCATTTCTTTGCTGTTCATTCTCTCACCCAGGGTGGCCCAGCTCCTCCCTCTGCACCGTGGGAGAAGAGAAAGACGTGTAGAATGAGATGCCAGGGAGCGTTCACTGAGTTCAGAACCAGGGCTGGTAACACACCAGTCTGGAAAGCTCTGGGAGGGCCACATCTGTAGTTCTCAATTCGTGACGCTTCAGGGTCCTGTCTAGGAAGTCAGTAACGCACGCCCCATGCCATGGCTAGAAACTTTTCATCTATTGGATGATTTTCTCAGCTCCATTGGAATGGGCCCCAATGAGGAGACTGTCACAAACACTGGGAGACTGAGAGTAGAGACTAGGGACTTGTCTATATTATTATTATATGGATGGCGAAATGGAAATAAAACAGTGTGTGCTTTAGAAATGTTTTATTTAGCAGTGAGCATAGGGACTTTTCCGCAGCCCGAGTTTGTTCTGTCTGTCACTGAAGACTTGTGCTTCACTGTAACCCCAGCCGTTGGCGTTATTTCACACGCAGCACCAGTGATATCGAGAGGAAGTCTAGATTATGTCAGCAAACCCGTGACAGTGTCATTGTCCCCACAGCTTATTTGCTGTGTAACGCTGGGCTTTATCTGGGTTGTAGGCCTATAAGCACTGTGGGGTTGTCCCAATGTCATCATTAACTCCTCTTTTGTCAGTCATAATTATCTGAGCCTGTATTTCAGATGCACTTTTCTGGAGCTGACAGGGTGGTCATTATCACACAAGCTTCAGACTTGTGGATCGGCCAGTCCTACTTACTCGGATCCTCATTCCACCAAGGGTGCCCTTTCTGCTGACAGTCAGGAGAGCAGGCATTGGTCACATTGTTTATTCTGGGTGGAATTCCGTCTTTTCCAGTCCCTTCTTTATGAAAGCTTCATTCTTGCTTTCTGCTAACATGAATGGGAATTTTATTAATTGGAAACTAAAAGCATTCTCTTAGACTGCTTTTTAAAGAAAAAAGTCTATACTTGAATTTGTTTTCTTTAAAAGTCTCTTTGAACATCTCTCAGTATTTACATCTGCTGAGCAAATAAGACTAAATTTTAAGTATCTGTTATATTTGCCGATATAGGGGAGGAAGTGGCATATGGATATGGAAATGTCACACAGGCTCTTAGCCAAGTGTAGTCATCTTAATACGTGTGCAAATGCCGTATTTAACTCTTCAAATTTCCCATTAGTACTTGAGTGTTATATTATTGTGTTATGTTTTGTAATTATTTTAGAAGTCCAGAATGTTGAAGATGAAGTAAAAGAACAAATTCATTCCCTTCTCCAGGAACAGGAACACACAGAATATGGTATGAATTCAATTCTACTTTGCACAAATTACCAAAATAGTTGAGTTCCTATAACTACATTCCAAGTAATTATAGATCAACTATTATTTCTTGGGGAAAAAGCACTGGACATACTTTTCAAAATCCCACCTCACTGTGAAGGAATTTTATGAGCGTATTTGGTTTTAAAATCATATGAATAAATGAACATAAATAATTCAAGGCCAGTGTTCCATCAAAAATAAACAGGAGAGTCAGAGTGGAGTGGAAAACACAAGTCAGGGAGCTCTGGCTGCTTGCTTGGCATAGTCCTCCACCCTCAGGAGCCATCCTCTGTCCCGAGGAGAGATGCTCCACCCTCTGAAACAGTGGTCCTCCACCCTCAGGAGCCATCCTCTATCCTGAGGAGAGATGCTCCACTCTCTGAAACAGTGGTCCTCCACCCTCAGGAGCCATCCTCTATCCCGAGGAGAGATGCTCCACCCTCAGAAACAGTGGTCCTCCACCTTCAGGAGCTTCTAAGCCATCAGAAGGGATGCTGAACCACTGGAGTGACGGTTCATCCTCGCAGTTTTCTTGATGTTTGACTGGTTTACCCAAGCAAAACATGAGAGACAGTTTTATGGGTCATGCTGCCAAAGAGACTGGGAAGTGTCCTCCCAGAGCATGGACCAGGTTTCTTGTGGTGGCATCTGCATAGAGAATATAGTATGATGATCCAGAAATCAGCATGCCAGGGTTGCACAGGGATACTCCTAGAAATACCTCCTGATAATAGCAGACAGACAGCAGGACCCCATAATGTAACTGGGAGGGTTTGTGAAGGGGCAGGATGTTATACCCTGGTATCCTGTTGTCCTAGTGAACTGAGGGAAGCCTAAAGGAAAAGAAGTGTTACCTCATGAAAACAGTACCTCACATTTTGACTGGGTATTGCTGATGGCTGCTGGGAATGTAGAAAGGATTGTCCCTTATAATTGCGTGCAGGCTCTGTCACTTGAATGTGTTTCTTCTCATGGCACACACAGGCTCTCACTCTCCCTGCCACGTAGCACAGGCACAAGGAAGATGAAATCTAAGCATTGAATTCAGTGTGACGAGCTGAGAACTGCCGTGGTGATTCATGGGCTGTTTAGAAGCTTGCTGGAAAGAATGCATTTCATCTTAGAGCAGAAGGCGCTTTGCCTGGCCGGGACAACAAAGATGTGAATGTAGTCAGAATGGCTGGCATGTGAGATGCATGGGTAGAGTGAGGGTAGAAAAAGACACTCATTTTGGAGAGGAATTGAAGCTGCTGGGAGGTGTGTCGGGGTATAGTCTGTTCTGCCTACAGTCTGAATCCAGAATAGGCAGGGGCATGTCTCTGCTGTGCAGACATAAGCTATGAAGTCAAGATGGCTCAGGAAAGTCAGTTCTACAAGGGTAGGGATGCAGAGGAGTGGGAAGGTGCAGCCTCTGTGAGTGGCTAAGGTCAGTGTGATGAACAGGTCACCCGAAGAGGAAAGAATCCTAGGTCCGAGATCCTTGCTGCACCTCCTTACTTCCAGTTTATACCCTTTAGAGGCTTTCTCCATGGACAGTTACATGGGTGGAGAGGGATGAAGAGGGATTAGATTACTAGGAATTGAACATATTTAAGAATGTATGAACTGTTTATTCCTGGAATTTTAAGGTTTCCTTGTGGTTGGCCCTAGACAAATCAAACTTCAGAAAGCAAAACTGCAGGTAAGGGGCACCTTCTATAGAAGTATCTACACAAATAGGTGTATATGATTCAGTGAAGCTGAGCATCATCGTGCCACACTGTGCAGAGTAGCTAAAATGGGTTTCTTGTGGTCATGGGGATAGTTCAATAACAGTAGAGAGAACCTTGTCTACAGTCATTGTAATGGTAATGACCGCACTAGAGACTTATGATGGGCCAGGCATATTCCTAGGTGTTTTCATCCACTTATCAGTACTCTTAATAGAGAATTATTGTTCCAGTTTTGTGGAAGGGAATCTTAGGCATAGAGTAGATAATTTATTTCCGCTGAGACACCTTGTGTAATGAGGCAAAATCCAGAGCCTGAGACACCAGACTCCCAATCAATCTAGTCCAGCTCACTCTGGTTCTTCAAATGGAACATGGTTTCTAAAAAGTAGTCTGCTGGGAGCCCTGCAAGTTACTGTTGGGTCACCTGAGGGTGGAGTCACAGTCCAAACAATAGTGGCATGGAATCATGTAGCTTGTTTACTCAGGATGCCCTGAAACAGTCAGCAAAACGCTTTCTGTCTCTACCGAGAAAAGCTAAGCCTGGGTCCATTTAGATGCGTGATGTGAGGTGTGTGTGTGTGGGGGGGGGCAGCAATAAGACTTAGCAACAGCTGCTCTCTGCATTTAAAACATGCAAGTCATCAGTTATAGTTGGTACACGGAATTTGACAGTTCTCAATGAAAGGTCTTGGCGTGACCTTTCTCCTGACTCAGGGATCATGAAAGAGATGTATGTATTAATAATTATACATTCATATATTAATTCATCGAGTACTTAGGAGCATCTCCATTGGCCGCTCGTGGTCCTACCTGCTTAGTATGCAGAGTGAACAACAGGATGAGGTGACTGTCTGCGTGAGTTCCCTTTGTAATGAGAAGTGACTCTCCAGCTGAAACTGACCAGAGTGAGAAAATGGCTTTCAAGGGGACAATGGCCGAGGCTCGTGGGGCAGCTGCAGATGGCCTGTCTGGTTGACTGCCATTGTGAGCTCTTGCTGTTCCCTTGCTCACTGTCTCTCCTTGTTGAAGCCCCGCAGCCGGAAGCAGATGGAGCATCAGGAGAGCCACAGCCAGAGGCTGAGGACGTCCTCACAGTGACTGATGGAGAGGACAGAGTTGAGACCGTGGAACCTGGGGCAGTCCATGAAGGTAGCACACATTTGTCTTAAAATAGTTCATAGAGGGGCTGGAGAGATGGCTCAGTGCTTAATAGCACTGGCTGTTCTTCCAGAGGACCCAGGTTCAATTCCCAGCACCCACATGACAGCTCACAGCTGTCTGTAACTCCAGTTACACATCCTCAGACATGTATGCAGGCAAAATACCCATGGGCATAAAATAAATAAATAGAATAGTTGATAGTTTATAGTGTAATTATTAAAATGTTTCTAAAATTCCTTTACGAGCAATATTTAATTATATAGGCTCCAAAGCCACAGAGAAACCCTGTCTCGAAAAACAAACAAAAAAAAAGTGGTAATATATATTTATAATATTTTGAGAGTGAAGCTCAGTGCTTCAAAGCTAATGAACTTTTCTCTAAGATAAAATGATGCCCGGTTTCTTTCAAAGCTTGAAGGGAATCAGTAATAGGTGGATTTCTGATAACGGTAGGTGCAGTGCTTGAGGGAACTCCTCCATAGCGCCACCTAGGTGCCGTGTGTTACATGAGATTGCAGTCACGATGACCCCACAGCTGTTTGTGCCTGGCATTTGTTCCAACGCTGCTGTCTCCCTAGCTGTAGCTTCCACAGCATGTGTCCCCAAATAGCTTTTGTAAGTCACAGGCAGCAAGTGTTTTCAATTAGTGGGGGGTTCAATAGATCCTGGAGCTCTCAGCTGCATAAAGACAATCATCAACTGTAATTAATTGGGAATAAACGTAACTGTGTTTCCATGAACCTCTACTACAAACCAGCTCACAAATGGCTGTAAAAACTGCAAGTCACAAAAAGCAAAGCGTATACACTTCTGACACAATATGCCGAGAAGCTTCTTGAGTGGTAGGCAGCTTCTAATTTATGTATGAGATCTCCCAGAAACTGTCATGGAAGCCTGCTCAGAGCAGGAGAGACATTCTCCATAGGAAAAGCAATAGCCTTGGCAGGCAGCATCCATGTCAATGGTCAGGAATCTATAGAGTGTATATTTTTTGTCTGTCAAAAATGCAGACCAAAGTGCTAGTGAATATACAACTGATTTCAGTTGCATTTTACATAGAAGATAGGTATTGATGGACAAGGCATAGCTTCCAAATTCATCATTTATGCCATGGTTTCCATAGGAACATGTTTCTAATTTCAGAGTAAAAATGCTCCAGCAACGATGTCCCCATTTTCTTGGTATCATGCTTGTTTCTCTTGTCTTTGGCTAAAATAACTCAAAATGGTTTTACAGTGGCCAGAATTTTTATTGAGGTGCTGCTAATCCTGCAAATTCCTGCAGTTCACATGGATTTGATATCATCTGAAGCAGGAAGGATGTAATATCAACAAGGTTGGGAGGTCAGCTCTAGACAGGAAGAAACACTTCTAAGAAAAGAAATCTTACTTTCTATCATAATCTATGATCAAAACAGATTAAATTTGAAACAAAAATTTTTATCTTTGAAAGTCGTTAGAGATTAAGAATATTTGCATTATCTAATCTGTAAAATGAAATATACAAAGATTGAACCATGAAAAACCAGATAAGAGAGTGTGGAGTGACCTTGTTGGAATGAAGGGCTCCGTGGGGACTGCAGAGGATGAAGAGAAGATGATGGGAACAAACGTGATCAGAACAAATTCTGTACATGTATGAAATTGTCACCGGATGTCTAAAATAAACAAAGGTTTTAGTGGCGAGACTCGAAGGATGGCATTTTTGTTGTCTGAGTACGCTCAGTGACCCGGATATTTTCTGGGCAAGTGCGGTAGAACATGCCTACAGTTCATTAGCTGGAAGCCAGGCTGGGTGCTGAGACCCTGTTTAAAACATAAATAGAAACCCTGGTGTGGGGTACATGCACTTAACCCCAGCACTCAGGAGGTAGAGGCAAGCGGATCTCTGTGAGTTCTAGGCCAGCCTGTTCTCTGTAGAGAGTTCCACGTCAGCCATAGCCACCAATGAGACCTTATCTGAAAACAAAATAACAAAGCCAACAATTAAAACAAAGCCAAACCAGAAAGATATGCTCTTCTGTAGCTTTGTAAGCATACAAAATCTCCATTCTTGTTTTTATCGGTGTTTTCAATACACGTTTTCACTTTAGAAAGCAGTAGGACAAAGCTGGTCAATAGAATCCATCTGCAGTGGGATGTGAAGAGGATTAACAGTTTGCACCTTTCCTGCATTCACCGCACGAATTGCTTTCTCTCCCAGGCTTTAGGGTGTGTCAACACTGTGGAGCTGCTGGGTGGGTACAGAGTGCAAGAGCCGTGTGATGTGAAGGAGTGATTAAATGATAGAGACTTAACTGATATTCCCATGCTTTATTTTAATAGTTTTATCATAAAGTCATTAATGAGCACTGGAATTACCTGAATTAACATTCAAAATAGACTTAGAGACATACAGCAGATACCTATACCATATATGAGATAGTAGTAATATCAGTCTAATGTTTTGTTTTCCAGAAACTGAGGATAGTTACCATATGGAAGACATAGGTAAGAATTTATTAATTAGAGTGAATCTCCTAGCAGCATCATGAGTTACATACTTTTAAATTATTCAATGTATCATAGGACACGTAATATTATTTGTGTTTTGTTTATTCATTTTCTGAACATAAATCCCAAGTAGTAGAATTACTCTGTCAAAACATACAAAGGAACTGTATTTGGTGTTGCTGTTATATACCTGTAATTTCAGACTCAGAAAGTGGAGGCAAGGAAGGTTGTTAGCACACACACACACACACACACACCACCACCACCAACAACAACAACAACAACAGCAGTAACAGCAACAACAACAACGAAACCAAGCTGGACACAGTGCCTTACACCTATAATCCCAGCATCTGTCAGGCTGAAATAAGAGGATTGCCGTGAGGCCAGCCTGGGCTATAAAGTAAGACCTGTCTAAAGCAGAATGAGAGAGAGAGAGAAAGAAAAATAATCAGAAACAAAGCAATGCCCCCGTGTTCTTTATAGGTTTAAATTCTGAAGTCGACAAAAGTCCCCTGCATGTCATGAGACCGTAGAAAGCTTGTCTGTGCTAGAGCTGGATTCATCCTCTTTCAGGGAGCCTGTCTTGACTAGTTTTCCTCCAATTTTCAGAGCTAATGATTCGCCTCTTGAGTTTCAACCCCTCTTGGTATTATTGAGTGGCTTTTGGGGTCCACATCGCTTCAGTGCTGTGGGTGTGTAAGCACTGGAATTGTCCCAGTTGGGTCCGGTCTGGTAAGACCCCTTGCACAGTGCTCCTGTGGCTAGAGGTTCTTCAGAGCAAGAGGAGGACTGAGCTGTGCTGCTCTTTGGTGGCACTTTTGTGTCCTCATGTGGTGTGAATTGCTGACTAGTAGAATCTGTATCTGCCACCCGAGCTAGCGCTCTGCTGCTCTGTGCATGGGTGATAAGTGCACCGATGCTGGGAACTGTGTGTCTTTGTCTTTGGCATCAGGTACAGATCATACAAGTTTGTTCTCTGAGTGAACTTGGTGGATCACAGGATTTGTGGCCTTCCAGTTTTAGGGATCATATATAAGCCTTATTTGAGACATTTTTAATTTCCCCTTTCGTAATTCATAGCATCACAGGACCATCCAGACGACGTGGAAGAGATGGTGAATGAGCAGGAAGGCTCAGGTTTGTGAACATTAAAATTTTCAATGTGTATTTCTGTTGGAGGATGTGGCTTAGGAAGGGTCAAGTCAGGGTGAATGGTTTACTCTGACTTCCCACAGAGGTGTCTTCATAGGTCTTGCAGTTGTTCATATTCTTTAGACAACAGACGGTTTTTTGCATATTGTTTAGCATTACAAGGTAAATAAAGAGAAAAGAATGCCTTCTATCACACCATTGGGAGAGAACACACAAACTTTATCGCTACATTTATAGTATAAGAGACCACACCCAAGTGAGCCAATATCTCAAAGGCCATTGGCTGAAGAAGTTCCCACAGCACCTCCCCCTTTGCTAAATAAGAGAGTTCTAAACCTAATACAAAACTATATACAGTAAGAACAAATATCAAGTATAAAAATTATAATTACAACCAGCATAAACAATATCAAGCCAAGAAACATATGCTAAATGTTTCAATAATTATCCTATCCTAAGGAGTTTAAGTTTTGTATTAGAAATGGCTTGGCCAAGTCATGAGAAGAAAGTAACTACAATTATCTAGTCCTCAACCCCATTGAAAACCTGACAAGGAAAGTAATATTACTTGAGTAAACAGGAAGTGCAATCAAACAACTTCTTAAATGTGCAACAAATGACAGAGACTACTGGTTACCTGGGCAATCACCCATTGGAGCAACCAACCTTGGCTGAGGCCTAGAGTTGCTGACAGACATTTTCAGATGCACATTGGGATTCTTTTAAGGGGCACAGGAATGGAAGAGAGGGTGATGTCGTAGAGGCAGGAGGCTGAAAACCTTAGTCTGCTCTTTACCAGATTGTCTCTGCAGCTAGACAGCAACCTGGGGGCTTTGTCGTGTGAAATTTTATCAGAAGAGAATAGTAGTATATCTGTTAGTTTTTATGGCTGTGACAAAACTGCTGAGAGAGTAGTTTTTAAAGGATGAAAACATTTTTCGGTTTCATTAACACATTGGCTTTCATGATGATCTTTTCGTACATTTGTGCAGTGTACATTACGTACTTACACACATCCATCCCTATCACCCACCCTTTTCTGGCTCCCCCACCATTCTGGTCTCCTCCGTTTTCCACAAAGAGCCTGTGAAGGGAGCGCAGGATGTATTCAAAGACCCTCCCCCAGTGACACAATGACTGTTCCTCCAATAAGGCCCCACTTGCTAACAGCCCTTCAGCTATGAATTCATTGGTGGATTAGTTCATTGATCCTTATGATCCAATCACCTCTTGATAGTGCCACTAACTAGGGCCTGAGCCCCCAACACAGGAGCCTTTGGGCATATTTTTATATATAAGCCACAGCAGTATCTGCCTTACAACGTTTTTCAAGTTAGAATTAACGTGTGACTCTTGTAGCATGGTGTCTGTGATGTGCATGCTGTTTGCTATTAGACAAAAATCTTCTCCTTTATTTTAGGTCCCAGGGAAGCAGTAACGGATGCTGATAAGATGCAGCAGGATACAGGTATTAGATGGACTTTGCCGTTCACTGTTAGGTCAGCGAAGCACCTTTGCCGTTACTGCGTTTAATTGCTGGCTTTTTCTTTCAAAAACTAAAGATTCAATTTTAGTAGGACTTTTTTTTGTCCTGTACCAAAGTTAGTTTATTAAAAGAATATCGCGTGCTTCTGTCTCCTCCCTCACTTAATGCCCCACAGTGACAAAGCAGACACCTATGCTAAGTTTTTTAGATTATTAGCAAGAATTTTTATGAGAATGGTTTCCCTCTTTTAACATTCCTTCCTTTTGGGCAGAGACATACATTTGTAACTACAGCATTAGTTAGAATCTATGATTAAGATGAGGCTTTTTAGTATTTGCTTTTCCCTTGTTTTCTTTAGTGACAAAGCTTTAATACTTATCTTGTCTTAAGTCTCCATTTCTTTCTTTCTTTTTTTTTCCCCCAGAGGAAGCAACACAGCAAAATCATGATGCACCAGGTTTGTAAATATTTCTCAACCCTAAGCCACTTACTTATTTTTTAAATGTATTCATAGTTTAAGTACAAAATGTGGAGAATTATGTTCTAAGCTATTATTTTCATGCAACATCCAACAACCATCTTGAAAGAATTCACATGAGAAAATTTTCATCTATTTCAGTGAATCTGCCATTGCCTAAATAATACTTTATTTTATTTTTACAAATGACAATTATAAGCTGTTTAAAACATTGATACCATTTTGTGCTCCCTCCTTTTTGCTAACATATGAATGACCTTCAGTCAGAGTTTGTTTCCACAGAGCTGTCCTCTCTTGGACGTGACTTGCATGGCATTTTGTCCTGGTGGGGAATTCCAAGCGCTGGCCTCTGGCTGGAGTCCATACGTAGGTTAGGCAGTAGAGCAGGCCGATGCTGTTCCCACTGCTGTCGTCTCCAGGCACCTCCAGACCTGTTTTGTTGAATTCCATGAAGTGGATTGTTTCCCTTCTTTATGGGCAATAGAAGAAAGCCTGGGGAAGGCGGATCAACTGCTCAGGATTCCGTGAGGAGGAAGTAGTTTGTGACACATTTGTCTTTAACTAGAGCATCTTCAGAACGCTGTGTAGAGACAGAAGTCAGCTGAGAGGGACAGAAGGAAGGCTGAGAAAATGGGCAGGACCTATTGCCTTGCAGGCAACTGCAGCACTGAAATTCAGACCTGTAAGCTTCGAGGTTGTGGGAGCCCTACTTTAAGGGGTTGCAACTTCTTGAGAGTTGGCAAAGTGCACAGAGGAGTTAAGAATTACAGTATATGTGTAGGTTTGATATGCTACTTTGTTATGTATTTGTTTAAGATTCGGGAAAGAACCAACTTCACTATCTATAACAGCCATTTCTAATGGGATATAAATAATGAGCTTAGGTTGTCTTTAAAATTCTTTTAAAAATTAAAAAAACTTGGCCATTAAGGTAGCATTTTAGAAGGTCAGTTGGGAGGGAATGGCTTGCTGCTGGGTGTGGGGGAGGGCCATAGGGACAAGGTGCTTGCATCAAAGCACAGAAACTCCAGGCTCTGTGTCAACAGATGGCTGCAGGGATGGGCCCTGGGCCCTGGTTACCATGGTAATGAAAGGTCCAGTCAGCCGGTTTCCACTAAGAGGATAGCAGCAGGGGTGTTTGTCCCCAGGTTACCATCTGAGAACCAATCCCTATGCCTGGTAAGAACTGAGATTCAGGGCAATTAGTAAGCTTCGAGCTCACACAGACAGGAAGACAAACAGGAGAATCAGTGTCAACAGTGAATCTTGCTGACAACTGGTTGGAGAAGGAGCTTGTACATCCCTCTGTGAAGGAAGGAGTGTAAGAAATTACCATCTCCATGTCTACTCAGAATGTTTTACATCATTTAGCCAAGCTCCTCCCCTCCCTGCTCTGTAATACACATGGTTAGAGAGTGCGCCTGGAAGTTAAAACATTTATAAATGAGCTAAGGCTGGACATAGTCCATTGTTTTTATTGCTACTCAGCGCCACATGATCTTTCTTTTCCCCTTTCACTTCATAGTACACGAGCATTCAGAAAATGAAGGGATAGAGATTTCAGGTGAGTTTTTCAATGTTGACTGTATTTTACCTGCATAGCTGTGCAGCAAAGAAGAGATATAGGAAATGCAGTAGTTTTTCAAGCCACTAAGAAATAATTAGGAATTGTCAAACATGGTGTCTACAATAAGACTGGTGCTAGACGGCCCATAGATATCAAAATAGAAAGATACTCCAGGCCCTTGCATAAAACAGCACAGCATTTGCAACCCCTAACCTGTGTTGCTTTCCCAAGCTTTTGAACCATCCCTGCATCACCTACGTGGAATGCCATTTGCATGCTGTCAATCACCTCCCTGGAATGCCATTTGCATGCTGTCAATCACCTACCTGGAATGCCATTTTCATGCTCTGTCAATCACCTTCCTGGAATGCCATTTGCATGCTGTCAATCACCTTCCTGGAATGCCATTTGCATGCTCTGTCAATCACCTCCCTGGAATGCCATTTGCATGCTCTGTCAATCACCTCCCTGGAGTGCCATTTGCATGCTGTCAATCACCTACCTGGAGTGCCATTTGCATGCTCTGTCAATCACCTACCTGGAGTGCCATTTGCATGCTGTCAATCACCTCCCTGGAGTGCCATTTGCATGCTCTATCTGTATTTGTTATTTCGCTTCAGTGTCTGTATATCTCACTTTTCTTTTTTCCCTTGGTGTTTCTGATCCTTGGCTGGTAAATATGAGGATGTAGAACCCATGAGCACAGAGGAATTTTTATTTTACATCAACGGGAGTAACATTGGTCCCTCTGATTAAATTTTTGAATATAATTTAGAACTGAAGTTGATTTTGTGATATAAATACTCAGGAGTCTCCCATAAGGAGACCCAGCCTAGACAAAACTTTCTGAGTAGATTTTAGTCACTTTAGGGATCTAAGTCAGTGGTTCTCAACCTGTGGTTCATGTCTATTTGGACCCTTTCACAGGGGTTGCCTAAGACCACTGGAAAACACAGATATTTATCTGTTATGATTCATGACAGTAGCAAAATTACAGCTATGAAGTAACAATAAATAATTTTATGGTTGGGGATCACCACAGCATAAGGAACTGTGTTAAAGGGTCACAGCATTAGGAAGGTTGAGAACCTCTGATCTAAGTGGAGGTGAGTTACTGTAATGTGTTTGGTCTATTTCTTTTTTTAGATAATGCCATAGAAGATTCCAGCATCATTTCAGAAGGTAGGTTATTTTTATAGAGATGATCTTTTATTCTATATCAATGTAGATAAGCTTATTTAAAACATGTATGCTGAACTGCGCGCTTACCCAGGGCTGGGGGTGAGCCATGCTGGGTTGGATGAAGCCAACAGGGTTCTTTTCCATGAGGCTGTCATTCTAGAGACCAGGCATAATAAAAGAAGAGTGACAGAAGCAGATTTCTGTGAGGAAAATAGATGCGGGTGAAGGGCTACCTTATTTATGAGTGAGCGGCCACTTCGGAGAAGGCACTCTGGCGATAAAGGGTTTGGGGAAGTCAATCTGGCAATAAAGGGTTATTATGGCTGGAGATCAGCAGGAAGTTGTGATGTTCATGATGTTATTTAAATGTGAAGGAGGGAAAATATAGTTATCGTTTGGTTGGTTGGTTGATTAGGTTTTCTTGGAAATGAAGGGATGTTTTTTGAAAAGCAAAAGTAACTGCTTATACTCATTTAAACAGCAGTGTTTCAGTACAGCAGAGTCAATAATTCTTGGTGTACAGAAAGCTCCACATAGATTGTTTTCGTTGGTCCTCATGGTAGACAGTGAGGAGGAGATGGGACACAAGATCCTTGTGCTGATTATTATTATTATTATTACTATTATTATACAAATGTGCTGAAACTGGAGCAAGGCCTAGTGAGATCTGGGTGATCCTGGTTGATCCTGGTTCCACAGGCTCTTACAATTCTTAAGAAACAAAAACTAACAACCTTATGGCTAAGGTAGTGTTAAATGGGCTGAAAGGTTTGAAGAAATTAGTATGTGACATAGTTTATAGAGAATGCCTGCCGTTGTCTTACACTCAGCTGGTGATGCCTACAGTCTTTCTAGATGTCTCCAAGCAGCAAGAGAAAGAAGTTAGTGTTCACATCCGCATCAGAGTCATCTTGGGATTTCTGATCCTGTGGAGTGGAGAGTTCAGTGGTAGCTCATGCTGGTGTGCAAGACTCTAGGTTCATTGTAGAACTCTAGGTTCAGCTGTAGAAGTGCTGCAACTCTGTGGGGAAAGGCTCCCCATGGTTAGTGTTGCAGCTCTGAGGGGAAAGGCTCCCCATGGCTAGTGTTGCAGCTCTGAGGGAAAAGGCTCCCCGTGGTTAGTGTTGCAGCTCTGAGGGGAAAGGCTCCCCATGGCTAGTGTTGCAGCTCTGAGGGGAAAGGCTCCCCATGGCTAGTGTTGCAGCTCTGAGGGAAAATGCTCCCCGTGGTTAGTGTTGCAGCTCTGAGGGGAAAGGCTCCCCATGGCTAGTGTTGCAGCTCTGAGGGAAAAGGCTTTCCATGGCTAGTGTTGCAGCTCTGAGGGGAAAGGCTCCCCATGGCTAGTGTTGCAGCTCTGAGGGAAAAGGCTCCCCGTGGTTAGTGTTGCAGCTCTGAGGGGAAAGGCTCCCCATGGTTAGTGTTGCAGCTCTGTGGGGAAAGGCTCCCCATGGCTAGTGTTGCAGCTCTGAGGGGAAAGGCTCCCCATGGCTAGTGTTGCAGCTCTGAGGGGAAAGGCTCCCCATGGCTAGTGTTGCAGCTCTGAGGGAAAAGGCTCCCCGTGGTTAGTGTTGCAGCTCTGAGGGGAAAGGCTTTCCATGGCTAGTGTTGCAGCTCTGAGGGAAAAGGCTTTCCATGGCTAGTGTTGCAGCTCTGAGGGGAAAGGCTCCCCATGGCTAGTGTTGCAGCTCTGAGGGAAAAGGCTCCCCTTGGCTAGTGTTGCAGCTCTGAGGGGAAAGGCTCCCCATGGCTAGTGTTGCAGCTCTGAGGGGAAAGGCTCCCCATGGCTAGTGTTGCAGCTCTGAGGGAAAAGGCTTTCCATGGCTAGTGTTGCAGCTCTGAGGGGAAAGGCTCCCCATGGCTAGTGTTGCAGCTCTGAGGGAAAAGGCTCCCCGTGGTTAGTGTTGCAGCTCTGAGGGGAAAGGCTCCCCATGGCTAGTGTTGCAGCTCTGAGGGGAAAGGCTCCCCATGGCTAGTGTTGCAGCTCTGAGGGAAAATGCTCCCCGTGGTTAGTGTTGCAGCTCTGAGGGGAAAGGCTCCCCATGGCTAGTGTTGCAGCTCTGAGGGAAAAGGCTTTCCATGGCTAGTGTTGCAGCTCTGAGGGGAAAGGCTCCCCATGGCTAGTGTTGCAGCTCTGAGGGAAAAGGCTCCCCGTGGTTAGTGTTGCAGCTCTGAGGGGAAAGGCTCCCCATGGTTAGTGTTGCAGCTCTGTGGGGAAAGGCTCCCCATGGCTAGTGTTGCAGCTCTGAGGGGAAAGGCTCCCCATGGCTAGTGTTGCAGCTCTGAGGGAAAATGCTCCCCGTGGTTAGTGTTGCAGCTCTGAGGGGAAAGGCTCCCCATGGCTAGTGTTGCAGCTCTGAGGGAAAAGGCTTTCCATGGCTAGTGTTGCAGCTCTGAGGGGAAAGGCTCCCCATGGCTAGTGTTGCAGCTCTGAGGGAAAAGGCTCCCCGTGGTTAGTGTTGCAGCTCTGAGGGGAAAGGCTCCCCATGGTTAGTGTTGCAGCTCTGTGGGGAAAGGCTCCCCATGGCTAGTGTTGCAGCTCTGAGGGGAAAGGCTCCCCATGGCTAGTGTTGCAGCTCTGAGGGAAAAGGCTTTCCATGGCTAGTGTTGCAGCTCTGTGGGGAAAGGCTCCCCATGGCTAGTGTTGCAGCTCTGTGGGGAAAGGCTTTCCATGGCTAGTGTTGCAGCTCTGAGGGGAAAGGCTCCCCATGGCTAGTGTTGCAGCGGGGTCATCCCCCCCCCCTACTAGTTTATAGAGTCTGATGCTAACTGTAGAGAACCTGGTCTTAGTGCCATCTGCTGGCTGTTAGCTGGGTCACCTCCTGAGCCTGTTTTGCAAATGATTGGGAAGTTTGCAGCTTTGCTCAACTGTAGCTAATTCTTTTGTCCTGAGGGTGTCAAATCCTAGTGTTTTTATGACAATCAGAGGTATAGCCATGATCTGCAGCATATAATGGATTGTTTCTTTGTTTAAATTTTAGAAATAAACATCCCCTCCGTGGAAGAACAGCAAGACACTCCACCAGGTATGACATTTCCTTAGATCTAGTGTGTTTTGCTTTTTTTATTTTTTTTTTTTGGATGAATTTAAAATACTGTTGGCATTTTAAATTTTCAAATGGGTGTTTTAATTTAAAGTCTAAAATGTTGCTGGTGTTTTATATTCATAAAATACCGTATGAAACAGATCTATAGTGGATAAAAAAATCTTGAAGAGGATTTCTATACTTAAAAGAAAGACATTTGTTTTCTAATGACATAACAGAGTCATGGAAAACACATGCCTGGTTCAGACTGAGACATGAATGTTGTGTAGAATTTAAGAAGCGTTTAGTAAATTTCTTTACGAGTGTCCCATTGTGCATGCTGGTGAAGATGCAGAGCATAAGTTAGGGATTTGTGCTTTCGATTTTTCCATTTTGATTTTCAACGCGTCTGATGGTGGATATAAAAATGGTTGTCTCAGGGTGGAGTGGAATGGTGTGTATCTGTCCACACGGTCCATCTTGCTCCTGTCTTCCCAGTGCCCACGGCTGCCAATCTATTCAGGGCTGCTCAGTAGCCACGACATGGAACCCACTTCCCCACACTCTCCTTTGCCCCACGGTCCCCTGTCAACACGAGTGGGTTCAGATTTCTCAGGCCAAGACCAACTGCCCTAGTGATGAGGGATCCGTGTGGACAGGGGAAAGAAGGCTTTCCTGGGTTTCCTCTTGCATTTCCTCTCCAGTCATTTCTTACTGTTTCTGTATTTTATTGCTTTTATCTTTGGTTATCTTGGTTCACCATTTACTCCTTTTCAGACTGTGTGCAATACAAATCTTTAGCAGAGATGTGAATGACGGCTATCGATTTTGGTAGGAGTAAATTGTACCTGCCAGAATTAATTGAATACTGAATTTCAGACTAAAAAGCAGCCAATAAGTAAATGAATAAAATAATGAATATTTTTCAGTGTGCTTCAGTGTGTGTTGTGGTTCATTTGGTGGATGGAATGTTTTAGTTTCTGGTAGTTTTCATACCATGTACATGTATGTTAATTAAATTCAGAAACATTTAATGTAGAGACCCGAGTCATTGGTATTACAGTGTAAATGAAAAGATATCCATGGAGACATTTGTGTGATAGCTGTGGAATAATGTGTATTCTGTCATTTAGAATCGGCAAGGAGGGCAAGCAAAGCTGAAACTTATTGTTTCTCTGATTCTGGTTGAACACTGCTTGACACTGACAGGTAGAACGGGTTATAGAGTTGGCATTTGATGATTATAAATCTTTAAAGACAAGTATTGAGAACTAATCTTGGGAATAATGAATTTCCAAAGAGTATTTTTCTAGTTGTAGTCTATACTTCTTAATTTTTTATTGCCCTTACTATCCTGAAAGGAATTGAGCCTATTACTCTCTCTGCCTTTATTTCATTGCCTTACAACCTGACACCCTAATTGATTTGGAGCATGCCCATAAAATACCAGTGGTTACCAGGGTAGTGTGGTAAGGTGCTTTGTAAAGAGATACTTTCCAGCCTCAATAAAAGCACATAGAACTGAAGGCGTGATCCATGGCAGGCTTCGCAGTGTGTGATGAGGTCTCAGGGAGTGGTAGATGCGGCTGTTTCTGTTCAGGGATTAATTGGCTTGATCTGTGAGCTAGAGCAAAAGGAGCTGGAAACCTGAAGGAACTAATCAAGAACTGGGACCTGGAACTGGGTTTTGTCAAAGCTCCCTGGATGCTTTGCATGGCTGTTGTTTGACGTTGCTGTGAGAAAGGGCGAGGCTCAGAATCAGCGGTCACTTGGAGCCTTTGCATGTGGTTGACTCATTTCCTGTATCCCGACTTAGTCTTACTTCATGTTATAGTTTGTATTATATAATGGTATGGGAAAATGATCAACCTATGTTAATGGTATTTTGGTTCATTCAGTTGACTAATTCTGCGAAAGTGTTAACTGTTTGTCTGACGGCAAGAGCTGTGGGAACATGGCCATCAGGTCTGTACCTCACCAGAGCGCATCTCTGGAAAGCTGGGCTGGAGAGCTTCTGCAGAATGCTAAATCTTTGCTTTCCTCGATCATTGCAGGGCTAGGTCACACAGTTTCACTGTTGCTTGCTAAAGTTCATGATGAGGTAATTACTTCTGTTGCTCCCATAAGGTATCATGGCCATAGAAACAGTCACAAGGTAGATGAGTTATGACTCATTAAGCAGTGGATCATTTTTCCCCCCTAGGACATTCATGGATTAACTTAACAGGTAGAACACCATAGAGGCTAGATTTGCATTTATGTTAATCTTGCAGACAAGGAGGCTGAGATGTGGCAAGGCCATGACCTTCCTCAGACCCTACAGGTGACTAGTAGGAGAGCAATTGGAGAATAAATGGTGACTCTGGAGCCCGCCATCCTGCTGTTTTCTAGAATGTCTCAAGGACATGAAGGTCAAAAGGCTGATGGAAGTTTCTGGGGCCTTCTGAGTTTGATAAGTTAGACTCGCCATGTTCCTGTATGCCTTTCTCAGTCTTCCTTGGTTTATCACATAGGACTGGGGTATGTATTGAATCGGCTTGGAGAAAATTTGTGGCACACAATTTTCTAAGGATGTAACTTTTGGCTCCTTGGTGCTTTGTATGTGAAAGGTTAATCTAGAAAAGGATCATTCTGATCCAAGAAATTAAATATTTTGAATACCGGGTATTTTAAATTGATTAAAATATATCCCCCCAACTTTTTAAAAATTTTTCTCCTTAAATTCACATTTTCATTTGAAGTCGGCCAGCATATTCCTAGCAGTTTCGAAGCATAGATCCACACAGCACCAATGGAATGACTTATGGAGGAGTCATTTACGAAGTTGCTTACAGTAACTTTTTTGCTAAATGATACTTAAAACCCTGGGAGCTAAGTGGTCCCATGAAGTTTTTGCCTCAGGGTGCTAGCCAAGGAGTAGAAGACCATCAATTAACGTGTCGAGAGTCGTTTGACTCAGAAGAGAGTTGTGAGGGCATTATGGTTTCTGGAAGATTCTTCTGCCCTGCCTCCCTGAAGCTGGTGATCATAATCTTGGCTTAGCAGATCTCCTGGAGTTGAGGTTACAGGCTGTTGTGAGCCTACTCACACCCCTGCTGAGAACCAAGCTTGGGTCCTTTGTTATATCAGCAAGGACTCTTAACTGCTGGTCCCATCTCCCTTGCTGCTATCTAATGAGCATTTTCTGTTAAACTTTGAACAGCTTCCCATTGTATCAGTATAACTCAAAACTATTTATTTTCTTAAATTCTAAATTATAGCATAATGTCAACTTGATGTTTGTGAACTTTTCCTCCTGAGGTGTAATTTGCATCCCGAGAAGTGTTAAAATGATGGGTTTTGACATGTGTATACATGTTTGTAAATACTCAGACCATAGTCTAGAAAACATGCTGCACCCCAGAAGTCTCTGCTTCTTGTCAGAAGTCTCTACAACTGATGTTCTGACCTACAACATCTAGACTGGTTTTGTCTGCTTTTAAATTTAATTTAATTAGAGCCACACACACCCCCACCGGCATTTTTGTGGTTGGCTTTTGCTGTTTAGCATGACATCTGTGAGCTTCAAATTTCCTTGCTTGTAAAGTCCAGTAATTTAATCTTAACCATTACTGTTTTTTTATGAACATACAATAATGTTTTATCATTCTGATGTTGATGGATATAGTAAGTATTCCTAGTTTTTTTGACTACTATGAAGGAAGCCGCTCTATTCTTGTACATGTCTTTTGGTGATTATTGACAGTCACTTTTGTTGGGTCCATAAAGTTATATGTACACTTTCTAGTTGCTTCACCCGAGCAACAACAGTTCTTGCTTATATAATGGCTTGGATTTTGTTATGGCTACATACAGAGATAGATGATGGATGGATGGATGGATGGGTGGATGGATGGATGGATGGATGGATGGATGGGTGGATGGATGGATGGATGGGTTGACGGGTGGACGGATGTGTTGACGGGTGGACGGATGGGTGCGTGGGTGGGTGGATGGATGGATGGGTGGGTAGGTGGGTGGATGGGTGGGTGGGTGGGTGGGTGGATAGATGGATGGATGGATGGATGGATGGATGGATGGATGGATGGATGGATGGATAGATGGATGGGTGGGTGGATGGATGGATGGGTTGACGGGTGGACGGATGTGTTGACGGGTGGACGGATGGGTTGACGGGTGGACGGATGGGTGCGTGGGTGGGTGGATGGATGGATGGGTGGGTAGGTGGGTGGATGGGTGGGTGGGTGGGTGGGTGGATGGATGGATGGGTGAGTGAACGGACGGGTGGATGGATGATAGATTGATGCATTAATGGATAGATGGATGGACGATATGTAGTGTCTTAGCGTTTCTATTGCTGTGATAAACCATTATAAGCAAAAACAACTTGTGGGAGGAAAGGGTTTATTTCTTTACAAGTTATAGTTCGTCATCAAGCAGGGTGAGGCAGGGACAGGAACTAGAGACGGAACTGAAGCCAAGCAGGAATGCACTTGCTGGCTTGCTCCCTATGGCTTGCTCAGTCTGCTTTCTTATATACTCTAGACGTACCTGCTCGGGGATGGCACTACCCACAATAGGCTGAGCCCCCACCCCCATCAGTCACTAATCAAGACAGTATTCCACACGCTTGCCCGTGGGTCAGTCTTTTGTAGGGATTTCTCAATTAAAATTCCCTCTTCCGATATATGTCTATCTTCCTGTAATTTGACAAAAGCCAACACACACACACACACACACGACAGAAGGGAATGCCATAGTCACAAACTATCTTAAGTTATTTGTAATGAATCAGTATTATCTCACAGTTCTACAGTCTACAGGATGCCCATGTCCATGGCGTCAGCATGTGCGTGGCTTCTGGTGATGGCCCTTTCACTACATCACCTCAGGATGGAGGAGGATGTGCTGAGTCTAGGAAAGCCTGCTAGCTTGGCCCTTTCTCCTGATTTTCAAAAAACTGATTCTGTCTGTAGTCCTCAACCTCCTGACCTCTTCCAAACTGGACTGTCCCTGAAAACCACTCTTTATATTAAATTTCTGATACAGAGGTTTATGGGAAACACTAAAGCCTCATCAGTAGTCTGGATTTAGAAATTGTAGCAGCATTTGCCTGGCCTCTGGGGAGCAGCCACCTCCTTTCTTACCCAGTTCTGTGTAAAAACCCAATACTGTACAGTGAAACAAATCACACACTAAAGTCTGGAGCAAAAATGCATGTCGGAAGTTGGATAGAAATGGATTTTGCTGCTTTTAAAATATTTATGCTTGTCAACAGCAATAAAGGTTAACATAAATTACTCTCTATTTTATTCTTTTAGTGATTTTGTGAGGGGGGAGCTGTCTAGGGAGGCCAGAAGAGGGTCTCACATCATCTGGAGCTGGAATTACAGCTGGTTGTGAGCTGTCCTACAAGGGTGCCAAGAGCTAAACACAGATCCTTGGAAGACAAGCAAGGCCTTTTAAACCCTGTATTTGAGATGCCACAGAAATACCTTTGGAAATTCTTTATGTACTTATCTTTTAAATACAGACTTTTTTTTTGTATTTCTTTAAGATTATGGGTAGCAGAAAGAATTTTAGTGCTGTGTTTCTCATAAGCCCGAGATTCTTGCACATGGTGCTGTCAGGTGTTCTCAGGAGCCCCAGGCTCCCGTCAGCAGCCTTGTCAAGTAATGGCCAGAGACTTCTGGGTTGTTAATTTATTCTGTTACCAAGTTACCATTAAAAACAAATCAAAACATTTACTTAAGCTGACGTGTGCGTGTGTTTTTAAGTGGTATGAAAATGAAGCAGTTTGACAGTCTGCCTGGCTGGTCCTTTAATTTAGATTTCCCCTTATTTTTTCAGATACTTAAAGCTTCAAAGACTGCCCCTACTACCACAGGAGGACCAGACTAACCATACGCTCCAAAAGATGGCTGTGCTAGATCTCATGATGTAGTTACTGGCAGATCGAGATCTTTGGGAATGGAAACTAACGATGTTTAGAGTGAATGACAGTCCACTGGCAATTTAGTGTATTCTTTTTTTTTTAATGACATTTTACTATACATTCCTGTGTGTCCTTACTGAGAGCACCTGTGGCTCTCTTGGGTTTCTTTTTCTTTCGGGGTACAGCTTTAGATTTTTCTGTATTTATGTGTATTTTACTGAGAAGACTTGATGATACATTGATGATGTAGCAAAAATTGTCATGGCAGAGTTTGATATTTTATTAATGATTAGCATTAGCTGTGCTGAACTGACTGGCATGGACACTGTTATTCGGGATTTCAAAGCCACTGTGAGCACCTTGTATTAGCACCCTGAAGACTGCACCCTGTACCCTGTACCCTGTACCCTGTACCCTGGTGGCTGAGGAGATGTGAGTCTCATCCACGCACTGTTGTCCCAATCAGGGCTGTTGATGTTAGATTCAAGCAGCCAGGTTACAGCACTGGCTTTGAAATTTGTTTTGTAGTTTTTAGTGGTTTATTTGAAATTTTAATATTTTTATTCAAGATGTGAATGATCACTGATATACTTTTTAGTAGAGGGGAGAATTAAACTCCTCGTGGGGGACAAAAGGTAAACAGTAGCCTGCAAAATATACATGTCCTCACACTTCAGCACGATAGATCAGCCATATAACGACCTTAGTCTAGTCTGTATTTATTTACATTATTGAGACTGCTGGTGTGTAGTTTAATGACCATCCTGTGCTGTTCCCAGGCAGTACCCTCTCCGCCCTGGTGTCTGCTCAGGGCTCTCGCTAGGTGAAGTCCGTGGTCCCTCAGGTTGAGAGGATTCAGAGAGTATGAAAAGCAGTCACTGGCCCAATGTCTGCTGCTGGGTACCTGGGATGAGCCTCCTCCTTCACACACTGACAATTTTGCCCTATCTATAGTAAGCCCTCTCTGCAGCTCAGAAAAGATGCAATGGTGAGAAATTGATTGGTTAGAAAAGAAGGCAGCTAGTAGAGATATGGCTTGGGCAGAGCCAGAAGCCATTTTTAAAAAGCCATAAAGATATTTCATTTGAAGGACAGGGGTAGCTCCTGTTTATGTTAACACTGTCTAAAGATAGATAGAGTGATCCATGCTCTGCCCCCGCCTCTTCATCTAGCATAAAAGCAGAATAAATTTTGTCATTGAACATTGTAGTCACAGTGTTCTGACTTCTGCATGCTGGCTCAGTGTGTAATGACACCTCAGCTAAGTCAATAAGCAATAATTTTTAAAGCTATTATATGGATGCTATAGATTTAAAACTTGAATTATAAATCTCTTAATATCGCAACTTACAGAACACTACTTTTTATAAAACCATATTTTTTTAGGGCAGTTAGGAGTGACATATTATTGATAAATGGCTGAAATAAGTTCCATTGGACTTTTGTATGTAATCATTTGTCGCCAACTTCAAATACTTTTATTTGATAAAACAAATGTGTGTGTTAATGAGCCTTGTCTTTACAAATCTGTGCCATGCTGGGCAACAGGGCTGGGTTGTCTAAAATAATGTGTCTGTTGTGTGCTGTTGCTTTAGAGCAATAAAATGGAGATGAATTCTTCTCTATATTGTCATTATTTTGAAGTATTTTAAAATTTTGAATGACAGAATTGGTGTCTGTTATACTTATAAATATTTTAGACTTAGAGCAAACTTGTTGACCAGAATTACAAACGAACACCTTCAACCCCTTTTCTTAACATATGTCCTTTTTCCTGAGAATCTAATCGAGGACCTGGTGTGTGCCAGGCAGGTGCTCTAACACACATGCACAGACCAAATCATTTAGTTATTTAATTTGAGACTAGTCTCTCTACATTGTCTAGGCTAGCCTTGAACTTTCCACATAGCTCAGGCTGGCTTTGAACTTGGAAATTTCTTGTATTAGCCTTTCGAGTAGCTGGTACTCCAAGGGAACAGTGTCATAGTCTGTTTCTAATCCAGGTTTCATGATGTGATGTGGCTGGTTTTAACATGTCCTACTGCGCTACATTGCTAGAGGTCAGAATTCAGTGTCATGCATGCCCTCCTCTTCCTCCTGGGTAGGTATTGCCTACTGGGGAACTTCGCTCACTTCCTGTGGAGACTCTTAGTCTTAACTCCTATGAGAACCACTCTGAGAAGATACAACTTCATGAGGGACCACCTGTTGGGGAAGTGTGGGTGGTTCTTCTTTCTCATGTTCAATCTTCATTTCCCACAGGTAACTCTTTACCTGTCAGCTAAGAAAGGAACATAGTCTTTGGGCTTGAGGAGGTCGTTTTTACCCGGGTTCAGAAAGAAACCCTAAAACTAGAGGTGCCTGATAAGCAACAGACCCCCTTTGGATGAGCCTCGCCCACTCTGCTCCTCCTTCACATGGCTTAGAGAGCTGAGCTTTGTAGGTGGCTGGGTATTATCCCTGCTGGCAGATCATACACGGCGAGTCAGAGGACTGGAAATGCCTGCTAGCCCATGGCTGTACTTGGCGTTTTGGAGTGATCATTCAGGGAGCAGGTGGAAGGTGGATACAATGGGAGAGAGCCATTGTTGAGTGGCCAGGAGGCCAGGTAGGGTGCTGTCAAGGGATAGGTACGTGGTGCTGCTGTGCTTCACCTTGACCTGAGGCAATGTCAGTAAAGAGAGGAGACCTGCTGAAGGGTGTGTCTTGAAGAATAGGTGGCCTGGAAATTCAGGCAGAAATAGACGTGGTCCTGGATCTCCGAATGAACAGGTGCCCGGGATGAGGCTCTTGAGTAGGTAGGTGAGCCTGCGTCAAGTTGGCGTTTGACAGCTGGCCTCAATAGCCCCCCTTGGTAGGCACATTATTTACACAGGAGATGGGGTTTGGCAGGATAAGAACATCCAGTCAATGAGTAATTCAGTCATGGTTGCATGAAAGTCTGTAAAGACCAAGTTTTCATTCCTTTTAAGGTTTCTTCATGCTGATAAAATCATGTGATGGGGAAAGAAGAGCAAAATCAGGATGGAAGAGGAGTGTGTAACACCTTTCTGGACATGAGAATTTAAACACAAAGTGTCAGAGTTGTCAGTTAGCCCCCTTGCTACTAGAACGTTCTCTGTTCTATGATTAAAGTTCCTAGCATCTTTACGTGTGAATTATTACTACTTCTCATAGCTGATGAGGAAGTTAATGTGGGTAATTTGTACAATGTGTTTAGAGGGGGGTGTACCAAACAGGAAATGCTTAGTAAGTCATTTCCTTCTTGACATAGAGAGGTCCATATGAGTCTCTGGAGAAGCATAGGACAGAGGGCTCTAAGGTGAGCTGGATCTCCCAGGAAACTCCTAAGCACTAAAACAAATGTAGTTGGAATGTTCATTCCTGTGTTTTCTCTACATCCAGCGGGGAGAATCTGGACTCAGCTTGCTGATGTGCTGTGAGGGACAGGGACAACACAGATGAGAACAGGGCTTTTGTCCTAGGGCCTGGAGATTTAGGTCTCTTGTCCCACCCTACGCACTGCATGAGAGAAGGGAGAAAGATGGTGCCCTGCTTTCTGGGAGCATGTCCAACTCACTTGCCTTCCAAGTACCCTGGGAATTTGGTTCAGGCAAATTAAGGAGACTTGATAGTGTGGGCCCAGGGATCCCACACGTACATGGGATCCATACCTACATGGGATGTGAACTCGTTCCTTAATTTTCCTCCAGGGGTGGGGAGCTCTGTGGACCCTTCCACAACCATCACCCACCTGCTTTGTTTAGCTGTGCTCTTCGTATGCTGCTTTTCAAGTCTCTTTAACCCAGTGCGATGACTCCAGGATGTAGTGCTGTGGGCTTCTAGCAGTACTATAGATGCACTAAAAAAGAGCTTCTTGGAGACGGACATTTTTTATGTCTTTCTTCTTTGTTGTAGCTCTGTTATCTACGAGAATACCAGGCAGATATTACGGCCGGTTAATATGTACTGTTGAGGCTAGGGTGATGGCTGAGTCAGGTCAAGGACCCAAGTTCAGATTCCTTAGCACTATATAAAAACCAGACACAATGATTTGTGTTTTTGACTCTGGTACTAGGGCCGGTAGCGATAGACGGATCCCTGGCTCTTACTGGCCAGCTAGTATAGTCATATCCCTGTGCTGTGGGGTTATTGAGAGACGCTGCCTCAAAAAATTAAGGTGAAGAAAGATGAGGAAGACAACCAGTGCTGACTGCAGGCTTTCACAGGCCTGTGCACAAAAATGTACATTGGATGTGTGCACATATGTAAATACACAGACACATATACCACCCACATACCCCAAAAATATGGATAATGACTACTGAGTGAATTGTCTATGCAGCTACCTAAAGTTTTTCTTTTATTTTTAAAACAGTATTATTTTATATATCAATCCCAGTTCCTCTCCCTCCAGTCCTCCTGCTCCCCACCATCTTCTCCCCACCCCACCCCCCATTCACTCCTCAGAGAGGGTGAGGCCTCCCATGGGGAGTCAGCAAAGCATGTGGTCACGTGACTGACCGCTTGGTATGAGTTGTGCCTGTTAGTGCCTGTCTCTTCCCACCTCGTGTGTGTGTGTGTGTGTGTGTGTGTGTGTGTGTGTGTGTGTGTGTGTGTGAATGCAAGCACATCCATGCCATGGCTGATGTGTGGCCATTAGAGGACAGTCTTGGGTGTCAGTTCTCACCCTCAGAGCTCCCACGGGATTCATTTCTCTTGCCTCCACCTCCCGTTTCCCCACAGGAACACTGGGGTTACAGATGCCTGTGCTCTGAAATCTGGCTTTTTCATTGGTTCTGGGCATGGGAGCTCAGGTCTACATTCTTACACAGGAAGTTCTTTACCTCGTGAGCAGACCTCCCTACCTCCAACCACACGCACCCTCCTATACAGCTTGTAACTTAAAATAATCCATCTGGTGGAGGCCAGAGGTTGATGTCAGATGTCTTCTATTGATTTCCACCTTATTTTGAAGGCAGGATCTCTCCTTGAATATGGTGCTCACCCAATGGGCTAGTCTGGCTGTCCAGCAAGTCCCTGGGATCTGCTTGGCTGCCCACAGCACTGGGGTTGCTGGCATGGGCCACTTTTACATGGTTACTGGGAATCGAAACTTGAGTCCTTAGTGTTCCAGCGAAGCACTTTACCCTCCAGGGTCTCCCCAGCCCCGAGATAACCTGATTTTAAAATTGAATCAGATTATCAATCTGCTTTAGATAAAATTGTTATGTCAGTCTCTCTCCACTGGATGTCATCTTTCCCCACATATCCATATTCCAGAGCCTAAAGCAAGTATGAGCTACAAACCAGTGGAGTGCAGTTTGCTACATTGTCACATCCAGTGTCCCATCCACTCATTCAGCACCTGTTCACGTCTGGTTGCCAGGCTCTGTTTGGGGCACCAGGGATATTGCAACAGTAATAAAATGAAGTTAGAGCTCTCAGAGGCTGATATTCAAAATATGCAGAGCCAGAAATGTTTTGGATTTGGGACTTTTTCAAATTTTAGACTATTTACATATGTAATTATGCATGCAGCTCTTTATAAATCTGTCTATATGTTTTTGGTTTTTGTTTGTTTTTCGGGACAGGATTTCTCTGTAGCTTTGAAACTTGTCCTGGAACTAGCTCTTGTAGACCAGGATAGCCTTGAACTCACAGAGATCCACCTGCCTCTGCCTCCCAAGTACCGGGATTAAAGGCGTGCGCACCACTACCACCTGGCAAATCTATCTATATGTATATATATGCATGTATATTTATATGTGCGCGCGCACACACACACACACACACACACACGTCACTTGTGTCTTACGTGCAGTGAAAAGGAGGGCTGGGGAGATGGCTCGGTCAGAAATGTGTCAGCCCCGAAGCCTGAATTAGGTGGACACTGGTGATTCTGATGCTGTCAAGGCCAAGGCAGAACGATGCCTGGGGCTTGCTTATCACCTCGTGTAGTTGAATGGGCGAGCTTCAGTCTCAAAGACAGCCTCTGCCTTAAAATCAGAAGAAGAGGAGAGACTGAGAAGGGCACCAGACATTAACCTCTGTCCTCCATATGTGCGGTGCATGAGCCCGTGCCTACGCACGCGCGCGCGCACGCGCACACACACACAAGGGTGGGGCGTGCAGCAGGAGAAGCAATAGCGGGCAGGAGGAGATGCTGTACGTGCAGCCCCTTCCTGACAAGTCAATAGAGGGACTTTTGTCCTCCACGTGGGAAGAGAGTCTGGGCTTCACCGAGAATATTCCGAGGCCCTAAGGTGCGCATGCTTAGTGCAGTTGCGTGTTGGTTAGTGGTAGTAAACGGTAAAAAATGTGAGGAGGGAACGTGTTGGAGTGGGAGAGATCAGAGGTTGAGGAATTCACAGAGAACTTGGAAGATCACGGCCAGGACTTCCGGCTGGTCTCCAGTGAGAGGGATCCATGGTTTTCGGAGCCTAATTCTGGCCAACTAAAGGAACAGAAGGACGCAAGAAGAGGGACGCAAGGAGGTTACAAGAGACATCCAGGTGACCAGTGAGGACCAGGATTAGCATGGAAGTTAGAGAGACAGGGAAAGGGAGAGCAGTAGTGTTCAACAAGGCAGTGTTTTCCTTATGGGCTTTTATGTATTTCCTTTGGTTTAGACTAATACTCGATTTGTGTGTGTGTGTGTGTGTGTGTGTGTGTGTGTGTGTGAGAGAGAGAGAGAGAGAGAGAGAGAGAGAGAGACCTGCATGTTTGTGGGTGTGGGTGCATGTGTTGTGTTTGTGTATGTGTGTTTGGGTTGCATGTTTGTTTAAGGAGTTTCATGCGTTACATGTTTGCTAGACTTTGGGATATATAGACCAATATGCATTATATTGTTAAGTACAATTAGTGATGTGTTTTCATAGTTATATTGTGAAGGTTTCGAAAAAAAGTATTTAGATAAAAATAGACAGTGCCCCAGCAAAACACCAGATGGCAGTAGAGAATAAGTTATATTTATAGGACGCAAAATCACATTTGCAACGTAGCTTAAAGAAAAGGCTAAAATAGCTAAGTTGTAGCCAGGAAATTGACTTGGTGCAACTGGCACCTTATCTAGAGAGTTCTTATTTTTTTCCTGATTGTAATCAAATCAAAATACAGCAGACATGAGTAACAGCCAAGCCTCATTCTTAGCTCCTGCTCTGGGGTGATGTGTATGTGTGGTGTGTGTCCTGCATGTTTGTGTATATGTATATGTGTGTGTGGTGTGTATGTTTGTATGTATGTGTGTGTCCTGCATCTTTGTATGTGTGGGTGCTTGTTTGTGTGTAGAGTGTGATGTGTGTGTACTGCATGCTTGTGTTTGTGGGTGTGGGCGCATTTTGTGTGTGTTTGGTATGCATGCTTGTGTGAGGAGTTTCAGGTGTGTATGTGTGTAACATGTATGCTAGACTTTGGGATAATTAATATCTCACTAATCCAGGGGATTTATATTTTTGCTGCTGTTTTGTTTTCCCCTTTAGACTGCACAGTTTCTGCATAGTGTGTGAAAATTCACTGGTTTTTTTTCAATCTGCTGTTGGGCCCACTAATAAATTTATTTTAGATTATTTTCTTTTCTTCTCTGGACTTCCAGTTGCTTTTTAAAAAATAGTTTTATTTCACTATTGAGATGACATATCTGTTCATTAGTTAACGACTTATTTTTCTTTGCTTCTTTTGTTTTGCTTCTTAATATAATTAATTAATTAACTAATTAACTTTTACAGCCAGGCTGCTGTTTCCCCTCCTTGCTTTCCTCCCAGTCCCCCTCTTCACTAATTATTAACAGTCATTCAGATCATTGATTTGATCTGTTTTGCTAATAATAGGTCAACATCTCAACACAGTAGAAGCCATTGCTATTGGGTAGATTTTTCTTTCCTGTCTTCTTTGCATGTGTGCTAACTCTTGGTTAAAAACTTGATTGTGTTTCCAATGTTTGGCAATTCTGAAACTGTTCTTTCTGAGAGTTGATGTGCAGGTAAGAACTAAGTCAACCTCACTGAAGCAAACAAACAGCAGCTGTCTCCTCTACAGTGTAAAGCCACTAGGATTTTCCCTAAATTTTTTTGCCTTTAATTGTTGTTTCCAAAATATAAGTCCTTTGGGGGCGGGGATTGTCTGCAGAACTTACGAATCTGCCGGGGATTTGGGTAGAATTCATACTCAGGACTTGCTTCCCTTCTTTCTGTTCTTCACCTTCTGACAACCTCGTCGTTCTGCCAGCTCTAAGTTCCACACCTGAGGCCAGTTCTGTGTTTCTGTGTTCTGTCCCCACTATGTGTGACTGGGAAGTGTAATTGGGTTATTTCGGCAAAAGCAGTTCTGTCCAGGGTACATCCCCATTGGCCTCCGGGAAACATGACGTTTTGTGTTCATCCTGTGTGCAGGCAGCCCCTCTCCACAAAAGAGGGCTGGCCCCTATTTGGGAGTTTGTTAATTTCCAACTTGACTGAACCTAGAATCCCTTGAGAGATGGGCCCCTGGGCCCTCTGACTGTAGAGATATCATTCCTGACAGGAATCCTGAACTAGTGGAGAAGAGGAGCTGAGCAGCCGTGGACATTCATCATTCTCCTTCCTCGCTATGGGGATGACGTGACTAGGCTTCCAGCTCTGCCACCTTGACTTCCCCTCCGTGGTGTGCCCAGAACTGTGAGCCAGAACAAACCCCTTTTCCCTAAGTGCCTTTTGTCAGAGTATTTTATCACATCCAAAGGGAAAGAAACTAAGACACCATCCTACCAATAGGATATTACAGAAATGACAAAATATGGCTTCCCAACAGGGCAATAGGTAAAATGCCACAGTGTTTCACTTTCTTTCCTCTGGTTCACTGGGGAAACCAGCTGTCCCTCTATATTCAAGTAGCTTAGTTCATGTAGCTAGAAACTCATACAAGGTAACCAGTGACTACAGATGTCACAGGGTGATGTGACTTCCCTGGTGCAGTCAGGTATCGCCCCCTTGAGTGTCTTCTTTGTCTCCATGCTTCCTGAGGCCACCCATGAAGGTGGACAGGAATCACACAGCCAGGCACTCAAACAGAACCCAAACCACCACTTTGTTACTGTGCCTTTTGTTCCGAGAAGACAGGATTGCCACTGCTGATGCCCATGGCTTTAGAGCACACAGGAGCAGGGGCAGTCTTCTAAGAACTGCGCCTTCCAGTGGCTGCCTGCCATTGCCTTCAAAAGGCCTTTTAAATGTTTTGATGTCAATTCATCAGCCTAATGAAGTGTTTGCACCAAAACCCTGCACATTAGGCAGCTCAGGTTTGAACTGCTCTGGCCGAATTACTTAGCTGTGTCTTTTCATTCATTTTTCCTTGAGCTGTTGTTTTTCTTTTTCTTGTTGACTTTAGTGATTTTGATCATAGCCCCCCATCGGCTTCTGATATTCCGCAGTTTCTTTTTCTATTTCTTTACATGTTAGCTTCATGTTTGATGTCTTACAGATGCGGTGTTTGGATAAGTTCAATACACAGATGGATGATTCGAGAAAGAATTACATTCTCTCTTGTGCTAGAGAACTTGGAGCAGGCTTAACAATCTCTCCTGGCCTTCACATAGGTGTCTATTCCGCAGTCAGAGAATACCTGTATAAAGACACTAACGGGCTTGATGACCTTGAAAGTTTAGGAGACAGAAAGTGAGAAGTGTGGTACTTTTCTAAATAATTCACCTGTGGAGACAAGAACTGTGGAGTTGGCTGTGACGACGCTGGTCATGAAGGCAATCACTCCACCTGTGTAGGTCCTCCATCTGGTATGCATGAGCTCAGACACGTCCTCACTGCCTTGGATGTACATACTGTGTGCTGTGGTCAGTGGAGTTAGGTTTGTGTAGCATCTGCTCATGAGATGCCTTAACCCACTGTCGTTAGTTGTCCCAAAGCACGCGTATTCCTCAGGATCAGTACCAACATCCCACCGAGGTGGTGTTGTGCCATCCGGTACTTCAGTTCAGGTCCGACCACTTTGCCTTAGTGATCTCCCCATATGACAGAGGAGCAATATAGAAATAGGATATATAGACCAGTTCCATCAAAGCTTTGGAAAACAGTCTCGCTCCCACGCTGCAGCTGCGAGGAGAGGTTATGAGATAACTGCCATTAAAGATTTATTATCGTCATTACACTCAACAGCTACAGTAGCGTTAGTGGTTCCTAAAATACATCAGCAGTTATTGTCTGATTACGTCTACAGATAAGTTAATTATAGGAGATTTCTGACTCTTATATAACTCTGATTTAGAGAGAAGTTTAATTACAGCAATTTCAGTGATTTAAATAAGCTGAGCATATATTACCAGTCTCAGCAAGTATAGCTGAGGCTTTCAGCTGTGTTGAAGTACAGGTTCGCTTTGTTTTCGGTTTTCCTTGCAGGAACTGAACTCCACAGTAGGGCACGTGATAGCCCAGGACACCTGTTCCCACCAGAGGGCAGCTCCAGTCGAACACTGCAGGAGTGTAATAGCGACTTCTTCCTTATCATTAAAATGCCATTCTAATGCTTCCCACCGAGCTCTCCGCCTTTGCCAACACTAATTTGTGTAATGATTGTGGCAATGTGAGCAGGAAAGGAAAACAGGCTTCTCAAGGCGAGGAGGATACAGTGGTAGAGGATTTTAAATGTTCTGTTAGGGTCTTGATTTGTTTTTCGGTGGGTGAGAATTGTGGCCCTATCCTTAAATCAAATAAGTCAGATGACTTTATCAACAACTTTCTTTCAGTATGTGTAATAATTAAAGATTAACATGTTACTTATGTATGCCCAGACTAACATAAAAGTATACTTTCGAGAAAAAGTACTATAAAAAGATAAAACTATGGGTAGTTTATTTGTCTAAATAAATAAACATAAAAGTGGGTAGCATGTTAGTTTAAAAGGTGCAGTGAAGATTACCTTATTTGGAAATCCACAGGGCTTCTTCTGTCTATTTCACAATTCTACTGGTAGCTTCTGCTGGCATTTAGAGTAGTAATTCTTACCATATAATTTTGTATTTTCCCTTAAACATAAAAGTGTTGTTTAGAATAGAAAGGGCAGACTCGTTATCTGTGGTTTCTCTTGCTCATGCTCAACAATGCCCCAGTACAGAAGTCGCTGCCATCTGAAGGTCACTGTGGTCCAACGTCCAAATGACCCAACTGACTTCATCTCATCGCATGGGTGCTGGATGAGCTTACATCATCCCAAGAACAGCGCAGTACACTAAGATATTTTCATAAAGAAAAAAAGGAGAAAAAAGCCATTGCCATCACTTCTATTATAAAGCATGGCTATACTTGTTCTGTTTTATTCGTCATTTTTATTAACCCGTTAGTGTGCCTATTTGCGAGTTAAACTTAATAATGGGTGTTTCCATATAGAAAAAGCATGGTTGGGGGGGTTAGCTGTGTCTACAGCTTCGGGCCTCCGCTAGGAACATATCCCCTGTTGGTGAGGCTGGGCTGTCACACCAGTAATAGAGAAAACAAACAGGTCCTGGCTATTTCACTCGGGGAAACCTGTCACTTAGTGTGGACTGTCAGTACATTCATCCTTTTGATTCGAATGTCGCTTCCCTTTCTGTCACCTCCTTTGCCCTCTTTGTCACCCATGTTCTGTCTCACATGTAGACTCCTGCCGTCTCCCACGGACCCCACCTTCAAGTGTTACGGAAGATATGTATGGGCATTTCGGGTTTTGTAGGCTCGGCTTTGCTGATCAGCCATGATGGCCACACAGTTGCTGGCGGTGTGGGAGGAACCCTGGGGCTCCTTTAGTGCTATAAATGTGCCGTCAGGGGAGGACCCCAGACCTTCTGGCATCTGAATGGGGGACACCCGCTTCCTCTTCCAGGCTACAGCCTGTCTGAGGCTCCTGACTCCACCATGGTCTTCTCATTCTCCAGACCATCCGGGGGTAGATGCTCTTCTCTGGGCCGTTGGTTGCTCAGCTATTAGAGGAGCTGATTTGGTGTTGCTTGTGTACTGAGGATCACGGATACAGTAGTTAATGAAGAGAGAGAGAGAGAGAGAGAGAGAGAGAGAGAGAGAGAGAGAGAGAGAGAGAGAGAGAGAGTTTCCTGCTCTGCGGTTGCAGTTTTTGTTGCCTTTTCCTGCTGGGGTCTTGCTGTGCCTTCCTCCCAGAGGCATCCAGCCCCGACTGGACATTAGGGTGGACACTTTTTGGGTTTCTGAAGAGAACTGGTTTTTTGCTTTGTTTCGTCTTGTTTTTGTTTGCTTGTTGTTAACATAATGAAGTAATGAAAAAATATAACCAAGGAGCTGGGCACAGTGGGTACTTTCCCTCAACCCTTGCCAGCATCGCTCTTTGATGAAACACTTTTTGCGGTGTTACTCTTTGGAGAACAAAACTTACTCCTTTCTCTCACTGTCCAGTGACTCACACACTTTCTCTATTCTGAGTCCTCAGTGTGCTGTTGGGACTGAGACTTTGTGTCATGGTCCTGACTCATGTGCTGGATTTTGTTGGCATTCCCCTTTAAGGTTAAGGATGTTTTGTCTGGAGCCTAGTTAATTATGTGACTATCACCCTAACTGTGTCCAAGTTTGTGAAACACTTAAAACTCCACTCAACCTGAATGGTGGTGGTGCACGCCTTTAATCCCAGCATTCGAGAGGGAGAGGCAGGCGGATCTTCGAGTTTAAGTCCAGCCTGGTCTACTATGAAAGTTCTTGGACAGCTGGGGCTGTTAACATAGAGAAACTCTGTCTCAAAAAAACAAAAACACAAACAAACAAACAAACAAACCTCAACTTGGATAAAATCTGTTTATACAGTGTTTATTTGGCTTCTCTTCCCCTAAAGATCACTGACTCCTGAGTGTGGGTACCAACATATTGCTGTTATTATCACTGGAGTTATTCAGCTAACCAGAGGCTGGGCAGCATTAATTGCAAATTATAGCCTCAACATAAAACCAATGAACTTGGGTGAGCACTTAATTTCTGTCCCTTGTCACTTTGATTCATACTGCATCTTGCTTTTTAACTGCTGCCATGAACCCCGTGTGTATTTCTCTGTGGTCTATTTTTTGCCATGGCATTTGCAGACAGTCATGAGAGTCAAGCAGTATAGGACCCAGCAGGGTATGTGTTGTTGTGCCATTAATTGCAAGACTCTGTGCCCGCGAGGAAGGAGGCCAGAGGCAGATTGTCTTCTACCCCCTGAGAAGTCTGATAATGGCTTGACAGTGCACTTCCTTGAGGATTTCTCAGTGGTTATAAAATACAAGTGAAGAGACTTGTTGGAAAGAAAAAAAATTGAGAAGGCTCTTTAAATTGCTTTCGAGACTAAGAGCATCAAGCACAGATAGGACATTGGCATCAAGATGGGGCTGGGTACTTAGTTTTGCTTTCTTGGGACCAGGACTGAGAGTTCTGCTGAGTTTTTTGGTTCAAGTGTGAGTCTGATCATGACATTGGGTGGTAAGCCTCTCTGGCAGAGCAGGAGATTTGAGAGTATTGACCTGTTCAGACTTTAACACAGCCAATTTTTCCCCTGCCCATAAGCACTGTAGTTCCTACTCTTTGTGTGAAATCCCTTATTCAAAACAAGAAATTGTTACTATGAAACACAAAGGATCCTCGGGCAGAGCAGGGCTGTCTCTGATCCACCCCTCCTATTTTGTCCTTTGACTCTGAACACATCACTTCCCACTGGGAGCTTTTCTTTTTCCACATGTAAAATAATGCACAGTTTTGGATTCCTGCAGTTTCTTTGTAGGGTGCCTGATTTATTGCTTTGTTTCTGGTGCATTGCTCTACAAGATCTTAGCAACTCTTACCATCCTTTTCCCGGTGACGGATTTAGAACAAACAAAGAACAGCAACAAAACCATAGGATGTTTAGAGATCTGGCATAGTGGTGCATGTTGCTAATCCCAGGACGTGAGAGATAGAGCTGGATAGGGGAATCAGGAGTTCAAGATCACTCCCTGGCTCTATATCGAGTTTCAGACCAGCCACAGCTATGAGAGATCAACTTCAAGAGAAAACAAACAAAAAGTATGGTTTAAGCTAAAAGTCACCTGATCTCCAAATTCATATGCTATAGAAAAAAAATCTAATGATCCATGCTTGTTTCTTTTCCACACGGCTCTTGATGAATGTGATAAACCACCAACATGGCATCCTGGTGTTCTTAATGTCTTCATTGCTAGAGAAGGATGCTCATCCTCCAATGCTGGTTCTCCGCGAAGTGTGGATTTATGGAAAGTGAGCATCCATAAGCGGAGTGAGGTGCAAGCGTGCTGGAGAACCATTAGAGGAATTCTCGTGGTGGCATCTCATTAAGTAAATAGCACGTTGAGTTTCCTTTCCACCTTGGATGTTAAAGTGGAGTTTGGAAACAGCCAACAGAAAAAGCTAAATGCTTGAGGGATTTCTTGTAAGACTCCACAGTGCCATTAATTTCCATGTACGCTTTAAATTGCTGGGGTGAAATAATGTATTCAGCAAAGAAGCAAGTTTCTGCTTTCTCCCCTGAGTCTCCTTGATTGTGCAATTGGTATCTCATTCTTTAATTAAACTTGTCCAAAGATAGGATCAGCTAAAGTGTTTACTGTATAAATAGTTTGCATTCCCAATGTGCACGCTTAAAACCGTGGAATAAAGAGTTTGCCATCTGTTAAAAACCAAAACATGTGGTGTGCTGTTGCATAAAAATAAACCCCACATTATTCATATAAAGGATCACAGCTTAATATATCTTTGGGGATGACAATAATATGTGATATTTTGGAATGTCACCACCTTCTCTCCAAGTGACAGCAGGCTCACTAAAGCATTATGATAAACAACATGACTGAGTATAAACATAGGAAATTGAATTTTATTTTCAATACTGTGTTTCCTCTAACATTTGGTCATTCCTTTGATACCAGGAATTTAATCGTTCCTCTCCCTTTGCTGCCATCTTCTTGGCCTCTGACTTCACCTGTGGTCATCGTATCTCAATGCTCTGTCTACTACTTCATCATTCATGCTTATGCATGTCCCAGAAAAGCTGCAAACTGGCCCTTTACGGACACCCATTAAAGCCACAGTAGCACCATATTGTCTGCCGAGTACCACAGCACCACCATACCATCTTTCTTCTCTAAGACCTTGTCAAAGAAACACATGATCTGGCTTCAGGCCGCCATGTGGCTGTGGTCTTCACTCACCCTGTCCTGGCATCCCGGAAGCCTCTCTATGGTCTCTCTGAGTCCTTGAACTTAACCTCCTTCCTATTCTACCTCCGCACTTTCCTTCTGCTTTGGAATCAACTTTCCTCCCTCACACACCCCAAAGTAGACGTGTGTTTTAAGACTCCAAACATCAGATTCCTCCGAAATTCCTTTTGCACTAACCCAAGTAGAAGTGACACCCCTTCCCATTATCTGAAGCATGTGGGTTTCTGTTTCTGTTTGATCTGGGTTTGACTCTGTTACCCTCACAGTAAATGCATGCCCAAGTTCTTCAGAGCCTCTGTTGTCATGGCTCAGGGATATGCCATATCTTGTGTTGGAATTTCTCACCACACAGCAGTGGGCACAGGTGTTTAAACTTATTTTAGAACTCACTCATATCTGACAGAATTGTGCGAGGAGTTCCGGCACTTCAGACAGAACCAATAGCACACTTAGGACTGTTTTTAGATTCCACTCCAAGACAATAAACAAAATGTAGGTTCTTAAGATTGACTATGGAAACCTAAATGCTATCCAGGGAAAGTGCTCAAATGTGATATCAAGAATTATACTTTCTTCCCTTTAAATATGTATTAGTTATGTAGAGTATTCTGCCTGTATGTAGCACTTCAGGCCAGAAGAGGGCACCAGATCTCATTACAGGTGCTTTGTGAGCCACCATGTAGTTGCTGGGACTTGAATTCAGGACCTCTGGAAGAACAGAATGCTCTTAGCCTCTGAGCAATCTCTCGAGTCATAAAATTTATTTTTAATAATGGTGTGTGTGTGTGTGTGTGTGTGTGTGTGTGTGTGTGTGTGTGTGTATGGGATGTGTGTGTATGTATATGTGTGTGCGGGGTGTGTGTATGTGTGTGCGGTGTGTGTGTGTGTGTGTGTGTGCATAAGTGCAGGTACACATGGAGGGTAGAATGGAGTGTTGGATCCCCTGGAGCTAGAGTTACAAGAGCAGTAGTATATGCTTTTAACTATTGAGCCATCTCTCCAGCACTTCAGAATTTGTCTAAATTTTTAAATATATACTCTCATTGTAATTATGTTTTTATGTTTATTATAATAATTTTCTTGATATCTAGTTGACAGAGAAACTGTCTAAATTCAGTCTGAAATTATCACAAATGTCAAAGCAAGGAAGTTAGTTTCCCTGTGCTCTTCTGCTCATTCACAACCCTAACAGCTCCTGGCAGCCCCTGGTCCATCCTCCACACCCCAGGCAGCCCCTGGTCCATCCTCCACACCCCTAACAGCCCCTGGTCCATCCTCCACACCCCAGGCAACCACTGGTCCATCCTCCACACCCCTAACAGCTCCTGGTCCATCCTCCACACCCCTAACAGCCCCTGGTCCATCCTCCACACCCCAGGCAGCCACTGGTCCATCCTCCACACCCCAGGCAACCACTGGTCCATCTTCCACACCCCAGTCAACCACTGGTCCATCCTCCACACCCCAGGCAGCCCCTGGTCCATCCTCCACACCCCAGGCAGCCCCTGGTCCATCCTCTACACCCCAGGCAACCACTGGTCCATCCTCCACACCCCAGGCAACCACTGGTCCATCCTCCACACCCCAGGCAACCACTGGTTCATCCTCCACACCCCAGGCAACCACTGGTCCATCCTCCACATGCAGGCAGCCCCGGGTCCACCAAGTCTCTGTGTATTCACTTTCATTTCCCAGCACTCTGAGTTAGTATAATTACTGAGTGTGCAGGATTTGAGAGTAGAACTTCATTGAACAATTATTTGGAGATTCATGTAACAGTATGTAATAAAAGCTCATTTTTACTGACAAGCACTAGAAATTTTATTGCTACAGTAGAGTGTGTTTATTCATCCACGTTCAGGTCTTTGGATTAGTTCCAGCTTTGAGCATGACAGATAGATTAAGAAATCTGTGTAGAAGTCATTGTGTAGACACCTGTTTCCATTTTCCTTGGGATATATAGAAATGGGATGGTTGGGTTATATGGTATATCCTTAATGTCTTAAGAAACTTCTAAGCTAATCCACATGGATGTACAACTTCATTTTACACTCTCTTTGTAGACTGTCAGTTCTTTCCCCATCCTTCCCAACGTTTGTTTTATAGCTACTGCTGGCCACTGCCTCCACTCTGAAAGGTCTGTGTTCATTTCCCATTTGGTTTCAACTTTTGTGTTTCTGGTGACAAATGATTCTGAGCATTTTTATTGAACTTTCTCATACTATCTCCTCTTGGAAGAAGTGTTTCTTCAGACTTCACCTATTTTTTTTATTAGTATTCTTCTTTTTTAATCTTGAGTTTGGGATTTTTGTCACGGTATTTAAAACAGATATTATACCTATCTTGTACATTTCTTCCATTTTTCATCTTTGTGTTAGTATGATAAGCAGCGTTAATTGATTTTTCAAATGTTGGACTAGTAGTATATATTTCAGAGTTAAGCCTCTCTGTACCTTTTCCTTTGTCTGGTTGGGTTGGGCTTGCCAAATGTTTGCCTGGAATTGTTTACACCTGCGTTGGTAAAGCACTCTGGCTGTTAGTGATACTTTCATGTACTGTCTCTGTCTGCTGTTGGTCTCAGGAGTAATGCTGACTCATGGTGTAAGTTGAGAAAAAGGCTGTTGTCTTCAAGAATTTATGTGCTGTTACTTCCCAAAATACTTAATGATATTCTCCGATGAAGATTTACTGGGCCTGGAATTTTTTCTGTGGGAAGATTTTGAACCACAAGTTTGATTTCTTTAATTGGCGTAGGTGTTCAGCTTAATTCTCCTTGACTTACCTTTTTAAGTTTGTGACTTTCTAGAATTTGGTTTCATTTTACCTTCTTTGTTTAATTAATTTACATAGCGTTGTTTGTGCTCTTGCAAGACTATGTGGTGCCGCCTCTTCCCCAGGGGCTATTTGTCGTTTTCCTCTCGATTGTTCTGGTGGGTGGGGTTTTACTTATTTAACCCTAGCATGATCTTCAGTTTCATGGCTTTATTGCTGTTGTGCTTGGTAGGTCCTTGCATCTGTTCTCAGCTCTACTCTTCCCACTCTTCCTCTTTCGTTCTGGTTCGTCTTCTTCTTTCTGTGAGGCAGAAACTTGAAATACTCTGCCTTTCCAGTGATGTGTTGCTGTTGCTGGGGATGGTTCTAAAAATGCCTGCTAGGTCAAGTTGCATTGTTTCGTTGCTCCTGTCTTCTGTATTCTACACTTAGTCTTAGCCAAAAGGCCTAGGAGCAACAGGTCTTTTGTATTCATATGAACATTGTTCTTCTCTTGTCCTATTATGTTCTGAGTTGAATTATCAAATTATCTAATGGGCTTGCAGGTTCTTATAATCTTCTTATAGTTTTGTCGATATTAATTCATATATTTCGTAGCTCTATTACTAGGTGAATAAGCACTTAGATTATTATACTTTCTTATGGATCAATTCTTGGTTCAGTATGAAATAGCCGTCTTCATTTCCGGTAATATTCATTGGCCTGAAATTGACTTTGAACATTCACGTAAAGACTCCAGACTCCTTTTGATTACAATTAGAATAACATTCCATTCCTCATCCAGTTGTTTTTAACTGGTTTGTGTCTTTATAGTTGAGTTGTATTTCTGTTGAAAGGCTCCAGCAGACCTGAGCATGGCAAACATGGAACTAGCAGGCTTTGCCTTTTTCCCTTCTCCTCCTTGGTAAAAACCATTAGATTACATTCCTAAAGCTGACCTCCAAGGTCCATTCCCTTATTTGGCCACTGACTTCGTTCCTGAGACAAAACACCAAGGTCCAGCAATCAAAATTCATTATTTCATTTGGCTAACATGTCCAATCAGGATTTAGCAGCTCACCCTAGCACAGACAACCTTTTTCTCCTTAAAATCCCACTCTTGCAAAAACGCCAAAACACCTGCTTTCTTGCTGCATGCTGTCTGCCTTTGTCTCATGTATTATATGAAATATTTAAAAGATTGTCATTACACTTAATCATAACTTTAGTATGTGAAAGAAATATCCCCTGTACTGTGGTGTTATTTTCAGTACCTCTTTCTAGAATAGTAATGACTGGCTTCTTCATGATATCAAGTTACAGGTTTAAGTCTCTGGTTCTAGTCTCAAATAAAATCATATTTGTTCATGGTGAGAAATGTACAAGTTAAACAAGTACTTTTTTTCTATTTGTTAAACTTTCAGAAATCGTTTTATCCTCTCTCTGGTACGCAAATAAGCAAAAGCATTTCTTATTTTCTAGAGACCAAGATTTTAGTCACCGTTGGGTTGCTTGCCAAAGGTCTGTGGTCCATCTCTCCTGTCAATCAGCTCTCCTAAAAGCCAAGATTAATAACTTGTGTAATATCAGGTGTTCATGTTTACTTTCAGGGGCAAATGTGAAAGGCTCTCTAGAGAGTCCTCTTACTGCCATCATCCGACTGGTTTTAGACACATGGTGAATCCCGCGGAACTTCCATCTTGAAATATGTAAAAATTAAAGGGAGTCGCTGCTGTGCTGTGTAACATTTATCAGATCTACAGAACCTGTTGATAGTGAGATGATTCCATGAAAATTACTGAAACTCTGTCTTGTAAATTCCTAAACCATTACCGGTGGAATATGCTCTGCCGGTGCCTTTAGCTGTGTGAGAGATGCTGTATCTCAGAGTTCTGCCTTTAGCTGTGTGAGAGATGCTGGATCTCAGAGTTCTGCCTTTAGCTGTGTGAGAGATGCTGTATCTCAGAGTTCTGCCTTTAGCTGTGTGAGAGATGCTGTATCTCAGAGTTCTGCCTTTAGCTGTGTGAGAGATGCTGGATCTCAGAGTTCTGCCTTTAGCTGTGTGAGAGATGCTGGACCTCAGAGTTCTGCCTTTAGCTGTGTGAGAGATGCTGTACCTCAGAGTTCTGCCTTTAGCTGTGTGAGAGATGCTGTATCTCAGAGTTCTGCCTTTAGCTGTGTGAGAGATGCTGGATCTCAGAGTTCTGCCTTTAGCTGTGTGAGAGATGCTGGATCTCAGAGTTCTGCCTTTAGCTGTGTGAGAGATGCTGTACGTCAGAGTTCTGCCTTTAGCTGTGTGAGAGATGCTGTACCTCAGAGTTCTGCCTTTAGCTGTGTGAGAGATGCTGTACGTCAGAGTTCTGCCTTTAGCTGTGTGAGAGATGCTGTATCTCAGAGTTCTGCCTTTAGCTGTGCCAGAGATGCTGTACCTCAGAGTTCTGCCTTTAGCTGTGTGAGAGATGCTGTACCTCAGAGTTTTGCCTTTAGCTGTGTGAGAGATGCTGTATCTCAGAGTTCTGCCTTTAGCTGTGTGAGAGATGCTGTATGTCAGAGTTCTGCCTTTAGCTGTGTGAGAGATGCTGTATCTCAGAGTTCTGCCTTTAGCTGTGTGAGAGATGCTGGACCTCAGAGTTCTGCCTTTATCTGTGTGAGAGATGCTGGACCTCAGAGTCTCTTGCTGTTTACTCATCAGGGGGACTTGGCTCCCTATTCCTTTTAGGTTCTCCCAGAGACATCGGTGCAAAGCGAGGCTAGGAGAGTATAGAAAGGGCATTGTTGTGACATTCATGGGAAATGACCATTTCACAGAAACATTAAAGGAAGCAAAAATTAAAGTACCTTTAAGAACTGTTTAAACAAGATTAATGCAATCTGGTAGATACTTTTCTGACATACATCTTACACATGTTTCTGCTCTTTGAAACTGGATGTTGTACAGAATTTCAAGGCTGGCAATTAGGGACCACAAATCTGACTTTAATGACCAGCAGCTATTACACTGAGCAGTAATGCTTTGGGAGCTGTTAACATGGGTGGCTCTCTCTATTTTACCCACATTATAGAGCTATTTGACCTGTACTTGTTCTGCTGGCTCTTCTGCCTTCTCCCTATATCTGATGCTTGTGTTTGATGCTGAGCTTGTACCTCAAGCCACCCTCACCCTATGTATCTACTTACTGAGGATGGGACCCGTACCCTCCCAGTGTGAGCATGTGAGCTTCCCTGGGGCTGCAGTCCTGGCTCTGATTTTTGTTGCTTAGATACTCAGTTAATGGTTAGAGAACCAGAAGACCAAGACTATTTGAGCTGGTTCTGGAGTTAAGCGGTGATTGAGCTCTTCCCTCCTGAATGTAGATGGTGTTCACAATGACCGTGCATAGGAGTCTGGATTGCCTGGGCACTGATGAGGCTTCTGTTACATCTAGAAAAACACATCACTTAATGTCTAAAATTTCTAATTTAACATATGGGGTCACATCTGTTAAAGGATTATTACTGTAGAAGGGGAATGATGTATAATTTATTAAAATAATCCTATGGGGAGATAGCCAACTCCATTTAATGAACTGAAATACTTGCTGGCTTCACGGAATGTTCACAGCAGAATCTCACAGCCTTTCCATCAAAGGGGCAGATGAAAACAATTGCCCTTTATATAACATTTACTGTATTGTGTTAGTGTCTCTCAGCTGAAAAAAAATATTTATGTTCACTGTTCAGAGTAAGCTTTGAATATTGGACTCCTGTTGGTTTGTAGTTGGTATTTAATTCTGAGGGGGACAAAGGTACATTATTTCTCCACTGTAGGAGGCAAGGAAGGGGACACTGTCCACCCAACCCATCCAGTCACACTGCGGTAGAAGGCTGGCAGGTCAGAGGCTCCCGAAGTGGTGCAAACACACCTCTTCTCCCACTCATACTTAGGAAGTGTGTAGCCCTACAGATTGACGCCTTGGAAGGGGTTGCTTTGGGCTCAGATACATTATTTTTCCTTTATCATATAGCAGTAATAACAACAAAGGCCCCTACCCAGAGCACTTCCACGACTGTCTGCTGATTAGGTTTCTCAACAGCAAATAGCATGCCTGTTTCTCAGTGTACGAACAGACTGATTTCAGAACCAGTGGGAGGCTTAGCAATAGGGAACACCTTGCACAATTCCTACCTTTAAAGGAAAGAGAAAACAGCAGAGGGCTCCAGCCCACATTCCCTGCCGGTCTCTTAGGAACACTCCAGATGCAGGCTGCTAGTCCTGTGCTCAGCAGGGATCTTTCCATCAAAGATCCTGACGTAGGATTGGTTCTCTAGGGGTTTTCCCCACTGTCTCCTCCTCCTCACATATCTTGTTATTTCTAATGTTGAAATTTACTAGTGATTTTGTTTTAGAAATATCAAATGTAACTTCTGATTTTAAGTTAGGAAGATTAAAATGTTTAGTTGTATTTGTCTTAATTGTTTTTTAACCACGATCAATGTAGTAAAATTGCTTGACGTAACTGTGAGTTTTATCCTGCATCTTGGGTGGAAAGCACATTTTTTTTCTTGGATACTGTAGTATAATCTCATATTTCTTTCCCATAAAGTATTTTGCTTTTCAAATTAAAGTTATTTTCATGAATTTTCATCACATTCCACCTTTGGTAATTACTGTAATAAAAGCCAGTCACTAATATTTTGCATGAATAGTCTTGATGAATGCTTGTACACGTTGAGTATTTTTTGCTTGGAGTATTTGGAACTAGAAATGCTTTGGATTTCCAACGTTAGGAATATTTGCATAAACTCAAAGAGATACCTTGAGGATGCAACTCAAGTCTTGTCATGTAATTTATTTATATTTCATCTATACTTAATTCACATAGCCTGAAGTTAATTTATGTTTCGGTGGTTAATCTCGGTTATCATCACTAGAAGCTATAAAATCACCTGGGATAACAAACCTCAGAGACTGTATTTTGATTACTTTAATTGATACGGGACGATTCACCCATGGGCGTCACCCTTCCCTAGGCCAGGTTCCTGGACTGTACAGACAGGATGAAGTGAGCAGAGTGCACACATTCATCATTCTCTGCTTCCTATGGTCAGGCTGTCAGGAGCCCAGGCTATGGCTCCATCCATAACGAAGCATAGGATGCTGACAGCCTGCCTCCCAGCCGTGGTGCTTTCCTGCATGATGAACCCTAGAACTGTGAATCCAAATGAACCTCTCCATTTTCAAGCTGATTTTGTCAGTATATTTTATCACACTAACAGCATAAATACTTCACAATTTTCTGCATGAAACAAATTTGTAAGTGTTGAAGTATCAGATTGTTGATCAGAAAGTTTTGAACTTCTGCTCTGTTCCAGGCACATTACTGAAATTCCTTCCCTGAGGAAGATGAAAACAACCAGTGTCCCTCCTTGTAAGACCCTAACCTTACAAGTTGTGATTTCACCTGAGATCACTGAGATTATTACTTACTAAGCGCCATGGGTGAGGGGTCACATACAAGTGCATGGACGGTCTTAGAGAATCCATACTACAAGGTCTACACACAACAGGGATGATAGCTTTCCTGCAGCTGTGTGGATGGAGTCTGCTCCATTCATCTCTCCCTACCTGTATCCTCTAGCCCCTCCCAGAGACACTAAGGCCACAAGTAATGAGTGTGGAGTTGCAGACAATTTGTTGGGGTGGCTGGATACTCAGGTGAGGGTTCCATGACTCATCCTGCCCCATCTTCCTCCAAAAGGGAAGGTCAACATGCAACAAACCCAGCTATGATGCTCTTTGGCAAGCAAGCCCACCCGGATGATACAAGATGGCAGAGTTTGGCTGGAAGGATAGCCCTGTACAACCAAGCATCTCAGATTTGGGTTTTATTTTGTTTCTTATCCTTTTAATATATTTCAAGTTTTTCCGAATTTTTAAAATTATATTAATAGGAGAAGGTGTCACAGCACAGCACACGAGTAGAGGTCGGAGGACAGTTTGCAGGAGTCCTTTCTCGTCTCCTGTCTTGTGAATTCTGTGGCTCACACTCAGATCAGCAGGCTTAGAGTAGCACGCGCCTCCCTCAGTGGGTCATCTCACTTGCCCAGAGTGGGATTTTGGATTAGGGATCTCAAAGTCTAAAGGGGTTTGGGGAGCATGAGAAGTACACTGTGGCTCCATAGGTAGAGTGTGGGTCAGACGAGTTGCCAAAACCTCTACCTGCTCTGTCTGGGAAGTGTGTGACGGCAGAGCAAATCCGAAATTAATAAAAAACAAACAAACAAAAACCTTTACACATTTACTAATACCGTAGCTGTACTGGGTGATTTTGCGTGTCCATTTGACGTGAGCTGGAGTCATCAGAGGAAGGACCCTTAGCTGAGAAAATGCTTCATGAGATCCAGCTGTAAGACATTTTCTCTATTAGTGATCAATAGGAGAGGGCCCAGCCCACGGTGGGTGGTACCATCCCTGGGCTGTTTGTTGGTTTGGGGTTCTGTAAGAAGGTAGACTGAGCAAGCTGTGGGAAGCAGGCCAGTAAACAACACCCCTCCATGGCCTCTGCATCAGCCCCTGCCTCTGGGATCCTGCCCTGTTTGAGTCCTGTCCTGACTTCCTGCAGCGACCAACAGCAATGCTTTTCTTCCCCAAATTGCTTTTAGGTCATGGTGGTTTTGTCACAGCAACTAAAACCCTAATAAGACAGTAGTTCACACATATTTCCATTGAATTCAGAAGCAGAATTTAAGCCAGGCAGTGGGGGCACACGGCTTTAATCTCAATACTCGGGAGACAGAGACAGGTGGATCTCTGTGTGTTCGAGGCCAGCCTGGTCTACAAGACCTAGTTCCAGGACAGCTAGGACTGTTACACAGAGAAACCCTGTCTTGAAAAGCCAGTAAATAAATAAATATATAAATAAATGAAAATAGAAGAATTTTAAAGTAAATTAAGATGCTGTGTGTGGAAGTTGTAACTAACGTCGGTGTGATGCTTCATGCCTCTATCTTCCATGGTGGGTAGGCGGGGTCAGATGCCCACATTGTAACTAATGTCGGTGTGATACTTCATGCCTCTCACTATCTTCCATGGCAGGTAGGCAGAGTCAGATAGCCACAATACACTGGTGGAGACTTAGCCAGATATCTGACTTAGCCAGATACTTTAAATCACCCATAAGTGGCAACGGTGAACCCCATGCTCTCATCTTTCTACTAAGCCAGAGTGGGTTTGTGTGATGTAACTGGGTGCTTAAGACACCAAATGAAGGAAAATTACTATGGTTTTTAAAGCTCCCTTTATCTTTAGAGACAGGATTGCAAAGTTCAGTTAGTTCCATTGTGCAATGCACTACTTACACTAATACTTAATTCCACTCTGCCATCATGATCAAAGCTCACGAACAACCCACTTTTCCAATGCCTGGGCCAGATGCCAGAGATAGGAGGCAATTGTAAAGAATGCTGGCATTGCAGACTACTGGGGACAACCCGAGACCCAGTCTTGGCTCCACTGTTTACAGAATATGTATCCTGGGTAAGGGACGTGTGTTTAACCAATTAAGCACTCAATAAATGCCAGCTATGTATCAACAAAGAATTTCCCTGGTGTAATAACAAGCACCTGGTAAAGCCAGGAGACTTAGGAGGCTGAGGTAGGAAGATCATCTTAGGCAGAGTTCAAGGCGAGCCTAAGCTACAGAGTAAGACCTTTGTTTCATAACCAAAACAAGAAGAATACTAGAGGCCCAGAGTATAGCTCATTTGGTAGTGCTTTCCTTGCATGTAGAAAGCCCTGGGCTCAGTCTTGATCCCTGTACTTTGTAAAACCTGGCCTGGTGGCTCATGTTTATTACCAGCCTGTATTGGAAGCAGGAGGATCAAATACGAAATCAAGGATTTGAAGTACAGCTGCCTCATTTTCTTTCTTTGTACTTTTGGAAAAAGACTTCTATTGACAAAGATTGAAAAATAAAAGTCTTCTTATAATGTAGACAAAATCCTCATGAGCCATCTTAAGTTATCCAAACTCAACAAAATAACCATCTTTCCCAGTCCCTTATGTTTCTCCTTTGAAAGGCTCAGAGGCTGACCATGGTGGTGCAGGTCTACAATCGACCTTAGGCAGCTCAGGCAGGAGGGTTACAACATCCAGACTTGCCTGGTGTACAGAATGAGCTCAAATGTAGCTTTGGGAAATTTAAAGATAACTTGGCTCAAAATAGTAGAAAGAGAAGTGGGTAGAGCATGTTTCTGGGGTGCATTATTCTTGTGGTTTAATCCCTAGACCATGGGGTGTGGGGAATGAATTCTGCTAACATTATTGAAATCAAGGAAAATTGGAGGCAAAGAGGTCTTTGGAAAGCCATTCCAAACTCTCCTTTGTAAGTAAGGAAACTGAGGTACAGGGAGCATAAGAGAGTTTGCAAGTCCTATCTTTACAGGAACCAGGTCTCATCATTCTGACACCTTGTTCATTGGCCTCCAGAATAAGGATGGGGTGAACTTTTATTGCCATTAAAGCTTCTCCATGCTTATAAACATTTAAAAATAAAAATAGCCTTGATTGGCTAAAACTTCAATTTAGGATGAAAACTGGGGCAGGCTGCTTTCTTGGCAGTGGATGCTATGAGGTTTTTTGATATTTTGTCTATTTTTGTGCTGCTATAGAAGTATTGAAGCACTAGGGTACTTATATGTGACTCTTTAGTGGGCATTTCATTTTACTGTAGACTGTTCTGGGTGCCCTAAACTGCCAATCATTCTTTTCCTAAATAAATCTCATGTTAACTTGAACTCCATGCCTGGTGACACAGGACACATTGGGAAGACCTACAACACTTTCAGTGAAGCCTGCCCTCAGGTTCATGCGGTCTTTCCTGGAAGGCCCCCTGTCACCCTGCTGACACAAGAGATGTAAGTCTTCGCTGAGATGATAAGACAGGAGCTCCTGTGGCCACCATTCCACACCCCGAACTGGTTTTATTTCTATGTCCGCATCTATGCTAACATACAATATGCCGTGAAGTCCCATTGTTTGGCAATATTTCGATGTCTCTTTTAAACAGTTTTCATCACTGTTAGGAGTGGTAGAGGTGAGAAGGGGGAAGGAAACAAACCAGATGAAGACCTGAGCAGTCATTTTCAGTCTGTAAATAATGAGATTTGAAATACTTAAAATTTCAGCTTTATTTCTGAGGAGAGATGATTGAAAGATGGGGCTTGGGTAACAGAATACTGGATTTCTTCATGGTGGGCTCCAGAACTGGGGGTGCTCTCCCACTCTGGGTAACAGAATAGCTTTAGTTTTCCAGGGTGGGAGCCTCCTCCATGAGTGATCAGCTCGGCTGAGTGTGCACTCTTCTGATTCACCCCGTGTGTGAGGAGGTCAGGCAGCTTTCTAGGCTTGCGCTCTTCTGAGTCCGTCTGTCTAATCCACATTTGTGCTCCCTTCAGGCACATGTCCAAGAAGACAGTGAAGGGCTAAGACTCAGATACACAGGCATAACCCTTTACCAATAACTCACAGCTTCTATCCTGGGGAGGGCAGGAGGTTAAGCATTTTTAGGCAACTTCTCACCTGTTTATTGGAAGTAGCAGAAAGAGAGAGGCCCCTGTGACCCAGCATTAGCCAAGACTCCACAGCTGAGGTTTGGTCCACACTGGACACCAGCGTTTACAAACAGTAACTCTAAAGGATGCCAGAGACAATGATTATTCCCTGCACCTAGGTTTTTGTCCGATAAAGTGATTTCTGCGTCTAGCTTGTGCTAAGTGCCTCATGAACAACCTTGATTTAATTATCATATTCTATTCCTCCCCCCATTTTAAAGCAGGAAAGTGACTCGGGTTTAGAACCCTCCATGGCATGTATGCATGTGTATGTATGTATGTATGTATGCATATATATGTGTTGTATGCTGTTAGCCATGATAAGAGTTGAGTCCCAGACTTTTGCCACCATCCTTTAACTGCTGACTTTCCCCTCTGGAAGATCTGTCCTTACCCACATTTTAGGTGAGGAAGCCAGAGCGCTGAGAGAGTAGGTGGAAATGTACCACCACGAGGTTGGAGAGAGGAGGGTGAGCAGAAGTGGGTAGACTGAGGTTTGGAAGGGTTGGTTGGTCAGCTGTGAAACGGCAGAGACTTCAACACTCTTAGATGCTGATGGAGCCTAGAACAGCTAGCAAGTGAGACAGAGAAAGGACTCATTTCTTGGGCTGAAGACAAGGGTCTGTGGGTGCATGCATGGACTCTTGGGGAATCAGAGTGTCTCCTGCTCTTTCTCAGAACAAGGTGAAGGTTAAGAAGTTTGTAAGTTTAATGAAAAAGAAAACAATTTATCTTTGGATTGTTCTCATTTATCCTGTTGTATCCAGTTTCTTTATCTGTCAGTTTCTGCAGTATCCTTAAAGCTTCTGCCTTTGACAATCTGGGTTCCCAGGGAATTGAGTGCACCTGGGTATTCCAGGGTCATTACCCAGTGTGCACCAGCAGGCCCTGCCCTTAATCCTGAAGAGTGGAGCATCCTTCTAGGAGAAGGGTCTTGGTTTGCAGAGGGCCCCAAACCACTTGATAAATAAGCGATAAGACAAGACTCAGCCTTGGTTTAAGACATGGTATCACCCTGCAGGAGTCTGTGATTTGGACTACGTAATTACAGGCATGAATATGGCAAGAGAATAGCTCTAGTTCTTCAGGGTGGGAGCAAGAGAGGGAAGAACCATCAAAGAGACAGGTTTGCTGCGGTAGAAGAGAGACGAGGCTGGGCAGAAGACGAAAGTCTCTGGAAGAAGAACTAGGCAGGGAGAGAGTTAGCAAACTGAGCAGTATCCAGTATGGGGAGGTTTTATCAGCCACGTGGCTTTGAATGAAAGCATGGGAGTATTTTCAGCCAAGAAGCATAAGGAAAGTCATTTTATGGAGAAATTGGCCTAAGAAATAGTGCTTGGAATAAGAAGGGAGCCTGTGGTATTCACATTTAGCAGAAGCATGGAATCTATAGGGTAGTTGTGACTTCCTGTCATGGGTTTTTCTGTCAAGCATGAATATGGCTCATGACATCCCAAAGCAATGACAACCATGAGAGCCAAGCTTGCTGGCTACTAGACGGGGTCTAGTAACGTGAAGGAGATTTTAAGTAACCAGGATAATTAGGAAGTGGGCATGAACTGTGGGTGAAGTTCACCCACTGACTTGGTCAGAATGGTGTCTACATTCAGTTTGGCATGTAGTGCAGGATAGCCCACAGGATGGCAGTGTTTTCCTAGGTGTTACTGGCTCTCTGTTCACTGATTGAAAGTGAACTAGAATATTCTTGCTCCTTCAATTCCATGGATAGCAAAACATGCCTTCTCATAACCGCCTTGACAGAAAACCAAATTAAATGGAAAACATTTCTCTCTCTCTTTCAGTTAAGAAAAAGAAGCCTAAACTTCTGAACAAATTCGACAAAGCAATCAAGGCTGAGCTGGATGCTGCAGAAAAGCTCCGGAAAAGGGTAGGTTGCTGTTTGTGTTCTGCACAACAATGTGCAGTAGTTTTATCATTAAAATCTTGGAGATTGTAGATTTTTGGAAAGTGTAGTAATAATGGTGACACCAATACTAAACGGGGAAGGAAGAATCTGTGACCTTCCCGGACACCTTGGCACATGTGAACCAAGCCACGTGGGCATCACTGCACTCCAGGGCCACAGTGGAAGAGGATGGCCTCTGACCTAGTGTCAGCTCACCTCCATCGGCTTCTGTTTGCATGGATTCTGTAGCTGCTCGGCCACTGCAGGCTTTAGTTTCCTCATTTATAGAATAAAAATGATAGGTATGAGTCCCAAATCCCTCTTGGTTTTTGTAAAGCTCATAAGAAAAAAGATGTTGCCACTGCCCAATACCATGTTGCCATCACAGTCAATTCTGTAGGCCTTAGTGCAGACTCAAGAGTCTCGAGTCCGGCACCTGTGGCCATGAAATGACACAGGCCTGGTGTTCTCCTCACACACAAAGCTCGTGGCAGCTTTGCTCTGTTATCAAGTAATGGGAATGTTCTGCTTTATCACTAGATGGTTTAACTTTTGAAAACGATGAATCGACGTAAGATTGAAATCTTTATCTCCATTAGTGTAGTCATAGCCATGTAACACATTACAATAATAAGATAATCCACAATATACTTATTATAGTGTGGTCAGGATGTTTAATTAATTATCTTCTTGTGTTTTTTTTATCTTAGAAATGTCTTTTTGAGTGCATTTAAATTCAGAGTCTGTAGTGGTCATTAGTTTTTCTGCTACGTGCTTTTCTATCGAGTAGCCATTAGCTGCAAAGAAGTGGGCTAAAGGCACGCAAGCAAGGAAGCCACTCAGAAAAACCATGCAAGTTAGGAATGGGAATGGGCTAAGCTTGCACTTCTCACCTGTTGATTGGAAGTAGCAGAAAGAGAGAGGCCTCTGTGCCCAGCATTAGCCAAGACTCCACAGCTGAGGTTTGGTCCACACTGGACACCAGCGTATACAAACAGTAACTCTAGAGGATGCCAGAGACAGTGACCATTCACTGCACCTAGGTTTTTGTCCGATAAGTGATTTCTGCGTCTATCTTGTTTCACTTCATAAAGCAAATCTGTCCTATGAGCTTTGCTGTTGTTGTCATTTGCTTCTTTTTGTTTTGTGCATCTGTGTGGGGTTGCACTTCTCGATCTGAATGAAGCAGGGACCCTCTTCCCTCATCTCATTGTGTTTCCTTCCGAGTCTCTGCCCTGCATCATGCCTGTCATCATGAGGAGGCTAGAGGAAAGGTGGCTTTTGGGCTAAAGCATATAAATGAAGGCCCTTAAAGAAGGAGTCCTCTGTGGTTGTGATGAACAGTGAACACAGGCTGACTTACCAAGGAGCTCATAAGTCAGTGGGATCTCCAGTGCTGGCAGGGTGTTCTCCAGCCCCGCTCGTTTGGAGAAATTATGGTGTTTTCCTTAAGGAGCACTGTGAGTCTGTAACAGGGAGAATTAAAGAGGAAGGAACAGCAGCCTCGCCATTCATGTCTGCTCTCGAGACGTGTTGTGACAAAGCCATCAACATAATTAAGTCTTGTTTATGATTGTTTTTATAGCTAGTATTTCCAAAAGATACGACTCAGTATACAAGAATAGTTGAAGACTGAGCCAAGGTGCCCCAGACAGCTGGTACAGCCTCGTCCATCCCTCACGTCCAAGTTCTACACTGTGGGGGAAGCATGGGCTCACTTTCTGTTATAGCCAAAATTGTATGGAATCAGATCACATTTGAATAACCTAAGATTTCTTTATTCGCTAATGCGTGTCTCTTCACATGTGTGGGTATACACATGCCCTGATATCTGTGTAGAGATCTGAGGACAGCTTGCTGGCATCTGTTCTCTCCTGCTATGTGGGTTCCCAGCATCAAATTTGGATTGTCAGGCTTGGTGGAAAGTGCTTTAGCCTACTGAATCATCTCGTTGTCCCGGAATCATTGAATTTTTAAAAATAACATGTTTATTTAAAATTTTCCTTTATCCACCCCACAGGGTTTAATATAACCTAATGAAATATATTCATTTTTAATGGAATTATTTATTAGAATAGTATATTTTAGTGGAATCATTATTGTAATAATATTATAAATGAAAGTCTTTAAGGAGGTAATGTGTGTACTCTTCCTTTTTTGGTGGTGGTGGTTTGTTTGGCATTTTTTGGTGGGAGGTGGAGGTAATAAGAAAGATAACAAGCAGGATGAACACATGAAAGGTCACACCACAGCCTATAATTCTTGCTGCTCATGAAGTCACCTCCACTTCCTTGCAGGCAAAATTGAGAGAAACAGAAGCGGACTAGAATAGTCTAATCTAGCAGACTAGAATAGGATAGGAGAGAATAGAATAGAATAGAATAGAATAGAGTAGAGTAGAGTAGAGTAGAGTAGAGTAGAGTAGAATAGAATAGAATAGAATAGAATAGTTCAGCATAATAGCTGTCTGTATGGAGCCCACAGAGAAGCGCTCTGCTGCAGAGCTGAGTGGATAGTGAAGGGTCTATCCACGTGAGCTCAAGATTTCCCACATCACTCCAGGAGATTCTGCAGTCCATCTGCACCAACTGTCAGGATGGCCTTCAGCACTGCCCACTGGCTTCACACCAAAACAGTGTGGGCCTTGTACACATCTCTCCAGAGCTGTCTCTATATAAGTAAGCTACATTGAAGAACAGATCATTTTAGGAAGTTAATTATTAATACTACATGCTTTTCAAATCAGAATAAGTGTGGAATAGCAGTATTATAGCTAGGAGAGATCTTGAGGGAGAGAAGCTGAGTAAAAACAGACACATTAATATTACAGTCGACTCGTGTGAGCACCTACGATGATCCCTTATGAAAGCCACACAGCCTGTTGCTTGAGGCAGTCCAAAGGCTACATTACCAAAGAGGAATGATGTGTTGTGGAATTTGTTATGAATCTTGGTGCTCCTGTGGTTTTGGTCTGTTAGTGGGACACTTAACACCATGGCCGTGAAAGTGGTTTTGGCAACTAAAGGATACGAAATAAGCTGAAATGGTCCACCAAAAGATAACCAAATGCTAATCCCTGGAATCTGTACAGGCTTCCTCACTTGGAGACAGGTCCTTCATATGTGGTGGCATTAAGGATCTGGAGGTAGAGAGTCTACCAGATTCTCCATTTGGTCCCTTTGTTTCATTAAATGAGGGGACCATGATACAGAGGAGATAGAAGGTGGCATGCACAGAGAAGATGTGCACCTACCAGAGTGGCGGTAGGACTGATGGGGCCACCAGCCAAGGAACATGGGAAGAAAGGGGTGGACTTCCCTCTGGAGCCTCTGGAGAGTGTGTGCTCTTGGCATTTCAGCCAAGAAAATGTGATTTTGATATCTACCTGCCCATAACTGTGAAAGAACAATTTTCTCTTGTTTTAAGCTACCAGGTTTAACCAGGTGGTATGGTCCCACATCCATAGGAAGTGAAGGCCCACATTGGTAAACTGGAAAATGACCCCCCCTTCCGCAAGGATAACCATTTCTTGTGACCCATGAACGTTGCCTTGGAAACATTTTTAAGATGGATCTTTGTAGGTATGATTGTCATGGACTGTCTGAAAGTCCCTGAATGTGTTGCTTTTAGAAAGGCAAGCAGAGATTTGGTTCAGCAGAAGGCAAGACAAACAGATGTAAAAGGAGACAGTCTGAAGAGGAAAGGGAGTGGAGCCATGCAGCCCCAGGCCAAGGGATGCTGACAGCTTCAGGAGCTAGAGTGGTGTGGACAGATTCTGTCCTGGAGCCTCTCCAACACCTTGATTCCAATACCATGAAACCAATTCAGCCTTCAGCTCACCAGCCATGAAATTTGTAGTCATTCATTGGCTCCCTCTTAGGACACTGATTGTATTTATTTCTGAAGTATATATAGAGAGGCAGGAGCTCATGTGTGCCACGGAGGCAGGCATGTGTTCGGATGAGCCAAATCAACCCCAACTTCCACCAGAGACCACTACAGTGGTCACTTGGACTGATGGTCTTCTTGTTTGTTCTCCGTCCTTTTCAGACTTTGAAGCTGTGGTGACCTCATTGCCCCTGACAGGCCTGAGGCATCCCACATGTAACTTAAATGTCTTCATGAAGAAAACCTGTGGGGACTCTGTCAATTGAGAAAAATGTGGTTATCTTCAACAAAAGTCTTGTTTCATCGTTACCAACACACCTCATTTTAAAAATTAAGATATATTCCTAAAGTTTTAATGTCACAGCTTTGTCTTTTGTAAAGTAGCCGGTTCTGTTTAGCATTCAGAAAGAATTCCAAAAATTTCTGATTGAATTGTTTGCTTACTACTAAATAACAAAACTAAATATCGTTATTCCCTGGGGTTATATTCACACAGGGTAAAGTCGAGGAAGCAATGAATGCATTTGAAGAACTGGTTCGGAAGTACCCCCAGAGCCCACGAGCAAGATATGGCAAAGCACAGGTAGCCTGGCCTTTCTCAGAACGCTTTCCTGAAGCTCATATGTTTTGTGTAATCAGAGTTTTCTCTCTTCCGCATTTGCTTTCTAATTTCTAGGTCATTTCCCAGATAGATAGATAGATAGATAGATAGATAGATAGATAGATAGATAGATAGATAGATAGATAGACAGACAGACAGACAAACACACAGACACACACACAAAGAAAACATGCCATCTTAATTAAAGCAATTTTCAATACTGCATCTGTCTAATCTAGTACTTCCAAATGACCTGTGTCTGGTTTTGCCAAGGAAATGGAGGGCACCTCTGCCATTAGTTCTCTGTCACCCCGACCTCCCTTCCATTTGAATTTTCTATGATTTTCATTTCCGGTCTTTGGAGCATCTAGGCTCTGTCGTGTGATTCCTGACAATGGTATCTTAAAAGGCCTTGGAGAGACCTTTTAAAATGTGGCATGGATGGCGCTTTGTTTCTTTCCCTTGATTCACTTCTCATCAGCCACCTCCTCCTCATTTCATCTCCTCTTCTGGGCTTTATCGTCTTCCAACTCCTGTCGCAAGGCTTGGCCATCCTCACCTGCGTCGTCACGAGCCCAGCTGTGCTACAAATGTTTATTTTGCATTTGTTTGATAGTCAGCTGTGGCCACAAAAGAGGACAAAAACACTGGCTTGACATAAAAGAGTTCATTGTGTTCCTGACCTTAAGATAGGAAACTGGTGCCCTGTGCACTGCCACCATGGAAGACGGCAGGAATGGCAGACAGATTCGGGTTGACGGTGTGGCATGATCTTTGGGATTAAAGGCGTGTGCCACCAATGCCCACTAGGCAGTGGGATTCTACGAGCATACTTATGTAGTCTCGGTTGCGGCTGATTTGAGTGAAGGTGACAGAGCAGACGACACTTTTCTTGGGGGGAAACTGAGATGAGTCAGGGTCATGGAAGGAGCTGCTAGGTAGAGGAAATAGAGAGACACAGGCCATGATTGGTGGCAACTGTATTGGTGTCAGAAATCTGAACAGAAAGAGGGGCCTACTGGGGGCAAGGGGCAGACAGGGAGGCCAGCAGCCCCTCACATCTCTTGTTCTCCGTGCCTCGGGAAGCCTTTGGAGGCTATTACTCATGTAGGTGACCACCTGGTGGCTTTCTGTAAAGATTGCTTGGTTGCCAGTTGAGCGAGGGCACCATCAGATGCACAGAAAGTAGGTGGCTGTCTCAGTGTGGCATGCGTGAGATGCTGGTGGTATGGGCGGTGACCTGGCCATGGAGGGCAATAAGGGCAATGAGAGATTCGAAAGGACTTTAGAGAAAAGGAATTGACCACTGACGCCTAGTTTGTTGTTAGTAGCTGAGGAAGGGAATGTGAGTTCCTGGCCAGGCCGAGCAGCTGTAGAGCTGAAGTTTGCAATTGCAGTGGTAATTAGAGACCCATGGGGCGCATCAAGGAGACCATGAGATTATGGAATTTGGAAATCAAGAGTAAAGCCAGAGCTGTTGAAAAATACATCAAGGAGTAAACTTCGTGGAGGAGAAGTTGTGCTGAGGTCGAGCTTCGGTGGGATACAGGTCCCAGAGAGGAGATATGGAGCCAGTGGGGGAAGAAAAGTACAGATGCACAGCTGAGGGTTTAGCAGCGCTCTCCCTCAACCAGAGAGACTGTTTATATACTACGTTGATTACATAGGTCATTTGGAAAGTATCAGGACCCTGGATCCCTTTTTACTCCCTCATTAATTGCCCAGGGTGAAGAAAACAAACTACAGAACAGACAGCCTTATCCAAAACAGCTTTAGACAGCGGCTGTCAAATCAGGAAGTTACAAATTCGTCAGGGTCTGCAAAATATAGGACCTTCTGTTTTTTTACCGTCTGTGGCTAGGCCGCCTGCTCATGTGGTTATAGTATGTTAGACAGTCTGGAATTATTTTTACCTTAACCAAATAGAATCATCTGATGTTTTCTAAAATACAAGCTTTACAAAACAAGTCATAATAAGCAATTGACTGGCTGGTTACAGCATTTTCATGTCCCTTAGTTTTATAGTAGGGACCTATTCTTTTTATATGCTCCCAGAAAGGAAGACCCTGGTACAGGGCTTCGTTATAGGGTCATGGATATTCTTGTGACATCCTGTACCCAGAATTGAGCAAGGCATTTCTCAAAATCACCCCCATTGATGCCACAATCCTTGGGGTACAAGGAAGACCCTTCCTTCTGTGACTCTCATTTCAGGTTGTGACCCCCCTGTCATCAAAGTTTCCCTCGGGAACATAAATATATTTCCCCAGGGGCAGCCTAAGCAGAAAGTCCCCATTATTACACAAGAGCTCCTAAGTGCTCCAGCCACAGATTCTCTTGATGAAGGTTCACTGGAACGTCGTCAAGCCGTGTCCTCTGCTTCATGACTCACACTATCCTTTGTGCCCTTCCCTGCACCAAAGGAAATGATCTCGGACTGGAAAGCAATAGGTGGAGAGCTTCAGATGTTAGTGTACCAAGAAGTAGCAACCAGTATCCCCTTGTGTGTGACCCTGTGACGCGTCAACAGGAGGACAGCATGTCTTGCTCCGAACTGAAGGTGGAGGCCACTTGAGAGCCAGCTGCTCAGAGTCTTTCTAGCCCGTTCAAAAGTAATTAATTCAATTTCATTAAATTTACCTAAATCAAATTTGCAAAACAATTAATATAAATAAGTTTCCCATATTCTTGGTACACACCAGATATATCGCATAGCAACTGTGTGGTTTTGGTAAACTAATTGGGCCATAATCTTCTAACACTGGGAAACTATGTTGCTATTGAGAGAGGATGTTTATCACCAAAAGATCCAGAATGTCCACATAAGTGATGTGTTTTGCCACTAATACCAGGTCCTTGATTATGGAAAGTCCATTAACTGGAAGGAAAACGGTTGTTCAAATGTTAATTATGGCAGATTGTTCTGTGCTTTGCAAGTGTTCTCTGTATGTGTTGTAATCACGGTGACTGGAGCCTCTGGATGTAGAGCTCTCTCCGTGTGCAGTTTTCCTTCACAGGAGGAATTGGAGATGGGGGCCTCAGGCAGTAGTTTTTAATCTCTAAGATATTACGCTACAGATGTTATCAGTGTTAACACTAATGTGGCATAAAACAAAAGTTAAGCATGGCAAATTAAATTTTAATCGAGTCATTTAAAGGAAACTTGGAATTTTTAGGAGTTTTAAAAAATAAAAGTTGACAAATTTTGTAAGAAGGACTAAATTGTGACTTCCAATTCTCAGATAGCAAATTTGGCAATTTCTCTGCAATATTGCAACAGCTCTTAAAGTGCCAACACTAAGTCAAATATAAACTGTAGTGTCTATATTTTTAAGTATCACTGATTACATGCTATTCTTGGATCTCTGCAAAAAAATCACTTTTGAGCAAGTTCCCGAAACAGTGAATGCAAAAATCTTAAATTATTGACTGAATTCACTTCATTAGTGGCTCTGAGGTACAAAGTGACAGGTTTCCTAGGAGGTTTGAGTGAGTTAGTCAGCCCAAGAATGTGACAGGAATGTCCGTGACTGAAGCTCATTCTTAGCCTGGCTTGGGTGACCCATAGACATCAACTGTTAAAAGACTGATCTACACATACCAACTGATGTTGGTTCTCACAAATGACTTGCTCTCTGAGGAAGGAGATGCGAGGATTTTCTTACCAAGTCCTCGGATTTTACATACTAACCAGCACACAGCTTTTGTTAAATAGTAATTATATCTACCCATTCTAATTTTTAAAACACACTACGTTTAGCATCAAACTGCTGTAATTTTTCTTGAATGCTGATCTTCAAATGAAAGTCTGTAAACTCTGATGAGCTATTGAGGTCCACTTTACACCTGCACCCCCCTGCCCAATTTTTCCTGCCTCTGTTATTTTATTCCCCATTCTCTATCTGAAGTTACAGATCTTGGGTATCCTGTTAGGAAAATAAAGGTGTCCAGAGACTTGACCCTCTCACACAATTGCACTGATACCTTGTATCCATCTATCTGGGGGTATTAGCTGTCTTGTCCCCTTCTCACACAATTGCACTGATACCTTGTATCCATCCACCGGCAGGTTTTAGCTGTCGTGTCCCCTTCTCCCTTCCCTGACCAGAAGACTTCCATGTGGTTTGTGTCCTCTCTTGTCCCCAGGTTTTCCTTTTCTGCTAGGTCGTTTGCATCTACTGAGAAACATAATGTATCATCTCATCCTGAAGACTTCTCTCTGGACTCTCAGCCCCCTCTACTTGTAGATACATTTTCCAGTTCCTGTTACAACTAGCTGTCTTGAAGGAGTTCCCCTCCTCCTCCATCCTTCCCATGTTCTCTTCACACTGCTCCATTCTGACACATGTCTTCAAAAAATTCCCTGAAGCCATGATGCCAGGGCCAGTGAACGGAAGAGCAGTCCATCAAGTTCTCTTCGCTATCCTCCTCTTGTCTTTCTTGATGGCCATTTGGAGCACACTTCTTCTCTTCCTCCTAAAGCCTTTGTCTTCCGCTTGGCCTCTGGAACATTGCTGTGTTGTTGTGTTCTTCCTACGTAACTCTTTCTTCATCCCCTTTGCTTGTCTTCCTATGTCTCCCAAACCTCTAATGATCTTGAAACAATGGATCATCTCAGGATTCAGTTCTTGGAACTCCTCTGAGTCTACACTCATGACTTCTAGCTTGCCAACTTTAAACGCCATACCCATCCTTGACCCTTCCCATGTATGTGTCCTAAACGCCAGCCTCTCCCTCAACTCCACACCCGGGAATGGACCTGCTACGTGTTTATCTCCACCTGGCATTTGGTTTACTGTATCCAGAATTGAGCTCCTGACTCCTTGTTCCCCAAGACCTAACTATGTCCTATCTTCCCACTCTCAGGGGTGATAGTCCAGTCAAGTAGTCACTGACACCAACCCTAAATTCTCTCCTCTCTCTTTCTCTTTCTCTCTCTCCGACTACATTCAGTGCATCTGTAGATATCTTGGCCCTGACCTTCAGACTGAATCCATGCTCCGATCTCTTCCTGCTCATTACCACTGCATCAGCCCAGGCAACTGCCGTCCCTGGCTTCTTACCTGGCCTCCCCACTTCTGCTCTTCTCTCAGCCTGATCTCAGTACTGTGGCTAGCACAAGCCCTCGGATCCCTTCAAGGCACTAGATCATATGGAACACCCACATCTCTCTCCACACATAATAATCAGAATCCTCAACAGCTTTCCGGCTCTGAATCACCTGACGCCACTGTCACCTCCCTCCACCCCTCCACCTGTACAGTCTTGCCTTTGTTCCCTGCTGTGTTGGAAAGCCACAGTCTTTGCTGTTCTCTGCTTTAAAAATCTTTCCTCATAGCCTCGCAGTCTTTCCCCTTTTAGACTCCCCGATTGTCCTGATCAAACCAGTAGTTTTCCCATTCCACATTCATCGCCTGTCAGCCCACTGTGTCTATGAATAGCACCTTGGTTTGTGTTTCTCATTTTGTCCTTTCCTAAATGGAAGCAAAATGAGAAAAGAGCTTTCTCTAGTTTGTTCAACTCATGTGATACATATGTAGAACAATTGTCTGATCCCTGAAAAGCTGTTGCATGGATGAAATAAATGAGTCACTGAGCACAGAATAGGAAGACCAGACTGTGAACTAGAGTCCTGTGTGTATAATGTTCTCATATATTGTGAAGTCCATCCCCACCAGCCCTAGGAAGTATCTGGATCTTACAGTTTTCCTCATCTGTACCTTAGTAGTGACCTTTTCTTCCTCTTCCTGAAATAGCAGTTACCTTGCCTTCTTTTGTTTGTATCATTTGCTAGGGAAAAGGCCAGTTTTCTCTCTGAAAGGCCTGTCTAAAGGTTAACTGTCATGAATCTCTGGGGGGAAGTGACAAGCCTAGAGGTCATGGGTCATTGATCTGTATGGGGCATCCTCTAGTGTGAAGACGACTTGGCAGAGAAGAGGAGGAGCAATGAGGTTCTGCGCAGGGCCATCGAGACCTACCAGGAGGCGGCCAGCCTGCCCGATGCCCCCACAGACCTGGTGAAGCTGAGCTTGAAGCGACGGTCAGAAAGACAGCAGTTTCTAGGTGAGAAGCAAAGAGCTAAGTTGGAGAGAGATGGCACATGGCCACGTTTCGGTGGCAAGAACGTGGTACCTACTCACAGCCAAAGTGTCTACAAAGAAGTCTTGCTTTACAGCTAGCTTCTGCTAACTTGTCTGTCTTAAATAGACCTTTTCTACATTTAAGCAGTCCTAACCTCAGTAATTTTATACACGTGCATGTGGGGGGAGGGCTCTGTCTGTGCACACACGGTCATGTGTGCTTGTAGAGAAGCAAATGTTTGTGAACATCCAGGCCAGAGGGAAACCTAGATACCATCCCTCCTTATTTTTTAAGGCTCTTCACAAGCCTGGACTCAATGGCTCTATAGTTCCGAGGACCTACCTGTCCCTGCCTTCCAAGTTTGGGGATTATAAGCCTGCACCACCATGTGTGGCTTTTTTCTTGGATTCTGGGTATTACACTCAGGTCTTTGTTCTTGCAAGTCTGGCTAGCTTGCCAGTCTTTGAGCTTTTCTCAAGCAAGCATGCAAGGCTGACAGCTCCTGAGGAAGGATACCTAAGTTTGTCCTCTGGCCTTTAGGTGCACACACACGCATGCCTATAAACATACACAGAAACACTGTGGATTTTTACATTCATTTTAATTTTTTAAAGAATTTGTTAAAATATTATTTAACTTAGAATTATGGACTTCTTTGGTTCCCTGTTTTCTTTCTTTCTTTCTTTATTTCTTTATTTATTTATTTATTTATTTATTTATTTATCGGGGTCTTTCAAGACAGGGTTTCTCTGTAGCTTTGGAGCCTGTCCTGGAACTAGCTCTTGTAGACCAGGCTGGCCTTAAACTCACAGAGATCTGCCTGCCTCTGCCTCACAAGTGCTGGGACTAAAGGTGTGTGCCAACACAGCCTGGCTCCCTCTTAACTTTTATGCCAAGACATTCTCTTGCATCCTAGCCCTAGAGCAAGGTCACGTGTGAAGACGTCTGACCTCTCACAGACATTCTTGAGTGTTTAGTGTGGTCTCTTCTGCTGAAGTGTGAATGAGGCAGGGTCACACTAGGAGGCTCGGAGGCAATGAGACCGAGACCCTAGAACTGCATGGAGGTGAAGTTGCCTCACAGTACAACAGGGGACCAGGACACAGAAGAAGGAGCAGGCAGCGGGTTTCTGTAGGAGGTACTCTGGTCTGTACTATTGTCATCGTTAACAGAGAAATTCCAAGGCAGAAGGAAAGCTGGAGCCTAGGTGGGCAGGTAGGGAGGCCGGAAGTGTACAGAAAAGAAACCAACTTGTAAGAGAAGGAATGGCTGCTTGGGCAAGCCACCCTGGGGTTCTGATGGGAATAGCACTAACCAGCAGTAGGGCACAGACCACGGACTGAACGGGCCAGGCTTTCTGCTAACTGGGGAGCTGCAACCCTGACTGAACCTGCTGCCGCCTCCTGACTGACATCCCTTTTACAGGCAGCTAATCCCTCTGAGGTGGTTTTCATAAGTGCTCATCCTATTTAGCACCGCCTTTGTGTTTTCAGTCTCTGTCCCCAGTTGGGACAGAGGCCATGATGGTGGACCCAGACTGTTTCCCTCTGAAAGCCACAAAGGAAACAGCGGCTGGGATTTCCTGAGCCATGTAGTGCACCATAGGCTGTTGTCCACCAGAGGCTCCCCTAGTACAGAAGATGTCTCCTCTGGTCTTTAGATCAGTAAGGAGAGACAAGCGGCACGTGTTTGTTGGAGAAGGCTTCTGCAGTGAAGCCCCGTTCCATGTCCCTCAGTGCCCATTTACGTCAGCAGAAAAGTACCGACTGCAAGGCCCTACGTCTGACTCTTCGTTATCGACCCTCTCTCAAAAATTTTAAAGCTAATAACCCAAAATGATTTCAGCAGAACGTTTTTCTAAGGAATTAGAAAACTGACATTTTCTGAAGAAGGAATTTAAGGTAAAAATGTAAATGTGGATTGACTCGGAAAATAAGGCTGTCTTTACAGTTTAGGATTGATGCTGTGTTTACTATCTACGCGAGCCATTATGTATAACATTATAACCCTGCTACTTAGGACTCAAGAATCCATTCATAGATGAAGTCAGATGTAAGGTGTTTTCAGGCTCCGTTAAACCCACTCGCATGGTTGTGTTCTCAGCACAAAGGAGCACATAATATTTTTGTTCCTATTCATTATTTTTCCAATATCAGGTCACATGAGAGGCTCCCTGCTTACCCTCCAGAGGCTAGTTCAGCTATTCCCTAGTGATACGGCATTGAAAAACGACCTTGGCGTAGGATACCTCTTGATGGGAGACAATGACAGTGCCAAGAAGGTTTATGAAGAGGTAAGCACTGGTCCGCTGTGGACCGCACCGATTATCTTGTCTAGTGAGTTCAAGTGCTGATGGGAAATTCCCTGCCACGTGCACCGTGTCTTGTTCTCTTTATCTTGAATGAAATCGCATGTAAGTCCTAGATAGTCTGGACTTGGTTTTCCCATTTCTCTTCCTTTCCTGGACCCAGGATGTCACATCTAATATAGGCTGACCTCAAACTCATGGCAATCCTCCAGTCTCAGCCTTCCAACTGCCCACCATGCCCAATTTTTCCTGTTTTGTTTTTCTTTATTAACCTGTCTCCATTGTGCAGAGTGGCAGGTCCCATAAAGATGATTCTGGTATACATATACATTGACCATATTTATCCTCGTATCTTGATTGGAACAATTTAAATTTTAGTTCACGGTTATAGTAACATTTTTTAAGCTTCATTTTTATCATTCTATAGACAGTTTTCTAAGGGTTTTCTTTGTGGTAGTAACAGAATGAAGTTAATAATGAGGTTGATATGTGTAAAATTTATAATCTTTTTAAGTTTTGCAGTATAAGCCTCTCAGGCAAAAGTAGATTATACTGTTTTCAAAAGGGCATTGATGTTCTGGCCAGGGCGGCTTTCAGAGAATTTCTACATTATAGTGGGCATTTTAATAGATAACCTCTAAGTCACAAGCAACTATATAACACAGAAAACTGGTTCCTTCAGGCAATGAGGGAATTTATTTGGCACAAAGCAAACAGGATGTCGAATGAAGTCTGAAGCGGGAGAAAGCTAAGCTCTGTAAAACAAAGATGGATATGAGCGCTTGTTCTTCCTTAACTTGGGCCTCTGGATCAATGGTCTCCACGCCGCTCCCTTTACAGGAAATGCTACTACAGTGAGCTAGCTGTGTAGCTTGAGGGGCTCTTGTGTATTGAGAATGATGTCAACAGCAGCAGTCTCACCCCCAGGCCGGAGACCGGGTCCACTCTCAATGTGATGCTCGCCGCTGTTGCTCTCAGTGCTTAATTGAAAAATCATTGAATTTTGAAGCTATTGTCTTTCTACCCATGTTATCAACTTCATTGTTTTTGAAGGAGCAGAACTTTGACCTTGGCTTTCTATGACGTCATTGATGCCTACACAGGTGGACTGAGGCATTGCAAATGTGTGCCTTCCAGAAAAGACCCACATCAGGCCATAAGACAATTCCGTGTGACCATGGTGTCTGCTAGCATACCCGGTGTCCCCTGCCCTGCAGAATAAAGAAACGTCGTGTGTGTCAGTGATTCAGAACCGTGCAAATGTAAAATCGAACACACCATCACAGACACAGAAATGGAAATGCAGTGATCCTTCCTCCTTGTATGTCCCCTCCTTCCCACACCCCCTTCTTCTTTCTTCTTGTAAAATTCTCCCGTTTCCCATCCCCCTCTTTTCTTTCCTTCCAGTATCCTTAGCAATTTGCTGCTGTCTAGGTGTCACGCACACAGGAGGTCAGGGCAAGCTTCGAGTGCACCCCGACTGGCCTCTAACTGTACATGTCTCCTCTCTCCCCCTCCAAACCTCTTCCCTGAATGCTCTCAGGAGGTCAGGGCAAGCTTCGAGTGCACCCTGACTGGCCTCTAACTGTACATGTCTCCTCTCTCCCCCTCCAAACCTCTTCCCTGAATGCACTCAGCTCTTCCACCTGACGGCAAGTCTCAGAAATGTGAAGCATTTTTCCTCACCTTGAAAAATAAAATTATGTTGTTTATGCAACTGAGACCACAGTCTCACCTGGCTGAGCGGACTAGGATGCACGAAGCTCCAGATATTGCCGCATCACACAGCTGATTGGTTTTCTTTTAAAAGAGCATTCATACATTGAAAGTAATGCTCAGTTTGCCTTTTCCCTTCCTCTTGCGTCTAAATGAATGAGCTGTGGCTAATGGATACTCTTTCCCTAGCCAAAGTGTGGCCTGGTATATTTATCTTTTCTCCCAGGTCCCTTTCAGAAACTGTTACCAGGGTTGCACTTTTTGTGCACATTGATTTTTGAGTACATTTAGGAAAACCATTGTGAGATCCTATTTTTAGTTTTTCCTGGTTTTGTTTTCGGCATAGAGACTAGCTTTACAGAGATTTGGTAGGAACCGCTCGCAGCTGCAGCTTTTGAAGACTCCTCCCCCATCTCCTTTCCAAGGGAGTGGCCCTGCCACCAGCTGGGGACCCCAACCCAGCATCATTGCCAGTTCTTTACTGCCCCACACACCCTGTGCTGATCTATGGCTCTGCCACGCACCACGCCCCCCGTGTCTGCGCTCAGTGCTCTGACACCCAGTTACTGAGCTTCCGGCAAGGGTGCTGGAGGTTAAAATATACAAACACACACAGACAGAGAGACAGCGACATGGGTCATCCTTGAATTCCCCAAGAATGCCCCCTTTATTGTGTTCAGGGGCAGATTATATAGAGATAGCCACGCCCCAGCCAAACCCACCAGAAACCACTCTCCTGCCATCAGGAACTCCTGAAGGTCTCGTGCTCAGAACAGCTGTAGGCACTCAGATCAGGGGATTACAAGAAATTCAGGATCTGGGGTCTCACTGCTTCCAACATGGCTCAGCCAGCTTGCATTTACTAAACATACACACACCAACCAGTTCAGGACCCAATATCGAAGCAATGCAGAATGTGTCTTCATGGGGTTTCCAGTCTGGGGCCAAGCCACCACTTGTCACATTGTCTTCACTAGCCCAGTGCATTCACCAGACACCGGACACCTCTTGCTTGAGCTGGCTCCGATTCTTCTGCAGGGTTGCTGTCCTTTGACCTTCATCTACCCCAAGCACCACCTGACCATAGCACCCAACTCCAACTCTGCTGGGCTTCTTCTCATAGAAATGTTCTTGAAATACCATTTACTGTGTACCCTTTCAGGGCAACGAGTTCAACCAAATGTTTGGAGTGGTTTATAGATTTAAGTATTGTCTATCTATACAGTGCATAGTTTATAAAAAGTACATGTCCTCCAAATGAAATTTAAAGCTCAAATGAAATATTTAGAGTGCTTTCCAAATTTTATTGAACTGAGAAAAATCCTTTCCGCCTGACTAAAGTGTTAATATTTCAGTATCACCACCGCAAAGTGCTACTCATGGTTTGGGAATACCCATGGATCTAATGCACCCAGGATGTTTGCATTCTAAGTATCCATCCCACAGTGCATGCTTAAATGTGATGATAGCATGTATGCTGTCCCACAATGGGACATTGTAAAGGGCAATGAGGATCACTGGAACAGAAGCACAGTGGTACTTGTAGCAGTCAGTTTGGTGATGGAGATCAACACTGAGTAACGAATGGTCAGGAAGCATAATATGATGTGGGTATGCTGATTCACATCCCAGGCAAGATAGAGTCGTGCGACTCCCACTGATACACAATTTAAAGCATGGATCCTGGTGTTTTCCATTTAGTATTTTTGGGTCATAATTCACTTGGAAAATGAAGTCTTGGATAAAGGAAAATAGGCGGCGCTTTAAAAGTTTGAAATGTTCCTTGCAATGAGTTTTTACTGTGGGTAAAAATATAGATACATAGATAGACAGAAAGATAATATTCAGACATATAATAAGTGGATACAAAGACTCTCAGTCTTCTTACTATTTTAGTCTATTTTATTCTCAGTCTGATTTCTTGTAAACCCACCTGTGTCTTTGTCTGTGATTTTGTTGCCCCGGTAGAGTCACTGTACATCCATCTACAAAGTGCAGAGGTGTGGTGTCTAAATATAAAGAAACAGATGGGGACAGTGCTGTCAGCCACTCTGGCACCTACGCCCTGCCCACCCTCCTGATTCTGTGTGCACCAGGTAGGATGCCTGACTGCCCATCTGCAAATGAGCAGAGAGCTGTGGGCCTGCTGCCCAGGAACTGTACTTCAGAGCAGAAATGTTTGTCACTTCTCCATAGCACAAATTCTAATTGATCTCAATAATAAAAACCCAGAGTTAGATATACGGGTAGATGCTAAAAGATCAGAGAGGCAAAAGAGCCAGTCACTAGGGAGACTTCTTACCCCTACTGAATCCTCAAAGTGAATGGAGCCCCAGATCCTGTCTCCACCTGCTTTATATTCCTGTCTTCACTTCCCTAGTGTTGGGATTAAAGGCCTGAGATCCCCAGTGCTGGGATCAAAGGTGTGAGCCACCACCACCCGGCACTGTTTCTTTTTTAGACTGATTCGATTCCGTGTAGCCCAGAGTGGCCTTGAACTTCTGATCTTCCTGCTGCCTCCTCCCACAAGCTGAAATTAAAGGTGTGTGCCACCACTGGCTGGCCTCTATGGTTAACTCGTGGCTTAGCTCTGCCCTCTGATCTCTAGGCAAGCTTTATTTGTCAGAACACACACAAAATACCATACATTTCTCCCGGAAGGATTAGTTTTCTTGTGTCCCTAAACAGAATACTCTGTGATTCAACGTGACCCCTGTCCTTTCCTCCAATTTCTTTGCCTATGGTGTTGTTTGTATTTCATACCATTTCCTTTTCCTGTTTGTGTGTGTGCACATGCGTGTGTGGAGGCCGGAAGAGGGCATCACATCCCTCATAGCTGGGGTCTCGCACCCAGGAATTTATCTTCATTCATATTTTTAGGCCTGTTATTGTGAAATAATCTCCCACTGCCGAAAGGTTGCACAGGTAGGACATGGGTCCCCAAACATTCTGGACACAGACCCAGCGCAGAATCAAGGAACTGGACTCTGTACCTCACTAGGCTAACACACAGGTTCCCAGCACTTCAGGCCCTCTTCAGTGTTGTTCCTGCAAGGCTCAGTGTACTCTCGTCTGCTGCTATGTTAGGCCTGTCACAGTTCCTCGGGTATTTTCCACTCCCACACCTATGAAAAATGCAGGCAGTGGTTTGGTTACAGCTGTCAGGTATTTCCTCATCATCAATATGATCACACCTTTGGTGCAGGTCAGCCTCAGGAGCAGGACTGTGCCGTCTGCAGTGATACGGGACCATACTACAGCACGTGTTTTTTCCATGGTCAAGGCAATGCCCCTGGAATGCCACCCGAGTTGCCTTTATGATCACCATGCATCTGCAGCCATTCAATCAAGATTCTTTTCATGTCACACTCGGCCACTAACTTCAGTGACCACTGATGGATATTTTTGTATTGAATGGGTCCTAATATGATAGGCTGAGGCATGTATAGAAAGCAATGTGCAATTGCCCTCCAGGTTCTCTTTAAGCACAAAAGTTCGGTGATTTTCTCTATTCGTTGAAAAACTTTGATGCCATCAGTTGGCAGACGTTTTTCTGATTGCAGAGTTAAAACCACACTTCAGCAGTTACTACCTTCTCCTTCACCACTGTATTCAGGGAGTAATTGCAAAAGCATTTTGCATTGAGAACAGTGGGTTTGTTTTGTTTAATGATAGCAATGAGACAAAGTGCTACCACCGAGTGTTTGAAGCTGTAACATCATCACCCATTCCAAGTACAGCGAAACTAATTAGGATTTGTTTTGATGCTCACTTGTACAGTTTCTTCTCTGTCACAACAGCTCTTTGCTTTCCTTGACTTCAGGTTCTGAACGTGACACCCAATGACGGCTTTGCTAAAGTGCACTACGGCTTCATCCTGAAGGCACAGAACAAGATAGCAGAGAGTATTCCCTACTTAAAGGTACCTGCCGTGGTCTCCTTCCGGCTGCTCACTTCATGGACTCATTTGAGGCCCCTTCCCCATTGGTTATGGCTTCTAATTGATTGGCATGCATGGTGGAGGCTTCCTGGCATCGGAATGGATGCTTCATAGACAGTAGGCTCCTACACCCTGACTGAATGTCGGGAAAAATCACCCACCGCATAGACAGTAGGCACCTACACCCTGACTGAATGTCCGGAAGAGTCACCCACCATGAGATGTGCTTTGTTTGACGTCACTGTTGCCAAAATTCCCAACAGAATCGGTTTAAGTTTTCTTTAGGCTCTTAGTTTCTGGAAGTTGCTCTGGGTCATCGCGGGGATGGCATGACAGAGCTTGTGGTGGCAGAAAGTGGTGACAGTAGCTTGTTCATGTTGTAGTCTCTGACCACTCATCAAAGAACAGGAGTGGCAGGTAGAAGCCAAATGACCTCCAAGACCTACCCCTGGTGACCTGCTCCTCCAGCAAGGTTGTGCAAGCCCCCAAAGCAGTGCTGCATGCTGGAGGCCAAAGCACAGGGACCCACAGGAGAGGATCCTGACTTCACCACTAATAACATGAGCAGACACTGTTGGGAAAAGAGCTTAGGAAGAAATTCCTAACACCAAAGCCATTATAACATGGTTTTCATTTTAATTAACATTCACAATTTTCTCCAGCAACATTTACATGTTACATAGCACACGTTGGTCACCCATTCCTCCATAGCATAGTTTTTACTTATTGGAGAGAAGTAGACAGAATTCATTGATAGTCTCTTAAAATATAGACAGTGTGCCAAGGGCTTTCTTCACAAGTTAAGGAAGGGTCTGCTCTACAGAGCTCCAGCTGCCTCATAGCAGGTAGATAGGTTTGAAGGCCAAAGCTTGGCTAATGGCTCAAAACCCTAAAATATAATTGTTGCTTTTCTACCGTATTAAACCGAGGCTTGGACGGTTTACCAGAATCACACTTGGTCTTGGTCAGGGCTGTCGAACAAAATCCTTGCTGTATGAGAAATATCACTTCTGTGCGTTACTCTTTCCTGCTGCTCTCGACCACTGAACAGCGCAGATGTGGCTACCGCGACCGAGGAAGAGAATTCAAACCTGTTTAATTTGCTTTTGTTTGGGTAGCGGCAGTGTGGAGGCTAAGAGTAAGCTCTGCTACAGAGAAGAGCTGCAGTTTACAGGAGCTCATGAGCACTCCCCACCCCAATTACAGAAGCGGGGTGGCTGGCTTCAGTGGCTGCGTCAAACGGTTCTCATTGCTGCAACTTGAGAGTTCCCACGTTGTGTGCAGTCACACAGGCGTCTAGATTCCTCTTTGCTCCACAACCCTGGGGCATAGAGCTGAGCAGGGGTGCCCTCTGGTTGGCATGTATTCTCATCTGTCCTGGCTATCATTGGACAGCATAGATCTTTCATTCTTCCCAGGGCCATGTGGGCATGCGCATTGGGCTGATTTAAGGTGCCCTCATGTCTCCTTCCACTCTGGAGGCCTGATAGTGTTCTCCTAGCTACATAGGTGGGAACACAAGAGCTGGGGCAGGTATTTAACAAACAAGGATGCTCCATGCCAGAAGTCAGTTGATTGTGTTAGATGCTATTTTCCAACACTGTGCAAATAACATTTCTTCTGGGAGAAGATAACGACCTTTTAAATATGTGTAGGTAGTTTTATTATTATTTTTTAAGCATGGGTATGTGGAGCAGGTGCATCCACAGCACACAGCATGCTATACACGGAGGACAGAAGACACCTTTCAGGAACTGGCTTTCCCCTTGCAGCATGTGAGCCCTGAAACTCAAGCTCAGGCCATTAGACTTAGCAGCAAGTCCCCTCACCCACTGAGCCATATCACCAACCCTAAGAGAATGGGCCTTATAAGGGGAGACCTCAAAGATACAAATTTTCAGAAAAGAAGTCCTTGCTATTAACCTATTTCAGACTTTTGTTGATTTTTTTTTTGCTTTTCTTTATTCATTCTCTTAGTATTTTCTCGCTCTCTTTTTTTAAAACAAAAATCTCCATCCCAGTGCCTGTGTGAAAAGTGGGAAGAAATAGCAAAACATTCCATAATAGAAACTGTTCAGTAAAAAAATGACATGTGTCAAACTTCCTGTTGGCTTGAATCCTGTAAATTTAATAAGAAGTTTCATTAACTACCCATAACACATTTGTCCAGGGCAGGAAGAAGTACCACGTACACTCTGGCTGCCGTCACTTGAAACTGGAGCAGTGAAGTGTCTGGGTTCAGGGATGCAGACTCTAGGTGGTGTGTGGTCAGGCTTGTAGAGCAAAACAAATGAAAATCCGCCGGCAGGGAAGTCATCTGCAACAGTGAACTATGATTGTTCCCACGGCAGAAGCACACAAGCACGTGCTAATGTATGGACAGGTTCACTCTTAGTCAATGGTAGCACACAAGTGCGTGCTAATGTATGGACCATCCACAGTCAATGGTAGCTGCATTGTGAAATTTACATTGCTAGTCTCATTTTCATACTCTGAAATGTGGACCAGCCTCACAGTCACTTTTAATAAGGAGATATAATTTACCAGATTTTAGGTTTTCCTAAAAGATGTTGTAGTTCATACCTGAGGAAAATCTATACCAAACAAGGCATGAGACCTTAAATGTCACTTTTCATAGATGGTAATAATGACTTTTTTCCAGGAAGGAATTGAATCTGGGGATCCTGGCACGGACGATGGCCGGTTTTACTTCCACTTGGGGGATGCCATGCAGAGGGTCGGGAACAAAGAGGTACTGCTGACTGGGTTTATGATTTTATTCCAGTAGATAATGGAGTGAGGAGGGGTTATTGCTTCTAGGAACAAATTAGAGCTTTACTAACACTTTTAGCAAAAATTATTAAAGCAGAATTCTTATAAGGTCTTCGTAATTTGGAATTTATAGTTTGTTTGTTTCCCAAGGTATCAAATATGTAATCTGAAAAGTTCCTCTTTTGGTGTGTGTGAGTCAGGGTGTGTGTCTGAATGTATCTGTGTGTGTAGGAACAAGCTAAGTGCTGCCTTGGAAAAATACCTTTAAAATTAAGACAGAGGTCTCTAAAGGTGTTCTAATTTTTAAAAAATTTACAGAGATTAATTTTTATTTTGTACTTTCTGTAGCAGTTATTTTAGAACTATTTGACTCACCCCTAAGCACTGTGGTCTTCATGGTTAGCTATGTAATTGTCATATTAAATTAAGGCTGAACTTTTGCAGCTAGGATAATGACAGGTACCAAAACACACGCACACACACATGCACACACACATGCACGCACACACGCGCACAGACATGCATGCACACACACACACATGCACACACACGCGCACACACACACATGCACACACACGTGCGCACACACACGCGCACAGACATGCATGCACACACACGCGCGCACACACACGCGCACAGACATGCATGCACACACACACACACATTATCACTAGCCCAATTGGCACATTATCTTTGTGATTAATTTTTTCCTGAGTACAGTTGTCAGCTTGTATAAACATGGTGTTAGTTGCGAAATCATGTACCATGACTTTCTAGCCTTGTCCCACTCCACTGTGACTTACGTGCTGATGATGAGAACCACCTCTCCCATCCTATACTGTAGGAACTTTACCTCAGCTGTCTCCAGAGTCTGGAGAGAAAAGGACAAATGAGAGAGTGGCTCTTTGTGACCTTGTCTTCCCTATGTGACATCTAAGGACAACACAGCTTCAGAATTTTAAATTTAATAAGAATACAAGACCCTCTGGTCAGCCACTTGTTTTTGCTCAGAAGCAAGGGTGGCTGTGGCTGTGCTGTCTCCTGCAAGAGACACGAGTGAATTCAGAGCAGTAGAGGCTTGGATGATTGGCGTTATCTCCAGTCTCCATTTCTGTTCACATGTACTTTCCCCCTCTAACCTGCCAACCATCCGACTGAAATAGACTAAGACACTTAGAAGTGAAGAGAAAGATGGGGAAAGACGTCGCTGATGGGTCGTCATTATTTTGTTCCTTCGGTTTTTGATGTAAAAAGTACCCTCCTTTGGGTGAGAAGGCTAAGAAAGTACCTGCCACCGTATCTAGTCTCATTCTCCAGGAGCAAATTCGCACATCTCCTGCCAATCTGAGGGCACTCCCTGGAATGACACAGCGAGGTCCCACGCTCCTCTGAGCTGTTTTCCTCCTAAATTCTGTCTCTGGTTCCTTTATGGCCAACTTCTGAATCAAAATTGAGGTCAGCCTTGGCTCCTCCCTCTTTTCATCCCATCCTGAGGGCCACTTCTGAGGAACAGGCTTTCTGGACTCTTTGGTGGCCCTGCTTTGTTCAAAGGGTGTGAATTCCAGTCTCCCATCAGCCCACCTTGTCACAATCTGCCTGTTACTTCTTACATTAGTTCCATTTCCTACATGGCCACGTTATTCTGAAAATATCTGGGATTCAAAATAAAACAAAGCCCAATTTCCATGCAATGCCATTTACAGATCCACACAGTCAAGTTGCAATCCAGTGTTCTCACCCGTACCTGTCTCCCCTTCCCAGTACAGATGCTCCAGACAGACCAGCTCAAGCCTTCTCACCCGTACCTGTCTCCCCTTCCCAGTACAGATGCTCCAGACAGACCACTCAGGGTAGAGCCATCACACAGACTTCTGAAGGGGAATGTTTTTCTCTGTGTGTGTGTGCACGGGGGCGGGGGGGGGGGGGGTGCCTGCCTGCCGTCTGTCTGTCTGTGTGAAGAACACATAGCAATAACTTGACAAAAATAGGAACAGCATTGATGTAGACTGCATTTAAGAAGGTAGCCTGAGTCTGGAGGTGTAGCTCAGTTACTAAACTGCTAGCCTCCTGTTTTGGTCCCCAGCACCACGGGAAGTGGGTGGTGATGCATCCTATAATACCAGAACTCAGGAAGTAGAGGCGGGAAGATCAGAAATTCAAAGTCATCTTTGGCTACACAGCAAGTCTGAGATCAACCTGGGCTGTGTGGCCCTGTTTGAAAAAGAACAAGAAAGTAAAACAAAAACCAAGCAAAGTAGCTGTCAATCTTACAGTTCTTTATTATGTTCCAAAACTTGATAAACAAGGACAGAAGTAGAGGTCATTTACATAGGTTTCTTACTTGACTGAATTTTCTACGAATTTTTATGCTTTGTATTTTTTAATCTAGCCTAATTTGTTGAGTCCATTCTGTCATGGATCGATAGAAGCAATTTTTAAATTTCTGATTTATCATGGGCTTTCATTTCTGATAAAGGGGAAATGCTATCGGAATGCAGACTCAAGGCTCTTGTTCAGTTTGTAGTGGATGCTGTGAGCATTAGAACAGGTCACATGGTAGTGTGAACAGGACCTGTAAGAGCTGCATTAGCCCAGGCATCCAGTGCAGGGCAGCCTCACGCCTAAGACCCTGCAGGCTGCAGTGTGAGCCACACCGCCTGCTGTCTGGGTTGTCCTATAATACTTCTTCTCTGCGCGAAACCATCAATATGCCTAGTCCTTCGAATGATTTACTGATGTTTGAAAAATTAAGGAACTACAAGATTTTTTTAAATTCCTATATGTTAATTAATAGTGTTTAATTCAACATTGAAGGCTTAGGAAATAAAGTCCTAAATTCAAATTGGCTGAAGCAATAATGATCAAATTAATTTGAAAGATGAGCGCTAGAGTGCTATTTTCTTTTTCTTTCTTTCTCTTTTCTGTTTTCTTTTTTGCCTGACATCAGTTAGCCATTTTAACTTTCTGTGCTTCAAAGAACTCTGGGCCCAAGTTACATGTGTCTCAAGGAAAATATATAAGAAGTATTAGCGTGTGTACTACTTGAGATTTTAATGAGAAAGATAATTAAATAAGATTCTTTTTGGTGGTTTTAAAAAGTGGTACAAGGAAAGAGTATGTTTAACTTGAGAGAAGACTTGTCTTCTGGTTTCAGGAACAGAGCCATTATAACCCTCAGCTGCAGCGTTTGTAAGATGGAGATGCCGGGGGCTGTGAGAAGGACCTGATGAGGTCACGTGTGTGAAAGGCAAATAATGGAGTGTTGTAGGACACGGGAGGGCCATTGAGCCCACCTTTTACAGTGCTAAGCAAGAAAATCCCGAAACATGATTATTAAACACTTTCAAAAGTTAATAGTTTATACACTAAAATATGATATTGCTTACTTTCAATTTTTTTTCATATAATAAAATCAAAAAAAGCAAAGAGTTTTGCTGGGCGGTGGTGGCACACTCCTTTAATCCCAGCACTCAGGAGGCAGAGGCAGGCAGATCTCTGTGAGTTCGGGACCAGCCTGGTCTACAAGAGCTAGTTCCAGGACAGGCTCCAAAAGCTACAGAGAAACCCTGTCTCGAAAAAAAAAAAAAAAAAGCAAAGAGTTTTAAAGTTTAAATTGTTATATTTGGAATTTTACAAAGAAGATATTTAAGTTAACACTAAATGCTTCTTTTTATTGATCAAAGCTTGTATATTTAACCAGGTATGAGAATCCCACATGTCTATAATCTCAGCATTCAGGAAGCTAAGGCAGGAGGATTCCAGGTTTGAGGCTACTTTGGCCTATGTGAAGAGACACTGTATATGAGATGGGAGGGAGGGGTTAGACATTTTTTAAAAATCAGTTCTCAAAAGAGCAGTCCTTAGACCAGACATAGAAAATGGCAGAGATGTTATTCAGTGTGCCCTACAAACTCCTCTCTAACGACAATGGGCACGTGGAGCAGGCAGCCTGGGCGAGGGCCACTTGAGGCCATATGGCAGGGCCTCATTTGGACCAGCCATGTGGAGCAAGTGCTCTGCTGCCAGCTGTCCCTGAAAAAGCTAGTCTTCGATGCCAGCAGCATACAAGAGCCAACCTGAAGCCATGAGTGCTGTCCCCTATTGCAGAAAGCGCAGTACACTATGAACAAAAGTTTCCTATTAGAACGTCTGATATGAGCTACCATACGAGTTATTGCCAACTCAGAATAATATTTCCTTATTCTCTATTCTGTCAGCACAGGACAGCAAAGAAAGTTACTATGAAAAGGAATTACTTTTGATTTTAGTAGTCCAGTTCAGTGACTAGCAAATGTATCTGAAATGGTCTAAATCATAATCCACCCCCTTTTCAGGAAAATATAAAAATAGGACTTACAGAATGAAAGCTAAATACAAACGTGCCCTCCTTTGGCATCTGAAGTTATGTGTCTACTCAACAAATGAGCCCTAAGCTGGCTTAGATGTGTGGAGACCAGAATAGGTGGGGGCATGGATCCAGATCCACAGAGCTGACAGCCTGAGAGAGGAAATTAAGTGCCAGGCTTCCCTTATCCCAACAGCTCATAGGCGCTCAGTTAAACCACAGAATTCTCACCCATCTCAGCAGGTTAGATCTTTATTTAATCATCTCAAAGTACAGATATCTCCGAATTCAGTTTTGTCGGGTGTGAAATCAGGCTGCATTCAGTAGAAACCATACTACAAATTTTGGCTTTTGAGCTCTTCCCAGGGCAGATATATATATCACTATGTTGTCTGTGATGCTGAATAGTGGTGGTGAGCTATGGCTGTCAGTCATACATCATGGATTGGAGTAAGGGGCCATCTGCAGGAGCTGTGGGTTAGAGGGAAGAAGGTTTCCACTGTAGAGTACTTATAGGTCTGCAGCATGGACCCCACCACAGCTCAAGAAGCCTCTGTTATTTACGTTACTTCCTTTCATTTGGTAACAACGTTTCCTCTGAGGGAGCAGTGTGAAGCAACCTTTCTGTTCTTTCAGGCATATAAGTGGTATGAGCTTGGGCACAAGAGAGGACATTTCGCCTCCGTGTGGCAGCGGTCCCTCTACAATGTGAATGGCCTAAAGGCTCAGCCGTGGTGGACGCCCAGAGAGACTGGCTACACGGAACTGGTGAAGGTGAGTGTTAGCTTCCAGAGTAGCCCACCCAACTTACTTCTTGCCGAAACCACAGGGTATGGAAGGAATGTTATGCAAAAGGTATTTCCTTTCTTTCCTTTGTTTTTTGTTTTGTTTTCTTTGTTTTTCAAGACGGGGTTTCTCTGCGTAACAGTGCTGGTTGCCCCAGAATTTGCTTTATAGACCAGGCTGGCCTTGAACTCACAGAGATCCACCTGCCCCTACCTCCCTAGTGCTGGAGGCATGTGCAAACATTCCTTTATTTTATTTTATTGATGATATTTTATTTCTAGTAAGGAATCCTCTTCTACCTGAAGCTTCACAAGCCAGGCCTCCATCTTCTGTCCCTCTCAGCATTTCTATCTTTCAAGCACCCAATGCCAACTCCGTAAACTCTGAAAACATGGAGACCTTTTCTAACCCAAAGTTTCAAAATCTCTTCCCAGCCCTTTCCAAAGCACCACTGTTGGCTTTATCACAGCAGTACCCAAGGTCCTTGGAATCAACCTCTGTCCTAGTCAGCTCTTTTGCTGCTGTAGAGAAACACCTGACAAAACCAGCTTGGGAGGGAAGGGTTGTTTGAGCTCTTAGGTTACAGTCCATCACAGGAAGTCAGGGCAGGAGCGCAAGCAGGATCCAAGAGGTAGGAGATGAAGCAGAGGCCATGGAGGAGTGCTGCTTATTGGGTTGGGTTGCTCGGCATGGCCTGCTCAAGCCACTTTATTACACATCCAAGGACTACCTGCCCAGGAGTGGGTGGCACTGCCCACAGTGGTCTGGATCATCCTCCATAAATCATTAATAATAATATTAATAATAAATCCTCCCATCTATATGCCCAAGCGCCAGTCTGATGAAGGCAGTGCTTCCATTAGGGACCCCACTTTCCAGGTGACTTCAACAACTAAATAGCCATAAAGCATGGAAATGTTTTACATTAGTAGATCAAATCTAAACTTAAAGATTACGTGTGATTTTTGGTAGAGATTCGTGAGCTTATGTTGTTTTAAGTTAAATGTATTCGTATGCACATTAAGAAAATGGGACTCAGTATTGATTTACTAACAGTCTCTACATATTGTTTTATTTTTCTTGTTCTTATTCTTGTTCTTGTTTTTTTTTTTTTTTTTTTTTTTTGGTTTTTCAAGACAGGGTTTCTCTGTAGCTTTGGTGCCCGTCCTGGAACTAGCTCTTGTAGACCAGGCTGGCCTCGAACTCCCAGAGATCCGCCTGCCTCTGCCTCCCGAGTGTTTTATTTTTCAACTGGGGAAAAAATGTATGTTATTGGTCAGATGGGCTGCCATGTTTCGGCCTCTTCAGTTTGTAGGATATTTTCTGGTTTCCCAATAAGGAACGATCTTCTGTGTGAGGACAAGAGCGAGAAACAGCGCCAAGTGTAGATAGAGCCCGGATGTTGGACTTGGCAAAGCTCCGAGTACTTTCCTTCTTCCCTTTACCTGTATAGTTGGAATTCGTCACGTTTTTGGATGAGGAACATGTAGAGTACAAGATCCTTAAGATTTATTATACTTTAATGATGAATTTGTTTGGGGGGAAGACCTGCAATATTCTCTCACTGTGCTTAAGAAACAGGCCTTGTTTGATGGTTCACATTCATATCAGCACATGCGTACGACATGCGCATGCGCACCCGTCATAAAGTCAGCTCTTCCCCCGCTCAGGCTCTATGGCTTTGTAGATCAGAACACAGTCTGGCAGTGATGTTTGCAGACTCTTAAGAGGCCCGCATCCTAGCAGAAAGAGTACAAGAACGCTTTGACGCATCTACAGCTCTTAGTGTAGTCCGTCGTGTGAGTTTTCTTCCTAAGATTCCATCTCTTCTCAGACCCACACTGGGCTCTGATATTTTCCTGCCTCATCCACATCTCCTGGACTCTGTGGAAGCTGGGCTACCTGCTGTCACTTTCAGGATGCTTCCAAATTTAAGCAATAGAAACGAAACCCCAAGATTGCTTCAGCAGCATGGAGCCTGATTGATTCTCTTATCCTGATCTTGGAAGCCTGTTCTCCAAATAGATGTCATAGGTGGACAGACAGTCAGGAATAAGGTTTCTTGGCCTTACACTTCCTCCTTAGTGAGCTCTGTGGTCGCTGTGTGATAGCCACTAGCACCACTAGGAGCTGGAAAGGGTTAAAGGTCGTTGGGCCATTGGGCCACCACACAAACACTAGAGATTTCCAGGCCGACTCTTCCCTATTGGTAAGCACATGTCAGAAGGGTATAAGGAGTTACAAGGAGCCTGAGACACTAGGTAGCTGCCTACAGGCTTCAGGAGAGAGGGTAGGCCTCCACCAAGGCAGAACAGTGGCTGGTGTCCTTTCTGTTTCTCTGGACTGAGTAGCTTCCCTGGGGGTGGGGGGTGGGGGGTAGATGCAGGTGGTATTGGGAAGGCAGCCTACACTGCTTGGTCTCTTTGCTGTCTCTGGGCATGCCTAGATTTCTTTCTTCGTTTTTTTTTTCCTTTCATGTTTGTCATTAAATTTTAAAGCTACCTTCACTTGTTTGGTTTATCTGCTATGAAAATGTTGACTCAAGTGTCATTATCCAAACAGACTTCTGACTTTGTGGTCCATATCCAATTACATTAACACATTCACTGTGAAAATTTGCATACCATGTAACAACCTAACCTCCTGGTTCCTGTGTCTTTCTAAGGATGGTTTTGGCCAGCGTCTTGGTCCATTTTGAATGTAATAACAAAATGCCACAAACAGAACTTCTTAGCAACAACACAGATTTAGTTTTCAAGACTTTTTGTTTCTAGGATTTCTAAGATGGCAATAGAGGTAGACAGTGTCTGGGAAGAGCTTGCTTTCAGGTTCACAGGTGGTGCCCCCTCACTGCGTCAGAGAAAAGCCAGCCTTCTGTCAGAGCTGTACTACAACTGGGGTGGAGCAAAAAAAATTAGATTTTTGTTTGTTTATTTGTTTTGTTGTTGTTGTTTTGATTTTTCCAAGACAAGGTTTTTCTGGGTAACAATTCTAGCTGTCCTGGAACTAGCTTTTGTAGACCAGGCTGGCCTCGAACTCACAGAGATCCATCAGCCTCTCTTTCCCAAGTGCTGGGATTAAAGGTGTGCACCACCACCACCTGGCCTAAACTAGATTATTTTAAATAAAGTTTTAACATCTACTAAGCTACATATATATATATATATATATATATATATATGAAAAAAGAAAAAAGACATTAATGAGTATTAGTGTGTATATGGAGAAATGGAAACTTTGAACGCTTCAGATAGGTGTTAGAAATTGTACCACTTTGGAAAACAGTGCTTGCTCGTAAAATAGTTGGACACAGAATGAGTGCATAAATCAGCAATTTCTGCAAAACCAGCGTCCTTCAAAGTGCAAACAACTAGACAATGTGGTAACCAGTTTATATACCCTGCAGCAGTTGCAAGTCATGGAGTCCTGAGATGCCTACAGCAACATGGATGAACCTAAAAAGTCATGCCAAGTGAAAGAGACACAGAAGTGTGTGTTATAGAATTGTATTCATATGAACTGCCCTGACTAGGCAAATCAGCAGGCACAGAAAATAGTGTTTTCCAAGGTCTGTATGGCTGGGAGAATTAGGATTGAGCGACCTCTAATGAGAAGCACTTACTTTTCCAACTGAAGATCGAAGAGTTGATGATTCCTCAACTCAGCATCTACTAAACCCTAATGTGAAGGACTGTTGAATAATCCGTTCAAAATAAACAGCATATGATAATGTGTACTAGCAAGACAAGGGCAGCAGGTATCTGCAGAATGATGATGCGTCATCGTCGTCAGAGCAAAATGGTGCAGTCGTTCAGAGCATGCACTCCACAACCGCACTGCCTGCTTGGGTGTTCTGAGTCATGGCCCTAGTGTGTGATATTGCCCATGTTCCCTGTATTTCAGTTTCCTTATCTGCAAAGCACGCTGGTGTTGGCTCGAACTATGTTCTGGGGGTTCAATAAGCAGGCACGCTCAGTAAACGTTAGTTATTGCTATTATAATGGTTGTAGTTTTAATTACATGATTTTGTGGATTTCTAAAAGCAACTGTAAAATTAATTCTGAAGCATCCTTTATTATTTGAATAATAATGTAATAATTAACATGGGCTGAATGCTTCCTCCCAGCCATCAGTGTGCTGAGGGCTTTTGTGTAATATTTTATGTAATATTGCTAATATAATCTTTATTAGCAGCTCTAAAAGATTATTACCCACTTACATGTGAGTGAAATAAAGATGAGAAAGTTAGGATACTTGCTTAAGTTCCCATCTTTAATAGTTTCAGGACTGGGACTTTAGCCCAGGCCACTTTGCTCTTAAGTCCGTGTCCCTCCTTGTGCCCTACAATGACCTTCAGAATTACTGGCATTTGCTCGAGGGCCATATGCTCTCCCTGTGCAAGTCAAGTGTGCATTTTATAACTGCATCTAACTGAGCTTCGGGGTTGCAGCGCTTGCCTGGTTAAAGCTCAGCTTCATTTAAGAAGTGAGGCAGAGGCTGGGTGTTAATCTGAGAGGGCTGTAGGAATTCCTCCTGCCAGTAGTCTTTAAATTACCTACCCACTTGGGCGTGGCCTCTTAGACTATATATGCCGTTGTAAAGCTAAGGTCTGGCCTCTCTTCTGGAAGCATGATTTGGTTCCTGTTCCCAGTTCGTGCAGAGGACTGTGATCTGTGAGTCTATCTTTAAATAAATAACCCTTTATTATACTCAGTTCTGGGCTAGTGTGGGATTTCTTTTTACCGTCCTTCTTCATGAGAGTCCAGCTTCATAGAATCTCAGCTGGGTGACACCTGGCAGCTCCGTTCTATGTGATGCTATTTCACTTTGCTGCCTTAACTTGCAGAAATATTAATATCATACACTGAATGACCTTTTCAGGAGAAAGTCATTTCAGGGCAGCTGCTACCGGTAATGACTGGATACTGAGGAGCCACAGGACTCATCACTACGAGTTGCCAGTCACCTATCAGGATTGTCTTCCACTTCCAAATTCCAGACTTGTATATTCTATATTATCCACTCACTGAGCTCTTGAAATAGAAACCTTCCAGATATGGTGGCTGTCACATTTGGCCAACGTGCTTCCAAAATGATCTCTTAGTGTGTGTCTAAGGCCCTGTAATGACTTGCGTTATCTACCAGTGTGTCTTCATTTAGGATACTCAGTGTGTTCAGAGGCAGACAGCGAAGTTTTCTTGATGGTGAGGGGCAAGGCTAAGTAAAATGTAGCCTACACTACATGCCCATGTTGTCGAGCTCTCTCCATTCCCCTTCCTGCGTAGCTTGTATTTCAGCAGCTCTGGCATTGGGGTTGTAAACTTAGATGGAAGAAACAGAGAAAAGTCTTGCACTGGTATTTTCGCTACAAATGGGTAAGTGGTTGTTTACAGTTCGCAGATATCAGAATGTCAAGTCCCTGGGAGATATTTAACTTAGAAATTGGCATAAGAAGTGGTTTAAAATCCTTGGAGGATTGGAAATAGAAGTTATTACTTGTTTGAGGTTAGCAGTTTGATCAGCACGAGTTCAAGGCCAGTTTAGATGTAAACACTTCTGTATAGAAGTCACTGCAGCACATTCAAAACACAGCAGCCAAGAGCCACCGAAACTGTGGGTTAAGACATCCCTCTGTATTTCTTTTCCTGATGCTGGCTCGCCGCTGCTTGCTTTCAGCACCAGAAAAGAAAGAGAAGTTCTTGGATTCCTCTCTGAGCTTCTTCGGCTGGCTGCTCTGATGTCAGCAAACAAACAGCGTGTGCGAGACATTGCCTTTCTTCGTATTGCGCTTTTATTCCGGTTGGAGAACTTTTCAGCAGTGCTCTGCCCGAGGTGCGACAGAGAGCAGAGAGTGGTGGCTGAGAGCCGCGTTCTGTCCACTTCCATCAGGCGCTGGTCTTTTGAAGAATTCCACTGTGTTCTGAATGACTTCGCCTGGACAAAAAGAGGCATTAACCAGTAATTATTACGTCAGGGCTGCAGCATTTCCTTCTCTGTGATTAAATATTTGAATGTTTTCAATGAACTCGAACTTGCTTTGAAAAGAAATGGATTAAGGAAGCAAAAATGTCAGATTTACTGTGGAATTAAGTTACAAATTAAGAGGATTAGCAACTTTACATAAAAATGAGTGCCGAGGTGTAGAGGAGCATCGAAGGCAATTCCTTACAATTTACATACTAGTTTAATCTACTGTTTTAAGGCACACTTCAAACTTTTTGGACCTCAGTGATATCGTCAGCAAAAACGGCAGTGAAACCAAGCTGAGGTGAATGGCTGAGGGCTACGTGTTAGAGGCAGCACATTTTTATTTTTGCTTTTTGCTCTGGCACACTGGGCATGTAACTGCATTCAGCAGAGATGGCTTATCTCTAAATTTAAAAATAATTGCATCAGTTTCTTTTCTCTTGCAAGGTTTTTGTTCAGACTCAAAACACAAAACAAGGAAGCCCGCCCCGTCAGGTGTTCCTGTGTGCAGTTTAGATGCTGAGACTGTAACCAGAGGCTGTAGGGCAAAAGGCCTGCCTCCAAAAGCCACAGAGGACTAGGCTCAACCATGGCTCCTGATACCCCAACTAAAGAGCCAAGTAAGGGTGCAATGCAGTGAGGTTTAATATATACCCACTGGGAAGAGCAGAAAAGGGGGTCCAGGTTTTCAGTGTTTGTCCTCAGCATCCTGGCATGAGCTTCGGACAGACAGTGATTTACATGCTATGTTCAGAGGTTAGTGGTGGCCCAATGTAAGGAGACCGCCTGGCTTTTATCCTTCCTTCACTTACCTTGTAGGCCCAAATGAGGGCTCGATTCTCTTGGCTTCTGACAGCCTCTTTAAGATCATAGTCTCTAAACTGGGTTTGGCAAAGAACAAGGTACTGCAGTCTGCTGCATTAGTCCGAAGGGCCATTTCTCTTTCTCAAAGTGAAATATGTGAGTTTTCAATATTTGTCAGCATAGAGGAAAAAAGGCTTTATTGCCAGTTCTTTTGAGGAACTCACAGTGCAGTGTTTGATATTTCTGGATGATTATCTGTAGTTAATAGTCCATGTTAGACTTAGAAATGCTCTAACTCAGTGGCTCCTGTCTGTGACTTGATGTCCATGTGCACAGATCAGTGTCTTAAATGAGCATGTGCATGTGTGCATGTGTCCCCTTTGCCATTCAAGTCCTTGGAGCCCTCCGCTTGGAATATTTCTTCTGGCAAATCAAAGGTCCGACAACTAAACCACAATAAAGCTGTGACTGCAAGGCCTTCAGGAGCCTGCCTGGCAAACCAGCTTCTCAAAAATAACTAACCAAGGGAGGTAGCCTAATAGAAATCAGGTTTTCGGAAGGCCACACGCCTGTCTCTAGTGAAAATCCAGATAGGTTGGCAATGACTTATGTGACATCAGCCCAGTGGGAGGGATCTGATTCACGAATAACACCTTTTCTGGGTTTTGTCCATGGTTCCAACTAAATCAGAAAAGGCCAAGAAGGCACCTTCTCAGACCTTCCACAGTCTTCTTTTGACCCCTCCCCCAAATCACAGGTGGCCACGCCCAACTCTCTCCAAGCTGGGAATAAATAGCCTCTGCTGTTTTCAATTGACTGCTCTTGGTTTGTTTTCCCAGTAAGAAATGATAGCAGTTTTCTTTCATCTTTGTATCCAAGCTTAGGCAAACAGAGGGCTGGTCAGAATGCATTAGGGCCAGCAAGAAATTGTTTCTTTGATCTGTAGAGGTTTTATTAGAATCAGTGCACAGAGAATTTGCTGTGAGACTCTATACTTGCTGTGGGCTGTGCTCTGTTCTCCCCACACAGGGGGGGCAATGCCTCCATGTTGATGCTGTTTCCAAAGCCTGGCACATTATCGCATATGGCTTAACCCGCTAAGATCAAAAACAGTTGATTTTATCTCAAAAAAAGGTATATAACTCCTAATATAAGATAAATAATCACTCCACAGTGTTATATAATTCCTAATATACCCTAAGCATATCCCTGGAAAGCTACCTAAGATTTGGTAGCTAATATGTGAGTGCACTGTGGTTACCAGTTCATTCTAACGCCGGCTGGATGCACAGGTGCCTGCACACCCCTTTGACCACATCCCTCCTCTTAATTTACTACCAGAACCTGTCAGAGTACCTGATCACATGAACTTCCAGAGCATCCCACTCGGATTACCCTGACCACTGTGAGTTCCTGCGTTATGTTTTTCTACAGATCAAATCAACTGTTGTTCTTTCTAGAGAAGGGTCTCACTATGAGATCAGGCTGGCCTGGAACTCAGACTATGCCTACTTCTACCTCTTCAGTGGCGGGACTTAGAGGTATGCATCAGCACACCCTGCGAAAGATAACTTTTCTCCCCTTTCTCCATGACCTTTATTTGTAAAAATTTGTTCATCCTCTTGTTGATACAGTTATCTGGGATCTCCCATCTGCTATTTGCTTTTTTAGCTAGAACAGGTTCTGACTTGAATCTGTTTTATTGTGGCGGCTGAATTATATCACCCTCCCCATTTCATGTGTGAAGTGTTAACCAAAAGCACCTCAGAATGTAATGATATTTGAAGACAGGACCTTGACAAAGCAAGTACATTAAAAACAGGCCATTGGGGAGGGTCCTAACCAAGTCTAAATGGAACCCTTCTCAGAGGATGAAATTTAAACCCATAGATAGAACCCAGAGGTGTGTGCCTTCAGGAGACAGGCCATGTTAGGGACCCAGTGAGAAGACAGATAGTAGGTTTCCACATGGCTTTTCAAAAGGCCTTTAGTGTGAGTTGTCCCTCCTCGTATTCCTCTCAGAGACTTTTGAAAGAAGCTTTTAAAATGAGGAATCTGTGGCAATCACTAAGTAAGTTTCCTAGAATCCCAGCTGATAGGTGACAGAATCAAACATGCTTACATGTAACCAGTCTACCTGAGAAACAAAGGAAGAGGGAGGGAGGGAGGGAGGGAGGGAGGGAGGGAGGGAGGGAGGGAGGGAGGGGGGAGGGAGGGAGGGAAAGGAGGGAGGGAGGGAGAGGAAGAGGTGGTGGTGAAGGATGCCTAAAGAACATCAAGTGTCCAAGAATAGCACTAAAAGAGCGTAAAGCAAGGCTGCTTTTAAAGTTATAAAAAAAGACGTTGGTCTTAGCAATGACTTCCTGGTTTGACTTCAAAAGCTCAAGCCCCAAAAAAGCCAAAACCAGAGCCATGGGAGTGTTAAACCTCCGCACAGTGGAAACCATCAAGAAAATGGAAAGGCAGCCTGCAGAATTGAAAAGTATATGTATAATGAAGATTTCAAACCTGAAATATAGGAAGACTCGTGTACCTCAAAGGCAATATTCTGATGTAAAATGGTTGGGACGTTTTCCTAAAGAATGTGTACAAAGGACAGCCAGGTGTGTGAAAAGTGACCAGCTTCATTAGTGAAGGGGAATAAAAACCAAAACCTCGGTGCGACGTCACATTACACCCGATAAATAGGGATCAAAGAGGGAAGAATGCCCTTGGGCATCAGTGGTGGGCATGTAAGTCAGTGCAGCTGTGATGGAAAACAGTGGGCCTGTTTCACAGAACTACTAATAGCACTGTTATAGGACCCAGCAAGCATGCTTTGGGTCTGTAATCCAGGAAAAGTGACATCAGCCTCTGCCCCCCAACTCCTACCCCACTCCATTGCAGCCGTCGTCACCGTATTCCAACTACGGCAATCCTATGTGTATCTACCAGAATATAAAGAATATGATAACTGTGCCCAGGAGAACACCTCCGGGCCTTTGAAAAGGAGCCATTTCCATCTGCAACAATATCAGTGGTCCTGAAGGAGACATAGTCAGGCATAGAAAAATAAATTCCGTGTGAAATCTGATGAAGTCAGACTTAGAGTGGCAGAGAGCGGCACAGCGCTCGTCATGGGCTAAGGACGGAGAGAAGGGGGAGATGTTGACCCAATGGCACCAACTCTGGAGTTGCAAGGGGAACAACCCGATGCATGGAGCATGGAGCATGGATAGTGAAGGATGTGTTCATGAATTTGAGTGTGCACATGACAATCTTCACCAAATATACAAATAAAAACTGTCATCTTATACACACTGAATCTACTTAGCCTAATTCAACTGAGGGTTTCAAGAAGAAAGTGAGATTCTAATCCCATTGGATAATCAGAAAGACTATAAAAAGAAATATAGAAGGCTTTCTTTTTCAGGCCACCAACCATCTCCCAAATCATGACATGGAGATTTATTGTTGGTTTTGGATGCTCTGCTTGGCCTTACTTAGACTCGTTTATGGCTGGCTCTTTCAAATGAAATTAACCTGTTTCTCCTTACCTACCTTTTGCCTCAGGGCCTTTTACATTTCTTTCCATCCGTACATCTTGCTTTCGTTGCTTCTCATGTCTGCTGGCTGGCAGCTGCCTGGCTTCTGGCCTTGGGCATCTCTTTCATTCTCTTGTTCTCTTTCTTCCCTTTCAATCCTAGATTTCTCCTCCTATTTATTCTCTCTCCCTCCCAGCCCCGCCATTCAGATCTTTATTAGACAATCAGGTGCCGTAGGCAAGCAAGGTAAAACAAATGCAACCAATCTTTACATAATTAAACAAATACAGCATAAACAAACATACCACACTTTACAAAGTTAAAGTCATATCCCACAGCATATACAAATGGAACACATATTTGTCCAGTTAAAATAATATTCCACAACAAAGAAATGATTAGTTACCCAAAAAGTGTACATTGTACACAGTATAACCTTTGATCAGGTTATCACACCTCAGATATTTTTCGGCATGCAGTTTTACCTGTGGCGTGTAGTCTAATACTAGTGAACAGCCTAGCATGAGTCCAAGGTCAGGCAAGGTCACAGCTGCTGGTGTAAATCATGCTATGAAAGTAGTCAGTGGGCTGGTTACGGAAAAAGGAAACAAATTCTGTGAGGTTTTTGACAAAATGTAGACTCCTGCACCCAAGATACCAGAATTCCCCATAGAAGTGTTTCAGAGTTGGGTTTGGGGGTTATTATAATGAGGTGTCTGGGGAGCAGAAACACGGAGTTCATTTGTGTTTCAGATGCCCTCTGTGACTATAGACTGAGGGTAACTTTATACCGTATTTGCATAGTTTTGCACATGAGACAATGTTGTGTAGTATGCTATTTTCTACTTGTCATTGTTCATAAAGCTCCAGAATTTGAAGCCTTTGGGGTTTCAGGTGAGTGGAGTAGGCACACTCACCTGTGGCAATAAGAGATCTTTTAGTAGCCGGGCAGTGGTGGCACACGCCTTTAATCCCAGCACTTGGGAAGCAGAAGCAGGCAATCTCTGTGAGTTTGAGGCCAGCCTGGTCTACAGAGCTGATGCCAAAACAGGCGCCAAAGCTACACAGATAAACTCTGTCTTGAAAAAAAAACCAAAAAACTTATACTTTTTTTCAGATCCAATAAAAGGATCGATTACATGCTTTAGAAAACTAATCCACCAAAGGGGACAGAATGCCTAACAGCTACATGGGAAATGAAGTGTGCTTATTAAACTCAGGTATGAATGATGCTTCATTGTCATAATATTATATAATCTGAATGGAAGTTTTCCCAGATGTGTGATAGATTTGTGAAGTAAATGACCACCAAGATGGAAGAGAGAAAGCCACCAAATTTTCAAGCTGCTAACCTTTCCTCGTAGGTAGGTGATAATGTCTGTAATTCATAACCAAGAATGGTAAGGACACATCTTATTTAGATATCAGCAAGCAGAGAAACATCTAAGAGAATGAGCTAGGAGTGGGGTCAGGTGGAGAGAGACCATTAGGTTCATTACAAGGCCTACTGTAATAGCTGACTGTTTACCAACCGGAGACTTTTTTTCATGGAAGGGAAAGTTAGTGAAGATGAGTTTGGCTCCAGTTTGTCCTCAAAAGGACGATTCTTCTTCTGAGCAGAGTCCAAAGAATATAACCCATGGTTTATGCCACTGAGCTGTGACCCCAGCTTTAAGAGAAGGGCTTCCCAGAGGTCAGTTATGAAGAGCATGAAGAAGAGGACGTGAAAGCATCTGGATGTGGAAAAGGGCTGTTAGGTGGGTGGAGCAAACTCGAAGGGGCTTCTGGGACAGGCCAGCACAATCGGTGTGTGCACACCCAGCCCACTGCAATTAGAAGTGCCTGAGACTCCAAGTGTGTCTGTAGCTGAGGGGGGAGATGAATATAGCTGAGATTTACTGAAAGGTCAGTGTAGATCATCGGTTCATGAAGTCATGCAGCCCTGTAATGACAGACCTCTGTGTTCAAAAGTCCATTTCCCTACAAGCAGTACCATGAAGCACCATGCATCCATAGGCGCTGGCTTCCTAGAAACAAGCTCAGATAGACAGAGCACTTAATGGCTGAATTCAGGATTAAAGAGATCATATTTCAAAGGAAACCTTACACCTCTAATCCCATGCAGAAGCATGCAGATTCAAGACCAGCCCAGTCTACAGAGCAAGTTTAAAGAAAGCCTTGAAAAATGTGTAGACTTACTCATTCTGTGTCCATGTTTCTGCTATAATTAAAAAGAAAAAATTCTGTGCACCTCAGATCACTGTGGAGAAAATGCGAATTGTCTCTTTTACCGTCTTACCCTGTACCTCCCCTACACACAGACACACTCCGCTATGCTCTGGATGCTGTGTCCCTGCCATGCCCGTATGTGAAACCCCTGACCCCCATAGTGAAGGCATTCAGAGGTGGGAATTTTGAAAGGAGCAGGCTACTAACGTTTCCCCTTCCTTACCCTGTGCAGTCATTGTGAGTCTTGGGGTGAAAAGCACTGCTATATAGCTCTTCTGCAGACACCAAATCTTCCAGTTCTTTGATCCAGGACTTGAGTGCCCAGAAATGAAAAACTAGATTTCTGTTGTTCATAAGCCACCCAGTCAGTGGTGTGCGCTGCACCCGCAAAAGTGACTAGTGCACACACACACTTGGGCGCTCTGGGTAACTAGGTTTGAATTTTGCATACTTGTTTTCTTAGTATGTAGTTAAAAGCATTTCCAGGCCCTTCCCACAGTGCCTGAGCATGCTTGTGTGAACCACTGTGCATGGGATCCTATGTCAACCCCAATTCCTGAGGGCTTTGAGGGGGGAGAGAGGGAGGGAGGGAGGGAGGAAGGAAGGAAGGAAGGAAGGAAGGAAGGAAGGAAGGAAGGAAGGAAGGAAGGAAGGAAGCGCCCCCTCCAGATTTTGATTTTATCCGGGTTCTTAGTCAATTGGATGGTACCACCCATGTTCAGGGCAGGCCTCCCCAGCTCCCTTCTCCAGTCTTCAGGCCACTTGTTTCTGGAAGTATCTACAGGTATGCCCGAGATGTGTGTTATTCTAGTTTTCTAGGCATCTCTCAGGCCATTCACTAAAGATGACAGTTGACAACCAAGATCAAAGACTGGAAACATATGGCATTTTAGCTCATGGTTTGGGGACAGGTGCTAGGACCCCTTGGCATTGCTTCATGCTCTCTGGGTTGGAGCTGTCACCCAGCTCAACTGCGACCTACAAGGGAACAGAAGGCTTTAAAACAAAATCCGGGTAGACTACATGGCTCAGTAGGTAAAGGCGGTTGCTGCGAAGCTCATGACTTGAATTTGACTTCCAGGACTCATATGGTAGAAGATAAAGGACTCCTCCAAATTGTCATCAAACCTTCTAATGCACACTGTGACACACACGTGTCCCCCTCCACATGCACCAGTAAAAATAATTAGTTAATTAAAAACACGAAAGGGGGAAAAAAAAGAAGAGAGAGAGAAATCATTACAACAGTGGAAGAGTACCTTGGCAACATTTCCCACAGAGGCTGAGGGTGAAGGTGAGGACTGACATTTTATAGAAAGAGACAGCCTGTTCTGCAGGAGAAAATTTAAATTATATTGAATGATGCAATCGCTTTAACATTTTCTCCTAGGACTTTGTGCCCTCTTTTAGTATTAAAAGATCAGCTGTTCCCAGTGATGCCCTTAAAATCAGCTTCCAGAAGAAATAAAAGAAGTGTCTAAAATACCATGGATGGGGGAAGAAAAGGCTTGCCCTTATAAGGCCTCCTAGAACCTCATTGGGAGAGTAATTTCATGTGTTAGAGAGGTAATTCTCTCCTTGTCTTCATGACAGGTTCACAGGAATGGAACAGCTTTATCTAGCGACTTGAACAAGCTAGAATCACACTGAAGAAGGTGGCATTGCAGGGGCATTCAGGAGGGGAGGGGCTGCAGAGTCCTAGGCTGAACTCTTGTTCTTTCTCACAATCTCAAAATTCTTAGCAAAATCATCCAGTTCTCACGCCAGGGACCTACTGCAGCAAGAACTTTGGAGTCTCCCTTTATTGGAAGTGCTCCTTGACTTACTACATCTAAACTGCCAGCTTGGGATGAATAAAAGAGGGAAAGTGGTTGTTGGGCTGTGTTGAACAAGGACAAGTGATTGGCACCCTCCACACAGGCGACTGGCCGATGAAGTGTATAGGTTGAAGGGAGGTGCTGATGGGTCTCACAGAAGCAGAATTGTCAAAGCATTCTCTAATCCAAATCTCTTGCCCTGTAATATTTTAAGAACCCTTATGTTTTCACATGATAAAAAAATGCTCACTGGTGTGAAAAGAGAGGAAAACAAGTCTAGCCAGACAGGTCTCAACTGGCCTTATTGGTGGTTCCAGAATTGGGGAGCAGTCTGCAGTCAGTATCTCAGAATTCTCTACCCCAGGAGCTGATTGTATTTATAGCTAGAGGAAAGAAAGCGACTTCCAAAAAATGGAAGCAAGGCAAAGTAGCCATATTGGGTTCAGCTGGAGTCTCTCCTGTTTGACTATGTTCTAACAGTTGGCATCTGGTGATTGGCTGAGAGTCACGGACGCTCTCCCAGAGTAGGCTACAACCTGTTTACGTGTCAGATCTCAGTGCACACTATTCGGGGAAATGCTTGAGGCGATTGGAAATTATGTATGAGGTAGCAGCTTCATGCTGGGCTGGTATAGTCCCCACAAGAATCTGAAAATCTGTTTTGTTGGGTTTTTCTTTTTTTGAGTTTTCTACTTGTGCAGTCATCCTGATTTAATCAGATTTCCCCCTTATTAAATCGTGAATCCATAGAACATGGGTTTGTAGGGAGAAAAGACATTTTTCTTGTATCTTGTGACTCTTTACCCAACAGTAGGTCATTTTTCTCGGTTAACTGTAAAGACAGAATACTGTTCACAAGGCGGTTCAATTCACTTCCAGAAAACACTGTCTCCACACTGTGTGTGAAAATGTTGCTGTTCTTGTCATGACTTCCAGTGTCCTTCTTACTAATAAGCCACCCACGGTGTGGACCGCCTGATCTTGTGCTATCCCTGATTCTCTTTGAAATCCAGGCAGTGCATTCGAGCTCGGTCTGTGCTCCTGTACCCTGTGACTCCATCCAGTCCTTGTGAAACACAGAACAATGGACTTCCTGTTCCCAAACCTAGTTTCACTCTTTACCCCCGTGGTTCTCTGAAGGCTCACTCCTGCCTGCTTCTACCCATTGTTCCCACCACCCTTCCTGCCCCCAGGGACAGCACAGTGTGCTGTTGACAAGAGCCAGCAGGATCTGCCACTGACTCTGTCTGTATCAAGCCCCAGCTGAGGCTAAAGCAGCCTCATTAGTAAGTTGAGGACATGTTTATTTGGCTGAATTCTAAACGTCTTTGTGTTTTGTTAGCTTTACAGTGCATCCCACTCCAGTGGTCAGTTTCCCAATACCTTTGACCCTTCAACTACTGTTTGCCTTATCAAATGGCATCCCTATAAGGAACTCTATTGAAATTGAGTCTGTGCCCTGTATTCCAGTGTGGACACTGGGGTCATACGGAACTTAATCATTGCACTATCAGCAAGATTGGAGAGAGAGAGAAGACAGAGATAAAAATGAAGGGAGGGGAGACTATAGGCATGTCAACACAAATAATTATAGCAAGAAGGAGTCTCATAGTTTATAAGATTTATTCTTCCATTTTTATTCAGTATGTGTGCTCCCTGCATGTGTGTTTCTGCGCTGCATGTCTGCCTCATACAGAGTGGATGCGAAATCCTGGAACTTGAATTAAAAACAATTGTGTTAGTCCTGAGATTCTCTAGAGAAAAAAACAGTTCCACCATCTTGGCCCAAAGTAAAGTAAGTTTTTATTAAAATTGTATATACTGGCCAGGATGGAATTTGGTCAGAACCACTCCTTGGAACTATCCCATCCAGCTGAGTGACCCCTACATTTGTTGTCCTGGCTTTTATGGATAAAACCCACAGGGCACCATACTTTCCCATAAGGCTTTATTCTTATTTTTAAGAACTACAACTCCCAGCATTCCAAGACGCTACCTGGTCCTTGGGCAGGCAGGGCTTACAGGTTAATTTAGAGCACAGCAATAAACGCCTTGTGAGTACAGGGAACCAAATCCTGATCTTCTGCAAGGGGAGTTAGCAAGTGTTCTTAACGAATAATAAGCTGCCCTCCCAATTTCAATTCCCTCCCTACATCTGTCTTTCTCTTTTAATAGACTTGAGAAGAGTTTCCAAAGAAAGTAAACTAAGCACTCTAAATGTAAGCAAGAATTTTATTTCTTTCTTAAACAAGTAAGGAAACTGAAAGTCATTATGAGATGTTCTGCGAGACATGTTTTTCATCTCGGTGAAACTAAAATCTTCCTTGAAGTCTTTAGAGAGAAACTGGAAGTTGATCCGTGATGAAGGCCTCATGGTGATGGATAAAGCCAAGGGTCTCTTCCTGCCAGAGGATGAAAACCTCCGGGAGAAGGGAGACTGGAGCCAGTTCACACTGTGGCAGCAAGGTGAGCCAGGCCTTCTGGATCAGGTTCTGCATGCGCCGCGCAGGTGGCAAGGCCACCTGTGAAACCAAGGGTTTGGATATGCACTCACAGATTTTAAACTTGTGTATGTGTCCGTGTGTATACATATATGTATTTGGATAAACATGGAAGTGTTTTCCATTGTCCCTGTCTATGTACCTCTACTGTGTATGTGCACCTGAAAGCCCTCGACATCAAAACCCAAACTGCAGTTAAAACTTTATCTCGTCCTATTTGGACCATTTGCACTTGTATAAATTTGTAAACAGTAGTAAATTTGTTACATCCTTTATTATTATAAGCATTTATGGTTAATGAATGTGTGAGTTAAGATGCTTCATCTACATGTGTGCAATTTTTCACTTGCGTTATTAGTTTTAAAATAGACTGAATTTATGTCCTGGTTTCCATTTTGAATCAGAATAATTGTGTGTGTGTGTGTGTGTGTGTGTGTGTGTGTGTGTGTAGCAAGAAGTATGTGCTGTGCTTTTGTTGCTTGAGTCACTCAGTTTGTGTTATTTTGTTATACAGCCCCAGTCGACCTATATAGTCTCTAAGTAGTGTTATTGATACTGAACTGTACTGTGTGTGTGCGCAGGGTTTTGCAGAGATTTGAACTCAGAACTTCACATATGCTAGGCAAATCATGTACCATACTTCTATCCTCAGCTCTTATATTTCTTTTTGAATGGTCAACTTTTTCATTATATGTTTTTTATTAAAAATTTTAAATTTAAATGTATTTGATCATATTCTTCCCCTCCTCAATCCCTTCCAGATCTTTTACCCCGCCTACCCACCGAACTTTAAGTTCTTTCTCAAAAAGCAAACAAAAACCCAATACAAAACCAAAACTAATAAAACAACTCCCTTCTCTCCAAACCCACCAAAATGTAACCAAATAAAAGCCCACAAGAAAACCAGAGTCCATTATATGTTGGTCAACACTTCTGGACATGAGGCTTGCCATGGAGTGCATGGAGTGTCACTATATTGGAGGAAACTGATTCCCCTTCACTTTGCTCATGTTGATTGAGAGGGCCCTGTTCTCCTGGTGTCCTCCATTCCCCCGGCTCTTACACTCCACCTTCTCTTCTGTGGGGTTTCCGGAGCTCTGAGGAGAGTTTTGATGAAGACATTCCATTTAGGGCTAAGTGTTCCAAGCATATTCTCTCTCTCTCTCTCTCTCTCTCTCTCTCTCCTCTCTCTCTCTCTCTCTCTCTCTCTCTCTCTCTCTCTCTCTCTCTCTCTGATATCTGGCTGTGGATCTGTATTTTTTTTCCCCATTTGCTGTGAGAGGAAGCTTCTCTGATGATAGCTGAGCAAGATACCAATCTAGGGGTATAGCAGAATATCATTAGGGACTAATGGCATTTTATCACTAACTTTTAGATCAGTATTATTTGCTTTTTCCCCTAGGTCCCTGGTCTATCTAGTCTCAGGTTCTTGGTCACCCAAGCATTGTTGAGTATGGGCATCATCTTGTGGAGTGGGCTTCATGTCAAACCAGTTATTGGCTGGCACAAACTAGTGACTTGAAAGTGAGCCTCAGAAGCCTGCGTGCATTTCCCTGGCTAAAACCAACTTATTGTCCTTCAACAGGCTTCAGAATCTTGAATCACCATGCTTCTTGTCTTATGTCCTCTTCAGTCTCTAAAGGCAGCAATAGCTGCTTGACCTTTTATCATCTGAATTGCTGGCTCTTCTCTCCCATTTTTGCACATTAAGGGCCCTGTGACATCAGCCTCTATCTTTCTCTTGGCCTTCACACTCTCACAGTGAACGTGGTTGTACAAGCACAGGTGGTCCAAATGGGACAAGATAAAGTTTTAACTGCAGTTTGGGTTTTGGGGTGTGTGTGTGTGTGTGTGTGTGTGTGTGTGTGTGTGTGTGTGTGCTTCAGTAGGGTCTCACCAAGGTGATCAGGTTGGTCTTGAACTCCTAGGCTCAAGTGATCTACCTAGTCAACTTCCAGAGTAACTGAGACCACAGATACACCATGGCAACTGTGATTTGCTTCTCACAGTCATCCTACCATATTTTATTTTAGGAAGGAAGAATGAGAATGCCTGCAAAGGAGCCCCTAAGACCTGTACTTTATTAGAAAAGTTCTCCGAGACAACAGGATGCAGGAGAGGACAGGTACCAAGGGTGTTTTCAGAGATGGGAAGGACACGGTATGTTGTCAGGAAAGAGGTGGACCTGACCTTCACAAAATCACAGTTATTTCCTGTGACACAGGAGATGTCTCTTTTTCCCTTCACTCTCTAATGAAACATAATTTCATATGTTGATGTCAAAATTTGAAGGTCGAAAGTGTTGAGTGTTATGTCACTTGGTGGAACATGAGAGTGCTTGGTTTTTTTAGCTCCTTCACAGAGAAATAGGATGCTAGTATAAACCCCCAGGGTTACAAAGACTCTCTCCTGTTAGCTGATGCTGATTCTGCTGCTTCTCCACACCTTGATAAATGGATGACTGGATGTCATACTTTCTGTGCAGATCAAATATTCCATCATGCACCCTGGAACTCATGTGTGGCCACACACAGGACCCACAAACTGCAGGCTCCGAATGCATCTAGGGTTGGTGATTCCCAAGGAAGGCTGCAAGATCCGGTGTGCCAATGAGACCAGGTACATTTCCTTTGTGTTTATCTGTTTCACCATCACCCAACAGCAGGTATTCCTTATAGAAAGTCTATATTCAGTGGGACATGTTGTCCCTGTCTCTGTAGACAGAAACAAAGTGATTTGCATGTGGTCTCTAGTCTGTGGCCTTTGTGCTTTGGGGGGTGTAGAGATGCCATACAGAGTCAGGGCAGGCCCCTGTCATTTACCCCACAGCACTCATTTGCCTGCCCAGCCTCCTGGTTTCTTCTGGTTGACAGCCCTGCGTTCAGAGTCAATCCACTTGCCTTGAGCTCCCCACATTCTGCCTTGTGCTTAAGGCTCCACAGCTTGACTTGTGCGCGTGTCTAGGAAGTCTGTCTCCTTGAAGAAACCACCCTGTGGTGTGTGTGCTCTGCTCTGGAGGTGGCACCATGGCTCGCTGAGTGATTGCCACTTGCAGAAGCATTTCTGCCACTATATGATCTTGACTAGTCACTTAATCTCCTGAAATCTCAGCTTCCTGGCTTGTAAAATTGGCAATAATGCCGACTCTGTCGCGTCGTGACATGGATTAAAGGGAATGATTCTCAGAAGCACTTAATCCTCCTGGCATCAGCAAGGCCACAGCAAATGTTAGGATTCCGTGAAGTGCTTGCTTCTTCTCTAATCACGGCAGTTGATTCACCCTCTTGTGAACGAGCCACACTTGAAGGAGCCTCACAAGCTCTGTCCCTTGTGAGGAATTTTCTAGATACGTTTTTGCTCTAGCAGCTTTTAGTATCTAGGCGAAGTATGCTAATTACTGAGATGCAATTTCAGCTCATAAAAATAAGGCCTGCGGGCTGACATCTTAGGCCATGTGCACAGTGCGTGCCTCAGTGGTCCCTGGCCAGCTATCATTGCTGTCAGTGGCCGTTAACCTGATGATCCTGCTGAAATGAAAGCTCCTAAAGGCGGGAAGCCAAGACATTGCTGTGTTCTGCCATCCTAATTGTCTCTGATAGGGAACAGAGTGGAGGGTAGCACAAGTGTTACAGAACACACAATGGCGGATCACATGGGGCTTTCTGTTCCCAGATACATGTGATCAGGAAGATTACAGGAAAACCCACACTACGTAGCCCGAAGGGAGCACAGGTCAAAGGTTACAAATAGGTCATTGGCCAGTACCTCCATTGCCCCTAAGATTGGGAATCTCACATGTAGTGTTTTGTTTTGTGGTTTAGTTGGCATGCTTATTTGTTTTTAGACAAGAAGGTTATAGGTACTGAAAGCTGAGAGGAGAACACATTCTAAAATGGCTATAAAATCAAAGGCGCCAAATCTGAGCAACACTGTGTGCTTCAGCAGGCAGAAACTAAGAGGAGGTCGTGGAGGAGTACCACTTCCTTGCTTCTTTGTTCTTCGTGGCTTGCTCAGCTTGCTTTTATCTGCAGCCCACCACCAACTGCTCAGCGCTAACACAGCAGTGGGCTGTCGCTTCCGCATGAACCATTAACCAAGAAAATGACCCACAGAGCTGCCCACAGACCCAACTGATGGAAGCAATAGCTCAATCGAGATTCCATCTTTCTTGGTGAATGTGTCAAGTTGACATGCACTAACCAGTACAGGCCTGGGAGCTTTTCTATCCCCTCCCCCCTTTCTCACTTCTCTTGCAGTGTTCTCTGTTTCACAGTCACTTCTGCTGTTGATAACCTAGAATCGAGAGCAAGAAGGTAGAAGTGACAGGGAGAGGCACAGAGGGGGACAAAGGACTGATTTGATGTGACCAGGTGAGGAATTCCTCTGGTGGCTCAGCTGAAAGGCTCTCCCCTCAAGGCACTGAGAGAAAACGCTACCCGCCCGACTGTGCCATGGAGTGCCTGTTTTAATCCCAATGGGCAGAAGGGTTCTCAGCTAAGATAGGCAGTGTTTGCCGTACTCAGCATTTGATCACATTCTCACAGTTTAGATGAAGTCTGCTTAGGGTATCTTGTCATAGAAAGAATGAACTCATCATAACCAAGAGCTGCGCTTAAAGAATTAGGAGAACGTTGGTGTTGACAAGAGCCCATGAGCCCATCTTACCCATCTCCAGACACCGTGCAGATGGATAAACTGAGGCTGTAAGTGAAATGTGTTGGCATGGTTAGCAGCAGTCGTAGCAAGAACGCAAGTGCGCTGGCTTCCAAATCAAAGAGTGCGGGGGAGTTGGGGGTCATTTTGTCAGAGGAGAGAAGGAGCAGAGGCAAGCAATTATGCAGTTTCACGTCAGTGAGTGCTTGTGCCAGAATTTCCACACTGGGGGACCTCAGTAGATCAGAATTTATAAAGGTTGGGTTTATTGTTTCTGAGGTCTGAACCTTTTTTCCTGATTAAATGTCTGATTAAATGCTCGTAGGTCACCTCAGCATGGCATCCTCAGACACTAAGAATATACCTAGGGCAGTAAGCTTGAGCTAAAGTGCTGGGCTTTACCAGCAAACCTAAAGGGTTTCCACAGTTTCTACAGAATCAGCCCGTCCTGAGCGAGTTCATCATGTCCTCATGAAGTTCATTTGGATAAAAACCACAATTACGTTATAACTTTTGCCCGGTTCAGAACATTCTAGCAAAGCTCACTGACATTTTTTTCTGTAGGATTTTTAGGTGGAAAACTAAGCATGTAGAGTCGTCACTAGCCTTATTAATATTGGTGATAATTGTGTGGCAAAATTATAGCTATTAAGTATGCCTTGCCACCATTATGTCATTATCTCTAGTTATAATTATAATAATTTGAGAAGTTGAAGGATTATGCAATATTGCTTTGTCTTATTACTGGATATTCTTGCATCTTTTGGCATATGAGGCAGCCTTCTTCTTCCAATGGTCAGACAGTCAAACAGTGAACAGCATATTCTTCCAGCCCCTGCCCTCTAGACCTGTATCACGAGCCCTCACAGGACGGTGCTAGGGAGGCCACCTCCTAAGGCTATCCTGGGAAAACGTCCCTGTCTTTAGCTGCTTGTGTCATAATCCTGACATGACTTAGTCATATTTATAAGAGCTTTTCTTGAAAAACAATGGCCTGGAAACTGTTTGTGTTCTACTGAGCCTCTGCTTTTCTTTCAGAAGAGGTCTGTAGTCCTGTGATGACTTCATTGCCCTTATCTTGGTTGTGCAAAGCATGTTTTCTTCCCCAGGCTGGTGAGATCTGTCCAGGTTAGCCCTGTGCCAGCTCGGGTGGAGACATGGCTTGAAAGAGGTTCTGCTGTGCTCCCTGTGTCTCCTTGGAATAATTGAAGCTGCTGCTGTTGTTACTCCACCTCCGAAAGCTAGTGCAAGGGTAAAATGCAGTATTTTCAGGAAAGGAGCTCCAGTATGTAGTCACCATTGCTGCCTTCTACGGAAACAGAAAATCCAATGATAAATATAAGCCCAACAGGATATATCGCCCTGCGTAGTTTTTGTTTTGTGTCCCTTTTGATACAGGTCTCATTGGATAGCCCACACTGGCTTTATCCTCACCATGCAGAGCTTTTGAATTTGTGATTATACTTCCTCAAACTCCCCATAGTCCATTAAGGACTTAGAAGAGTCCATCTGGGTTTGGTGAGATTGGTCAGTGCCTACAGGTGCCTCCCTCCAAGTCCAACAACCTTAGCTCAGCCCCAGGATCCATATGGCGGAAGGACAACCATCTCCTGATTGTGCTCCGACCCCGTGTGCAGCTGAAGAATGGTTACAAGGACACACACATACACACACAAACACATACACATACACACACACACACAAACACATACACACACACACACACACGCACACACACTCACACAAACACCCCAGATGTCTATGAAATATTTTAAAATGAATGTTTTTAAAGAAAAATTCAGTGCACAATCCATGGAAATGCCTTCCAGATTTTAGGTTTATTTTTAAAAATGGTTAATTAGTGATCCAGGCATGTCCAACCTTTCAACATTGCAAAGCCACATTGTTACCGGTAGAGTTTCTGCTCAAGAATCATGTGATCAAGTTACAAAACTAACTCCCGCAATATTAAGTGAGTTGAAGATTTTATGTTAGGCTCCATTCACTACTGTCCTGGGAAGCACGTGACCCACACGCTGCAGATATGACACACCTGGGACACATTTGACCGAAACTGCTTGGAAAGCCGTAAATAGTGACTCTGAAGTCATCATGTATGCAGTGGTCAGTATGTCCCATGGGAACTGCTCCTTCTAATTCACAGGCAATGAAGTTAATGCATGGGATGATTAAGGTTTTTAAACATTCCTAAATCCTTGGTTTCATTACGCCTATCAAAATATCCCAGAAAATGTAACTTATGCAACAGAGAGTTTTGTGCTCTTTTTGAATGACATGTAGACTTTGAAATGGCGTCCAAATTCTGTGATGCTCAAATAGCTTCAAGACCCATTTGTCAGTGGCATCTCAGATAGATTTTCAGTTTTCTCAAACTAAGTCAGATTGCATAAGGAGTGAAGTCAAATTTATTCTTGGTATTCTATTGTCTTGTCTTTATTTTCTGTTTTGTTCCCACGTGTGTTTCAAATTTTCTTCTCTGAAGTTGAATATCTACCCTGCCCTCTTGTGAAGCGCGGCTGACAGTACAAGGGCAAATGTGCTAGGTTCAGGTGCTCCCCACTTAACATAATAATAGCTCTGCTGGTAGCCGTCGACCTCGTGACTGGAAAGAAATGACATGCATTCTGTAGAAACTGAACTTGTAAGTCTGACCTTTTCCTGGGTCAGCAATGTGTACTAGCACTTTCTAGTGATGCTGGGACACCACATTCCAACTTGTCAGTCATTCCATCCTTTGGGTGATCAGACTCTACAGTGTGCTCTGTTGCTGGAATTTGTTTGATATTGATTTCCAATAAATAATACTAGTAATCCCACACATTGGTATACAGTAGGCTTTGCATTAAATGACCTTGCCCAGCTGTGGGCTAATTCTCAACATTCAGAGCCTGTCTACCGTAGGGTAGGCTACATCTTCAGTCTGGATATGGGGTATTACATGCTTTAGCCATTTGTGGGACTTTCGCTTGGTGATGGATTTATCAGAGCGTGAATCTTCCTTAATAAAGAAGCATCAGTAACTTGCCCCAGATCAAGTGACAAATGCCAGAGCTGAAAGGTTTTATTCTACTCCCTTCAAAGACCATGATGTCTTTCTGTCTTTGGATGCTTTTTGACTCTTTTCTCTCATGTGTCCCTTTGCCTTTCAATTTTTTTATTTAGTCATGATAAAATACGCATCATAAAATTAAACATGTTAACCATTTTAAAATGTATGTTTTGTTGGCATTATGTTCACTTACTTTGTACAATTATTGCCACCACATATCTCCAGAATTTTATATCAAAAAACTGGACTGTTGAGCACTAGGTGCATATGCTGTGGAATTATCCATGAGTCTCAAGACAGCACAGGGATTAATAGAAATGAGTTGAACTGAGTTAGCTAGTAACAAGCTGAGCTATGGGCTGGCCCTTCATAAGTAATATGAAGTCTCAGTGTTGGTTATTTGGGAAATGGCTGCTGGGACAGGAAAGTTCTGCCTACATCCATACCCCATCTCAGCCAGGCAACATTCCTCTTTAGTCTATGAGTGTGACCATTCTAGACCCTTATACAAGTGGAATCATATAGTATCTGGCCTTTAGTGGCTAGCTTGAGCCACTTAGCTTAATGCCCTTAAGATACATATGTGCTGGGTCGGGGGATGGCTCACTGGATAAAGCACTGGCAGTCATATCTGAGGGAATCTTTGTGTCTTCCAGGACACCTGACACGGGGTCCAAATGATCTTGCTTTCTGTTCTGTCTATTATGGAAGATCCATTTTATAGAAGAAATGATTCTTATATCCAGTGACCTGAAAACCAAATTAGGTGTCTCCTAAGTAGTATTCTAGTTTAGAAAGATGGGCAGATTGGAAATTAATCTTGTTTATATTCTTAGCTTCATCTGCTATGCAAGTGGGTTACACAAGGAATATTTTAAGTCAGTGTGGCAGAGTTCTCCTCAGGGCCTCCAGCTGTACCATAGAGGAGAGTTGTGTGAGACTCACAATCTAAATAGGACGTTAGTCTAAAGAGAAACGTGCCGCTGGTGGCTCTGCAGTGCCTCCACAATCCGCGGAAAGTTGTAAGCTGAGTCAGTGTGCCTGCGTGTATACATAGATATTAATGTGAAGATATGTGTCAAGTGAGACTAAGCTAAATGCTGTCACCTTTAAAATGAAAATTTCTCTAGGAAATTTTTTTTAATTATTAAAATTCTACTTAAATGTTTAGAATTTTGTATTGTACCTTGGCAGAGAATTACAGTATAACAGGAACAGCTCTATTGTAGGGACACATTCATTGAGGACAGAATTGGTGTCATTTTATGGGCCTTGCCCCTGGATGTCTGGTCCAGATGGTCAACAGCATCCCTGGCCTCTAGCCACTAGATGGCAGTAGTGTGCCCACACCTTTTTGACAAGGAGAAATATTTATGGTAATTTTCAAAAGTGGGGAGGAATTTAGGAGAGACAGTTATCCCAGGAAATAATAACTGACCTATTGGGGGATTTTAAAATAAATTTTCTAAGTTAATTAACTTATAAAAAGTAATATTTACAATAAAAAGTTTAATCCACCCTCCCCATCTCCCACCCACTTATCTGCCCATTCCTTCTATGGCATGCCTCTCAGCTTAGAATCTTGAATTCAGCAAATGTGTTGCTTGGCTGTTTTATACAGTTCCTCTGCATATAGGGGATACAATGCTCCCTGAAAGGTTTACATAGGACAGAAACTTAGAATGGACAGACAATGGCAGAACAGGCATTCATGACCGTGTGAAATCAAACCTGAAAAAAAAAGGAAGCTAAGGAAAAAACAAAACCAGAAATAAAAAAAGAAAAAAAGAAAATCAGCCAACTCCCCTCTCCTAAAATATCTTAAACAGAGAGATAGTAATTTTCTTGGTCTAGCGTTACCAGAGAAATTGAGCATTGTGGGTAGGTGTAATGGACAGAGCTACGGGACAGATAGATGGGAAGGATGGAAAGTGTCCAAGAGCGAAAGGATCCCTGCTCACAGCAGCAGTTACAAGGGACAAGAAGGTGGGCAGAGCTCTCATGTCCCTCGGTGGATAAGCTAAGCTCAGGTGAAGCCTGCAGCAGCCTCAGAGCAGAGAGAAGTTCTGGTGACATGATCACATACATGAGGCTTGTGTGTGTGGGGGGGGTTCCTGCATGTGTGTGTACACACATTTGTGTCAGGGCAAATGCAGACACATGTGTATATACCGCATGTGTATTCCACGTGTGTGTGAGACTCAGAGACAGCCTTGAGTGTTGGTCCTCACCTTCTGTCTTGTTTGCAACAGGGCTCTCTTTTGTTCTTTCCCAGTGCATACACCAGATCAGCTGCCAACAAGCTCCTGGGGATGACCCTGTCGCTCAGCTTCCCATCTCCCCGTAGGAACACTAGAATTACAGATGCTCATGTTGTGTGACCAGTCTTTATTTTTTTTTCTATTTTATTGAGATGGGGCTTCTCTGTAGCTTTGGCACCTTTCCTGGAACTTGCTCTTGTAGACCAGGCTGGCCTCGAACTCACAGAGATTCACCTGCCTCCGCCTCCCAAGTGTTCGGATTAAAGGTGTGCACCATCACCGCCCAGCTGTGCCCAGCTTTTATGTGGGTCCTGGGAATGGAAACTTTGGTCTTCACCACCTAAAAATCTTAGCCAGTATCTGGAATGACAGACAGGACAGCTGTGCAATGACTCACCTGGAAATTGTCTCATGTGTGAGCTACCAGGGCATGCAGCTAGATCAGTGATTCTCACCCTGTGGGTGGAGACCCCTTTGATATTCAAATGACCCTTTCACAGGAAGTGAATATCAGATATCCTGCGGGTCAGATTTTCGCGTTATGATTCTTTACAGCAGCAAAATTACAGTTATGGAGTAGCAATGAAATGATTTTATGGTTGGGTCTCCATACCGTGAGGAACTGTATTCAAGGATCACATCATTAAGAAAGTTGAGAACCACTGTTCTAGATACTTGTTCAGCTAAACAAGTCTGCTTTAAGATGGGATCCAGACTAAATGGAGGGTATGAAATAATTCCAGGAGGTCCTGATCACCAGCCCATGTTCTTTGCATGTTCTTTGTGCAGAGGGAGAAGACAGGTGTCCCTAATAAGAAGCTTGAGTTCTTAATCATTAATGCAAGACTCTTTCCAGGCCTGGTGACACAATCATATCCCAGCGGTGCTCAGGAGAGGTCCTCCTCCGGAGAGGTCCTCCTGCCTATGAAACTGAAACTCCCAAGGCCACTCTAACAAGTGCATGTGTTTCTCCTCCAGGACGTGGGAGGAGGGCAAGGTGCTCATCTTTGACGACTCCTTCGAGCACGAGGTGTGGCAGGATGCTTCGTCATTTCGGCTGATCTTCATTGTGGATGTGTGGCACCCGGAGCTGACCCCTCAGCAGAGGCGCAGCCTTCCTGCAATCTAAAAGGAATCGTCACAGCCTTGGGTGCACTCCCAGGAGGCTGCCTTTCTGCTTCTCCTGGGGTGCGGAGACAGACATTCAAGCACCGTGACTCTTTGGTCCCCTTGCCTTGCAGCTAAAGATCTCTAAGGTTCCTTCTGGATGGGAAATCACTGGGAGGAGTATTTGCCTTACTGCAATTCATTTAGGAGGCCTCTTGCTTCAAGTCACCCGTGGCAGCACAGATGTTCTGCCTGGACTGAAGGGGAACACTTGGCTGTGTCTACATTGCTAGCCAAAGATATTTTTCTACATGGAGTAGTGTACACAGAGGGTATACCATATGGAGAAACTGTGAATGAATCACTTTCGTTTGTAATTTTTCTAGGCAGTTATATTTTTCTAGGTAGCCAAACTATTCTGTCACCATCTACCCTGGTTTCTGTCGACTTTGATGAGAAGTACAAATGCATCCCTTCTGACTGTTAAGTAGTAATTTTCTGGTCAGTTCAGACATATTCCTTTTAGGGGAAAAAAAAACACTTGTGAAAAAGGCAACTTTATTTGGTTTTCCTAATATAAATGGGAAGTTACTCTGGGATATATAAACTGTGCCGACCCTTGCCCTTGGATCTCCCTGTGTATCTTCGTTTAGACTCAGCTTCTTCTCCTGTCTCTGTGCTTATCATGGAAATGCTATCAAGCTCTTATTCCTAAAAGCAACGCTTTCTCTTTGACACTGATCAAAGCCATGGAAATATTTTATGTTGTAATAAGACAATACCACAGATAACGGGGCTCAGAGAAGATCTAACATGGACGTGAACGTTCTCACTCAGGGTCAGGTGACCAGATAGCCTGGACTTTTTGCCTTCTGCACACAGGACCTGGAATCTGCAGTGGCCACCTGCTCTAGGTCCACTTGGATGCCAAGAAGATGGCTGCTTGGTTTCTGAGAGTCTCCTCACAATTTTGTCCATGTAGGAGAGCAGTGTAGGAAGTTCCCAGGAATGCTGGAATCCTCCCCCAGGTGGAGGTGGTAGAATTTGTTAATTCTGAATTCGCAGGCAGTTTCCATCGTCCATGCTCAAAAAAAGCCTGCCATCTAGTAATTATTATTTTGAAACAGCGTTTCACTTGTATGTTTGATCTGAGTATGGCACATGGCATAGGAAGAAGAGCAGAAAGTCATCTTGCCACTCCTTCCAAAGATGATCAGTTTCACCGGTAAAATCACTGCCTTGGATTTTCTGTTTGACAGTTAAAGCTAATTCAAGCTTCAGAATGTAAAGCCATTCATGCACTGATCCCTAAGCCAGTCGAACAACAATGCTGCAGAAATGACACATATTCCAGCCACATAGGTGGATAAAACACAGATGCATTCTTTTCAGACAGTGTCAAAAGAAGATGCTCTCTGGACCCCACTTAGCGAGCAATTCTTTGAAATTGGCATTGATCCTTTTTCTTTTAGCTTAAGGATACTAGCTTTTAGTAGGAAGTTTACAAAATATGTGACCATTCATTTAAAAAGGTACTTTATCCTTCTTTTGTCAATGTTCAAAAATTCCTCTAAGGCATGGAAGGAAAATAGCAAGTCATCACCAAATTCCAGAAAAGAAAACAAACTCTCAGAAAACAAAAGGTGTTTGCGTTCTTCAGTATTTATTAAATGGAGGAACTTATTGACAAAAGGCAATACAATTCAGAATTCATGTTGTGACACTCGGCCGCCTATTGGGTTTGGTTCTCCAACATATTACATACACATAACGAAATGCAAACCATATGTTCTCACTGTTAAACCGTCACCTTACATTCATGTCATAAAATGGTAGAAATAAGTGAAAATTAGCTTTTGCCTTAGTAAATATAACATGGTTTTTAAAATATGATCATTACAGTAGGATTCTAAATATTGTCGTGTGAAAAGCCAGAAGAACCATTACTGTCGTTGACTCCAACAATATTTTGAATACTTGGACCCCACATTTGTTTTATAAACCCAAGCAATAAAAGATTTTCTAATTCACTTTAATCTTTCCATTCTCTTACTCGTGTCATGAGAAAAGAGTTTCCACCAATGTGTTAGTAGACATTTTTCAGGGTTGTTATTTTATGATTCAGAGGGTCTATACCAAATAAATTGGTACTTTTATATATGATGATGCAATTGTTTGAGAAATATTTTGAATTCTGTCTCAGTATTACTCCTTCAAGGTTGGAACATAAAAATAATATTTGTTACTATTCTCTACTAGTGAAAATTAATAATAAACCAGTAGATCAACTGAGAAGGAATGTATGTCTAGAATGTAGCTCAGGGCTCAGGAGGGAAACACTTGCCTGGAATGACAAGGCCCTCATTTTGATCTCCAGCATGGGAAGGAGGAATGGAGAGATGGAGGGACAGAATGAGGGAGGAAGAGTCAGAGAAAAAACAAAAGAGAAGGGGGAAGAGGAGAGATAGGGAGAGGGATAGCAAAAGAGAGACACAGAGAGAGAAAGAGGCAGGAACAGAAGGTAGACAGAAGAGAGAGGTGTTCACAACTAGCCATATTGTTTAGGTGATTATGGCTGAAAGTTGAACTGTTTTCCTGTTTTCTGAGGTTGTTCAACTAACAAATCAACCTACCAAAGGCTTAAAGTGTGAAATATTTTACTAAGCATTATCAATTGAGATTTTCTTTTGACGTTAAGCCCTCTGGTTGTATTAGTCAGTGCCTATGTCACACAGATAGGTGGCGAATACGATATCTACGTATACTCAACTGGTCTGGGGAAACATGGCACAGATAAAATATCCTAACCTTTGATGTCTGTTTTCTGTCTGACTTCCTGCGAGTAGGGACTGGGGTCTGTTTCTAAGGAGAATGGATACAGACGTAGAGTGGTCTTTGGCATTTCATCTTGGCATTTTATTTGTCTTCTCTTAGCTCAGTACTTACATGTTAAGCCATCCTTGAGGCCCTTTCTGTGTGACAGACTGCCTGCTCAGGGCCTTTCTCCACAGTTCTTAGGAGGGTGGGGACCAAGTGCCTTGCTAGCACTTTCCTTTGCTTGGGTAGGAACCCAAGAACTAACTTGAATGGGCTTATCAGTATGTTGTTTTTCAATGAGTTGCCTCCTCTCTGTAGACATTCCCATGAACGCCTACAGGACATCACTTTGCTAAGATGAAGCAGTCAGTTGTCAACTGCCTGTGTCCTCTTGACATCCAATTCATGAAGTTAGCTGGTGGCCCGACTAACAAATCATTCTTGCAGGATATATGAGTTAAGAAATTTGCCCATGACCTGTGAGGTCATGCTTTCAGGCTGAGCACTTAGATGCTGGTGATGGGTATTGTCTCAGGGTTCTGCACTCCGTTACACTTGACCTTGTGTCTGAACAGTTTCACTCTGCTGTCTCTATCTGGAAATGCACGTCATTGTGTGACTCCTTAGAGCAGCTGTTGTCCTAGTGTGCGCGCAGGAAATTCAGTCTTTCCCTGTGTGAGTGCATTTGCTACCATAAATGTGTGGGGAGGGAGAATCCTTTTTACACAGACGCCTCGCTTCATCCTCCTAATCCCTCCCTAAAACAAATTAATCAGTTAACTTGAGCTTGAGGAGCATCCCTCCGATGTTTGTCCAGTGTGGGCTGCTCAGACCAATGGCTGCTGACGTCATGGCTGGGGAAGCAGTGGAGGACCTCCTGTTGAGCAGAGCCCGTGTGTCTGTAGGTCAGTCACCCGGGTGCTCCCTGGGCGGCTGCTCCACTGGAGGCTTGTGCATGGGAGCATCACGCAACGTGGCTCAGTCCAGAGCCAGCAGGGGCTGAGTGTTCTCGTTTTCTCCCTTCTCGTCATGTTTCAGGGTCCCAGCTTCTACCACAGACTGAGATCTAACAAGAGAGGAAGGAGACGCACACAGTCACAGACAGTTTGTGCTGGTAGCGGTTGTTCTTGAGAATCAAGGCATGGAGAACAGCTACTTAGTATTTCCTTTTTGCTGTCTGATCCCACACACCACTTTATTTTTTGATTTTTTTTCTGACAATTTGAACTTAGCCACTTTGAGATTCTACTCATAAGCCTTTTTCTTCCGCTGAATCTGACCTGTAGCTTTTTGCTGTCATATGCCATAAAATGAGCGTAACTTTCTGTGCTTGTGTCCACCCATCAAATGAAAATAAAGGTGAATCCTTAGACACAAAACCACTAATAAGTGTTCTGGGTGTACTTGGTGCGTGTCTAAGGGGTTCTTCATATGTCTGAGCTTCCCACTTTCACAGCCCCGAGAAATGGTGCTACTGTCTCCATTTTTAAGTGCAGGAAACAAATTAAGGAATCAATAAACAAGTAAGTTAGGCAAGTGATACGGCAAAGTGGAGAGCGAGGTCTGCTCATTATAGCTCTGTCCCTGGAAGCGCTGTGGCCTGCAGAGCTGCCTCGCGGAATGTCTAATGACCCTTCCTTCCACTCTACTGGGGAAACAACTTGCTGCCCGAGCTTCTTAGCCCCTTTTATAATATGTATGTAACACAGAAAGCACAAGTTTAAAAAGTCAATCAAGGCTGAATATGGGTGGTGTCAGCTATGGGGAGATAGAGGCAGGAGAATCATACTTTCAAGACCGCCCTGGGAAGTATAGTGAGTTCTGGACCAGCCTAAATGGCACAATGAGATCTATTTCAAAATAAAAGTGAAAATCCCTACAATTGCCATGAAACACACTATAAACACCAGTCAACTCAAATGCCCTGACTAGATGTGTGCGGTGTTTTGGGAGTGAAATGGATCCATCCGCTGCTGGGATGGCCTGACGAGACACAGGCAGTAGTAGAACTTTGGATTTTTGACACACTTCCTACGTGTTTCTCTGCCTATCTAAGAGCCCAGCGTGAAAGTTGGGCGAGAGGAAGGAATGCAGATTTTTTGCATAATTATGAAAAAATGAGAAACTCCTGAAGACATCAAGGCAAACAGACCTGGAGGTTCAAACTGGTACAACCAGAATGTGGGAGATGGAGGCTAGAGGATCGTGGGTTCAAGGCTAGCCTGATCTATCTTTTGAGGTTTCATCTAAAAATGAAATACAGCAAACATGAATGAGGCCCAGAGGATCCCAGCAGTATGGCTACGAACCAGAAAATCAGCTACCTCCAGCACTTTAACCCACCGCCTAATTGGGCCTAATTGAACCCCCATCCTGGAGTCAGTTAGGTTTAATTCTCATCAGCACCGCTCACACACTCTTCCTGAAGACAGCCATCTCGGGAAGCTCACTCCTCTATGCCTCAATCCCGTGAAATTCTCCTTCACGCTGAACTCGAACCTGGTTTGGAAAACATGTATGTCCTATCTGTTGTTCCTTCTCCCAGAGGCACAGATTCCTGCCATCTGTCCTTTTCTGCATATGGGGTTTGGTTCAAGGGCCTCCTGAATATTAGAATCAACAGATGATCAAGTCCCTCACATTAGGGTGCAGCATCCACATAAACCTGTGCTCATTCTCCTGTAAATAGAATGCCTGCTACAAAATACAGACCGCATTGTTTACGGAAACACGACAGGAGGCGAAGGCTGTGCCTGCTCATTGCTTGAGTCCACTGTGTACAAGCTTTGGCTGGGGAAGGCAGGGCATGCACAATCCCACAGAAGTCTGCTTCAAAGCCTTGTCTTAGTTCAAGTTCTCCCTAACTCCACTCCTCACTGAGAATAACTGGATTCTACTTGTGCCAAGATTTCTAGAATTCTCTGCTCCGGGCTGTCTTCGTCAACCAGGTGCTGACCCACCATATCCGTGGGGTGACTGTAGGACAGAGCGGCATGTTCACACCATTTGTCGATGTTCTGCTGGGGACAGCAAGGACCGCATGCTCGGCTCTGGCATCAGTGTGTAGCAGCCTGACTTATAAGTGATGCTGTTCACCCGTCTCCTCCCTCTCTCAAAGGTTCTATTCAAGAAACTTGAGGTGAAATCATCATTTTCATCGTTTTAAATTTGCTTCCTGTCTCCAACCTGTCTCCATCCTTTTAGGTCTTAAAATGCTTTGTCAATTCAAGTTATTATCTATGATGGTAATGACTATTAGGTTTGTTTTCAAACTTTCTGTGCCTACACGATGGTGAGAGAAAATGGAATAGATCTCAAATAGTTTTTAAACTCTCATCTGTCCCCACTGACTGATGTTAGGTGATTGTAAACAGAGATTGCTCATTTATTTCCTGGCCACCGGATGTGAGTAATCACACAAGAACTACACTAACTACAGCACTGTGTGGCCAATAGCCTACGCACATTTCTAACTAACTCATATCTTAAATGAACCCATTTCTATTCATCTGTGTATCACCAGGAGGCATCTCCAACATCTTGGGGACTCCCAGGCATTCCAGGCTTCATCTCCACAACTTAGCACAATGGCCTCTCTAGGCTTCCATGCTGGGACACCCTTGCCACACACCTGTCCTCGGTGCCAGTACCTGCTGCAACCACCCTTTGCCAGTTGTCTCAGGTTTTACTTTATGATCTTCTGTAGGGAAGCACCATTACCACGAGCCACTTGAAACTCAGTGGTCACATATGCTCAAGGCTCAGTTTCCAAAGATGGTCCTCTAGAGCACTTCACTCCAAGTGGGCTTTAAGCATGTAGAGAATGTGTCAGAGGCTAGGACTGCGCTGCTTACTGGAGCTCACAACTCTACTCCAAGGTCATCCGTTAGCAACTCTGACACAGTCGTGCAGCAGGGGCATGCTGCTTCATCCCTGCCTGCCTGAGTCTGGACAGTGAAAAATGAGGTTGCCTGGGCATCTGGGCTTGAGAAAAGGATCGATCTAACAGATGGGAAAGCAGAGAAGTTTATTTTGAAGCTTCCCCTAGTTCTGTTTTCCTTTTCTCTGCATCCCTGCAGGCTCCAAGAGATGAAGAGATGCCGTGAAATATACAGTTCTGTTTCTCTACCAGTGAGCTGTCTGTGTCTGGGGGAAGCTGATTCTTAACCACGGTTGGTAAAGCTGCCCCTCAGGACACCCCTGTGCACAATGGGATGAAACTGAAAAGCACAGGCCCTCTGGTTCATAATGGCAAGGATCTGAGACTTCCCAGACAAACCTTCCTAGGAAAATGGACAGACAAGCTAGAGACAAATGTCGAGAAAATGATTGAAATAGGGAAAAAAAAAAACCTAAACAACAGCCTGAATAAATGCTCACCAATGAAGCAATGGCTATGGTGGTATATCAGTGTTCTAGGATCTTGTGCAGTGTCAGGTATATAAGCTGTTCTGTGGGACAAAGACCAGTGCAATATAACCATATAGACTCCAGATGCTCTCCCACACTTGCTAAACTCACAGACCGGAGTTCTCGTTCCAGTCCCTCTGGTTGTGGCTGTGTTTGAAGACAGAGATGTAAAAGGTGTCATTAAAGTCAAATGTGATCAATAGAGCTGGCTCTAAACCAATATTTCTGCTGTTCTCCTAAGAAGAAATTAGGACACAAACACAGAGAAAAAAGATCTTCTGAGGTCAAGGGCCAAAGCCAGTCATCTGCACGCCGGGAAGAGAGGTTTCAAAGATGACAACGGTCCTGACCCCTTGATCTTTGCTTTTCTGTCCCAGTACTGTGAGGAAAGACTTTCTTGATGCTTACAGAATCCAGACTGCCTTACTTATTAGTGCAACTGCAGGCAAAGAGTCCTCACTCTGAGATGTCAGAAAACTCTGAGGGGTGGTGTGTGTGAGCACAAGTGGGTATCGTCCACGAAAAAACAAGTGGAAGGACCGCCCTTGTCTGGGCACATTAGTCACACATGGGGAGAGAAGGGAGTGGGGGTTGAGATGGTGGCTAAAGAGGTCTTTAGCCTTAGAAGCCACGGTTGAGAGTGTGCCAGGATCATTTGTATAGCAAATTTAAAAAGCCACCTTCAGGCTGGGGATGTAGGTAGATCTTAGACTATATGAACTAGCACGAACAAAGTCCAGATTCCATATAAGAAATATCAAAAAAAAAAAGTACAGTGGTCAAGGAAAGAGTGAAAGAGGGTTGGAGAGAGAGAAAAAAATGAAAACAGAAAAAGAGAAAACCCAAAAGCAACCTCCTTCAGGGCACTGTTCCGAGCACCCATGCAGCACACTTTGCCAGCGGAGTCCAGCTCTCTCCGGGGATTTACTCCATGACTGCGACCCTCTATACACTCACCAGCCAGCACATCACAGTGCCGTCAATCTTCCTAAGACTTTGTTCCTCCTCCATCCCTCAGGCTTGGCACACCAGTTCCCCGTTAACTCTGAGAGCAGCTCAAGTGCCAGTCATTTTATAACAGTGCTCTCAAGTATTTCTAGGTGTATTTTCTAGGCACACCTTCATTATCTTATTTGAATTGACAACCCTAATGTCTAAAGGTGCTACCGCCAAACAATGCTCCTTTGGTTTCAAAGAGATGAACGATAGTCATGTTCTCTACTGGGTTGTTTTGCCATCAGTGTATCCCAAAGGCCTACCGTTCCATCCGAGTAGCTCAGCAGTTGCCCACAATCTAAAAAGCAGACTGTAATCAGGATATTAAGTTCTTCCCTCAAATTGTAGAAAGGGAACAACCGCATTTCTGGGTCAGCTGAGACCCATTTGCTGTAAACTCCTATGAAAATAATTTTATTCAATTCCGTGTCCACAAAGTTTTCAGTTTCTATGCCGCAGTAGGTCTAAGTCGACTGGCTCATGCCCTCTGGCAGGCCTTACCTTTTCATGGGCTTGGGTGAGCACTCCCTCTCCAGGTTGGAGCATGTATGTTTCACGTGCATGGCGTTATAGGAAGTGTGGGTATAGTCATTTTCATCACTGTAGTCAGGACCAAGCAATGTCCGGGCCCAAGTCCCCATGTCATAAGGAGGAAGGGTTCCTCCAAATTCAGAGGGCAGAAATTCGGGGTGTATTAGCTGGTGAAGGCTATTTAAATTGTTCCCGTGTAGGAAAATCTGGAAAGGAAAAAAAAAACGAACATAGAAATTTAAAATATGACAAGTGTTTGGTCTAATACACAATTCAGCAAAGATAGACTGTATGTGTCTCTAGTGACCATGGATTTCAAAGAGGCGATTGTTTTTTGCCCATGGCTTAGCTATCATTGATGTGGGAGTGTCATATATCAATCTGTTGATTTCATTGGTTAAGCAATAAAGAAACTGCTTGGCCTGCATAGGTTAAAACATAGGTGGGAGGAGTAAACAGAACAGAACGCTGGGAGGAAGAGGAAGTGAGCTCAGACTCGACAGCTGCTCTCTGGAGCAGAGACGCCATGCTCCCCTCTCCTGGGTGGACGGGAGAGCTCTGCTCTCCTGGGCAGACGCATGCGATGAAGCTCCGACCCAGGATGGACGTAGGCTAGAATCTCCCTGGTAAGCCACCTTGTGGGCTACACAGATTATAAGAAATGGGCTAGTCCAGGTGCGAGAATTAGCCTAGAAGAGGCTAGATAGAAATGGGCCAAGCAGTGTTTAAATGAATGCAGTTTGTGTGTTGTTATTTCGGGCATAAGCTAGCAGGCAGCCGGGGTGCTAGGGACGCAGCCCCACCGCTCTTATTACTACACATCATAAAACGCTATTTTATTGCTTAGAAAACAGACTGAATTGATAGTTGTTTTTTTAAAAAATGAAGTTTAAGAATAGAGTGGACATTAATTTGACCACCACCCAAATTTGCACACAGGCACCTCCTAGTTACTGCTGCTGAGAATGGGGAGGTCATGACAATCACTCTAAACTACTCACGCTTTGAGTGCCCTGCATATCTGAGCGCTCTGGCCCCCAGAACCTCCCCAGTTCCACCATCGTCTCAGGCCACAGCAATTGCAGCCTGGGTCTTTGCCCACTCTGCTTTTCCTCCCTAAATCAGTCCCATCCCCTACCCTGATTCTCCATACCCTTCTCCCCATGAACTATTCTGTAGCCAATGGCTTCTAGCTCTGCCCCAATGTGTTCCATTGGGTCTTAGGGAGAAAGAGATGATATTTTACTCTGCTAACATAGCCTGTATTTTCCAAGACGGTGTGTGTGTACTAGAGAGAAGCTCAGTCAGTTCCTGTTTGGTGCAGAAGCATGTCCTGAGTATGTGCTGTGGGCAGTTTTCCCTTCCTGCTTTCATAGAGTACCAACACCCAAACGGGCTTGTGCTTTCTGAGCACACAGTGTTGAGTGATCTAAGCGGACCAAAATGAGGGAGGGGACTTCATATTTCAGGTATCTTTAGATAAATTCACAAATGGCATGTAACATGAAGATAATTGTCACGGACTACAATTTAGAAACTGATCTTGAAAGTTGATTTAAAGTACATCTGTGATGACGTTGGTTCCCAGAAACATCGCAGGCATGAACTAATCCAGTGTGTAAGTTACACACGATTAACTGCGTGGAGTAAATACGTGGCATTCCAGTAGAACACCATCAATTACATGTTTGGACATACATGCCACAGCTGACAGTGGTGGCATCGAAATGTGAGTTTGAAAATTCCCGCGTTTGGACTTCAGCAACAATCGCCCGTTACCCCATTCTCTTCATTCTACCCTGGCCTGTAAACAGCCTCACGTAAAGACAAAAGAGAAAAGCAGGTAAGTGTGGAGATCTTCTGGGTGCTGCAGGGCCCGGGACCACAGTGTGCATTTTCTGACATCGCAGTTGGATATGACTGAAAGTTAATAAAAAGGATTTGTTGGGAATAAATTAAAATATCCTGGATTTTATGAAACTCTATAGTAGATGCTGGAGTATTAGAAGCATATGAAGTCCCATCCCTGGTGTTCACATTCAGTGCTTGTATCTGTACCATCTCAGATCTTAAAGGACAGGGCCTGCTGCTCACAACAGCAGTTCTGGGATCGCTCTGCTGCAGCGCGGCAGAGAGGAACATGGAGGAAGGAGGCTGGACCCACTTGTCCTGGGTCAAGAGCTCCAGAAAACCCCTGCTCTGGTTCAGCAGACATTGTCCACTGTGGGAAGAGCTCACATGGCCCTCATGCTTGGTAGAAGATGCAGGCTCTCAAAGGCCTGAAGTTATGCTGCAGACAATGCCTGACAGGTTGTTCCTGATACTGTCCTGAGCAAACTGTAGAATGTCTCAGAGGGTTCTTGCTTCTTGATGTTGGTGATGTCTAGTTCTAAGTTCTGTTCTTGTTTGGAAACAGGGACTTGTCCTTTTTCCATAGTCCACTGAAATGATCCCCAGTGACCAAGAAGCACTCAAGGCTTAGGAATTCAGAACCCTAGTGTTGTATGTGTGTGTGTGTGTGTGTGTGTGTGTGTGTGTGTGTGTTCAGGCTACTTGATATCATCAGTAATATCTGAGGTAATGGATATCTTATAATTGTGGTGATCATTCTACAGTGAATTTATATTATGTGTCTTAAGCACACAATGTTTACTTGTCAAGTATGATTTAGTAAAACTAGTGGGGGGAGAGATAAAGCGTGAAAAGGAAGAAAATTATCAAGTGTCTGGTATGTGAATGGCATCTTGCTCTATGTTTTCATATGCCGTCTCATTAAATTGCTCCAAAGAGTCTGGGGTGTAGGAGTTAGTCTCCCCACATAACAGATGAGGACAGTGAGATTCAGAGGAGCTAGCGGATGCTTGCTGCTCAGCCAAACAGAAGGCCGAGCCAGCCCTGCTTTGATGAAAGAGGCTGGCCTCTCAAATGCCAACTGAGGTCATTATTATTTCAAGTGTTCTTTTAAAGATTATCACATCCAATGGGAAATGCTTTCAGCCTTACTTATGATGGATCTGGATCCAAGAGCCAAGAGAGAAAAAAAAAGACCCATTTTTCATAGTGACGACACAGGACAAAATATTAGCTACTGACATAGTCCATAAACAAGAAGTAGCCACTGGGTAAATGCCTATAATCCCAGAACTCTAGACATGAAGGCAAAAGGATTAAGAATTTGAGTCTGAGGGCTGGAGAGGTGGTTCAGCAGTTAAGAGCACCTGTTGCTGCTGCAGCAAAGCCTAGGTTCTGGTGCCAACACACAAGGCAGCTCACAGCGGTCTAACTCCAGTCCCGTGATGTCTGACACCTTCTCTTGGCCTCCATGTTCATTGCATGCTTGTGGTACACACACATACATGCAGGCAAAGCACTCACTTACATAAAACTAAAATAAGTCTGCAAAAACAATGTGAGGCTAGCCTGAGCTACGTCATAAGATACCCCACAAATACAAAAATGGGAGACCTGAATAGGAGCAGGAAGTGGCTTTGTGCGCTACTCCCACAAACATTTGTAGTGAAATTGGCATCTGGTATCTGTATGCCTTTAAAGTGTCTTTTGTTTGTCTGGCACTCTGAAAATAACCTATTATGCCAAGTTTTTGATTAAATATAAATGCCAAGTTTTTGATTAAATATAAGTCATTTGTAAACTCCTGCTAAGGTGCAAATGTTCAAAAGTTACAAAACCATGGTAAAGCACCAACAATCCATTCAGAAGCTAAATGACACTTCTCATTACCCGCTTTCTCGTCTTGTCTTTAAGGAATGGCTTGATGAGCGTGTACAGGGCATGGATGTACCAGGGCTGGTTGACAAAATGGACTCCTCCGAAGCGGGCAGGAAAGCTGTCCTGCAAAGGAAATACAGAGAGTGAGAGACACTTGCCTAGGGGACAGCCATGCGCATAGCAATGCAGGTAACAGCCTGCTCTTGTGGCAGAAGCTCTCCCTTCAGGTAAAGGAAGGACTTGGATGCTCAACTCCTAGCCTGCCTTCCTTTCCCTGTTGTCCTCTTGCGTTCTTTATCCTCTTTTCAATGGGCAGCCTAAGAATGGTGCGTAGGTTAGGCTAGTCTTCCAAAGTGGCAATGTCTGAGGGATCTAAATAGCACACAGTGTGTGGGACCCAGATCACCGGAACTCAGAGGTGTTCAAGGCATTGGGTTAGCACACTTCAGTTCCTGAAAGCCAGAGCACAGCTCTCAGACTCTGTTCTCTTTTCTCTCCATGATGTTATGCCATCTTCACAATAGCCTAGAACCTGGACTTGTTAAGTGAGTTGAGCAGGTTGCATAAGACCAGACTGCAAAACGACCCCAAAGGATCTTAGGAGCTGAGATTCTCTGGAATGACCCTCTGACAGCATGTACTGTTGGTTGCTTTCTGTATCCACTTCATCCTGGAAGCACACAGCAAATCCTAGAGAAAAATTAATGCTGACTGAGGGATAGTTGACCCTCACCCTAACTGAACGAGATCCCCTTCCTCTGCATTTCAGCACAGTTTGTAAAGATCAGGTCATAAGAACGTTTTCATAATGGCTCTTAGCTTAGAGTCCAGGCCAGAAGGTGGTAAACAGCTTGGAGGATTTCAGATCCACAGGAGGGGAAAGGCCAGGAAGTCCTGATGTGTGATTTCAGCAGATCATTGCTAATGGGATTGAAAAAGAGGCAACACCTAAATGCTATTTGCGTCACTAAGTGTGCTGCCAATCAAGTTCATCGTTTACAACAAACAGCTTGTAACAAGACAAGAAGAAGCAAGGTGGCTAGCGTTCATGCAATGAGCACTCTCCGAGGGTGTAGAAAATGCCATGCCTAGTTCTGTTTTAGTATAATCACAAGCAAAGAGGGTTATTAACATTTTCCAGAACTTTCTGTATCTACAGGCTCCCTGGGCATATGCCATCAGGAGACCTAGTTTCAATGAAAGTGTATAGAACTGAGCTTAAGGGCTGACATTTGAAAAATCTTAAAAATAACTTTTACTTCTAGCTAGACATTTTACAAAATAGGAAAGAATGAAATATTTTGAAGGCTAAACTAGACAATTTTAGTTTATTTATTCATTCTACTTATCTTCATTTTTAAAAGTCAATAGAGCCACCACCAAATACCGGGACTGAGGGATCATTTACACTAACTTCAGTATTTGCCGCTGTGTGTAATGTTCTCCAGACATGACATGGCTGCTGCCTTCTTGAACGTTCCACCAACTGTGCTTACCAAAGTAGACCTCAAATACATTTTGGCCCATTACCCTTCTGTCAAGGAGAATGGGAGGGACTTGGAGACGGTGCACCACAGGGGGCCTGACTACCCTCCAGTGCCCAGTAAGTCTCAGCAAGAGTAGTTCCCTTCTGTGTAGGAGCAGTCCTAGGTTGCCTTTGCAGTTGTACGTAGTTTCTCACCCTCACTCGTCCAGCTAGACTTGAGTTTGGAGAAGAAAAAGCCACAGAAAGAAGAGAGGAAACAGTGAAAACAGCAGACGTCACTGGTCTTTGAAATGGACAAACAGTCAAGGAAATCAATGGAACTAGGAGTTGGTGATCTAGGAAGGTCAATAAGGTTTTCCAGGCTTTTTTCAAGACTGATTAAAAGGGAGATCACAAAACACCAATGTCAGCAATAAAACTGTGCCTGCCACTTTGTCAGTTTCAAAAAGACAGTTGGGGAACAAAGCTACAGCTCTTCATGGGGACTTGACAGCCTAAAGAACAGGAATCACTTGAATTTCAAACTTGCTCAGCTCATCAGGAAACAGGTGATTCTAATAGTCCTCTAATTACTAAGAAAATTAATATCATCATAAAAATAATTCTTCGGGCTTACATGATTTGATTAGAAAAATCCAATTTCATACAATCTCTTCCAGAAAATAAAAGGAACATGTTTCAATTCCCTCATGAAGCATATATCAAAACAAGAATAATACTAACCAATCAAATTACAGGCTGTTCTTTATGAGTGCAGATGGGAAAATCCCTCACAACATATTGGTAAATAGAACCTGGTGATTTATGGGTGGGATTATACACATTAGGACTAAGTAGGGTTGACTCCAGGCCTACAAATCTGGTATACTTTCAAAATCAGTCTATGTAATCGTATTAACATCATGTAGTTGTTATGTCTGGTGCTTTGACATATGGGATCTTCCTGACTAGGGAGGGGCTGTCTCTGCTGTGTGAAGACGCAAATGAGGAGCCTTGGAGCTCTCCTCTCCCAGCCAGATGAGTCACCCCATCTCACACTTCTCTGAATGTCTTTCTCAGGCTCTGGAAAGCTGCACTGTTGTTCCTTTGTCTTGGTACTCCAGGCTCAGAACCCAGACGATGTGGGAAGGCCCCACACCCAGGAGTCCTTGAGATTGTTCAAACTAACCAATGTTAGGCCAGCTTAGGCCTCTTTGTCTTTCTTATTCATTCTTTACTATGAAACATCAAAGTCATCCCTGGCCTAAGCCTTCGCCCCACTTTTAGAAAACAAAAGGGAGTCAATTCAAGATCTTGAACTAGGCAAGCACACTAGACTTGACCCTTAGACTTGACTCAAAAGCAAGACCTATAAAACAGAGAACTGGTATGTAGAACACACACAGAGAAACACTATTAAAAGTGCAAGAATACACAATCCAATTAGAACATGTGCAAAAGACAAGCGATGGAGGAACATTTCACTAAAGAAAATGTACAGATGTCAAAGGGGTACATGAAAATGTGTGCCATTCATCACAAGCAAACTGCACCAGAGAATCACACTACAACCTGTCAGGATGGTGTTAACAATCGTGACAACTTTGGGACTGGCCGCTGTGTGAATGGTGAGACTGCTTTCTGCACACGCATGAGGACTTAAGGTCAAATGAGCAGCACCCACATAAAATGCCATACAGAGCTGTACCCGAGACTGCAACGGCAGCACTGTCGGGGGCTGAGACAGGCTTTCTGGGATTGCTGAGCTGTGAATCTACCCAAAACAGAGCTTCGGGTTCAGTGAAGTGTGCCTGCTGCTGTAATAATAGCACAACCATTAGGGGAAAGTTAAGCACTTTCTGATAGGATTTGAGGCCTCATCCACAGGAGCAAACTATATACCTGGTTCAGTAACCCTGGCTGACCAGAAGCCCATGGCTAGGGAGACTATACACTCTAGTGTTGTACCTGCTACTGTTAGTTTGCTTAAATGCCTATTCTAGCAAATTGCAGTCTAAATATTTATGCTTAGACCATAGATCTTGGGTGCTCTCAACCTTGGCACAAGAAGCTTCCTTTTGCAGTGGGCATCAGTCAATGCAGAGATGCATATTGGTCAAAATTCTGATGATAAGTAACAGCGTGCTAAGCCCAAACAAGACATCTATATCAGTTGCTTCTTTTACTTCTTACTAAAGCTCCAAAGAAAAGAGCTGTCTATATTGCTAGCTTTCCCAATCTCATTGCTGGCCAGGCAAGATGACCAGGGAGGTGACCTCGACTAGCACCTAGATAGCAGGGGTAAAATATAAATCCAGCCTCCTGGTCACTCTGTACCAGCAGAACTGAACCCAAGCACTGGAAACTTAATTTGCTTTTAAAGTCATGTCCAGCTTTTCTAACCACACTGACCTTAAGGAGGGGTTATACCTGACTATTACATAGCAAATACATTACGGTTATTACCCAATACTTCATCTTCATTCAAGTCTCCCCAAGGACCTGTAAGTGGTAAATAGATGATTGCTTCTCGTTATTTAAAAGCCAATTCATGGGGAGCCCCAGATCCCTCGAATGGCTGATTCACAGAGGAAATCGATGCTAGCAGAGTCGGCTTGTTTTATATGATGCGCTCTGCCAGTTCGTGTTTAAACTCCCACAGTCCCGGTGTCTCTGTGAGAAGGAAGCAGAGCAGAAGGACCACAGAGGACATTTGGGGGAAGACTTTCACAAACGTTGAATTTTTAACTAGTCACTCTTCTTTTTTGTCTGTAACTACTTTGCAATAAGTACGTATAGGAACTCTTCAATGTCATCACAAACATAATTTGAGAGAAAACAATAAAATGGGTAATAGTCAACTAGGAGTTGTTCAGGGAAGGGAAAGTGACTCAGTGGGGAAAGTACTTGCTGCATAAGAATGAAGACCTCGGTTAGGATCCCCAGCACCCAGGAAAAAGCTGATCTGTATTCCCAGCTGTAGGAAGAGATAGGTAGAGAGGTGATCCCTGAGGTTCTCTGGCCAGTCTAGACAAAACAGTCAGGACCATGGTCAGTGGGGGATCCTAGCAACAAGGTGAAGAGCAACAGAGGAACACAGCTGGCATCAGCCTCTGGTCTCTAGGTGTGCAGAGAGCTAGGTGTGCCTGCAGGCACATGCACACACACTCGCACAATACACACTCACACACATACACACTCATACATACCCACACACATCCACATCCACACAATACATCCTCACACATACACACTCACACACATAAACACACACATGCAGACCCACACAGCACACTTGCACACATAGTCATGCACATACACAGTCACACACATGAATTATTTGGATGTTGTGCATCAAGAACCCGACTAATACATCTTTACATGCTATTACATCTAACACTCACTCAGAGCAACATAAAAAGCACAATTAGCTTCCTTGTGTGTGTGTCAACCATGTAAACACTTGAATACATTTTCTTTCATAGAAAGAGCAACATCTATTGACATAAGCAAATAGAGCCAAATACGTTAGAAATGAGAGAGAAAATAACAGCTCGCCCGTATGACTCATTACATCCTGAATTCCAGTGTTCGTGCTTTTAACTCAACTATGCGAATCTTGGGAAACCCAACAACTGAGGGAGAGACAATTATTACTAATAGAATTAGGTATTTGTCCATTAAAGAAAATGTACCACCACTCTTATAATATACCCTGGGCATTATGGCTTTTCTGGTTTTTATTAGTTTCACAAATTCTCATAAGTGCTTTATTTTTTATACTGAACATTGAATTTGTTGAAAATTGTATCATTAAGCTATTCTATTGCTAATTGGTTCTTTCAGAACATGCTATTGCCTTTTTTGTTTTTTGTTTTTCAAGACAGGGTTCCTCTGTAGCTTTAGAGCCTATCCTGGAACTAACTCTTGTAAACCAGGTCAACCTTGAACTCACAAGAGATCTGCCTGCCTCTGCCTCCCGAGTGCTGGGATTAAAGGTGTGTGCCACCTCTGCCCGGCTCTTGCTATTATCTTTTAAAAATTCTTTACAAAATTATCATACACATACACACACTCACACACACACACGCACACTTCTGCTTTGTGACATCATTAGGGCATATCTGGAAGGGTCTTTCTTATACACATCACTCGTGTCTGCTACATTAAGCCACATGCCCTTCATGATGGACTTGCTGAGGAAATGAAAAATCCATTACTTACTAGAAATAACTCACAGAGGGTTTCCTGCATCCTTGTGACCTTACTCTATATGCTTTACCATTGTCATCCTTTTTTAAGAAAATAATTCATTCTATGGTAACATTTTATTCATTGTTGTGAATGAATATTTATTTGTTCTATTACAAAAACATACAAAACATATATCTCAGAACATAACTGATACTGTCAACACTTTAAAAAATCCTCTCTTCATTCCTTTAATTTTCAGTGGACTTCCACAATCCAGGATTCAATGCATTCAAATTCATAAAACTAAGTTATTTTGATATTGACTGTCTCAGAAAGGAGACCTAGCTGTGAATTATGGGGCATCACCTGAGGTATCAGAAAAATTCTCTCACTCATATAAATATTGGGCAATATCCATACAATTCCTAACTGCATTCTAAATACTTTTCATTATACCCACAGATAAGTGTAGCTTTCAACCCTCACAGAAGAAGCTTCTTTTTGAAACAGACAGGGCCCATCAAAGAAAACCACAACTGGTCAATGCACAGAGAGCGAGCAACTGATTCTGGGCAACCCAGTCCCAAGGGATGCATCTAAAACACAAGTCCTGCACCAAAGGTACCATCTTGGAAGACTGGGGAGAATGATTGTAAGAGCCAGAGAACTGGAAGAAGTCGGAGTAGTAGAAAAGAATGGTTCATACCCTAACTTCCTGCCTGTCAACTATATTAGCCCAATCAACTAGTTCCATTATGCTTTTATGGCCTAGGAACATACTATAGCGAGTCGGGCTAAGATATGCTCACACAGACAGAGGTAAAACATCTAATAGTAGCTTTGAGGTCTCTTGTTTTCTTTCTTGCAGTTCTGGGGACCAAGTGTAAGGCCTTAGGCAGGAACTTTTCAACATAGATGCTGAGCTACATTCCCAGCCCATGAGGTGTCTATTCTTATGGAACAAACACTATATTTTGGGAAGACAATATAATATGAGACATTGTTATCAAACAATATAAGTCCATATACAGTAAAGTAAAAAACAATCATGAGCTGGAATCCATAATCATGGACCATCAGAATTATCTACTAGGAAAACCTTTCTTGCATCTAAGAATACATCTGACAGAAACAAACAGTAGAAGAAATATTAGGAGTATGCTATGGTGATGCTGTGGACCACCTGATGGGCGTATGGGTGTAAGTAATGCTGTGGACCACCTGTTGGGTGTAAGTGATGCTGTGGACCACCTGATGGGCGTAAGGGTGTAAGTGATGCTGTGGACCACATGTGGGTGTAACTGATGCTGTAGACCACCTGATGGGTGTATTGATGTAAGTGATGCTGTGGACCACCTGATGATCATGTGGGTTTAAGTGATGCTGTGTACCACCTGATGGGCATATGGCTGTAAGAATAAGGAAAGGTAGCCAATGACATACTCAGGTCAGTATCAGTAATAGAACAGAGCCAGAATGTGAGACAGAGTGGAGAAAACACTGTAGATAACCTGTGGTCCCTGCTGTGGGAGCCAAATTCTATCTTAGTGAACCTGGAAGTAACAGTCCTAGTTGCACATCTCTATGAAAGTTTGCCCATGGTTCTTCAGGGTCAGAGATAGTAGATGATGACATTTTAGTAGATTGTAATGACCTTCATACAAAATGGTGCTGTGCCTGATTTTACAGCTATGCACTTTGAGCACACCTCACAGGCAGATGTCTGCGCTCCTTCGCTTAGCTCTCCAAACATCACCCATTAGATATTTATGGAGCACATGGTTTGGGGGCAATAAAGAGCCACACTCTAATTGTCCACTGTCTACTCTAATTACGAATTTCTCAATCCTTGCATTTAACGTTTTCCCTAGTTGTAATGTAACTATTCTGGGCAAGAAAGAGGTGCTGTGCCGGGAATATTAATGGGGAAAGAGTTCTTCACTGAGATGAGAAAAATATTAGAAAATTATGTGGTGTCAATAATTGCACAATTCTGTGAAAATACTAAAGTCCACAGATCCATGCATTTAAAAGAAATGTATATCATTGCGTATGAATCACACAGCAGTGAAGTTATTTAAAATAAAGTCACCGCTGACAGTCTCAACAAGATACCTTATGCCCCACAAACCCAAAGTAGAGTTTATTGTGCTCAGTGCAATAAGTTAGCTCTATTATTGAAAGCAAGGGGATTGATATTGTAATCCAATGCTAGCAACGACCTTGGACTCAAGGTAAATTTTATTCTTTTGCATTGTGAAAGCCATTTAAACAGAAGGCCAGCATGCAAATGAGCAAGGGCCCTGGAACTTGGAGCTGGAGATGTTTAACCAGTCAAGAACCGGAGGCAGGCTATTGTTTCATTTGGTCTTTTACCCAACATGCAATTATTGAGAAACCTGATTAATATTTTTATATTTTCTGTATTTCCCCTTTATGAACCATTTCTTTTGCTTTAATTATGTGCCTGAGTGTGTCTATAAGTGGGTATGTGCAGGTGAATGCATGTGCCCTCAGAAGCCAGAGTTCTTAGGTCATCCTGGAGTAGTGAGCTGTCAAGCCTGGAAGCTGGGAACTGAGCTCAGTTCTTGGATAGAGTAGTACCCTCCCTTAACTGCTGGGCTGTTTCTCCATCCTTGTAGTTTTTCTATGTTTCCTGAGAACCAACGCCATCCCAGGTTGGAGAATGGAGCCTGGGAAAGGCTGAAACTATCACTAGGTTACTCAGATCCATTTGCTACCATACTAAGACTTTCATCTCTCAGATGGAAAACCAAGACAGAGTTTATAAAGGAACTGTGGAAATGGGTTCATCTTGAATACAAATCTTCATGTTTGCAGTGTAGAAAGATAGAAGTCCTTTCCAGACAGTGTGACATCTTACACATTTGGTGTAGAACTCTATCAGTTCCCTGGGCAGCGTGCAGTGCACATTTCTTCAGCCTGTGGTGGGGAAGCAGCTGATACTCACAAGCCTGAGACTGGTAGGCAGCTGACACTCACAAGCCTGCGTGCTCCAGAAAACGAGGAAGCAGACACAGCATTTGGACTGTGCAGTGTCTAAAAGGACATGTGTTGTAAGGATCCAATAACCATGGAATTTTGAGAACTCGGGGTATGAATGTAAATATTTTTCCTTATGTAAGTCAAGCCTGCATCCCTTCCCAAGGAAACTTCCCTTTATAACAGATGGAGACCAGTATGAAAAACCACTGCCAATCAAAATGCAGAGCTGTATTTACAATGGATGTATATACAAAATATCCCTACACCCAAAGCATAGGAAATATTATGGAAGAAGGGAAAGAAAGATTGTAAGAGCCAGAGGACCAGACGTTTTGCTGTGAGATCGTGTCTCCAAGAAACTACAAGAAGCTACACCCAAAAAGTCTCACCTACATGAATGCCCATAGCCAAAATAGATGGGGAAAATCTCATAAGACCTGAACCCTGCACAAACAACTATAGGCAACTGGAAGTGTGATAAGTGGTCTTCCACAGAGAAGAACACACCAGTTAATTTTCCAGTGCCAAATGGTCAGTCCTAAAAACATACATAAGAGTAACATTATATAGACTGAACAGGTTATATTTAGAAATATATATGTATATACATAGGCATGTACACATATGTGTGCAATAGCAGTTAGTGAAAAAAAAGAGGCCATGAATTTGAAGGAGATGGGAGGAGACTATGTAAAGGTTTGGAGTGTAGAAGTGGAAGCAACAGATGTTGGAATTATATTACTATAATCTTAGAAATAAAAAATGCTGTGGGATGTCTTTATGTATGCTGTGAATATGTGCTGCCTTCATTGGTTGGTAAATAAAGCTTCTTTGTCCTATTGCAAGGCAGGATAGAACCAGGAGGGAAACCCAAACAGAGATACAGGAAAATGAAGGTGGAGTCTTGGAAATGCCATCCAGGCTGCCAAGGGTGCAAGATGTAGAAAATGAGGTAACGAGCCAGAAACCATATGGCAAAGCATAGATAAGAAATAAGGGTTAATTTAAATGAAAGAGCTAGCCAGTAATAAGACTGAGCCATCAACCAAACTTTTGTAATTAATATAAGCCTCTGAGTGTTTATTCAGGAACTGCAGGGTGGGAGAGAAACCTCCAATTACAAAAACATATAAAAATAAAAAACTGTTTTTAACATCTGTAAATATTAAAATGGCAGTACCGTTTAACCCAATAAGGTACATTTGGTTAAAATACACTTTCCCTTCCTCTAAAAACAAACAAAAAGCAAACAATATAAAACAAAGGACCCCTAACTTGTCCTTTCCCCTAGAATGGGCGATGAAGGTTGACCAGCTCAGTGTCCCAAATCTAGCCATGAGAAGGTGACAGTGAGAAATTACAAGCCACGGCAGGTGCCACCACCCCAGATCTTAGGACTTTTCCTAAATAAGGAGAAATTGTCTTGAGATGTTGATCTTACATGCTCCCCTCTTCAGTCTTTCTGCAAATTTAACATTGTTTTATAGCCAATACTTCTTTCTAGACAGGGATCCTAGCTGAAGGCAAGTGGAGGATACCGTGAGGAACTGAGGACCGGTCCTTGCACAATCTAAAGGAATTGATGTTGTGTTGTACCAGCACAATTGACTGGTTTGTGGAGTTGAGCCAGCTACAGTAAGTGGATTTAAACTGGCTGGAGTGGCTGCCCACATAAAAGCAGTCATTTCCAAACTCCCTTTTGAATATCCATGTGGATAGAAAAGTCACAGCAAGGAGAAATAGATAATTACATTTGCATTCGTAAAAGATATCATCTTAATGGTCTATGTTCGTTTCCTTTGTGTGAGTAGTCCCAATTAAAGAACACCCAAATTTTGTCAGAATCACCGATAATGTGCAGAAAGTGCTGAGCTTCTGTTAATCCCACGAGACCCACTGAATTCTGTGATATTATAAAGATCATGTGGCTATGACTCCCGTGAGAGGTGATCATTTGATGGGGAAAATCACAAGAAGAAAAGGGAGACAAGGGTCTACGTGCTGTGTGTGACATTCATGCACTAGTGGATTTAAGGGAACATATATAGTTATGTAAATAATTAAAAGCAACTCTGTCCACACTATTGTTTAGTAATAGAGAGGCCACTGCCATGTGTCAGCAAATAGCTTCTACAGGAGCAATAACTTATCCACAGAAATCGCTCCAATCTATGACATTTGTGCGAGTCTGTGTTCTCTGTTGACAGGAATGCGGAACAGGAAACATGGGGTCAGCCTTTGTTTTAATGTGCTATGCCAAAGTGTAGCCGTTCAACAAGGAGGGGAGGGCGGGCTTCCTCACAGGCTCAACATGCTGTGGACTCTGCCCCACAGATGAGTGCAAGACCTTTCTGAAATCAGTGCATTTACTGAGAGCCAAAGGTGAAAGCAATGATGTCAGGCTGGGGAAGTGGGTGAAAGGTCTGTTTGTGGGGAAAGTGGGAGCCAGAAATGATCCCTAGTGGTGCTTCCCAGTCATAATCAAGAGCTCAATGAGGGGGTCTATTGTGGAATACATTGTGTTGGGCAGCTTGATGCAGTGTGTGTGTGTGTGTGTGTGTGTGTGTGTGTGTGTGTGTGTGTGTTTGTGATGAGAGAGAAGAAGAATAGCAAGAGATGGAGAGAAGAGAGAGGGGAAGGGAAAGAGTGCAGAAATAAAACCAAATGATCTGTTCTAGAGGCTCACATAATATTATATGGCACTGCTCAGTGATTTCATTTCATATATCTGGATAAGTTAGATACCTTTGCTACACACACAAAATTGTTATTCCAGTATTTGGAAATTAACAAATGCCTTGATATTCGCTCATTTACATTTTTATCTCAGTTCAGTTCATACTTATCTAATAGAAATAAGATTTTTGTTTTGATTTATGTGAATGTACATGCATGCATGCGTGTGTATGTTGAATTGCTAATAGACTAAGAACCTATATGAAATCTGCATGTGTTACAAAAATGCTCATTTTATGGACCTGGAAGGACAGATAGTTTTCAGACAGCTTAAAACTGTACAGATGTGCATGTGTGTGGTATGTACATGTGTGTGTGTATGGTATGTGTACACATATGTATGTGGTGTATTGTGGCATGTGCTGATGTGTGGTGTGTATGTGTGTGTCTAGTGTGTGTTTGGTGTGTGGCATGTGTGTGTGTGTGTGATGTGGGATGTCCTTCAGTATATGTGTTGCTTTTATTGGTTGATGAATAAAGTTGCTTTGGTCTATAGAAGGTCAAAATATAGCCAGGATGGAAGCTATATAGAGAGAGAGTAGGTGGAGTCAGGGCACCATGTAGCTTCTGAGACAGATACCAGGGAACCTCACCAGTAAACCATGAGCCTTGTGGCAATACATAGATTAATAGAAATGAGTTAATTTAAGATGTAAGAGCTAGCCAATAAGAAGACTAAGCTATTAGGCCAAACTGTTGTAATTAGTATAGCTTCTGTGTGATTATTTGGGTCTGGTTGGCTGGGAAATGAAAGAACAGTCTCCATTTAGTGTGGTGTGTGTGTGCATGTGTGTGTGTGTGAGATATATGGTGTATGTGCTGTGTGTGAGGTGTGTGTGGTATGTAGTGTGGTGTGTGTGTCTGTGTATGTGGTGTGTATTGTGTTGGGGGGGTGTGTGTTGATGTGGATGCATTCCAAAGTCTTGCAGGTGATAGGCAGGTGATTCATCACCAGGTGGATGCCCAACCCCAAATTATTCACTTACTGTTTGAATGTGTCACTGCTCTGATTTAGGGCACACTGCATTAGCAGTCATTCCCTCAATGAATAAATAATTTCAGGCACGATTACATAACACTGTATGGACAACATTTTGTAATTAGGTGCAAAAATGAAAGTGGATGCTTTCTGGAAAAGTCCCTTTAGACCGTTTCTATGTTTGTCCTGCCCTAGAAAAATATGAAAGTCACAGCTTGTTTTAGTAAGCTAATGAGTGTCGTTACTTTAAAATACCCTGCGAATCAGCTTGTGTTCTCTATGGCCTGGCTTTAAGAATGTACTTAGTACATTATTGCTAAAGTTAAGGTATGGAGACCCTCTGATGAGTCTGTGAGTCACTATTACCTTATCTAATAGTGACGTGAGTCCCTATTTCCAGATTCCACAGAGAGTGGGGCAGTAGGGAAGCAGGTGGGTGCCACCATAGGGTGGGTGCAGGGAAGCGGCAAGACCAGCGCTAGGCAAAACACTTTGGTGTAAAACTCACCTCATAGATTTGTAACTGCAATGAGGGCGGTTGAGAACCAGCAGAAGCTACCAGCAATTCCTGCAGCACGGGGTTTGTGCCAAAGTGGGCGTTCACCACCAGGTGGCGGTCTGCCGTGGAAAGGGCTAAGAAGCCACCGCTGACAAGGGGTTTTAAAGACATTGTTCAGTTCTGGAAACTTGAATCCAGTCAGGGCGACAGAGCAATAGTCTGGCTCCCTTTTCCCCCCACACAATCTTTGGACTCACTATATGTTGGAGGAGGGCCGCTTGGTCGTTCTGGCTACTTGGTCCCAAAATAATCGCAGAGAAACCATATTATTTAAATCACTGCTTGGCCCATTAATTCTAGCTTCTTATTGGCTAACTCTTACATATTAATTTAACCCATTTCTATTAATCTGTGTATTGCCACAAGGCTGTGGCTTACTGGAAAAAGTTCCAGCATCATCTCCAGTGGGGCTACCTGGCTTCTCTGGGCCTCTGCCTCCTTTCTTCCAGCGTTCAGTTCAGTTTTCCTCTAGCCAGAAGGGAGGCAGACTCATATAGCCACGGCATTTCTCAGCTAAGAAAGGATCTCTGTGAGTTCGAGGCCAGCCAGGACAGGAACCAAAAAGCTAGGGAGAAACCCTGTCTCGAAAATCCAAAAAAAAAAAAAAAAAAAAAAAGAAAAAAAATTATTCCTGTGGCCTGAAGGTGTAGCTTAGTGGTGGGGTGCGTACCTTGGATACTGGATTGTGGGCTGTAGGTGTCGGTTGGCAGTAGAGCGTGTGCCTTGGATACTGGAGTGTGAACGGCAGATGCACATTGGTGGTAGAGTGTGTGCTTTGGGCATTCAGGTGTGGGCTGCAGGTGGAGCTCACTGGTAGAACATGTGCTTTGTATACTTGAGGCTCTGGTTTAGATCTTCAGCAGTCCTGTCTTCCTCAAAATAAAAACTTCAAAGTAAGGACAGCCATCTTTCAATATTTGGCTATCTCCAGTGAAGCCGGGGCTTTTCTGAGATTGAGCTGGAGTTTTAATAAGCACGCTGCCAGCGGAGGGGAGCACAGTATGACCGTCTACCAAGTTTACCCAAGTCTCCCACTCCCCTGTCAGAGGGCTACGACCACAGCAGAGAGTGACAGCAGGCTGTCTCCTCAGTTAACTACAGGATGAAGAGAGAAGCAGTGTGTGCTGTTGCTTCCAGAGGAGAAAACACATGCTGATGGTTTGAACTGGGACTCATCAGGCCTCCTGTTCTGCTGGAATCTGACCCTCTGGGGTCGGCTTCACCTGCTGTGTGCATGGAGATGGTTTGTGCTCTCCTGACACAAACTGAGGGAGGCCAGGATTGTCTAAGGTGATAGGGTATCATGACTAGGTTAGGAAAGACCCTGTATTCAGTGCAGGCATCATTCCAGATACTTTTGGAAGACCTACCGGTGCTCTCACAGACTCTGAGAGGAGAGGCTGAGCTCTTGTGGTACCACTTTATTTAGGTCTTTATTTCATGGAGTGCACTTTGAACGTCCCCTCACAGCCCCAAACAGGCCACTCTCCCCCATTATATTTGTTGTCAGTTAACCAGAGGCATGTTGAGTGGTTACAGCTCTTACTGCACAGTTGAGCTGGAATATCCGACTGGGCACACCACGGGAGGCAAAGCCAGGCAGCAGTCCAGAATCTAGATGTTTTCAGTACTTCAAAGAACATTTCTCAGAACACCAACAGTTTAAATAAATGGACAAAACCAACACTGTATTGGATGTTGGTTTTTAATTTCTATTTTGCAGATAAGAAAATATTCCTGTACTAAGGTACATACATTTCTGGGCATTGAATAGGAAAGTTAGTGAGTATTAAAACATCATTCTTAAAATAATAATTATTACTTGTTGTTGCAGGGTATATGATTACACTGTGACACTCCTTTGAATCAGGGGGCAAAGCCAGTGACTAGCTGGACCAGAATTAACCATAGACAAGGTTATATATGGTCAACCTACAGTCAACAGAAATGGGTAAACTAAAGGCATCTCTGCTAATATTAGGAATGAGATAAAGACATCCATGGTCCCCATTCTTATTCGGTACAATGCTCAGACTTTTAGCTAGAGCAACAGGAAAAGAGAAAGAATAAAAGAAATACAAACAGGAAAGGAAGAAATAAAAATATCCTTGTTTGCAGAATATATATAAAACAGATACACACACACACACACACACACACACACAGATTCTCAACACTGTACCACTAAACAAAAACCAAAGGGACAAAATACAAAGCCTCTGCTTTGCAAGCATGACGATGGGCGTTCTGATCTCTTCCCACATGTGGAAGAAAGGGTGTGTTGACTTGCCTGCAGTTCCATCACTCAAAAGGTGCAGAGACATCCCTGGAGCAAGCTGGCGAGGCAGAAAAACCATATTAGTGAGCTTTGGTCTCAGCTGAGAGACCTGGCCTCAGAGAGTAAGGGAGAGAATGAATGTGGGAAAACTATCATCAACCTCTGGCCTTCACAGCCATGTGAGCACATATACATGGACATCTGTACACACGCAAGTACCCGTATACAATTGAACACACATACACATGTGTGCCTGCCATATATGCAAAAACAGAAGAAGAAAATAGATACTTTATGATATAACAATAAGGAACATGCTGAGAAAGAGATCAGGAAAATAATCCTATGTATATTTGCTTCAAATAAATAAAGAAACAAGACATTCTCTGAGTAAACCTGACAGGGAAGTAAAAGACCTCTGCAGTGAAACTGTTCTAACACTAAATAAAGAAATTGAAGAAGACACCAGAAGATGGACAGGCCTCCTGTACTCATGAACAGGCACAATAAATATTATCAAGGTGATTGTTACCAAAAGTGATCCATAGATTCAGTGCAATCCTCAATAAAATCCTAAGGACTTCCTTCCCCCACTAGGCAAAGCAATCCTCAAAGTCACGTGGAAGAACAAAAGGCTCACATAGTCCAACAACCCTGAACAAAGAGAGCACTGCTGAGACATCACAGAACAAGATTCACAGTTATACTGCTGATCTGTTGTAAGAAAAGCAGCGTGACAGTGATCAAAAATAGAATCAGCAGTCTTCTCAAACCTTCCCGTTCATGTCCCCTGCTCATCTGAGTTATCACGTGACCTAGAGTACACAGGCATAGCAAATAGGTAACAAATGAGACATGTACTGACTGTAAATCAAAAAATGATTTCAAAACAATTCTTTGGTTTGATACAAATGTACTGTTTTTTAAAAGAAAGAAAATTTACATACTAATGAGAAGAAGATGTTGGGCTATATTTGCATAAAAATTTAAATCTCGGCTGAATGTTTATATTGCAGGGCATAGAAGATGTTCACCCTATTGACTGATAATTTTATTGTATCATTGATCCAAGAGTGCTTCTCCACATAATATGCGGAACAAAGGGGGCAGAAGCATGTTCAGGGCCATTTAAGAAATTGTTGGAAATTCTATCCTAATCCTAAGCCAAAATTACTTTAGAAAACATCAAATCGTAATACAATACAATCCAAAGACATAAAATTCTGATATTTATAGGCTGAAGAATGCTATCAGAAAAATATTTAAAGTGTTTTCTGCAATTAAAAGGCTATGATTCAGATGGGCAGTGGTGGCGCACGCCTTTAATGCCAGCACTCGGGAGGCAGAGGCAGGCGGATCTCTGTGAGTTCGAGACCAGCCTGGTCTACAAGAGCTAGTTCCAGGACAGGCTCCAAAACCACAGAGAAACCCTGTCTCGAAAAACCAAAAAAATAAAAAAATAAATAAGGCTATGATTCAGTAAATGCAGAACCCTTCGTGTGCAGCCCTGCCACTCCTTCAAAAATTTACGGCATAACATGACGGCAGAAACAAGATTATCTGGAAGAAGGAAGAGCGGAAGGAGGAAGGGGTGGGGTGAATATGGACAAAGTGCATGACATGCTCAAAAGATAATCTTTCTTCCTCTTTTTCCTTCTGTTTTTTTGTGTGCACATGCAGAAGTCAGAAGACAACTTGTAAGGATTCTTTTCCTCCATCATGTGTACCTACACACACACACACACGTGTACATGCATGTGTCTGTGAGCATGCATGCATGAACAATAAAACTGTAAAATGGAGAAAGATATTAGAAAACAATAACATTCATTTTAAGGTTCCTGACTTGTAGAAATTACAGGTAAGCTCCTCCCTGCCTGCCTTATCAAGCCAGTGTATGTATTAAGCAAATGTCAGGGGAACAGAAAATAGGTCTTAGAAACACTAATTTAGAAGTTCACCTTGGGTTCTTTGGACATTAATTGTGTCATCAACAGATTGGTAGATATGCAGTCATTTTTCAAAATATGGAGTACAGAAGCATCTAGAGTGAAGATGCTATGCCAGAAAATCCCTAGACAATGTCTGGCTGTGAGTCTCTCAGGTTGGCCTTTTGAATATTGGGAAGATGGTGAGATTTTTGCCAGCAACACAGGCTTGCTTACTGTAGTAAAAGCATAGGACAACTTGGTGGGATTTCAGACATTTGACAAAGTAAAATACAACCCTCCAGCACTGAGGACGTAGACATTTTTGACTGAGCCATTCATGTCAGGGTTTGGGTGTGATGTCAGCCATCAAGAAGACGGGCTGCAGTGTGGTCCTGGGTGTTTTTGAGCCGTCTCCTTCTGAATTCAGACACCCACTAACAGACAGTTCCTGACTCTCTCTTGTAGAATGGCCCTTAGGTATTCAGCTCTGGCATAAGGAACTAGATTAAGGGTGACTAATTCTAGGCATGAATTGAAAGTCTTGGGTACTTAATTGGATAAAGCCTTAGGATATTTTTCTATCTAAATTTTCTTTGGAATGTAGATTTTCATGTTTGATATTAGCAATAATTAATTTGTGGACTGAAGTTTTTTCCATTTCTCCCGTAGAAGATTCTTAGAAGAGAGGGAGCTTCCAGAGACTCCAACCCACAGTGGCTACAGAAGTGAGCACACACCTGGCATTGAGACAATGAGTAAGCAGAATAATTCAGGCAACCGGGAGAAGCTCACTCGAAAACCATAAAGTTCAATAACTAATGCTAAACCCAAGCTTTGAATCTCATGTTTCAATTTCTGCTTGGAATCACACATGAAGACATAAAACTAGAGCCTAAATAATTGAGATGCATTCCTCAGAACACAGCGCACATAGGTGCACAGGGGGATTCTGGGTATGGAGCTGTCTCCAGCTTCAGCCGCATCTTTTCATGGGTGTCCATACGTCATCCTTCTCCATCTCATCCCATGCCTGCAGCACCTGCCACCCAAGCTGTCCTTTCTCTCCACCGTCCAATCGCTTCTTACCACTTGCTGGCTTTGCATTTCGCCCGCATCGCTCACATGCTCTGTACACCAGGTGCGCTTTCCCACTGCTCTCCGACCTCATTCTGCATTGTCGTCATTGCTCAGACGCACCTGTCCTGCCACACAGTGGAGTGCAGCTTCCACAGTCCATGGTAGTCTTATAACCACTCCATTCTGCCGTGCCAAACACCCATTCTGTTTCCCCCCAAACCACTGGATTTTGGCTAATGGAACTCTCTACCTCACAAAACTGAATTTCATCTGAAAGCCTCATGTACATAATTATAATTTGGTAGATTATTGAAGAAACGCAAAATAATTACAGTTGAAGCAGTGTGCAAAGGCTGGACTCAAGGGTCATTTGAATTGCTTCTTTTCTGCTCTTGCACTCTTAGAGAGAAATTGTGTACACTGTCTTCATGTGGTAGGTCCATTCTTTTTCATGGAGATATAGCATGTGGGAGACTGTCCCACATAAATAATTCTTATTTTGAAAAACAACAAAAATGGAGAGGAATAAAGGTCTTAAATTCTAGTGACTGGTGATTTAGGGGGTGAAGAAAAAAATCAGTATTTCCTTCACTTTTGTTTTTGGTGTTTGTTCTATGACTGAAAAAAAAATCCATCCATCCATCCATCCATCCATCCATCCATCCATCCATCCATCTATTGTTCTATCCACCCATCCATCCATCTTGTATAAGTAGCACTTTTTAGAAAGCCAGCAATATCATACAGAAGAAAAACCAATCATCTATAATGTCCTTACCATAAACAAATGTGTTACTCTCAAATTCTATATGTAGATTCAAGAAATAACAGTGCATCGTGGCAAAAATGAGACGGTGGTCACTTCTTTCCTTCTCCTTTTACAGATTCCATGACCTTGTCCTTCAGGTGTATGCTCCCTTGCCTACATGTTGGTGGGGCTCCTCTCTATCCTGAGCAAGTGCTGCCTAGAAGTCTTTCTCATCCTGCACACAGAACACAGTGCCTGGCCCTGAACTTGGGGAGTGATGCCGGTGATCTACCAGGCTCTGCTAAGTGGGCATCAGAATTTTAGCTCAGAAGCCTTCACACTCTTTTGATAGCACATATTTATGTATAAATTAAAGTCAGGGTGAAATCAATGAAGATAGAGAGGATATTTCCCTCCATACACAATGGCTCATCTTGCGTGGTATTTGGGACTCCTTGCTGTGGGTTTCCCTTATAATTACAGTGCACGTGATTCACCTCCTTGAGCAGGAGGGCACTGTTCAGACATATTTCACAGTCTGGAGAATGAACTGCAGGTTGCAGACACAGCACACATGGAGTGCTGATGGCCTTTGGGGTCCCTGGGATTCTGCTGATGTCTGTCATTCCGTGACTCTGCTCCTATTGACATTTTTTTTTTTTTTTTGGTTTTTCGAGACAGGGTTTCTCTGTGGCTTTGGAGCCTGTCCTGGCACTAGCTCTTGTAGACCAGGCTGGTCTCGAATTCACAGAGATCCGCCTGCCTCTGCCTCCCAAGTGCTGGGATTAAAGGCGTGCGCCACCACTGCCCGGCTCCTATTGACATTTTGATTAACATGAAGAGAGACTAGAGTGCTGGGTTATTTTGATATTTTGAACAAAGCTTTATGCCTTCAGACAGCTGAGCCCAATGTTATTAAAAAGACAGATGAAAACCTCACGGGGGTCATTTCTCTTCTTATAGATTTACCATGTGTTACTAGGTAAGGTTCCAGCTCCAAGTTATTACCGCAAAATAAAGAGATAAGGAGTTGTTCGCATCCCTCAGTGCTAGGGCTTCCATAACAAGTGCCTATGTGCACAGGGCCAGGCTAGTGTGGGGGCCACACAGAGGTCCCTGCCTTTGCTTTGTCACCAAAGAATTGCTAGCAAGCAAAATCTGTGAAATAATAAAGAGTATGGGTTCAGGGACGTGCAGACAGAAGCAGAAGAAAGTGAACGTGAAGGATGGATGACTGAGTGAGGAATGGGAACGAGTCACGATGAGGAGAATGTGTAGAGCAGTGTGACGTAGGGACAGTATGTGGGAGGAGACAGAGCAAGAGCGCAGGTGTGCGCCACTGTGGCAATGCACGTGAAGGGAGTGTCAGTGGGGAGTGTCGCCATACCAGCCCACATGAGTGGGAGAGGAGCAGAGTGTGCCCACGTGAGGCGAGTGAACCAAAGAGGCATGGGTGTGGGAGTGGGAATCCGAGTGTGTGTGTGAGAGAGTGCATGACAGTGTGGGACATCAGTATGAGGCGAATGCACGTCAGAGCACACGTATGTGCACAGGTGCAGGAGAGAGCATACGGCAGCTCCGATATTAGGACAGTTTCTGCCGGGCTGAGGGCGAGGACAGCAGAGTTAGCTGGTCCTTCCAGACAGCAGAGCAAAGAGAGAATTGGGAACCAGTCTTGTAGGAGCATGGCGTTGACAGGGGAAGTGAGAGAGCCCTGAAGCTCTTGAAAGGGAAAGAACCTTCCGCTCCACCCTAGACCCTCAGCATCCCACCTTCCTTGCCTGTCTTGGGGTTCATCTTCCCTGGTACCCGAGTCTGTTTTCCCAGTGCTGCTCACACGACACGCGCCCACATATTTGGAGTGTCATAATCGGGGACAAAGGTGATGCTAATCTCAACAGTAAGAATCTGCATCTGACGCTTTGGTACAAGAAGATAACAGTGGGTCTTGTATTTGTACCTTCTGTCTCAAACACTGGGTAGTTTCAAACTCTGGGGCACCAACCACTTCTTGACCGTTGTTAACTGAGGACAGAAAGGAGAGGGCACATCCATTATGGAGGGGCTGAGGATAGAGAAATTAGATTTCTAATAATGGGAATTGCATGGAGTCCCAACTTCTGAGACCTGTGACTACCTAAGTAGCAGGTCTATCTTTCTTTAGAACCACAAGCAAAAATATCAATGCCAGATGTACTTAAGAATGACTCCAGTGTTAGTTCTGGGACAACAGTTCCCCCTCCACTCCACTCTCTCTCCTTCTCGTTCCTTTATTTTTAAAACCTCATTTTTCTTTATTTTTAATAATTTCATTCCTGTTTGCAATGAACTGTGGGTTTGCAGGGAATATAAATGAAAGGGGAAGGTCGATCTCATGGATGCTGTGTGACTCTGACCTCAGAAACCATGCATTTGGCTTTGGGAAATCAGCTCTATTTCTGCTCACAGCAGAAAAATTTATACTGTGTAGAATTATTCAAAGGAACCCGAGTGATTGGATGTAAAACCTATTTTTAAGTCTCAATTATTTAAACAGTGTGGTATCTCTGCAGGAATAGACTCAAGTATATGTGGTATTTAATGAAGACGGAAAGTGTAATCAGAAGAGGCAAAATATAGCTCTCCAAAAATCATGTTGGAATCATAGTCTGCCTTCTAGGAAACAAACACACAAAGACACTCCCCTTGGCACAGTAGAATGAAAGATTGACATTTAGGTCAACTATGCTGAAACATGCATGTAATTACAATACTTGGGAGTCTGAGACAAGTGGATCGTAAGCTTGAGACAAACCTGGATACATATTAGTATCCTGGCTCAAGGAAAATACAAGTTAAATTAAATAAAAGTTATCAAATTTTAGAAGAAAAATCCAGAGGCCATATAAAATTGATAAACACCCCCAATAAAGACAAGAGAAAGAGGGAAATGCTCTGTGGGTAAAATATCGAAGATGTTTAAGCAAGATGCAAGAGGTGTGTGTTATTTATATCATAGAAAGCTAATCTCCCCAGTACAAACCACTATGAGAAGAAACCATAATAAAAAAAAGAAAGAATAGGAATGGAGTAGAATAAAAATACAAATTTCACTAAGATATATGAAAAGATGCTTCATATCGGTCATGATTAGAAAACTACAAAGTAAAATCTCATTGAGGCTTTCTGATCAATGGAGATTATCAAAACCCTGAAAGTGGGAGGAAGTATCCACTGGAGAGTGAGTGTTCCCAGGCATTGTCGCCAGTGGAGGATGCTGTGGGACACTCTCATGTAGCAACCCTGATTACAGAGAAACGAGTTTTAGTTTATAGAAAAATACCTCTTTAAAAACCTTCTCTTGCAGATATGGTCGTTCCAATGCAAAAGAATGCTATGCACAACCTCATTCACAGCCACACTGGATTTTGCATTTCAAAATCTTAGAATTAGAACATATCTCTAAAATGTGCAGGATTATGTTTAACAGGCAGTGGTGTCCACATAGTGGGCCCCGTGAGTGTGTAAATGAATGCAGGGGTTTTCTGCATCTTGATAACTGAAAAGATGTGCTAAAATTGTTCATGATAGAACCACAAAGAGGGAACTATGCCTTGACAATACAAGAATACATCCTGTATAAGAATGTGTACTTCTGATATTGGAGTAATGACTCCATGGTTAAGAGTACATCTGCTCTTGCTGTGGACCTAGGTTTAGTGTCCATTTGGTTGCTCATAGCCGTTTGTGACTGCAGTTCTAGCTCCAGAGAATCTGGTCCTTCTGCTGACCTCCATAAGCACCAGGCATCCACATGGCACACCTACATACGTGCAGGCCAAACACTTAAATAAATATAAAAGAAAGAATATGAATCCCTGTTGTGTAACATTCTAAAACAAAAGCAAGGACAAAAAAGATACCCCTTCAAAATCCAAGCCTAGCAGCAATCTATCCTGGTGGGAATGAGGGATGGCAAGGAGAAGAAATGCTTTGCTGAACATCTGTGTATGCTGTTCTCACTTACATGCACTGTGAATGGGTAATCTTTTAAAAAATACCAGGTGCATCACACTGAAATGTGTCTGATTTTAGTCATTTGCAGGGTAGTCCTGGTTAAGGAAGTCAAAACACCCAGAACTCTTCTGTATAAATCACCTCATCTTTTCACTTTCGGTCTGTTCTCACTGGGTCTTTCCAACCTGATGTATTTCATCCTTGGACTTGAGGCAGGCAATAAGTGACCATGCTGTTGAGTACCCTGAGGGTTTGGGGTGTTCTATCAATAGCATAAAGTCTGCCTCTTCTCTAGGTGCCTGTCTCTAAGACGCCAGCCTTTCTTAATGCACCCAGGGTTCTACTCCATAGGTCACGACCATCGAGCTCCCCAAAAGACCCAAGAGTGATTGAAGCAATGGGTCTCCCTGGATGAGGGACGTCAGGGTTCCCTTGCTGCCACTGACTTTCCAAGCCTCCTCAATTAAAAACAATGACTGGCAACCTGTTACTGTTTTCAGAATATGTAAGCATTTTGAAACTGTAATATAGATGAAATAACAGCTGTAATATAGATGAAGTCTATAAGTAAGAGGCTGTAGGCCAGCAGAAGGCAGTCTCCTTCCCAGTGGTCAGTTTCTAGGTTGGAAGAAGGTATGTTAGATTCTAACTTTGGGCGAAGCTAACACGCAGAGGTGGAACTGGTGGGGTGCAGAGTTGGAGAAAAGGGGAGCTTCCACTTGTCTCTGTCTTTGTTTTGGTTTTTTTTTTCAGGCTGGGTTTTTCCGCGTAGCCCCACCTCTCTCTGCCTCCCAAGGGCTGGGATTAAAGACCACCACTGCCCAGTTTGTCTCTTTTTTCTTTTCCAAGATTTATTTATTTTTAATTTTTATGTGTATGGGTGTTTTGGATGTCTGTGTGCCACATACATACAGTGACCTCAAAGGCCAGGAAAGGGCATTGGATGCCTTTGAACTGGAATGACAGATGGTTGTTGGCCACCTTATGCATGCTGGGAATTGAACCACGGTCCTCTGGTAGAGCAGTCAGTGCTTTTAACCCCACAGCCAGCTCTCCAGCCTACCTCTTGTCTTTGAAGTTGGGTCTTCTTCAACAATCCTCTCGAAAGATCTTAGCATCTGTAGCTGTCCTTGCTTGGAAACCTCTGCCCTGGATCTTTAAACATTGTCCTTCACCTTGTCCTTTAAGTTTGGGCTCATATTTGAGCTATACAGCTACAGCCTCCTCCCACGCTCTTGATTTGTCTTCCTGACAGAACCAAGCGACTCTCTGAGTGGTTGTCTCCATTCACTGAAGTCCTCACCAAGTGCTATCCCTCTTTTCCTCACCTCTGTGCACTCCAGAAGATCAGGGGCCGTGTTTGCTTTGCTATCCTGAATACTCTTGTGCCTGAAGTAGTATCTGGTCCCCAGGAAGACTGCAGTAATACTTTTAGCCTGAATCAGTGGAAAATTAGGTCCCGAATAAAATGGAGTAGTTTTGACACAAAATCTAGCAAATAAAAAAATCGTTAACAAATATATATTCTGTGAATAAATCCATGGATGAAGGCTTACATTAGACCTATCTGTTGGGATTTTTTTTACATACACAGACTGACAAAAAAAAAAAAGCAGCTTCACCCTTCCGTGTTTGATGATCACTCTCTTCTATTGAACAGCAATTTAAAAATTATTTTCAGGCTTTTATTTCATTTTCTGTGCATCTGTGGTTTGGCCTACCTATGTGTACCATGTGCATGTAGTATCTGTGGAGGCCAGAAGAGGGTACCAATTTCCCCGAAACTGTAGGCAAGGGTAACTGTGAAACATGATGTGAGTGCTGGAGACTAAACTGGGGTCCTATGCAAGAACAAGCGCTCTTAACCACAGACCCACATTTCCTGGCTCCCGGCCCCATTTATAGCAATTTTAAACTCTTTAAAATCTGGATAAAAATACAGTTTTCTTATATGATTTTATTACTTTTTAAAAATTCCAATGTACATTGGAAGACTTACTTTTAAATTTAACATTTACATTAATTTTAAATTTACATTTTATATTAAAATGAGAAGACTTATTTATTCAACATGCAATTTCTTTCTTGAGGAACTGTAGGGATTGCCCAAACTGAATCTATTTTTCTTCAATAATTTCTAGTAACTTGATTTAAAAGCAAATTATTGTGGTGGTTTGAATAGGAATGGCTCCCATAGGCTTATACATTTGAATGCTTGGTCACTAGGAAGTGGCACTATCAGGAAGTGTGGTCTCACTGGAGGAAGTGTGTTACTGGGGGTATTCTTTGAAGTTTCAAATGCTCAAGCCAGGCCCAGTATCTCTCTTCCTGCTGCCTGTGAATTCAAATGTAGAACTCTTGGCTCCTCCATCACCATGTCAACCTGTGTGTTACCATGGCAGCCACCATGATGACAATGGACTAAACCTCTAAATCAGCCCCCAGTTAAATGTTTTCATTTATAAGGGTTGCCATGGTCATGGTGTCTCTTCACAGCAAAAGAAATCCTAACTAAGACAATGTACAAGACTTTTGTCATTGGCAATGAAATTTCTCTTTAGTTACTTTGTTACAATTTATTTTCTTTCTTTTATTTTACTTTTGTTACATTTATTTTTACTCCTTTTGTTTCTAAGATCATAATATAATTATGTCATTTCACCCCTACCCTTTACTCCCTCTAAGCACTCACATGTACACTCCTTGTTCTCTTTCAAATTTATGGTATATGTGTCATTAATTATTGTTACACATACATACTCACACCCTGCTCCCTCTGTGCGTTACCTGTATGTATGGTTTCAGGGCTGACCATTTGGAATTTGATAACCAATCAGTGTGATTTTCCCTTGGGGAAGATTATTTCTCCCAAGAGCGGTAATCTTCCTCTTTTAATTAAATATCGATTCTTTTCTTATATAAAATAATCTGAATACAGTTTGTTATATTTCTCCCTCTCCCCCTCCCAGTTCTCCCCACCTTCCCTCCTCTCTGGATCCATTTCCTTTCTGTCTTTCATTAGAAAAGAACAGGCTTCCCCCAAAATATAACACAATAAAATATCATAAGATAAAACAAAAACTATCATATCAAAGTTGGGCAAGATAAACCAGCAGAAAAAAATAAAGAACCCAAGAGATTTTATTCCAATTTCAAATGTCACTTTTATAGACTGAAAATAGATATTTTAATTATATGAATATTTAGGTTTTATATTGGTGTAATAAATCTTAACTATAACACAATACACTTAAACACTAGTGCTAAATATTAAGCATTATTAATTACAGTTCCAAGTACCAGCATATATGTTTTCAGGAGACTGAGAGTTCTTTTGAGAAAGAACAATTTGCTTTTCAAAGGTGTTCTTTCCTTAGGAGGGGAAGTTACAAGTGTCACAGGCTTTGAAGGGAATGACACCTCTTGTATGTATGAGGGGAATGAGCAGCCCTCTTGAATGTCTAGACACGCTCTTCACAGGCTGTTAAGTGTCTTTCACATGGTAGGGAACACATGCCCTCTGCAGGTGTTTGCCAAGCACCTCAGGATTCTGAGAACTTCTGTCACATCCCTGTTCTGCCGCATGTTGCCTACACCCTGATTCTGCTGCATGCTGCCTACATCCTGATTCTTTTGCATGCTGCCGCCTACATCCTGATTCTTTTGCATGCTGCTGTCTGCATCCTGATTCTGCTGCATGCTGCCACCTACATCCTGTTTCTGCTGCATGCTACCACCTACATCCTGTTTCTGCTGCACGCTGCCATTTGCATCCTGATTCTGCTGCATGCTGCCTACATCCTGATTCTGCTGCATGATTCCATCTACATCCTGATTCTGCTGCATGTTGCTGTCTACATCCTGATTCTGCTGTATACTGCCTGCATCCTGAAGCCATCCCTTGGTGACTGGGCACCTTTGATTCAGGACCAACATGAACCTTATTTTTATGAAATTTATCACTAATCATAATGCCAATCACTCTAATATAAAATCCCCAAGACTACACAGTTTTATGTTTCTGAGAGTGCTCTGCTATGATAACTTCTTCTTGAAGGATTTTATGTCAGTCTTCCTATAACCATGTGAATTAACCAGGCACTGCCTTCCATTTTCTTCCATTCCCATGGCTACACACAAAATACATTTATGGTAAAATTTTATCACAATGAAGGTATGGATAAAATCACATTTTCAATAAGTGGAATTTCAGCCCAGCTGAATGGGATGCCTTTGTAGAAAATCAAAGGATTAGAAAAATTTTCATGGGGCACATGTTCTTGCCTACCCCTCCTGGAAATCCACAAATCAGTTGGGACAGGTATTAAAAGTTGGTTTGGAGGAGTTTGTATCAACAGTCTATCAAGTAATAGAGGTAATTGAGTTGTGAGAAGCAAAAAATAAAAACTGAAAAGAAATTGCAACCTCTACCTCCAATAAGACAGAACTGTGAACAAGTTCCGACCCAGATGCATCTTCTTCCCTTAAGGAGGCCAGGCTGGAGTTCTAGCTCTGCAGATCTTGGTGGACCATGAGTACATGGCAATGGGTTAATACTTCAGGCACCTAAAGTGTTTATAGGTTGGGTCTACACATTCCAAGGCACTTAAAAGACTGTGCTTCCGCATTTAATCCCAGCACTCAGGAGGCAGAGGCAGGCGGATCTCTGTGAGTTCGAGACCAGCCTGGTCTACAAGAGCTAGTTCCAGGACCAGGCTCCAAAACCACAGAGAAACCCTGTCTCGAAAAACCAAAAAAAAAAAAAAAAAAAAAAAAAGACTGTGCTTCTAGGAGCAGCTTTCACTTGTGGCCCAGTATCCCCTGGAGATGCACTCAGAGGAACAAAATGGTCAAAATTATCAAAGCAATCATATTAGCATTTTGACTTTTCTCCTGCATTACCATTGGCATCGATAACAGAATGACTGGAGACTGGTACAAAGTGCACTGGAAATGACTGCACCCATACTCCCATATCCCAGGAGTTAAATGGGTCAGCTTCACCAGAAGAAACCTTGATGAAACAAGGGGAAATCAATGGAGTACTTAATTCTGGTCCTAAAAGATGTGCCTTTAACAGTCTGTGTGAGGATGTGGTACTCCTCTAGCAGACTAAAGCGTGTGTTGTCATGACTACCTTCTGAGTGAGGGCTGCGTGAACTAGCTACTCTCTGTGGAGCACCCTTTACCTAAAAGGATCACTGAAAGGCAAACTATGATAATCCAGCCTTTTTTTTCTTGACTTTTCTTCAAAATAAAGGAAGTGACTCTGGCCTTTTGAGGAAAACAATAGTGTTTGTAAATTGGCTAACTCATCCATGAGCCTATGAGTCAGAGAAGCCAGGGTAGGAAGCAGAGCAAGCTGCAGTGACTAATACGTTATTTTAGGATAAATGAATATGTGGATTAACTGCCCACAGAGAGCTCTTTGGAACATTCAGGCATACCCACTAGTGTGGCACCGGGGACTTGAGCATCTGCCACTTCCCCTTTGCCTGTGTTCAATTGAACCCTTGATTTGTTTCTTGCAGCTAACCCTCTGTTGGTAGAAGCTTAAACTCTTTAGTCATGTCAAGTCTGTCTATCTCTCTGGCAGGGCTGGAGGCAGAGATGGATGTTGACTTCCTTGCTCTATCAGCAGGGAGGTTATTATTTTTCTTTTTTTATTGATTTTATTGATCTATATATTTTCTCTGTTCCCCTCCCTTTTTATCCCTTCCCCTTCAATCTTCTCCCATGGTCCCCATGGTCCCAATTTACTTAGGAGATCTTGTCTTTTTCTACTTCCCATATAGATTAGATTCATGTCACAATCCCAGAGAACCTAGACAACAACGAGGACCCTAAGACGTGAATCTAATCTACATGTTTTCCCCTGACCTGAGTGCCTACAGCTGCTCTAAGCACGAGCCCCTCAGGAGTTCCTGATGGCAGGGGAATGGTTTCTGGTGCATTTGGCTGGGGCGTGGCTACCCCTATATAAGCTGCCCCTGGACACAGTAAAGGGGGCATTCTTGGAGCATTCTGGCATCAAGGATGACCCGTGTCTCTGTCTCTCTGTCTGTGTGTCTTTGTGTGTTTCAGTCTCCATCCCCTTGCCCGGTTCATGAACTGTATGATAGCGTATAGAGTGCAGACAAGCATGGTGTGCCGCAGAAACAGGCCATGAATTATGGATGGATTTGGGGCACAGACCTGAAGGAAGTAAAGTTGTTGGCCACATAGCCACTAGATAGAACGTCCAGGCATAGCAAGGGTGAAGACAAGACCCTGAGATACCAGGGCCCCTACAGAGTCCACAGCACGGGAAAGATGCTGTAATTCTAGTAGGGCACCTATGAGCAGTGGTAGAAGATTAGTCAAACGTGGTGGAGTACCCTGTATGTCCTAGGTAAGAATTCTTTGTCGTTTAAAACATTTTCCCCATTCTGCACTCACTTTTCACTTTACCAGCAGAAAGCTATAAATAATAAAAGGTTCACATTTTGATGGAGTCAAGTCCGGCCTATCAATGCTGTTGTCTTACTGTGAGTGCTTTTGACTTCATATCCAAGAAACCATTACTAACTAAAGCCAGGTGACCTTCTCCTATGTTTTTTCTAAGAGAATTAGATTGACTGCTTTATAAAAAAAATAAAATTATACATTTAATGAATTGCATGTGATTTAAACAGATGTACATACACTGTGCAATATTTAAAACATCTATCTCATCGCATATTTATCATGAGGAGGGGAAACTCTCAGAGTCCTTTTTCTCTATAGAATTTATAGTCTCAATATTCCTAACGGACTCTTCTCTTTTCAATGGTACTCACCATGTTTAATGTCTTGTTTATAAGTGCATGTTCATACCCAGACATAACAGTTATTGCTTACGGTCTGTCTTCCTCACTCTAATGCATGTTCTATCTGGCAGAGATGCATTTATTTTGATTCACTGCTGTGTCCTAAGCACTCCTAGGATACATCTGTGCTGACTTTCAGTGAACACTTGCAGAGTGGGTAATAAGCTGTGTGTTGAAGAGTGTTGGTGGTCATGCAAACACAGATCCTGAAAACGCACAGATCGTAACTGTCCAGCCTTCTGCACTCACCACCCAGCCATGCACAGGAAGATTACTAGCACACAATCAATAGCTGATAAATGAGCCTTGCCTTCTAAGGAGTTTCTCAAGACAGTAAAATGACATAACTCACATATGTACTGCTCATTCTAATGGTTATTAGTGGATTTTGGGTTTCACGGACCACCCAAAATTGAATGTTAGCCACTTGGTGAAACTTGCTTTAGTGACAACCATAGGCCACAGCCATTCATTCCTTTGCATGCGAATGTGGCTGATTAATGTAAGTACTGCCATAATTCTTCAGTTGAGTAGAATATAGAATAATTTATGTTAGAGATTGTGAGTGAGGAGTAGGAGATATGGGAGATATTATTCCTAAGTGGAATGAGAGAGGGAGCACTATTTCTAGTAATAGAGAAAAAATGCCTGGAAAATCTAGCTTCTAATACTTTTTTTTTGGCTTGGCATGTCTTTTTATTTGCTAGTCATTTTTTCTTTTTATATTCCAAAAGCCTTAGAACAAAAACCGCATTTGCCTTTAGGGTCTCTTGCTTTTTATAGATGCCTGTGAATCTTTTTACTAAGTTATGAAGGCTTAATATAAGAAGTGAAATAAATCACATTATTCATGCATACATCTGACCATCAATGTAACATGGTATAATTTGGTCTAGTATATAAAGGATGTCTAATATAACCTCTGACTTTAAGAACTGTAAGAGGCAGAAATTTAATTTGACAAGACAGAAAAGCACACTGAATTCTAATGTAGAACTATACACACCTTTCTACAAGCATACAAAAGAATGGCTAAGGCATCTCTAGTTCGCCCACACGGTTTTGGTGTTAGTAGCTGTAGATCTGAGTTTTGAGCAGCCATCAAGTGGTTAACCAGGCTAAAGCAAGGAGGACTCACAGGGTAAAGCAACATGGACTAAGAGATGCTGTGAGCAGTGTCCTGTGTGGCCTGCTGGAGGCAAGGCTAGAAGAGGTGGTTGTAGGGATGGGGTCAATGGACAAGGATGGCAGGTATGTATGACCATGCCTTATTCGTGCACTGGAGTTCAAACTCAGGACTTCGTAGTAATCCAAGACAAACATGTTTTGGCTAAGTTACATCTTCAGTACTAAGTAAATACTTATTCAAATTAAAATAAAATCAAGAGGTGTGTATTAAAGAAGCGATCTTCTGGAACTACAACCATCCAGTGTATGAGTGCTTCACAGACTGCTTACACCAAAGCACAAAGAACAGTAAAAGACTCCCCTGTCCTCTGGAAACAACTAATGAGGACAAGACCAAAGCAGCAGCTCCAGGGATGGAGAGAAAAAGAAGAAAGTTTGTGAAACTGAAGTTGCTTAAGATTGGAAACCAACTTATGTACATAAGAAAAAGAAGAGATTTATGAATTCAATCAGCTTTCCTACTTGGTATAAGTACGTGAACAGCAGAACATTTTGGCATCCTAAAATATTTGAAAATAGCAAGAATTAGATATTCTAATTCAAAACTAGTTTTTTGTTTAAGAAGACAATACCCAGGTACACAGTAATGATTTCTGACTCTGAAATTTATAGCGAGCTCTCCGCATGAGTAACTAGATGACTTTGGAGCACTGAGAAAATCAGGCTGGTTCCGGATTCCTTATTTGTATAAGATGATCCTCAAAAGAAATGATTCTCCACCAGCGCTGCTGAGATCAGAAGCATCAGCATTATGTTTGCTTTGATATAGAAATGCAGATTTCTAGACCCCACCCAGCTCCACAGAAGCACAAACCCGCTGAGACAATCAATCAGTGTGTGTGTGTCCCTATCCAAGTGTGTGCATGTATGCGTGTGTGCTCACAGAGGCCAGAGGAAGACATTGATTACCCCACTCTGTACAGCAAATGTCTCTCACAGTATCAGGATTAAAGATACATGCATGACCTTGCAGGGCTTTTTACATGGGTGCTGAAATCCAGACACAGGTCCTCTTGCTTGAGGAAGTCACTCTTATGCACTGAGCCGTCTCCTCTGCACCTTAAACAATCATTTTCATCTTTAAAACTCTTCTGTGGGTACTAAAGTATGGCTGTTTGGGTCCCACTGATGTATAATGCCCCCAATATTCCCTTTAGATCTAAAACACAGTAAGAGCAAAGTTCATGAAGGATTTCAGGCATCTAGAAGAAATCTAAGGTGCTGATACTTGACCTATGGGTGCGACAATGCTCATCATAGGGATGGTGAAATGCTAGAAGATGGAAGGGTGGAGGCCTTTGCAGCACTGTAGACCAAGGTGCCAGTGGGAATGCAAAGGGTGGGAAATGTGCAATGGAACCCTCATCTGAGAGGAAATTGGTAGCAGGGAGAGGAAAGGGTGTGGTGTTGGGCAGCCCTGATGAATAGACTCGGGTGAGAAGGGAAGGGCAGTCTCGGGTATTGGACATTAACTTTATGCCTGGAGTTGCCCCGCACTCTGCATAATTATTATTCTTGGTGTTAAATAGTCATTTTGAACCACTAACGTTCTGAGGGAGTTTCTTAAGAATTAAGAAACACACATTAGAAACTGAATAAGGAGTCAAGAACAGAGCTTTGTGGCAAGGTATTCTGTGAAGACTGGCTCACCTGGGCCAGCAGCTGAGGATGGGCTCATGTGGTCTCGTAAATATATCTCACAGCTTAAGTGGAATATTGTGTAGACTCTCAGAATTGACTTCTCTTGCAATGACTTAAAATCCACTTTAATGATGACGTATACTACTGCTTTTCCAGCGATATCTTCATCAAAGCCTCATTCAGTTAACAGAAAAGGGAATTTATAATTTCTTCCCAAGTTTAATGAGTTTACGGATTAGGGCATTAGGAATTCTTCCTCTCAACTAATAGCATTTCAGCTAAGCTGGCATTAGCTTAACTTCTTGCTTTTTTCACACTCTTAATACTTTCCAGAACATGTCTTTAAGTTTCCAAAACCCAGTCTATTATTGAGGCAGAATAAATTATCTTTGTGCCTATACATGCTAGAATTCTGCAGCAGAGAAGAGCATTTTGCCAACTCTTTAGACTAGGTTTTGGGCTTTACAATAGCTGTCTTGCCTCTAGCTGGCCAATGTCTTATTTCTTTTTCTTTTCTTACAGGTGGTCTTCAAGCAATACTAAGATAACTTTCATCTTGCCCTGGTGGTTTGACCTGCTGAGAAGCTACCCCTTCTACTCCTGCCCAGGGTAAATAGCTTCTGACATAAAGGGAGCTTTTTGCTAATTTACATCACTTGTTCTTATCAAATATTAGATCAGATTTCTCAGAGGAAGCAGACAGGGCTTCAGCACTGCCCTTGCTGTCTTAATAGTCCCTTGACATTGATTTATCTGCCTTCTGAAGTGCACCTCAGGATACATTATCCAGTAACTGGCATCAGAGCACACTAAAACACAATTAAGGTAAATCCCTTCCTAGCATCTTCTAGATACAAATCCCAGATACAATGAAATGATGGAGTTGAAAGAAATCCATGCCTAGAAAATACTATTGGATTTTATTTAACGTTTGAGATGCTGATGAGTCTGTAAGTCTTAGCAAAGGCAATTAACAGACTTCTCATAAAAACCTTTTGCAACCATTTGAAGTAAGAGCAACACAATTAAATTTGAGTGTAAATTGTACAAACACTTTTACGATATGAGGTAAAAGGTTCATTTCCTTAAGTAAAAAGATTTTTTTTTCAAGCTTGTAGTAAAACAAGATTTTACCCACCACCCAAAATGGCTGATGCCTCTTATCAAGCAATATGCAGAGAACAGAAAAGAAATTTAATAAGCATATGGAAATTTGAGCCATCTCACTGGTAATCACAGTGCTCAAAGCACCAAAACGAAGATGCTGTGTGTAGGATGTATCATCAAATATCAAGGACTTATGTTTACTGTCTAGGAATCTTTTGACTTAGAATGTAGAGTGTTGAATCCTGCTAACGATCTCCCCCTCCTCTCCTCTCCTCCCTCCCCTATTTCTTCTTTTTTTTCTCTCCCTTCTCTCTGTTGAAGATGACCCCTTCATATGAAGATGCATAGACACAGACTGTGTAATGAATGGTTTTGAAAGGAATTTGAATTTACATGGTATTGCATATTATTATTCCAATTTTGCATTATTATTATTATTGTGTATACCTCATAACTTAGAGCTTTCAACTGGTCTCCCATTCCCAAGAACCTTTAAAGAGCTTTCCTGGTAGTGCGGGAGCTGATAAACCATCAACTAGTCTCAGTCTCTTAAAACACAGGATAATTAACAGTTCCTATAATTCTTAAGATACCCAAGGCAGGAAGGTGAGTTGCAAACATTTTGTATCACACTGTAACTATTGTAGACAAAAATCCCTCTGATAGTCTGCATGTGTCCATGTCTTTGGTAGTGCTGGTTGAGGGTGACAGAAACGCTTCCAGAATACTTAGGATCACAGCTGTGCATCCTGGGTCTGATGCTATGATTCACCGATTCTCCCAGTTGAATAGTAGCACATAAAACAGCCTGAATTCTGTGGTTTCCAGGTTCGGAAGGAAACATTTACAGGATGTGTGCTTTTTCTCTGGCTTCCAGCTGGGTTAGGAAGGCAGGGATTGAGCCCATGTCCTTGCACATTCTCAGCACGTACTATTCCACTGAGCAACCCCCTACAGCTATTATTTCTTAATATTGCCCACACTGTGGATAGGATAAGTGAAGCCATGAGTTCATCAGCGAGAATTATTTGTAAAGCGGGAGTAAATCAGCTCCGTCAGAGAATCTCTTACTGCCAGCAGGTAACTGATTGCAGTGATTCTGTAGCACTCAAGTGATGCTGCAGATTCGATATTCTATTGGAGGCAATCATTCTGAAATTCCTTAAGGAATGTGTTGTTGGGGAAGGCTGCTTGTTGATCCCTGGACACTTGACTAGCTTAGACCCTAAATAATCACACAGAAAATCTATTAATTAAATCACTGCTTGGCCCATTAACTCTAGCTTTTTATTAATTAACTCTTATATTAATTTAACCCATTTCTATTAATCTGTATATCACCACGTGGCTGTGGCTTACTGGGTAAAGTTCCCAGCATCTATCTCCTGCGGCTCCATGGCTTCTCTCAGACTCTGCCCTTCTTTCTCCCAGCATACAGCCTAGCTTTCCCTGCCGAGTTCTGTTCTTTCCTGCCATAGGCTCAAAGCAGTTCTTTATTCGTTAACCAATAAAAGCAACACATAGACAGAAGGACTTCCCACACCAATGTGTCACAGGGGCATTTCTCTGTCTCCAAAATTCCAAGAAATAATGATCAAATTCTACATGGAGACAAAAACGTGTTAGATCGTTTATGGAAAGGACACTCTCAAGACAGAACCCCAGGACTGCTGAGCTTAACTGGCTGAGATAGGAGCAACTGAGCAGGAGTCTCATTTGCATTTTGGGGTGGGGAATTAAATATGCTCCAAAAAACCCAAACTGGTTTTAAAGATAGGAAAGACTTTTGGTGTCAATTTTTAACATAGAGTACCTCTAAGTCTAATACAAGATCAGATTTTTCTTGCTCTTCCATTAATTACATAGATATTTTCAGTTTCTAAAAATTTACATGAACTATATATTTTGTGAATTTAACTTATGCATTAATATTTCCATATATAAAAGCAGATCCTTCTGAAATAAGAAGAACTTGCATTTTGATGTTTTTCTTTTGTGTTAACTAAAAGGGGGTTAGCAATGTTTAGCGGTTTCTTAGAAACAAATGCCTCCATTCTCATCAAATGAATCCACACATGTAGGCCCACACTTTCTCCCATGGTAAAGACACAGGGGAAAATGTGATCTCTTAAGTTGGCCACCATGGAAGCTAAAATCCCATTCAGAATAGATGCTGGATTTATCATCCCAACCATCTTTCTCATGTTTTTATCTTGAAGTACTTCAGATGTGGCACCTCAGGCAACATACCGTTCATCCCCTCATTCTTGCAAATAATGGAGACCCTAAGGGCCTTCTGTTTATACAGGGCACTGTCAGTCAAGACTTCGCATGGAGAAATGCTTCTGAAGAGAAGCTGGTCCAGAGATGGCGTGACTGACAGACAGGCAGGGGAAGACAGAGTGATTCTCAAGGCATTCTTCCCCTTCCAGCTAGGTCTGACTGAGCCTGGAAGACAGCACAGCTCAGAATTTTTCCACTATGTAGATTCCCCCCTTGTACTCTGCTTGGCTCTGGCGTGAATTGCTTTTCATGCCCTTAGAAACAGAAAACTCTACCTAATGCTGGCAAAGGGTATTCTTTTTCTACCTGGAGCTTAATCTCAAGGTAATGTGGGTTATGCAGGGAAAGTCCCTTTAAGAACGCCAAGTCTGCTTGGACTTGAGGCTGGGTCCCCCAGGACACAAACCGAAACAGGCACCTTCCTGTGGGTGTATTACAATGATACATTCAGAACAGAATTCTTGGACACCAACTCCACAATTCATTTCATAATCGCAAGAGGTGTAAATCTTTTTTTTGACTCTTTGAAAAATATTATTCTGTAACTAAACACTTCACAGAGGCCAGCCCTCGGTCCAGACTAAACCTCCACTGCTCTGCGAAGGACCCTCATGCTTTCTAGTGGCCATGTTGCCTGAATGTTTCATCTGCTACCCTCTTTCTGCTTCCTCTGCTTTGGTTTCTTCCATGTCCCTGTGTATGTAGTATGTATGTAGGTGAGATATGTTTACTGACAAAAGATTCCTTCCTCAACCCCCCTCTCCACCCAAAACTTCAGCTGGCCCCCAACTATAGCACCACACTAAGCCCCTGGAAACTCCACTCTTAGTTCCTGTGTTGATCCTTATGGCTTCCTGGCCCAGTTTTCCTGTCCTCCCCTGTGAGTGCCCCTTTTCTGGGTTGAAGCTGTTCTTTCTTCACTTGGATTATTCTCTCAACTGGTGCTTTCCATTCCTTAGTTTTGCCCAAGTTTTCTCTTTCCTGGAATTTCGGGTACTGTGAGATCTCTAAAATCACGAGATTTTCAGGAAAATGGATGAACATAGAATATACAATAAGTGATGTCACACAACCTCAGAAAGAAAAATGTGTGTTCCTCCTAATATGAGCACCCTATCCTATAATGTATACATTCATATATGTAAATGAATGTATGTGTACATAAAGTATACATTTAGAAAGGAGACCATAGGGTACCATTAAGGAATAAAGAACAGCTGTGCAGGCAGTAACACAGGAAGTACACAGCTTACTGTTCTTCTAGTCTTAACTCTATCATGATTTTTCTTTTCTTGGGGTGGATATGTGCATAAAATATAATGGATAGCAAAAGTGCAATACACTATATGCAGCTCCACGGCTGCAGAATGGCCATGTTAATCGGACAGAGGCTCACTGAGGCATATTGAGTTTGGACAGGGCAAGCGCTTGTTTGAGTGGATTCCTTAATTTAGCTGGGCGATGTTTTTATTTATGTGTTCACTACAATAAACTGAGTATTAATTAAAATATGGACTAAAGAGGCCGCTCAGAGGTTAAGATGATTGGCTGCTCTTCCCGAGGACTCAGTTTTGATTCCTAGAGCTCACATGGCAGCTCTCCATCATCTGATGCAGCTCCTTTCCCAGCGATCTGACACTTTCTCTCAGCCTCCGCAGGCAATAGGCATGCTCATGGTGCACAGACAGAGATCCAGACAAAAGAGCCATACACAGAGAATAGATACCATTTTAAAAATGCCTCTAAAATAAAAAATAGCCAAATCTATATACTTAGCCCAAATCCCTTCTTTCATCTCTGACTTAACGTAAATTAGACCATCTCACAGGATCTCAGGTTTACATGTCTAATGGCTTTAGTTCATCTCCTGTTACCAATTGTTATAGTAATGATACTTTATAAAGAAGAGAGGCTTATTCGATTTAATTTTGGAGGCAGAAAGCCCATGATCAGATGGTTCCAACAAGTTAGGGGACACATTGGTTGCATCATTCATAAGCATCAAGGCAGGCATGGGGATAGGAATGATCGTCTAGAGGGACAGGAAGTCAGAGGGGTAAGGAATGCCAGTCCTGTGTCTTTACAGCAAAGCCCTCTGTGGGAACCCAGTGAGGTCCCACAGGAACCACACAAGGACAGCATCCCAATGACTTACTTGCTCCCACTCTTCAAGGATGGACTTCTACATCACCACACCCAGGGCCAAACTTTCAACACATGAACATTTGGAAAATACAGTCAAACCACGCTCAAAGCACAGGACCAATTCAACCTTTCTTGTCACACCCGCCCACCTCTCTCAGTATCACTGCATTCAGTGGCTTCACTCTGCACCTTGACTTCACCTCAGAACCTTACCCTTCCACACTGTCAATGAATCAAATTACCTTATTCTGCTCCTTATTTGGTTACCGAATCACTTCCATTTCTCCTAGGTTAGAGCATTATCCTTTCTTATTTACATTATTGAAATTGGCTTTTAATTGGCTTACTTAGCATTGCAACTTCTATTACGGTTTTAATGTGAAATGTACACACCCCACCCCCACCCTGCTCACGAGTGCTTGGTCCCCAGCTGCTGCCATTGTTCTGGGAGGTAGTAAGACCTTGGGAATATGGGATCGGTGTCTAGAAACCACTGTTGGCACAGGCCTTCAAAGGTTACAGCACAGCATGGAACAGCTTCCACCCCACCCTCTGCTTTCTGACCTGACGAGATGGTATAAGCAGTCATTGGCTGCTTCCAAATCTACAGATGGGGCAACTCCCTTGTCACACAGTCCATCCCACAATGGAGGACTCATTTGGAAGCCGTGGGCTGACATAAATCTTTCTTTCTGTCAGACAGTTCGATCATATTGATGGAGAAAGCAACTAGTATGCCTTTCTTCCTCACAAGCTCTAAGTGATCACAGTGGGAAACAGAAGTCTGCCGTCTCGCTTCAGTAATGCATTTTAAGGTCATCAAATTTTTCAGATTGCCACGAATGCACTGAAGTCCTTCCTGGTGCTCGCGAGCTGCAGGGTTTGAAATGAAGTCCAATGTTCTCCTCTGCTGAGCTACCTTGTCTCTGTGTCTTTGGCTATAGTCTCCCCATTGCCTGAAGTTCCTTCCCTTCTGTCTTTACTCGCCTATTCCACACTTGTCTGCTAAGAATGAGCTGAGATGGTGGCGTTGCCCAGGAAACCATTCCTGACTCCTCAGAGCTGTATTGTTTTCTTCATCTGGGATTCCAATTGCTCAGCGTTTTTCTTCCTTTCTGAATGTCGTTTTTAATAATCTGTTTATAGGTGTGCCTTTGCTTTGAAACATGGCCTTCCCGGCATCAGAGGCTGTGTCTCTTTACCTTTGTGACTAACTAGAAATAAAAGTTGAGAGATTGTCTCTTCACGGATTGAATTGAATTGGAAGACTGGCTATGTTTATAAAACACAGGAGTCCGAAAGATAATTTATCGGAAGTATGCCAGAGATAGACCTGTTTAACTGGAGCCATCTCAAATGGGCCGCACTATCTGCATTAGGATCACTGGGGTGTCATTAGCTCTGATTACCTTCCTGAGTTTAATTGACACTTAACAAGATAGAGCTTTCAGAGAGATGTTTTATTCCTCTGGCATTTCAATAATAACAGATTGTGCTGCTACAAATTCAGAGTTACAGCTTTGTGCTGGGAGAAGGTGAAGCCCTGTTTGCTCAGTGTGGATATTCTTTGAGCACACATGCAAACTTTAGGAGACACAAATTCATAAGCTTCTTCATCCAAAATGCAAACATTTCTTTTTCAATTTGTTCTCAACATGCTTTAGTACACACAGTCAAAGATGTTGCAGACACTGCTGCTACAAGCGTCATGCAGGGAGAAGGCGGATTTCAGTCGAGTCCATTACTGATGCCAAGACGTTGTGACTGGACTCACTCTCCCACTGCAGGGTGATAATTGAAAAGATCACACTACAAGAGTAGAGGCAAAGGCACCTCTGAGCAGGCAGGTAATGTCATCTGAGCCTGAGTTATGGTAACACAGATTGGATAAGGAACTGCCTTGTTAATGGATAAGGATGAGGCTGAGCAGGTCCAGTGTTCAGAAATCCAGGCGTATGGATAAGGTACCAATGCAGATTTCATTTATACACGTGCGTTAAAGCCAATGAATCTGCAGATAAGGGCTGTCTCTTCATCACTTGAATGCCACTTGGACTTCCATGAGGCACTGGTATATACAATTACTTTTTGGTTAATTTCTGCTACACACTTGTGAGACAGATATTGCTATGATACTACACTGTGTGATGGAGAACTGGAACCCAGAGAGAGGACTCATCATCTGAGGCCAAGTGCAGAGACAAGATCAAAGCCCAGATAGTAGACTATGGCTCTTACCCACACCAAAGTGTGGGCAAACCAGCAACATCAGCACCTAGAATATTTATGAAGGTCAACTCTCAGTCTGGGTTCTAGAACTAAGACACGAGGAAGTCTGGTAGAGGGTAAAGGGGTGTGGGATATCTTGCCTAGCATGTGAGTATTATGTTATACACCATGTGTTAGATCAGCAATTCTCAAGCCCGAGTGTCTTACAAACCACATGGAAGACGCTGGCATAGAGCTTCTGAATCAGAAGAATGAGTCAGACGGTGCATCTGCATCAGGACTAGACCTTGAAGAGAAAGGTACTAGAAATACTAGCCCCTGAAGCCAGATTAACTCCAGCATCTTCTGTAAATCCAGTTGTTAGAGTATCTGACCACATTTGGAGGATACAGGAGTCAGAATACCTAGGCTATTTGGAGGACACCTAGGATACGGACCATGAACTGAGGACAGCCTACTGCTGATTGTAATGTACAGAATGACTGTTCCAATTTCCAAGCATAGCATGATCTGTTCATTTACACTCAAGAACTGTCATGTTGCCCAAGATGTGATGGATTTTCAAGTAGTTTATTCTTTAACTGAATATGGCACTTTAGATTCCCCAGAGCAAGCAATCAAATATGTTTTGAAATAGGATATGAAAAATAGTAAAAGGTGAATAGAGGTTGGGGCAGGATTGAATAATTCTAACAATGTAGGCTGTAAGGAGATGACTGATTTGAGTTGGCCAAGGTTCTGAGCATTGCTCCAAATTTTCGACCACTTGGGTTAAGACTTAAAAAGTTATCATTAAGACGGAAGGGAAAAGATCTGGGACAACACCTCATTTTGATAAAGTAACTGCCTTCAAGCACAAGGACCTGAGTTCAATCCCTAGAATCTTTGTTCTTCCTATTGGAATCACTTCATTCATTGCCTACATATATATGTCAAAGTGGCGCCATACCCCAGGGTCCTAAATTCTCCAGGGCTTGAGCAGCAGGATGTCCTAGATTCATCCTGAAAACACCTGAAATCCCAAACCAGATGGTAAAACACCACAGATGTTCCCCTGAGATGGCCATGACGGCCATTTCTCAAACTGACCCAAGGCAAGAGGACAGACTGTGTAAGTTGTGTATGTTGGAACAAAGGCTGCCTTTTCCCTGCAGGCTCCTGAGGGGCCAGCAGATACCTGGACCTCTTCCAGCCTCTCTCAAGGTGCATGGACAGAAGGCAGGACATGGCTTCTCTTCTGTTGATGATGCCCTGGGTAGCTTCTCTTGCCTCTGCTGTAGTCAGCTGGTGCTGTTGTGTAATTTCTCATGAGCCAGTATAGGTAACAATCAGAGACCTATATAGGACAGTTGCTGTGTAGCAGTGGTGACCAAAAGTGAGTGAGTTCTGTTTGCTCCTAGTTACAGCCTTTTCAAGGTATCAGAAGGGTGTGTGGTCAGCTAGAGTGGTAACAGTCTCTAAACAATCCAGTCAGAGAGGATAGCTTGGTGTGAAAAGTGACGAGTTCCTAGATAGAATGGCTATTTACTGTAGGGCAAAACCAGAATTGTCTGTGGTCGCCTCAGTAATTTCTTCATGCCCCAGATATCATGCTTATTAAAAGCACACTATTGCACCATCCATATCCTTGATCAATGAATCTCAATCTGTGGGTGATGTCAAATGACCCTTTTCAGAGGTCATCTAAGACCATTGGAAAGTACACCAATTTACATTACTACATAATATTAGCAAGATTACAGTTATAAAATGGCAACAGAAGTAACTTTATGTTCAGGGGTCACCACAACATGAGAACTGTGTTAGGAAGGTTGAGAACCACTGTCCTAGATGGAGGAGCTGTGCCTTAACCCAGATTCCTTGGGGACATGTTCTTTCTGCTTCATGCAGGGTCTATCACTTTCTCAGGACCCCTGCACCCAAGTGGACAGAGCTGTGTCTTGATTTAAACAGTTTGAATCCAGAATGGTCTGATACCTTCTCATAGTCAGAGTGGCTTTTCTTGCCCCATAACATGAGGCTCTGGAGATCGGGTGAACACACACCTTTCTCCCTCTGACTCCAATCTCACAAATCTCTCCTCATCCCAGGATCTTAACTGGATCTGAGGGATTCCATGGAATTCATCTTGGACCCCGATGTGTGTAAAGTGAAGGTCTACATGGGGCCCATCCCAAGCCACCAAGGTTCCTCGGGTATTGCCTGGAACAATAGCTCAGCTTCATGTATTGTTCACTCACATGCACTAACTCAGGAAGATGAGCACCAGCCTAGTAAGGCTAGCAGTGATGGAGGAAGGTCATTGGCTAATAAAGGAACTGCCTTGGCCCATTTTATTGGTTAGAACATAGGTAGGTGGAGTAAACAGAACGGAGTGCTGGGAGGAAGAGGAAGTGAGCTCAGACTCCACAGCTCTCCTCTCCGGAGCAGATGCCTCAGAGAGACGCCATGCCCCAGCTCCGACCCAGGATGGACTTAGGCTAGAATCTTCCCGGTAAGACCGGTGCTCACAGATTATTAGAGATGGGTTGATCGGGATATCAGAATTAGCCAGTAAGGGCTAGAGCTAAAGGGCCAAGCAGTGATTAAAAGAATACAGTGTCCGTGTAATTATTTCAGGGCATAAGCTAACCTAGCAGGCGGCTGGGGTGTTGGGGACGCAGCCCCGCTGCTCCTATTACTACATAGCAGGGGGCCTACGGTGCAATCCACACGTTTTTCAGATAGAGAAATTGGAACACGGGGCTGACTGAAGGGCGTTTCCCCCTCCTCCAGGGAAAAACACCATAAAAAGGAATAGAAGTTAAATCGCAGCAACTCACATATTTGAAACCATCTTTTTAAAAGAAAAATAGAAACTTGTACAGACATTCCTAGAAATAATGACCAGCCTAATTAAGAGCGTGAGCTAAATCTTGAAGCTTACAATGAAGCTTAAAATCTCCTTTAACAAAAGGTTAGAGAGAGAAGCTCTATTCAGGGCTGAGAGAAGGAGGTGGGGAAACTGCTAGAGGCAATGCAACTGAAGGTGAAGGTCAGTCTGTCACTTTAAGAGGAGCAGGGACGCTGCATGCAGTCTGTCCATGCAAAGGTAACTAAGCGGTGCCCACCATACACGGACAGTTCAGCATTCCTGGGACCCTGTGTGGACCGTAGCTCCTCTGAAATGTCAGCTCTACTCCTCTGGGGAACAGGAGACCGTTTTCATGACATAAAAGCCATTCAATAGGCATATGTTCCTCAGAGGCCTGTGAGGGCTATATTTGGAGGCTAAATAAGAACATGTAACAGCTGAAGAAATGGAGCCATCAGTTCCTAGGGGTGCTCAGATATTGTGGGTGGTGGAACCCCTGAATTCTGACGAGCATGAGGAAAGTCTCTACAGTCTGTATGTTGCTGTGTAGCTACACATTAGGTCTGTATGTTGCTGTATAGCTACACATTAGGTCTGTATGTTGCTGTGCAGCTATGCATTAGGTCTGTATGTTGCTGTGCAGCTATACATTAGGTCTGTATGTTGCTGTGTAGCTACACATTAGGTCTGTATGTTGCTGTGCAGCTATGCATTAGGTCTGTATGTTGCTGTGCAGCTATACATTAGGTCTGTATGTTGCTGTGTAGCTATACATTAGGTCTGTATGTTGCTGTGCAGCTATACATTAGGTCTGTATGTTGCTGTGCAGCTACACATTAGGTCTGTATGTTGCTGTGTAGCTACACATTAGGTCTGTATGTTGCTGGGCAGCTACACATTAGGTCTGTATGTTGCTGTGCAGCTACACATTAGGTCTGTATGTTGCTGTGCAGCTACACATTAGGTCTGTATGTTGCTGTGCAGCTACACATTAGGTCTGTATGTTGCTGAGCAGCTACACATTAGGTCTGTATGTTGCTGTGTAGCTACACATTAGGTCTGTATGTTGCTGTGCAGCTACACATCAGGGAACTAGTCACTGCTTTGAGTAAATCTATCAAATTAAGAAGGGATGTGAGTTTTATCTATGCTGATTTTTGACTGCCTCAAAATACGCCTTTAATTCTGTATTTGATCATGTGCTATCTAAGAAGGCTAAGCATCATTTCTGAGTTTGCCACTTTTCTTAGAAACACTGACCCTTAAAAGGCTCACTGTTTCGGGAGATGAGGGGATGCCAAAGGTCCCCTAAAATTGCTCTAAACACAAAAATCTCTGCCTCAAAGGACACACTCTGACAATAGGTCATGTGAAGTGCCTGCGGAGCTTTATGGACTTCCTTTTTCACAGGGACGCGATCTACTTTAATACCAACACTGCAGTTCAGAGCCCTCGGGGAAGTCAAGGTGCACACGGGGCATTTCTAGGCTCAAAGACGCTTCTGGAGACCCAGGGAAGCCCCCACGCCATCTCTGTGGGATAAGATCACAAAGTGAATGCTTCTTAGTTATCGTTTTGTGACCTCCATGGATTTGGGCAAATGTTTCCAGGCTCTAGACATTATTGTTCTGGCAAGGAATTTGGGCATGGAGCAACAGTAATTTAATGCGATTAATGAAAATGAAGGCTAATTAGGAAAAAGACAACAAACATTTAAGCTCGGGCTGAGGTGAAAATGTGGAACACTCATGGATGAATTTTATTCACTCCGAAGGACAGATAACACTTGCGTTGCGGTAATCAGGCAAAGCATAGTCAAACACACGGGGCATTGCATCTTGTTGAACGTACCTGCAACCCTTCAATGGCCAGCTTAAGGATAGAAGGCGTCAATTTGGAGGCTTGTTTGAAGGAAAAATTACTCCAGTCTATAATTAAAATGAAACCGTTGATCTGAAGTTCAGGATCTTCAATAAGGACTTCCAAAGACAGCAGGATGGCGCGAAGGATATCTGTGAAGGAGTTCCTGTGACCAGAACAGAAAGAAGAGCACGTGTGAGTCTAGAGAGTTGACAGATGGCACACTGTGTCGTGACTCTGTTGTCCTTGTCCCGCAGCCCCATGAGCCCTGCATGCAGTGTCGCGTTGAGGTTCTAATACACAGAACGAATGAAAATAATTTCCTGAACATCCAGAAAGAACGCTTCAAGGTGGCGAGAATGGGTGCATCCCCTTGATTAGGTCACAACAGCATCTTAGACTTCATGAAACATCCGTCTTCTGCATCCCACGGCTATCTGTGCTCTGCTTCCCCTGTGTCTTTGTCCACACCTTTCAGAAACACATCCCTGCCCCCCACACTCTGATAACCATGGGCAGTGGCTGCATTACAAGCCTGGCAGTATCTTCAGCACCTAGGCTCTCAATGGATCATTGATGAACAAAGGGAGAGAAACCTCAATCCCAGAGCTTATTCAAGCTCAATATTTCCCATGTCTTTTTTATGCTAGAACCCTGAAGAGAGCATAACAAGGGCCATGCTATTGTGGCTATGGTTTCAGTTTTGATTCACGGGTAGCAAAAAATAAAGCAGGAAGAACAACTTATTTTCATTTAAGGACTACAGGTTGTGATACAGAAGGGAAATCACTTTGAGTACATCAGTAGCTATGACAACAGGCAGACGAATCCAAACTAGGGTGATAGTTCTCCATGGCTGTGTATAAGCCTATATCACAGGTCCAAATCACTCCTGAGTTCCATTTACATAGGTTTCAGACATGATGAAATGATCATATAGGCACTTGCAAATGAGGTGACCTGAAAAACTATTTTTCTAATCGGTGTCTTTGATAAGCTAGAAGCCTGGATGTCAAGCATAATTCTATGACTTCCTTCAGGCCTTCATTAAAACCAGGAGCTTGGTCATGGGAAGTCACTGTCAAAGGTCTGATTCCTAAGACGATCAGTGTGGTTTGAACCCTAACCATAATGCCTACAGAATAGAGTCTGAGCACCTGTGTCTGATCAGTAGGCCAGTGACGTACTCCACCTGTTACAAGCTCTCTTTCGTGCTTGAAGTTTTGCTAGTGAACTCTGTCTCTACTTCCAAAGATAATAGTTGGCGGGTCTGGAAATGAGCTGCAAGAATTGAGAGGGGTCGATACCACTTGATCGGTCTAGAAAGAGTGTATGAAGGGATGGCAATTTGTGATAGACCTTACGTGAACAGGCTTTTGATAGGTAATTCCGATAATAAAGAATGAAATATGTCAGAACTGAAGAGAAATCTAAATAAAAATTAAAAAAAATAAGCAGCCCACTCCATTTCTGCTCTTCATGAAAGTCCTTTTCTCTCTAATACCAAACTACAATATCCCTTCAATCTACCCACTTAGATCAGACCTGGCATATGGGGTCGGGTAAGCGCCCAGAGCTCCCCACATCATCACTTTCAACTGTGCAAACCTCATGCTCATGGACCTGTGTGCCCTCTAGGAGGAAATGGTAGCTCTTGTGCTCTTAGCGTTATTGTTTTCTTTTTAAAAGCAGCCTATTTTAGAGATACTGTAGTCTTAGAAACCTAGGTAAGTTTAAATGAAGTTTATTTTGCATGTGGCTTAGATTTCGGTCTACATAGTCACCAGACAAGTTACTTAAGTCAGATATATACCTTATGAAGAAATATTGATTTAAGGAGAACATGGAACAAAAACTATGTGTTTAGGTGATTTCAAATGCTAGTATAAACGTATCGAGCGGCAGGCTAGAAATGGTCACAGGAGACCAGTGAATCTAAACTCAGATAAGCTTTCTTAACAAGAGAAAAGCAAGAAATACAACTACGGCTGAAAATCTGAGTCCTACAGAAACTCTATATACAACACAAAAGGTGGAAGGTGGAGGATTAAAGAAACAACGAAAGGTGGAAAGATTAAGACAGGGTGGCTTAATAAAAACAAGAAAAGGGTCACATGAAGGAAAATCTGTATTTCTGTATCACTGACCCCAAATTCTCATGGCCTACCTACTCCCTGAGGCCATAGTTCCTTATCTATGTGATTTGCCTTGAATAATGACATGTAGACAGACAAGAAAAAAAATTGCCGGTTCTTAGCCTTGTTCTTCAAGGACCTGACATGCCATTTTGTTCTCTTTCCCTTTTACGAATGCACCAGTCAAACCATACATACTACAGCTAGAATGATGGATTGAGGATCAGACCCGCAGGACCCTGAAACTGTGCTGCCTGTCAGGTCTCAACCTTGCTTAGATAAACTCCCCATGGGTAGAGAAACAGGAATAAACAATTGTTTCTAAACTACTGGGTGTTGGCATAGTTTGCTATGCATCAATAACTGTCCAAGGCAAGAGGGTGGTTTTGAAAGCCAGGACAACAACAAGGTTAAGGAGAACAGGGAAGGAAAGGGACCAACATGTTCCCAGTAGGTCTTCTTGTTGTTTAGTTGTGGGCTTGGTTGATTTAATGAGACTGACTTCTGCTATAAATCCCAGAATAGCCTCAGATTCCCAACCTGACTCTGGTCTCCCAAGGGTTGGGAGGATGGGTGTGAACCACCATTCCAGCCAGAGTACATTCTCAGGGAGCCTCGAGAGAGCACTTTAGTCGATGGTTGAAGATAGGAACTGGTAATTATGGAGCTATTTAATAAATTAACTCTTCTCTACCTGACTCTACTTCTTAAGGAAGAGCTCTGTCTCCTTCGTGGTCTATTCACTCGTGTCCATTTGTAGCAAAGACCGGAATTTAAAGCAGGCACCAGCAGGAAGAACGATGCTACACACGTGAGAGGATCCCAGGAGTAAAGGAAAAGGATTGTGGACTGGGTTTCGCTTCCAAATGTTTACGTGCTTAACTTTTATAGATGACGTGGTGGGCAGGGACATGCAGATGAGCGGGTGTTAGGAGGCTTACACTGGAACTGGGGAGTGGCCTTGCAGCTGCTTCTCTTAGCTGGAACTATTCCCTGAATTCTTGGCTTCCTCCTAAAAATTTTCCTTTCCTCATTCCTTTTTGTAATACACTTTACTTGTGGAAGACTCTTAGCTGTTTGGAATTTTAAAAAGCCACCAAACTAAATAATTTATGTAGATAATGTACCCTGAAGGATTTGGAGCATAATTGTCCTCTCCATAAATACTGGCCAAGCATGCAGACCCCTTTCTAAAGAGCAGAGTAAGGAGAAGAGTCCCCGCACAGCGGAGAACTCTAGGGCCACAGCTTGAGCCGGGAGACCAAGGTCGGTATCACCAGAGAGAAATCACAGAGGGTTTTGCTCTTGCTATGATGATAAAAATACTGCTTTATTTCTAGAACTGTCCTCCCCCACATCATACTGCCAGACCAGTAACGAGGAGAGCACCAAACACATTTCACCTGAAGGACAGTCAGTGAAACAGACCACCACTCTTTCTCAAGACTGTGAAGTATGTCAAAACCCAAGGTTATTCTGAGCAACTGTCACAGTCAAAAGGATGCTGACATAACATGACTGCTAAATGTAGCCTGGCTCTTGAGTTAGATCCTGAGACAGAGAGATATTGGTCAGCACTGACGCCATCTGAATGACGTGAGGAACAGCGAATAACAGTGGCTTAATCTGGCTCCTTGGGACACTACTGCAGACTAAGGCGTTAATCCTGACAAGCCAGTTGCATACAGCACACAGAGCAACTGTCTGTGGTTCCCTCAACATAATTTCTAAATCTAAAATTGTTACCAAAACAATGATCTTTAATTAAACAAGCTTTCTGGTGCTTGGCGCCCGTCACCACGAGCCTTCCTATTCTAACAAAGGTTCTAGACAAACCAAAATGGCCATTAGCAATTCAATTTAAGGCAAATGGTGCTGGTAAGAACAAGTCCATTTTCAGACTGTCTTTGCCAGATGAACTGGTGTAGGCATGGGTTGTTTAACTCTAATAACCCAGATGAAAGAGATTATCTCTCACCTGCAATCACAATTAGATCAGACTATTCTAGTATGTGTTTCGGAATGAAATAACAGATGAAAATTGGTACTTACATGTCATCTATCCTTTTCATAATTTGCACAGCTTTTGTGTCGTCAGGATTCAGTGTGACATTTTTAACCTCACACGAAAGCGCTATGTGAGCTGGAAATTGCCGTTGAAATGTAAGGAATTATCCTAAAAAGGGAACGCTTTGAAATTTCCCCATAAGGATTTTAATTAACTAGGCCTTAGCAGCAGGTTTTTAATGGTCCTTCATCATCGTACTGAGACAGCCTAGTGACTATGAATACAGCTCTTCTTAAGGTTCTCGTGTTGTGTTTATAGGTTTATTGTTGCTTCACGCCGCCACTTTAGGTTTACAATCACTACAAATGAGAAACAAAACGGTGTAAAATAGCGGTTACCAATTAGAAGAGGTCTAGCTTTCAATAACAGCTCATTTGTCTTGACTTTGGATGAGAGATTCTAAGACTTCAGTCCAAGTCCTGATCCCTATAAGAAAAGGAGGTCATGTGTAAGCAGATGACCGTGCAGAGGCATGGTGGGATTGCAAATAATCCTTGTTCTCAGGAAAAATGGGAGAGAACTTCTCAGTCAGTTCCACAACCACAGTGTATATCCCTGCAGTAATTTTTCTGTTGCAGCAAAAAGCCATTAATATATTAATATTTGGAATTAAAGCTCTCATATAAATTCTTATAATTACTAAACAATGTGACTTTATGTGTGTATATATATATGTGTGTATATATATATGTGTGTATATGTGTATATACATATATTTATGAAGGTTTTCCTTAAGAATTTTCAAGGTCACAATAAACCATGTCCGGCATGGTTCTCATCCAGGTACCTATGTCTTAGTCACAGATCGAGAAACATTTATGTATGCACTCTTCTGTATTTCACCATTCCATTTAAGACTGCCTTCAAACTAACCACTATCTTAACTGACAGTGAGGCCTCGGACAACCAGGGGAAGGCATACTTAGTGGAGCCTTTCTCGTTTGGCCCCCCAGGCAAACAAGAGCCCTATTTGATATGATGGCAAATTGAACTATACCCTAGGGAGGGGCCTCTACCACTTCCCACATATGCAGACACCCCCAGAGAACGATGCTCAGCAGGGGGCAGCTTCTCGGTTCTCCAGGTGGAAGCTTCTTTTTTCTGTAAATGACTTTGCAAGGAGACACACGCAATAGGTATTTTTGAATGGGGAAAGCATCTGTGCTGCATGAGGTCTGGGGCTACCCTTCGCGGTCACCATGCTTTAGTGGCGGCAGAACAATGGGAAGTAGGCAAAACTTAAGTTTAGTGAGCTCAAATGAACCTGTTCCTTCTTTGTTCAGGCCCAAGAGTCTTTGGAAAATGGTCTGGAATTTGGGTGACACCGTCCCCTTGGTAGGTTCTAACAATTCCTATGTGATCTGGCAGTGTCGTTACTCTTTGTGTTATTGTTGAACTAGGCCTATTAATCCTTACTTTTCAATGTGGTGATGGAAAGTAACAATGCTTGAGTTCTAAAAATATTAGTGTTGAGAAGATTGCTAACAAAAACAGTGTGACTTCCCTAGAGCATGGCTAACATGAACACAATTTTAATCTTAACTTTACTCTCCTAAAGTTTAGCTAGAAACTCAAACATTCCTAAACAAAAAAAAAGAGAGAACAGGATCCTAGATTCTGCCCACAATCAGATAGGATTGTCTTCTCAAAAGAATAAAGAAAGGAAGAGAAGAAGTGAGAGAGGGGCATACCAAGGAACTAAAGAAAACTTTACAAATACTTATCATTTCTTTTAGTTTCATACTGTTTAATAAGCATAGAAAACTTTGGAATTTGTGTTAGCATAAGGATAAGATTCCTTGCAATACCAAAATAAGTTGCTTCTTGATATGATTAATCACAGCATGAGAAATCTGGCCTTCAGAGCCATAGTCTCAGGTGGGATAATGTCTTGAATACTATGTAATATCTTATAGAACACAACACCAAGCCACAGAATGTAGCCTTGTAGAAAAGAGGCAGGTTAGTGTTTTATCTACTGTCAGTATGACAGCAATCCTTGCCACAGCCGAACCACTGTTTTCTGAAGACAATACAATCAAACCTGATAGCAGGGCCCTGATTTTAAAACAGTGCAGACAGAAGAGGTAATACTGGTATTGTGAAGATGGAAAGGAAAATGGGAGGGGCTCTCATTGTGGAGGAGGGAGTGTTGCCCCAATGAGAGGATAGGGTGGTAAATGACATTAAGGATATTTGAAAAGTCCATAAAGAAACATTTTACAAGCTTATGCAAAAAAATATACCTATCAAAACTCCTAGTCCTAGGCATAGAAAGCTCTTGAATTGTTGGTCAATGTTGGGGAAGGTGTCAAAGAGATTCCCACAACAAAATTAGCCCATTGTTATCCTTGTTGCTTCCCAGGGGTTGGAGAGAGGCTATGTTTGAAGATACTGTATACTCTGAACACAGAACTTGGAGGACTCAAACTGTAATTGATCTAGAAGCCTCCTCCATGAAGGCTAGCTCCCATGGTATTGGAAGGTTCTGTGCAAGCTGCCAAGAGGGGAAAGCAATTGGTACTTCTATCCCACCGTAAAACCAGTAAACTCCAACAATGACCAGCTTGTCAAGATATCCCTAATCACATAGTAGTGGAACTATAATCCTTAGGGAAGCCAGAAGATGTGAGAAAATTTATAGCAGGTACTGTAAGCCTAGACAACTGTCTATGACTGGAGGGGTCACAGACCTAGAGGGGAACTTACTACTACTGTTTTCCTAAACTAACAACATTCCTACATGTATTCTAAACGCTTAACCTTATACTCACAGATGTAACCCATCTCATTCTATTAAAAAATGCTGTCTGGCCTGATCTTGGGCAGGTGTTATGCAGGCAACCTTAGCTGCTGTGAGGTCATTAATGCAATGATCCTGTAGCTCTCATCCCTCAGGAAAAAAAAAAACCTTTCTTTTTGTAGCAGACACAGACTACTACAGAGAGCCATGACTGGAGAAAACCTAGATAATGGGGTTTGCTGTGACTTGAGGGCTGTCCTAAGCCCGGATTAGTGCAGCTCTCAGATCTCATCAGATCAGTTTCTTTGTGCAGTGGATGGAAGTTAACATGGAAGGTCCTAACTGGTCAAAGGGCAAGGAGTCAGTAACTGTGGGATGCTTAGTCAGAAATGAAACATCTACATCACTACCCTCCCCAGAGGTCAAGGACCATAGAGGAAAAGGAGGTGAAAAGTTACACAAGCCAGGGGTCGTGGAGAACCAGAGCAAAACAGTGTCTTGTGGCTATGGCAGGACCATCTCACCCATCAGCTCACAGCCCTGAGGGTGCCTTGTACAGAACTGCACATGAGCAAGCTGGCCAATGGTGTAGAATGGAGTGGGCAGTGTTCATGAGCTCCCTATGGCTATCTGATGGTTTCTGGGGGAGAATCAGGTTTTTTTAAGTGTGTGCCTAGCACCACATGCAGAAGAATACAAACAACATTAATTGGAGTTGCTGGGCCATTGAATTTAACAAAGACATGAAGTTGGAAGGTGGAGAGATAGTGGTGTATGAAGGAGGATTTAAGGGGGAAATTCTGAGAATGAACATGAGTTAAAAAAAACATATATAGTGTGCATGAACTTTTAAAAATAATAAAAATATGTCAAGGCAGATAATAAGTGACCATAGGGTGCCACACCCTAAATGAAGAGTTACAGGCAATCAATGGCTGTTGAGAGGAGAATCAGTCTTCCCTGGCCACAAACCCCATGATGGGCTACCCAATCCATATCTCTAAACATATGTTCTTATGATCAACATTAAATAAGCTCAGTAGGTTTTTAAAAAAGCATTTATTGACCAAAAATAGATAAAATAGATAAAAAAAATAAAGACTACTTCGACGGAAGTGAGCATTCTATCCATTACTGAACAAGGATGGGAAATTAATTTCATGCTTGTCTATTTTGGTAACTCCCTTGGCTGAGGAGAATCAGAAAAGTAAGAATTAGGAATATTGTCAAGAATGCAAATGAGCATTTAATATAGTTAAATAAGCAGTGTTTTTAGTTTTTCTGTTCTGGCCTCCCTGTTTCCAACTAGAGTTTCTCAAACCAAGGCTTTCCTACATTCCTTATCCAAAAGCACATGGCCGTATCCCAAGTTCCCCAGCCTTCCTGTACAGTGACCAAGTCATTTCCCAGCTCGCTCGTCCTCCTCTCTCATCCTTCCTCCCTGTTTTCCCTCACACATGCCACCTTTAGGTTGTACCTTATGCACTAATAGTCTACAAAACTGTGCCAAGCATTAGACACGCAGCTAGCATCATACCCAGCAGGTCAGGAGCACAGGTATCGCCATCTCCCCCTCATGTGGGCACTGGTGGAATTCAGTGAGCATTTGTAGATCTTTTACTGCATTTATGGCAATGTGACAGTCACCCCTTGCAATGGATATTCTTTTTTCTGAGTGGGTCTGACTCAGAACCATAACATCACTTTCATGTTAAGAGCCTCGTGTGTGAAGGCAAGTGAGGAAAACATCTCTCTGTTGGTACCACAGAGCTTTGAACGATTCGACACGTTGAGCCTCTTCCCTCTTGATGATACTCTGCAGTCACTAGGAACCAGAAAATAGCTTCTCAAAGTAACCAGTTCTGAAAATACTGCACACTAGAAAGATGACGTAGAGTGTCATGGAAGACATCCAGGAATGAGACAAGAGTATACTGTAGCTCAGGAAAATAAAATGACTACTAAAAACATAACCTCTAAAACTTTGTCCTTAGTAAAGAGATAAATACATTCTGGAAGAATCACAAGATCTCAAAAGCAAGGGAAACCCAAGTTCTAAATTAGCTCTGTAACCGAAAATCTATGCCCTCCATCCTGTGAGTAACTTCCACCATAAGGATAAGGAGAGACTGAACTTAGAAACTCTGCCATCTGATTGCAGTTTACACAATTAGTTTATCATTTCTCCCCTTAAAACTTATAGCCTTGGGGCTGGAAGTTAGAAGCACTGACAGTTCTTTCTGAGGACCCAGGTTCAGTTCCCAGCACCCATAACAGGTGGCTTACAACTTACTGGAACTACGCTTCCGAGAGACCCAAAAACCTCTGTTTGGCCTCCGCAGACACTTGCACACACATGGTGTGTACACATAAATAAAACTAAGTTTACTGACAAGAAAGGAGTGATGTCACACTCCTTTCATCCCAGCATTCAGGAGACAGAGACAGACACATCTCTGTGAGTTTGAGGCCAGCCTGGTGTACAGAGCAAGTTCCAGAACAGCCAGGTCTACAAAAAAAAAAAAACAAAAAACAAAAAAAAACAAAAACAAACAAACAAAAACAAAACCCTGTCTCAAAAAAAAAGAAAATAAAAAGAAATAATAATCTGGTCTTCTTAATCACAAGCCATAGTAATTAGCAACAATCACTTAAATTCATGAGAGACGACAAGGAGAAGCCATGGTGTGTTATTTACATCATGGAGCTAACTACACAATCTTCATTTAGGCAAATGAAATTTGTGTGTAAGTTGCTGTATACTGGCTGCTGTCTCTTCTTCAAGACATCTCATCTGGATCTTAAAAGCTGAAGGAGTCAAGGCGGGTGTGACCTTTACTGCGCTCACACTCAGAGCGATGCTGGTCTCTGAGCACACTGTGTCGTAGTGAAGATGCCAGAACACAAGTCAGATGGGAAGAGTTAGATCATCTCTACTGCTAAATGTTCCACAGACAACAACTGTCACCCATGGCTTAGTTATCCCCTGAAACCTGAAGGTTTGTGCTTTCATAGCCCGGAGAAAAAGTCCCTGTAACCTCCATCTCTCTGAAAACGGAAGCTCTTTTTAGTTGGAAAAACGGTAAATGGGTAGAACCCAGAGTGCTGGGACTGAGAGCTAATTATTGGCGGTCACAGACACGGAGGATCTGCTTGTTTACATTAAGGTAGAGATACGGAAATCTCTACCCACTACACCCAACTGAGCCAAGCGGGTTATAAAGAGTAAGAATGACAGCTTGATTTTTTTAGATTTACACATATTTGTTTGTCGGTTTATTTTATTGTGCGAGAGAGGGCTGCATGTGTGGAGGAGGTCAGCAGATGTCTTGAAGGATTCAGTTTTCTTTTTCTATTCATCTTCTACCATATGAATTCTCTACACTGTCTCATAAGCCAGTGAGTTGGGAGTTCTTGTGATACTACTTTCTGTTCCTCAGAACACAGTCTTGCCATTTCACCTTACCCAACTGTCAGAGAGAGAAACTTTGATATCAAAATTCTAACATAAAATAATAGGCATAGGGCAAAACAACTCATTTATCAACAACAGAAAGCAAACAATAAAAATAAAGGAGAGGTCAGTTATTTTTATTTTAGGTGTGAGATCAGTTTATTGTTGTCCCATCACGTAGCTTTTCCCATGGAAGCTTTGATGCCTCACTGGGGAATTGTTCTAGGAGTGGTTAAAGACAACATCGGTTTCTTTCATTTAATTACACCACAGATTATCTCTTGGCAATTCTCTAAGCAATTGGAGCCAGAAGTTATTATTTATTGCTGCCATTACATGGCAGGAGATGTTGTAAAGCATCAGCAGCATTTATCTTCAAAATTGATCCCAAATATTCCACACTCTGAATAGCCAAATGGAATTTGGGAAATGCATTGCGTAGTTATATAAATACACATACATCTTAAATCTCACAAAAAAAGAGGAAGTGCGTCTTTCAGCTTGGAATTTCGCCATAGAAGGAATCGGGTGCGTATACTTAACAAAATCATAGAGAATGATAACTGGAAAACACTCAAAAAATAGACCCTACTTTAGAAAACCAGTAGTTTAGTGTCCAAAGAAGAAAATTGTTGATGTTCTGCCACTGGAAAATCCGATCTCAAATTTTCTTTTCTACTTATTCCTTGAATGCTAAACTTGATGAGTTGCTGCCTGTTTCCTTTCTGTTAATCAAACCACAGAAATGATTTTTCCTAGTTCTGTTCACACAGCACCTTCCCAGGAGAGAACACTAGACCTTTCTGTCTCCTCTTTCGCATTCAGGAGTCATTGATCGCACTTACCCTGTTTAATCATGTTTAATTCTCTGCACCCCGAGACAATATATGTATCCTGTAGGTAACTGCTGACCGCAGAAATCTCCAGGCTGGAGAAGGACTGAGGATCATGACTAAGACTGCTTCTTACAGAATAGATTTGTAATTTAAAGAGAATGAGGAAGTTGAATTTTGTGATCGCGGTGACTCTTCAAAGGAGCTGGACTCACTCCTCCCAGCAACTGTGAGCACAGAGACAGGGCATTGATGTCTTTCTCAACACTGAAGAACGCTACCAGCCTTTGCTTGGCTGAGGCCAGGAATGAATAATAACCTTTGAAGTGCAGTCAATCCAGAAAAAGATCCCGTATGTTAGCAAACTGTTATCTTAGATAGCATGATGAAGTCCATTTCCAGATACGCTCAGTGAAACTGTGAGAACAGTTCATTGCCCAATTGGAGCAGAGATCATGCCTCCAGTCACACTATCCCAACGTGTCCTGACACCCCTAAGTAGTATGCAGTCAACATGCTCCCAGAAGTTTTTATCTCTCAAGTCCAGGATTAAATGGGATGCAGCTAGATGAGACACTGGCATTAGCTAAGTTCGTCTCTCTTAGTTGCTTCAATCTCTCGGATGCCCTGTCCTTCCTTCTCTCTAGAATGAAAATGCACAGGAGTGTGCATCGTGCATCGTGTGCATAGAAGGATTTGCATTTCTGTTCTAAATGCACGCAAATGTTTGCTTAACTGGCTTTCTTGCGTGTGTCTGTCTCTGGCTCCGAGATGCTTTCCTTGTGGCAGCTAAGAATGAGGACTTCCACAAACAGTTACGTCATAAGATAACTAAGATTTGCTCTTTGGTGCCAAATAAGCACCTTCTCTTGGCCCACCCACAGCAAGCCCTGTTCTGAGAGCAGTAGCCTCTTCTAGAGAAAGACCTGGGCTCCCATTATTCCCTCTAGATCTCAGTGCACCGGGCCTTTCTGGTTTCCCCAGGCCTGTCCACAATGGCTCTGCAGCATGTCCAAGTGTCTCAAAGGCGGGGATGTATGTCTTCCCCAATGTTCAATACAGGCTCACAGTTAGTGTTCAGTAAACTAGAAGACCAGAGGACACTTAGTTCCAGAAACAGGACTCAGGCACTGACAAGTCTAACGCCTTAAAGGGCCAGCTGGCACATGTGACTAAACACAGTACATTGGGCCACAGGCCATTGGTTTGTTACTGTTGGTCCAGGCAGAATGTTGAGCTGGGACAAAAGAACCATTTTCCACAGGATAATTGTATGTATCTAGTAAACTACAGAGCTTGTCCCTGACTCAGGGGAGGGATGCTTTCTTGAACCCACAGTTTTTTGATCCATCCATCTTTGCAGTCTTTGAAAGGAATAATTAAGCAGAGAGACCCTTTTCGTTTGCATTGTGGGCACAATTCCTTTGTTCTTGATGGTTCTGTTTTTTAAAGATTTATTTATTTAATATGTATACAGTGTTCTGTCTGCATATATGTCTGCAGGCCCGAAGAGGGCACAGATGGTTGTGAGCCACCATGTGGTTGCTGGGAATTGAACTCAGGACCTCTGGAAGAGCAATCAGTGCTCTTAACCTCTGAGCCATCTCTCCAGCCCTCTTGTTAGTTCTTTAACAGATGCCATGTCTACAGTCTCTGAACTTGATCATATGTGGTAAACTCAGTCACTTTAGAACAAGGCACTGTGGTGTGTAACTTAGTCCTTCAAATGATGATTTCATCATTCACAGTAAGCAATGATCAGAAAATAAAACATTTTTCAAAGCAAAACTTGCAAATTACTTTTTGTACCAAAACCATAATTTGGGGAACTGTAAACCGATAAATGTGATATACCTCTAAGAAAGAACTTAAGTTAAAAGGGCTCACATTTTTGTATTCTAATAATACAAAATTTCGAGGTCACATGAAATAAACTTAGAAAACTGAGTCTCGGGTTTACAGAGTGAAACTGTTCGCCACAGAGAGACTCTTCTGCACCGAAGTGTGCTCTGGGCTCGCCTTGTCATGTCTCCCCAGACAATGCAACACAACACCCATCTGCAGTGCATTTACATCTCGCTAGGTATCACAAGCAATTGAGAGGTGACTGAAGACCGAGAAGGAGGCACAAGGACCATATGCAAATCCTGTGTATCGTTTCATGGTGTCTTAGCTCTCATGGATCCGATGTTGCTGTTATACAGGTAAACACAGGTTTTTTGTTTTGTTTTTTAGTGTAAGTCTGCATTATCATGCTATGAAAAAGAATAAATTAGCATGTCTGGAATCATACACAAATATAGACTAATAACTGGAGAACTTACAATGGGCAGCGCAGAGCAGTCAAAGTGAATTAACTAGGATTAACAAGGCTTAGGGCTGACCCACACTTTGAAAACGATACAGAGAAAAGTAAAGCATAGTGACTGTGGACAGTGGGAAGGCCCCTGCGGCTGGTGCACGGCACTGTGATGCCACACATTGGTGTGAAAGGCTGAGGACAACGGACGGACGTGGGAACGAAGCGGGCAACAGGGAGGGAAGAATGATTTCCAAGCATTTGAAGAAGTCTTCCTTCTTACCCTTTTGGGTCAAGAAGAAGGAAGCTCTTAAATTAGTGTTTGAGAGCTACAGATTGGAAGCAAAAATGTACTGTCACAGAGGGTCGTTCACATCGTGAATGGGTTGCCCGGAGATTTCAAATAAATTTCTCTGGTGACCTTAAGATACACAGAATTTTAGAACTCCTCCGAAGCTTTCATCTTTATACATGAGAAAAGCTAAGACCCAGAGGACACAGCTAATAAATATCAGAGCCAAGATTTGAACTTCAGTGTCTGGCTATCATGATGGGAAGGGATGGAGAAGATCATATAATCCCCAGCCGGGCAGCAGGGTTTGCTCCTGCCAACTTTTTTATTAAGAAAATGTCCAGGCAAACAGAAAACTTGAAAGGATGGCACAGCAATAGAGGTAGCATTTTATTCAAAAACTGTCAACATTTTATAGAGATGCTTGATATATCTTGCATGTGCTTATATATAGCTGTGTGGGCACAGCTAAAAGGGAGATGAACAAAAGCCCCACGTGTACTATAGGGTGTTATTAATTTTGGATTGACTTGCTGTTTTCTCTTGGTGCTCCTGAGCTTGTTCATCTTAAGCTAAAGTGGGTTCCAGAGGCTAGTTTACATGTGGCTGGGCTCTTTCTGGAAGGATGCTTTCTATACAGATGGTGATGTGTTGGCATTTGAATCCATTGCCTGACCCAACTAGTGGGGAATTTTTGCAAGGACTCTAGCTAAGGAAGTCAAGGGCAACCTCAGTGCTTAGCATCAATAAAACTTACGGGCATGGATGGGAGCAAAGCCAACTCCATGGCTTAAAAAGACAGGCAGAAACATTTTTTCTTTATTTTTGTCTTTCCCATCTTGCCTCCCGATCCCATCCATTCCCCATCCATTCCCCGCCCCCCAAATAAAACAAAATAAAATTTGAGAGAAAAAGGGGGGTAAGGAAGGGAGGGAGAATCTCATTATGGAAGCTGCAGTGTGATACAGTGAGTCGCTCAGGAAACGGCTTTACATTTTTACATGCAGGTGTTCATCACAAAGAATCATTGGTCTGGTTCGAGGGCCCAGGGTCTCCGCTACACCACTGACATTGGGCCCTCTGTGGGACTCTTCGTGGATAAACTTGCTGCCCTGTGTCATGGAGATCGTGCAGCCCTGGGTCCACAGGATCAATCTCCTCCTACCCCGTGTTCCAGCAGATCACAAACTGAGTGGATATTCAATGCCTGCATAGTCGCAGGGCTTGTCAGCCCCCCAGCTCTCCCCTGTCTTCACCACCAGGGGGCGCTCTCCAGCACTGGCCTGGCTAGTTCACCCCTTGCAGCGATGAGCAAGGGGTGGGGCCCCGTCTCCCACTTTCTTGTTCTCAGGGTTGGTTCTCTCGGGGGTCAGGGAAAACTCTCTGGCTCTTAAGATCTCAGGACCAGCTCTCCCACCTGCCTCAAGTGTTGACGAGGATCTTTTGTTTGTACCATTATCTGTTTCTCTTATATTTCTCAGCTTCTCTAGAGTCATAGACTATACACTCATCCTTTGCTCTACAGCTAGCACCTACTTATAAGTGCGTCCATACCATTTTCATCTTTCTGGGTCCGGATTACCTCACTCACAATGTTTTTTTCTAGTTCCATCCATTTGGATGCAAATTTCAAGATGTCATTGTTTTTTTACCACTGAGTAGTACTCCATTGTATAAATGTACCACATTTTCTTTATCTATTTTTTGGTTGAGGGGCATCTAGGTTGTTTCCAGAATCTGGCTATTACAAATAATACTGCTATGAACATAGTTGAACATGTATGA